>NC_037529.1:36217692-36247288 GCF_001531365.2 Cynara cardunculus var. scolymus
TAAGTATATCTTTATACTTTTCTTAAAATTCAAAACGATCACTGTATCTTATTTATCAGTAATTAAAACGATTTTTTTAAATGCCAGTTTCAGTGACTCTCTTATCACTGAATCTGATGCCTTAAAATCCTTACTGAATCTTTCTTTTCAGTGATAAAATGTTTTAAATGTTCTTATCATTGTTTTCTTAGACACTGTATGACTCTTCATTTTCTTAAAAATTATTTGTTTTTAAAGGAAAATAGTTAATGAACCGTCTTTATGACGACATTCTCTATTTACTATGCGCGACGCTTTGAGATGTGCAAAAGGTTCTGTCATTACGCTACCTCATTTAATGACATCCAATCATGGATGAGAACGTTGGTATATTTTTCATCATGACCACTTTCCTGAACCGTTGTCTTTTCTCTCTCTCATATTATTTCTCTCTCCTCCTACCTATAAATATGAGACTTCTCCATTTTTCTCTTTACGCTTACAAAATTCATAGACGAAACTCTGCACGAATTCTCTCCAGATTTAGGGAAGTTGCCAATCATTATTTCATCATCATTAGAAGCTGACCAAGATGAAAAGTTGGTTGATATGTTGAAACTTCATACCAAGGCCCTAGGATGGACCATTGCTGACCTCAAAGGGATAAGTCCCACCATTTGTCAACATAAAATAATTTTGGAAGACAAAAGTTTCACCTCCGTTGAGCCTCAAAGAAGGCTAAATCCTGTCATGGAGGTTGTCAAAAAGGAAATTTTAAAATGGCTTGATGCTGGCATAATTATCCTATTGCTAGTAGTACATGTGTCAGTCATGTGCAATGTGTACCTAAAAAGGGAGGAGTTACTGTTGTACCAAATGAGAAGAATGAACTTATACCTACTAGAATAGTAACTAGTTGTAGGATATGTATGGACTATAGAAGGCTTAATAAAGCCACTCAAAAAGACCTTTTTCCATTATCCTTCATAGACCAAATGTTAGATAGACTAGCAGGAAAATAGTTTTATTGTTTCTTAGATGGCTACTCCCGTTACAACCAGATTGCCATAGCACCAAATGACCAGGAAAATACTTACTTTCACATGTTCATATGGAACTTTTGCTTTTAGAATAATGTCTTTTGGACTTTGTAATGCCCCTGCCACTTTCCAAAGGTGTATGATGTCTATTTTCTCAGATATGTTAGAACACTCCATGGAAACTTTATCATTTTTCAGTTTATGGTACATCATATGACCTGTGTTTGCAAAACCTTGAAAAAAAGTCTTAAAAGATGTGAAGAAACAGATTTGGTTTTGAATTGGGAAAGTGTCACTTTATGGTAAAAGAAGTCATAGTGTTAGGGCATTTAATTTCCAAAAGAGGCATTGAAGTTGATAAAGCAAAGGTAGAAGTAATTGAGAAGTTGCCTGAACCAACAACTGTAAAGGGGATCAGAAGTTTTTTAGGACATGCAGGTTTTTATAGGAGGTTTATTAAAGATTTTTCAAAATATCAAAACCTCTTTGTTTATTATTACAGTATGACCATGTTTTCAATTTTAATGAAGATTGTAGAAAAGCTTTCAACATTTTAAAAGAAGCATTGGTTACTACTCCTGTGGTAATAACACCTGATTGGTCCAAACCCTTTGAAATAATGACTGATGCTAGTGACTGGGCAGTTGGAGCAGTGTTAGGTCAAAAGAAAGAATGCAAGCAAAACTCTCAATGATGCTCAAATCAATTACACCACTACTGAAAAGGAATTATTAGTTGTGGTAATTGCTTTTGAAAAATTCAGATCATACTTGATGGGAACCAAAGTGATTGTTCATACTGATCATGCTGCCATCAAGTACCTTATTTCTAAAAAAGATGCAAAACCAAGGTTAATAAGGTGGGTTTTGCTTTTGCAAGAGTTTGATTTGGAAATCATTGATAGAAAAGGGGTGGATAATCAAGTGGTCGACCATCTGTCAAGATTGGAAAAACAAGACAAACCAGTGCAAAGTAGTGACATCTGTGAAGTATTTCCAGATKAAAGAATTTTGGTTCTTAATCATACTACAGTGCCTTGTTAATTACTTAGCTTGTGGGATTATTCCCAAGGAATTTAATAAGTATCAAAGAAAGAAGCTTATCTATGATTCAAAGAAATATTTATGGGATGACCCTTTCTTGTTTAAAGTTTGTGCAGATCAGGTGATTAGAAGATGCATCCCAAAAGAAGTGACATCAGTTCTATAGCACTGCCATGCAGGACCTTGTGGAGGAAATTTTGGAGAATGTAGGACAGCATCCAAGGTTTTACAATCAGGATTCTACTAGCCTACTTTGCACAGTGATGCTCAAAACTTTGTAAAAAGTTGCAATGAGTGCCAGAGGAGTGAAAATATCTGTAGAAGAAATGAAATGCCTTTAAACGGAATTCTAGAAATAGAATTATTTGATGTTTGGGGTATAGACTTTATGGGACCTTTTCCTCTATCCAAAATTTGTGCCTACATATTGGTAGTTGTGGACTATGTGTCCAAATGGGTGGAAGCCATGGCTTGCCATTCCAATGATGCTAAAACAGTTGTTAAGTTCTTACAAAAGCACATATTCACTAGATATGGTACACCTCGTGCCTTAATTAGTGATGAAGGCACTCACTTCATAAACAACATGTTAGAAGAAGTTCTTGATAAGTATGACATCAAGCATAGGGTAGCAACTGCCTACTATCCTCAGACCAACGGATTAGCTGAATTGTCAAATGGGAAGATAAAAGGGATTTTGACCAAAGTAGTCAAGCCACATAGAAAGGATTGGGCCTCTAAGTTAGATGACGCTTTATGGGCCTACCGAACTGCTTACAAAACCCCTATTGGTATGTCTCCCTATAAATTGGTCTTTGGAAAAGTTTGCCATTTACCTGTGGAATTAGAGCACAAAGCCTATTGGGTCATTAAGGAACTTAACATGAGTTTAGATGAGGCCGGAAGAAAAATGACTTTGCAACTTTGTGAATTGGAAGAGCACAGGAATTTTTCCTTTGAAAATGCTAAGCTATACAAAGAAAATACAAAAAAAATGGCATGATAAAAAGATTCTTCCAAAAGAGTTCACAGAAGGCCAAAAAGTCTTATTGTTCAATTCAAGGTTAAAGTTATTTCCTGGAAAGCTGAATTCCAGATTGACCGGACCTTTCATTGTTACCAAAGTATACCCCTGCGGAGTAATTGACTTGATAGATCCGGAGAGGGGTACTACTTTCAAAGTAAATGGGCAACGTGTAAGACCTTTCTTTGATTCAATGGTTTTTACGCAACCTATTGAGGTTATTTTTCTGAAATAATAGTTTTTTGTAAATATTAGTCTTTATATATTTATAAGTTATTATTTATATTCTTATTTTTATTTTATTTTGCATTTTCATTTTTAATTTTTAGATAAAGCTTTTATCTTTATTTTCCTTTATTTTTTAGAATAATTTCTTTTATAACATCTAATATATTTAGTTAGGTTTTATATTTAAAATTTGGGTTTTGTTTTCTTGGGCTGGAATTTAATTTATAGCTGATGACCTAGTTTGTTTTTATTAATTAACCAGGTCGGCCAAAGAAAAGCTTGGCCTAGTTGCATTTCTTATTAACAGGCCGTGAATAAGGAAGCCATGGCGAAGGCCGCGAAGAAGAAGCCCAAAAGAGAAGTCTGTGTCTAGGACAGTCAAGCCACAAGGCCCGCGAAGGAGAAGCCCAAGTACGAAGCCTGTTTGGTACGGCCTGTCAACATCCTGCGCTTTCATACCAGGCAACGACCGGCGACTGTCTCTTCACCTTCAAACTCTCAACTCACCATCACCGTACTCTCCTCCTTCACGCTCGAAGAAACCGTCGACCATAGCTCACCAAGCCACCATTTTCGAGAAGAAAGGACTTCATTGAACTGGCATTGTTAAAGAAGGTACCATTTCTGACTAATCACTCGATAACTGTCATTGATCAGGGAAAAGTTTGAAATTTTCGAAACCAAAATCTTGGAGAAGAAGTTTAGAGCCTTTAAAAACCCCATAATCACTGTTCATAAACCATTTGGGTTTGATATTAGCCACTATTCACTATCTCTATTTCTCCTTGCTTCCAAAAATCATTACCATTCCCCTGTTCCCTCTGTATGGCCATTCTCAAGTCTCGGCCAAGAAGAAGAGAGGGAGAGTCAGATTCCATGCCCCCTGTAAACAGCCATGATCACTCTAGTGAGAGTGAAGAAGAACCCATTGATGCCATTCCCTTGAGGCAGGTTCCATTTGCCAAACCCAAACCTAAACCCCAACCACTTCCTCAAACTCAGGCTCAAACAATTATGAAGACTGAACCACAGCCACCTCCATAATACCAAGCTACCCAGAGAATGACCAGAAGCAGAGCAAAAGGGTTGGCCAATTTCAAGCCCATTAAGCAGAAGAAGAGCATTGTGATCAACCTATCAGATGATAGTGATTCACCAAATGAGAGGCCTACTGCTCAAGCAAGTGCAAGCAGACCATCACAAGAGGATTCAACCTCTTTGAATACTTTGGCAGATGCAGCAACCCAAATGATCACTCCAAGCATACCTCCAAGCATTACAGAGAGGCTTCAATCAAGTTTGAAAATCACCAGACCTTTAACTATGGATTTGCTGTCTAGTTTTTCCTGTGTATCCTCAAGCTAGTGTGGGCTTTATGTTGAGGAAGTCTGTGGATGAGGCCATTGCTGCCTCTAATGAAGTATTGGGGCTAAGGTCAGCAACTTGTGCCCCTACTATATCCATGGTCCACATTCAGCCTCTATGGCTACCCAAGCACCAAAAAAGGGAAATTCATCCCTTAAGCACTCTTTTAGTGCAGCTTTGGCAGCCATGGACAAGGTGATTAGGGAAAAACCAGAGTGTGATCCATCCCCTGCCCAATCACCTATTACCACCACCCATGCACCCACCATCACTAGAGACATACCCATTGAATTCAACTTCATGGAAGCACCACATTTCACCTCTATTCCTGTTACATCTACCACTGTTGAACCTACCATAGTTGACCATCTCACCACATCCCAAACAGTTTCTAGACCATCCCCTGTTGAAACAGTTACCACTAGCCTAATGCACTCACCAATTCAACCCACAGTCACTAAATCTACATCTACTGAACCTATTATTCCTTTGCCACCTACTGTTTCCATCTAAGAATTAAATCCTAGCCTAACACCCTTTGAACACAATGAAAACCCATCTGATCCACAAAATACCCCTATCACTCAAACACCACCACCCTCACCCCACTCCACTAAACCATACATCCCTAGTCCAAACCAACCCAATAGCCCTATCCACTCTAGGACTCATGACTATTATGAGGGGACACACTTTGCTCACCATAGCCCTGAGCACAGCAGCCCCCATGTTGAACAAGAAAGGGAGGAAGTTGATATTGGTGCAAGTTTGAGAAAGAAAGTGGCAAGGAAGAAGAGAATAGGCAGAGTTGAATCTAGAAGTTCAAAGAGAAGGAGAGAGGACAGTGAGGACTCAGAGGCTATGGAAAGGGCAGCAAGAAGAAGAAAGAGGCCAGGGCAGCAATTTGAAGATGGGCCAGGCAATGGAGGATCACACCAACACCCTGAAGAGAACAATAGTGAAGAAGCACCATAAGTTGATGAAAAGGGTGGATGACTTAAAGAAGAAGGTGGACATTTTGAAAAAAGAAAGGGTGCAACGGGCTGAGTACAAGATGCAGAAGGAGAGGATGCTCAGAGCTACTACCAAGCATGGAAAATCAAAGAGTGCAATCAAGCTTCCACCTCCACCTAAATCCATCTTGCTACAGCATTCAGACTCTCCTACTCAGTCTGAGTAGGACAGGTTCTACCTTCCTAACCTTTTGTATATATTTCTATTTTAGCTATGCATGACCATTTAGCTGAGTTTAATGTTTATTTTGTTGTTTTAAAAGCATTTGTTGTTTTGCTGATTTGGTATATAAAGCTTGATGTTGGTATGATCTTTTGGTTGAGTTTAGTTTCAGGTTTGTTATTTTAAGCAATAGCTACTTTTTGTTTGATTTGCTGTTTTAAATGATTAGTTGTGGTTTTTCTTTTGTTGTGTTGATTCTGCTGTTCCTCTGTTTTAGCAGTAGTATCTTAGGTCCTAGTAGTCTAGTTTGGTTTCAAATTAATGTTTGATCTTTGGGTACTGTTTGGTATTCATTTTGCTGTTTTCACATAAATTTTTGTTGTTTTGAGATTTAAACTCTATTGTTTTAAATTGTTGTTTTTAGGTCTAGTTTGTTGTTTTCATTAGTAATTTACTGATTCATGTTTTATTGTTTGTTGTTTGATGTTTAGTTTCTTTTACTATTTATAGTTACCATCTTAGTTTCATTTTGCTGTTTTAACATTTCTTAAGCATGCTTTATGTTGTCTCTATTCTTTGTTGTTTTAAGATTGAGACAGTCATATGCTCATACATTTTATTTGTTGTTTTAAGTGCTATGCAGTCCCACCATTATGACCATGCTTTTCATATTGCTATGTCCTGCTTCACAAAATCTGTTCAACAGAATCTGTTTTTTTGGGATCTTAACTTTGCTGTTTTCATTAGTAAATTGTTGTCTTTATTTTGATATTTGTTGTCTTAAAATTCTCTTGTTTAGTTTCTTTGTTGTTTTTAGCTATTTCAGGCACATCATAGTCTAAAGGCATGATTTACCTATATATTGATGATTCTGTTTTCTCTTTGCCTCAATTGAGGATATTTGATGTTTTTAAGATGTCATATAGTCTTACTCATGCATTATCTTTGCTGTTTTACTACTGTTAGGTTGCTGTTTGCATAGCTGATATGACTGTTTTAAGAAGGGTCTTGTTTAATGCACTCATTCTCACCTCCATGTGTTTTGATAAGACCAATACAGGTTGAGTCATAAGAAGACAATGGCAATCCCATTGTCTAGTTCCATTTGGTCTTTTTCATCGCAGAACAATGGCAATCCCATTGTTTGATTCCTTTAAGGTTGTCTCATGGTAAAACAATGGCAATCCCATTGTTTAGTTTCATGTTACCATGTTGTAGGGTAATACAGTCCTCTGGTTGACCATTGACTTGGATTGAAACTCTTCATTGGTACCACATCCTTACTCTAGGGTCAATTTGACTTAGAATTGGATTGTTGGTTTTGCCTAAGTCCTTTCTTTGAGTCTTGAGTCATTTTCTTTTCACAAAATGATCAAGTCACACTTGTGACTTCTCATCTTTGCTTTTCTGTTTCAATTATTTAGGTTTGAGTCTTTTTGCTTTTAAAGATAATCAATTACACTTATTGGTCATCTTTGCTTTTCTGTTTCATTTTAGGTTTTAGGCACTGATTTTAAGTAGCATTTATTCCTTTAGCCATATATGCACCAAAAATAGAATAAATGATAAATGTGTTGTACAAATGCTTGAATTGATGCCATAGCCACAATAATCCAAAGCTTAAACCATCTTTATCTTTAATTGAGCCTCTAGAACTAGCCAACCATTTCCAAAGCTTGAACTWGATTCAATTGGGCYTTCATTTCAATTTGGCCAATTTGTAGCCTTGTTACACTCACAATGAGGACATTGTTTACCTTAAGTTTGGAAGAGGGTCCTAAAAAGTACCAAACACTATAGAGTTCATGAAACATATGCACTAAGACCAAAAGACAAACAAAGGAACAAAGTTCCATGTCTTGTGCATACAAAAGATGTGTCAAAGTACACCAGAATGTTTGAAAAGGACCAAAGTATCCAAACATACCTCAATATGAGATGCATAACAGTAAAATTGTGCTATGGAGTGAAAAAGTGAGATGAGGTAAAAGACATGCATTGAAAAGAAAAAGCCAAGTGCAAAACCCAATTCAAAGTCCCAAAATATCTATTGAATCTAGTACAGCAATAGAAATGTAGGCTAGCTTTTGGTTTGGCAATATGAAAGACTTAAGTTTGGGGGAGTTAGGTTTATGAAGGGCTATGTATATCTAGCATCAAGTCAAGAGTAGAACACTTTCATTCAAAAAAATTCAAAAATATGCATATTTTGGCTATTGAATGCTTATGCTCAAATTTTTTATTTAGTTTATTAGAAATTTGAGTCTTTTAATTTGTCATTTTTTGTTGTTTGGGGACAAACAACAATTCAAGTTTATGGGTGTGATAAGTGTTAATTTATTAACCTTATTACATCATTTTCTTAACCATTTTCACTTATTTTATTTGTCCATTAGTGTCTTAATTGAGTCTTTTTATGTCATCTTCATATATTAGTGGTAATATATCATATCTAATGTTAATTCCCTGTTTATGCAGACTTTTGATGATTTTTAGGTCAAATCCTGCAGCAGTCCTGTAGGAGCATGTGTGGCAGAGTCCTATAGCACCAGTTTGTAAGCTGCACCTTTTGTTTGGGCCGGATTTTCTTAGGTTGCCCTTTTGAAGCTGATGGATCTAAAGCCTTGGGCTCGGTCGAAGCACATGTTTGAAGACCCTTTTGTCCTATTAGAAGACCCTCATGTGCAAGCTTTCTTAGCCTATAAATAGAGGCTTAAAGCTTTGTTTTAAACACCACTTACACACATAATATTTGGGTTAAAACAATTACTCTCTAGATTATTGCTTTTGATATTTATGCTTTCGGTTTTCTTGCTTCCAACCAAGAACCGATTTTTGTGAAGTAAAATTATGATTGCTCTTTCAAGTTTAATACAAGTGCTCGTATTTAAATCTTCATCTCATTTTTGTTCTTATTTCCAAGTTACAATACGCTTTCTGATTTTTGTTCCAAGTTATAAATTAGTCGATTTCTGTTGCTTTACATTATATTTCATCCTTTGTGGCTCACGACTAATTTACGTAGACTAAATAATCTGTTCTCAAGACTATGCAAGTAACTTTTCGGTCTTAGCAACAAAACTTGTTTTGCAAGTTTCGTTACTTGCCTTGCAAGTTTCTTCAAAGTCAACCCCTCTTTTCAAGGTTTTCAATTGTCACATTTCAATACATCAAGTACTTACTTTACATCATGTCTAAGATTAATTTTAATTAGTAGTATTTAGTTATTAGTAATTTAATTTCAGTCATTTACATTCCATTCTTTAAATTTCAGTCTTTTACATTTCAGTCTTTTACATATCTGTCTTTACTTTTCTGCATTTTACTTTACTGCAATTTATTTTTCTGTCATTTACATTCCAGTACTTTAAATTCCAATATTTCCATTTCTTGTAATTTAATTTCCGCAATTTACTTTCTGCAATTTACTTTTCCGTATCAATTCTTACATCCTTCGAGAGAAGAAACCGAGCGATGATGGGCGGAATTAAGACCAAAGCCGATGTGAAAGCACAAAGGTGTCTTATTAGCATTATAGTCTACTATATGTTTCAGGTGCTTAATATTTTATTTGAGGATTACATTAAAATTAATTGACAACTAATTTTGTGTACAAAAATGTATTGATTTTCAAAACCTGAGGTAATAGGAGAAGGCTATAAATAGCCTTAGTATTTGACAAACGTTATACTCCTACGGTGTAGGATGGTAACATTGTGTTGTGCTAGGATTCACGACGTCTAACATAAATGATATCGTATCGATAGCACGTTGACCGATGTGTACTCTTGGGAGGCCGTCTGACCCGATAGTTGATACTGTCATAGTTATATAAAATCATTTATTGATTTTAGATAATTGTGACAGGAATGCTATGTCACCTTTTTGTTGAATCATTTGTTTCATGTCTTAATCAACCTTTGCACCATGTGCTTCTTTTTAAGACTGATACTTTCTTAGTTGCTAATCAAATCACCCAATTTTAGATAAATCAAATCCCTCATTTCGCCATTTGAAATTAGTTTTTATAGACTAGACTTGAAATAACTTTACAATCTATCTCTGTGGGAACGATATCTGGTACTTTACCATTATTACTTGTTACAAGACGACAGTAGTTGAAGGTGTATACTTGTGTCGAGTTCTATTTTTGTGTTGAAATCTAAGGTTGAATAAACCGACGAGCAATGTACTATACAGAGCCTCTTTATCCCTTGAGCATACTTCTGTTTTTGTCTTGATCCATGAGACAGAGCCTCTGCATACTACATGTAGAGCCTCTTGCTCAAGTGTTTGTCTTGTGATACAGAGCCTCTGTATACTACATGTAGAGCCTCTTGCTCAAGTGTTTGTCTTGTGATACAGAGCCTCTGTACTTTCTGCGTGCGTGCGTGCGTGCGTGTGATCAAATGCAAACCACCATATTCATACAAACCTTATAAACTATTATCGACCTATCAGAGTCATTTATTCCTTTTTTCTCCTTTTTCTTAGAGCTGACAAAAAGCGACCCAAACCCGCCAACCCATCCCAAACCTAACCCAAAATTAACAGCTTGGGTCGAGATCTTCAACCCATTTAAGTAAATGGTTCAACACGCCTAACCCGTTTATTTAAAATTAAATGGGTCAATTCAGGTTCAACCCATTTATTTAACATGTTGAGTTGAGAAAAGCATAAACAAATCAACACACTGTCAACCCATTTAGGTAACATGTTCAGTTGGGTTGAAAAATCTCAACCCATTTAATTAAACAAGTTGGGCTGGATTAAGATTTACAGTTTGTTCAGTGATGGCCAAAACCGGTCCCGAGCCGGCCCTGGCCTAATCGGTCCCAAGCTTTCTCATAACCGGCCATAACCGGTCCTGGTCGAAAATGGTAGGACCAGTCAAGGTACTTCATAACCGGTTCTGGGTCCTGAACTGTGTTGTTCAGAAGCCTTTGTTTGGACAGTTTACAACTCCTCCTGCATTAGTGAATCACTAATATCATATTCTGATCAGCACAAAATTGACACACCTGCAAAATCAAATTAGACAGATTTTGGTACCCAAACAAACTTGGGTCCTATTTTGTTAGTATCGGGCTGGGGTATGTTGTAACTTCCAAACCATCTATTTCTATTAGACTTTTTCTTTTTAGCACTTTGAACAGGATGATCAGATACAAAATATGATCCATACCAGATATTGTAATCATACCTATTCTTACCTTTCCAGTCCTTCTGATATCTGTTGTCTGTACTCCATCTGTTGTATGTCTTCTTGTTCACAAAATCAGTTGATCTGCATGTGGAGCACATGATTCTTCTCTTGCTAAGATGAACGAAATCAGTAATAGATGTTACAAAACAAGGAAGATGATTAGTAACAACAGGGGTACGAGATGAAACAGATTCAGATTTACTGACCCAAATAATTTTAACCTTAAAAGAATAATTGGATGATCCAATGACATACCCTTGATAATACTGATTAGAAGAACGAGAATAGCTCTTAGAAACAGTAGATTTAGGGCTGCTTGAATAATTGTTCGATTTGGAACAGTCATAGAAGCTGGTTTTACACTGAGAAGGAGAACCAATTGAGCTTTGAGCACAAGAAAAGTCTTTGACTTTCTGTAAAAAGTTGGTCTCTTTCCATAGTAACTAAATCATACTTATTTTTGAGTTATGTTCTCATCTTCAATTTAGTTTCAAGGTTTGTCTTCAGATCAGACAATTTCTTTGTAGTATCCAGGAGTTTACCTTCTAACTCCTTCTTGAGCGTTTCAAACTTCTTATTCTGATTTATAAACTCTCTTCTCTCTTCATCTGAGCTGTTTTTCTCATTCTCAAAAGCGATGTCAAGCCACTTTTTCTTTTCAGCAAGCTCTTTAGCAATAGTCGTATGTTTCTTTATAGTATTTCTCTTCTCAAGAACAAATTGGTTCTTCTCTTCATCTAAAGCCTTCTGCTTGAGAGCAATGCTGTCAAATAATTTCTGTGTTTGGCTCTGACACTCTTCTGTGATGTCTTTCTTCTCTTTATCATTCTTGGCACGTTTCAAGATGATCAGTTGCTCAAAATCTGATATTTGCTTTAACAGCATTTTTGCGTTCAGCTCGAGAGAGTTTATCTTATTCTCATAAGATAAGCGTTCAACATCAACTTTTTCTCTATTTCGGAAAATCTTTTCTTTTCCTTTTCAAATTCATTCCTTAACTCACACAAATCACTCTCAGATTTATGAAGTTTTCCAGTTAAGTTCTCAGTCTCTAGATTAACTTTCTCAGAAGAATTCCTTACATTTTGCAGATCTTGAAGTTTGTTGAATAATTTCTTATTAGCATCACTCTAAGTCTTCAATTCTTCTTCACATTCTTTCCTAACAATGTTCAAAGTTCTCTCAAATTCGCAAGTCTTAACTGATAAAACCTTTACAGAATTTTTTCTTAAGATTTTATTTTCTCCTTGCAGATTCTTGATAAAAAATTTATATGCGAAATTCTCATCAAACATATTAATGTGTTTTTCTTTGTAGCCCTCTACTCTTCTTTCCAATTCAGCAATTCTCTCTCTCAATTCTTTATTCTCTCTGTCCAATGAAATTGCCATTTTTTTTAAAATCAAGATTGATTAATGATCAAATGCTGTGAAATCAGATAAAAAAAAAATCAAAATCAATTAAGCTCAAAAACACAAATAGAAAACACAAAAACTGATGAGATATTATAAAAACGACGAAAAACTGTCAAAAATCAGTAAAAACAGTCAAAACTGTTAAAAACAGTCAAAAACAGTTAAAACTGATAAGAAACAGTTTATGCGACGGAAAATAGTTCAAAGATTCTTAAACAATTTAAACACAGAACAAAACATATAAAAACACATTCAAAATTACAACACAAAAAAATAAAATGCTTTTGGGCCAAAAAAAATTAAAAACAAAGTGGGCGGCTAAGACCTTGAGTGATTAAGAATAAACTCGAGTGAGACCAAGTCCGGACAAATTTTCTAAGTCTACAACTTAGAAAATGAATTCCTTTTCAATTGATGGTACTCTTGTTGAAGTCACTTCAAGCCAACTTCGTTAACAAGGAGCAGCAACAAGCATAGAATCTCAAAACAAACACATTAATCAAAATGTTATCCTAAAAGCATGACCATTTGCACCTGAAACCCATTTCAGAGGAACTTGTTCTTGTTTAGGCTCAAGTATCTTAAACAGGTTCTAACAAACAAATAACTTCAAATCAGCAACGTCTCCAATCCTGTTGGCAAGGTTTATGATTTAGACTAAAATCAAACACAATCAAACATAATGGCATCAATTTATCAGTTGTTTCAAATCACTAGAATGCAAACAGCCCAAAAATGTTCAAATGCAACCTCTTTACAACCAAAACTCACAACATTCTGAACTTGGTTACTTAAAGGTCCAGCTTTCACCAGACTTTTTAGACATAAAATGATCACAATGGATACACAAACCATAAACTTTGACAAGATTGTTCTGTGATCACTTCTGCATTGTATAAGAACCTGATAAGTCTTCTTTCCATGTGCTTAAAACTCCATCCTTATTCAGTAGGCAGTTGATTAAAAGATGGATTTATGCAGAGCAATTTGATAAACCCAAATTGAAGATTGGGCAATCACAGCTTGTCAACCATCCACACATATGTATAAGCTTCCTGCTGTTATAGACCCTCCAAATCTACACAACTACTGTGATCGAATCTTTTATGGACTTGACTGTTGCTGTCACTCCCATGGCCCAAACCCTACAAAGATGTCTAAAAGAGCAGGTTCAATGAGTCACAGCACCAGTCAATGCAGAATCAGCACCCGAATGGTGTTTCATTCAATGCTGCAGGCGTGAGAGTATGATCAAATGAAATCGAAACGAAGATAATTGCTAAATCAAAGGAACAGTGACTGTTGACTAATAGCAAAATATGCAGCACTGTTATGAATATCTACAAATTGATCAAATCTGGCCACAAATGAAATCCGCCTAAGATGAAGATGAAGACTATCTTGAACAATGAAGATGAGCTGCTGTTTTGGTAAAATAGAACCAGAATCAACTTCTAGGCAGCCAGGCTCATTGCCCTTCTGTTTGGCATTAGATATATAACTTTCTGATGCAAAACTATCTTTAATATGAGATATGGATTCATAAGCACTCAGATGACCATGGCCAGAAACTGTTAACCTCTGGATGAAGCGAGCGATGAACTTGGTCTTGAACAGTAAACCTTAAATTGGATAAGCTATTGTGCGATTTACCCTTAGAAAAACAGTTGCACCAAATCCGGATGAATCAAATGCACCAAGTCCGGACAAAACCCTTCACACCTTCAAACCTTTAAACAGTTCTTGTATCAAGCGATTTGGCAAAACCTCACTGAATCCAGGCGATAAATGCCGAATCCGGTCACCAAATCAAAGATAAACCAAGCGATTTAATTATCTCCGGTTAACGATTTACCAAGAATCCGGTTAAGCCTCAAACAATAATCCAAGCGATTTACTTATGTCCGGTTAGGCTTTGAACGATGATCCAAGCGATTTAGCTATTGTCCAGTCACCAACCAAGAGAACTCCGATCAAGCTTTGTGCGATTTGCCAGGCGATTTAATGAAGTCCAAACACAAGCCAAGTTGCCTAATCCGCTCAAACTACTGTTATGACAAAAGATACCAAGCGATTAAAACTAGTGTTGAATCAAACGATTTATGGTAAATCGGTCACCGACAAGTGATTTGATTAAATCCTAAATCGGTCACTGTATATCTGGACAACTTGTTTCAACAAAAACAAGATCTAAATCAGGTAAAACAAGAAGCAATGTATATGAAAAACCTGCAATTTAGAATAAATCGGTCAATGAAACCAGCGATTTAGGTGAAGCTTTGAGTGATTTAGCAACAAATTGAATCGAGTGATGTACGATTTAGAAATCCGATTTAGTCTGATCTTGATGAAATCTGTTAAACATGCGATTTATAAAATGGATGGACCGAGCGATTTAGTCTTGTTGGGCCGATGGACTGAACGACTTAGACCCAAAAACACAAAAACAAAATATTTAAAAAAAAAATTTGGATCAAAAACACAGATATATTTAAAAAAAATCAAGAACACGAAAAAATTTCAAAACACAAAATTATCAAAAACTCGAAAAATAATGATCAAATCACAAAACATTGTGTTTAACAAAGATTCACAATTCAATTCCGAGCAGATTGATCACGGTTTAAACACAAAAACACAAAAAAAAAAAAAAAAAATTTAGATCAAACTCCAAAGAAAAAAAGAACACGATGAAGAACAAAAAAAATTCAGAAAATTTCTTTAAAAAAAATCTTCAAAAACAATGATTTCCTCTTCTGATTTAGTGCATAATCCGGCTCTAATACCAATTGAGAGTCCCTATAATCAATCTTCAGTTAAATCTCTTAAGAATCCATGGCAATCTTCATAAAACATTCAAGAACATGAAGAACAAGTAGAGAGAGAAAGTCAAGATATCACAATCTTGGTCAAACTTTATTTACGTAAACTGATTTTACAATATGAGCTCTTACAGCAAATTACAAGGAAATAACCCTTTATATAGGGTCAAAGATGTAAACAAAGTCAAAGTCAAACAATCTCTAGAAAAGTCAAACACGATGACTTTTATACAATTATAGACAATTTTAACTTTCAAGACGAATACAATTTTACACTGAATTTCAGTCCTAACAGTCCGGAATGATAGCCGCTGTCCAACAGTTTGTTAAAGCTTGTGATTTATGCCAACGTTGTAAGGCTAGCTCTACTTCTCCGGGTGGCCTCTTACAGCCGTTAGATATCCCTGATGCGATTTGGGAACATCCATCGATGGACTTCACTTTGGGATTGCCCAAATCTAAAGGTTATGATGCAATGTTAGTAGTGGTGGATAGAATCTCGAAATACAGCCATTTCATACTCTTAAAACACCCATATACTGCAAAGTCAATAAATAAGATTTTTGTCCGTGAAGTCGTTCGTCATCATGGGATTCCGAAGTCCATCGTTAGCGATCGTGATCCATTATTTTTGAGTCACTTTTGGCAAGAAATTTTTCGATTGCAAGGTACTCAGTTGCGTATGAGTTCCGCCTACCATCCAGAATCGGATGGCCAAACTGAGGTTATTAATCGTTGCTTGGAAACGTATTTACGGTGTTTCGCAATTGATCAACCACGTTCGTGGTCTATCTGAATTCCGTGGGCAGAGTTCTGGTACAACTCCTCCTTTCATGGGACTACTGGTACCTCTCCTTTCGAGGTGTTTTATGGGCGGAAACCTCCTACTGTAATTCAATTTATTCCCGGAGAAGTGAGTTGCGGGATCGAGATGAAGCTATTAAGCAACTAAAGGTCCATTTGTTGCGGGCTCAATCGATAATGAAAATCAAGCGGATAAGAAACGTCGAGAGGTGAATTTTCATGTGGGCGAATGGGTTTATGTAAAATTGAAGCCATATCGACAAATGTCAGTTGCTCCTCGTATACATCAGAAATTGACAGCAAGATTTTTTGGGCCGTTTAAAATTGTGGACCGAATTGGACCAGTCGCTTACAAATTGGAGTTGTCGGTTTCTTCGAAAGTGCACCCGGTCTTTCATGTTTCCTTGTTAAAGAAGGCCGTAATGTCAAATGCAGTGGAGCAAAATTTTCCCCCGGAGTTAGAGATCAACACAGCTGATATGTTGTTTCCAATTGCTATACTTGCGGAACGCATGGTGGGGTCTCACAATGATTCGGTGTTACAATGGTTAATCCAATGGAAGGATCGTTCCATGGACGAGGCAACATGGGAAGATGCGTCGGTTATTAAAAGGCCAATTTCCAAATGCAAGTCTTGGGGACAAGACTTTAATTGAAGGGCGGAGTAATCTTACGGATTCAATTGTTATGGACCAAAGCCCACATAAACCAAATATTTTACAGGCATATTCTAGAAGGTCCAAAAGGGTAGAAAAGGAAAGTGGCTAAGAATGTTAGTTAGAGGCGTGGTGCTTAAATAAGGAGGAGGTCGGCAAGAGAAGGCATTCTATTATTTTTTTCCTAAAATGTAATTGGCTCTTTGCTTAGGCTTTGAGAGAGGGAAGTTTTCCCTGGATTCCCTGTTTGTTATCAGCTTTTGCATTCAATCAAATCAGCCGACTTACTCCATTTCTATTCTGTCTTCTTATCTTTTTATTAATCTGTGAATTGTTCTTCATCATAGTCCCCTAGAAGTACAAAGAGAAAAAATGATTTCGTGTAAAAAGAGAACTACCGTGTTCCAAAAATGTATGCATCAAATTACATTATAGATGCATAAGTGAGTTACATACATACATGTACATGAAATGAAATGAGTTTGAAAACTGGTAAAATGCCTTACATACAACACCAAGCAGATGATGATGATGATGATGATGCTGAAGATGATGCTGATGCTGATGCTGATGCTGATGCTGATGCTGATGCTGATGATGATGATGATGATGATGCTGATGCTGATGATCATGTGTTTCAGAACAACTGAAAATATAAAGTGGTAGACCCATCGCCAAACGATCTCAGATCTGCAGCTCTCACCAACGCTCTGCATAACGGACACGTCCTTTCCCTTTCAAACCTATAATAAACTCATGTTCGTCATTGCAACATATTTTTCAAGGAGGATTACAAAAATTATAACTAGACTTACCACTCTGACACGCATTCTTCACAGAAGACATGTTTACAACGAAGCACAACTGGAGAATGCATTTTTTCTTGGCAAATGGCACAAAGCTCACCAGGTGCATTCACCTGCATTTATAGTAAGTTAAGGATTCTTCACTTGTTTTACGTTTTAAGCGCTGAACTGTGTACAAAGAAAATGAAAAACAAAAACATGGAGCCTGCCTGTTCAGATGTTGCATAAGCGCCATAATGAATCTCTCTACGTGACAACGCCTTTATAGCTGAAATCAATGACTGGACCTGCAGAATAAATCTAACTAGATAAGAAGCAAAGTCCATTCAAAGAAACTAGCATATGACTAATATCTATGTTTTTGAAAAAGGGAACATGAGAATTCTTTTTCCAATCCATTGAAGTCCACGAATTGCACCTTCTCAACAACACAAGTGAGCTTGAATGTCAGATATAGTCCAGTCATTAGTGATGAAAATAGGCTTCCGTATTCTTTGTTCAAAAAGAAGCGATACCATACTGGAGCAGGCAGCAACACACGATACAGCAGCAATAGGTACTCAACTAAAGTTAGCATTTGACCCTGTCACAATTAGGGAAAAATGACATTGCATGAATTATTACATAAGATTTAACCAACTTTGTTTTCCCATGCTTTCAGGTTAAACTAATAGGGCTGAATTATGCATCGTATCTCACCTGCTTTCGGCGATTTCTACCTCTGCTATTCTTGTAGTACATTAACAGAAAACACTTGAGCACCATTGCTGCTTGTCTGGCTAGAGTATCTGAAACACCAAAAAAATTCTAAGGGCATTTTTCAAAGACACTAATTATGATTTTCCTTATAACAAGTCGGATAAATGGACCATAGTTCTGATGAAGAATTGAAGCCAAGTATGCAGTAAGTAATAAATGTAGCAAGCTTATGCTTACAAACTTAATACTTTTCATCAACCATGTGCCGATTGTGGCATTGTAGAATGCGCAGAAGTCTGTAAGTTTGTAAGCGCAAAAAAGGAGTCTATGCATTAACCAACATACAAGCTTATGCAGTCAGTAAATAAAAGCCAACGTGTAATTGACGACAAGAACTCACCATTTACTATTACTAGGAATATTGCATGCCAGAAAGGTGGTATACTTTTTGGAGGGAGCATGACCAATGGATACAGGAGATCATCCTTACGATACCACCAGTAAACCCCAGCCACATGAAGTGTAAACAAAAGAGAAATGCTTGCTAGAACTAATATCTTCCTCTCTCCCTGCAAATAACATTCAATGTAGCTTAACACCCATCTTTGTCCAAAAAGATGGAATGGTTTATAGAGCTCTTTGTTTGTATAATTATTATAAAGAACCCAGAACTTAGGAAAAATTTGCACCTTCAGAGCTGTCTGCCTGCGAAGAATATCATTTGACTTGAACATAAAAGCAGTAATCCAGATTGTGACAAAAAAACCTGTAATCCCTTGCAAGAGAAACCAAAGTGAGAAAAACCATATCTCTGGTCAAAGGAGGAAATGGAAGTGAGTCTTAAGGCAAGATCAAAGATCTCAAGTTACAACTGATGTTACAAAGCAGGACAAAAAATATTTAGTAAGAAGTCATTTTTAATAATTAACTGATGACAAGCATTTTAGTTTTCAATCAATTCCATTTTACTCACTATTATGTAGCTTCAACATACAATGATGACTGGTGAAGTCAAATGATGAAGGAATTCAGCCTGCACTCTATCCTTTGGGATACTTGGGTTGGAGAAGACATTTACAGAGAAGACTCTGTCCACAAATATTGAAAGTCAAATAACCCATGGGATTTTGTGTATTGAAATATTTCATGTACGATGTCGCCAAACAGAAAATTAAAAGGTAAAAACATCTGTAGAAACAAGCAGGTGATACTGTGATAGATAGGATAGGTATGGGCTTAAACCTACAAAAGGAAAAATCATGATGAATAGGTTTCGAGAAGGGGATAAGCATAACTCTAATAGGATTAAGAATAGTGAAAGAACAGAAGAGCGGCATAGCATTTGTTGAAGTCAAACTTATAACTCATGCGTGTATAGTAGAAGAATGGGCATAGCGCTTGCTGAAAGGAGTCCCAAGCCTCCGCTCATAATCCTCAACCAAAATACAAAACCACATATTATCTTAGATCCCACAAACTTGTAGTTCCATAGCCGTCGCCCTTTGTCAATCATTGCCCTAAAGCAAACCTCATATTCTTATTTAATCTCTTTTCATTGTTTTAAATTTCAAGAATATAGGAACCGTAGGATAGTGTTACATAAAGAGATCCTTGTTTGCCTTTGCTAGTTTATTTAGTTTTCATGGTATGAGTATCTGTACTACTGTGAAGAAATGTTGAATAAGGAAAAGACCAAAAACCTAAACCCTTCTAAACTAGCACTTTTGATGTTTCAATAAAGAGATTCTACTTCAGTAAGAAGCTATAGCATTATAGGTCTACTAAGTTTGTCATCTTGATTCAATATGCAAGGGGTGACATCACCTGGTCCTAATATATTATATATCCAGGACTACATAAATCTGAGAAAAGAAGCTTCAAGATTATCATCACCACTCATCAAATGAAAGCCTTGATATTAAAATACCTTGCAAGTGTTGCCGAATGAAGACCACCAACAGCAACAAAGTGAATGGAAGGACCTGCTCCGCCCATCTGGCAGCCTGCTGTATATCATATCTCTGGTATGAAGAGTCCCGGCTATTGTTAACCCCAACGCCTTCTGCAGCCTCCGAATCCACATTCCCACTCACAGAATCCATAGCACCTCTGATACTAGCACTGACACCATCACTCCTAGAATCTCCCTGAGTATCCATTGTCGCTGCAGAAGCCGTTCTAGAAATTGACTGAAGCAATGACTCATTCTGTATAGCTGTTCCTTCCCTAATTTGTCCAATTGTCGAAGAAGAAGCTCCTCCCCCATCCCTGTCCTGCCCTTGTTCTCCACTACCAATGATTCTAATAGATACTTCCTCATCCCCAGATCCAGGGGAATCATTCTGAGTGTTCTCATCATTGATCAAACTGTCTGAAGACTCAGAATGACTAGTACGCTGCGTTTGCAATATGCCCATATACTCCAAGAATGCAGATACAGGTGAACGAAAGAAATTTGAAGCGGAGAAATGGTTGTTTCCATTGTTTCTTCTGGAATGATGATAATGATGATCACTAGTACTGGTGCTTGCCAAAGAACCTCTGTGAGCGTCTGAACTAAGACCAGATGTTTCCATTCCGTTTGAAAACCTACTCCTAAACCTAATCCTAAGACAATTTTGGGAAAAGAAAGATAAAATCACAGAAAATTTCCATACGGTCAGTTAAAAGAACCATTAACAGAAGAATCAAATATTAGAAACGGAATGAATAAAAAACAAGAATCATAGTTGAAGCAGATGACGAACACTGATAGTGATTATAAAAGATGAAAGTTAAAGTAAAGGAGAAAGAGTTGATTCTTGCCTGGGAGATCGAAGCTCCGTTGAAAAGGCTCTGAATTATCAGAAATAAAGATTGAACGGGTGAACCCTAACGAATTGCAGTGGAGAGGCCAATGAGAATATTGGAATTGCATAACGCTATCGGGAGGCGTCTGCCCGTTCTACAAACAAGTGTTTGCCGATCATCAAGGAACATCGGAGCATCGGAAGAAAATGGCGGAGGTGGTGGTGGTGCAGACGACTGATTGTATCTCTAAATTCGGTGTTTTGACAGTGCACACAAAGAAGAGAAAGAAGAGAGATGATGTGTTTGGTTTTATAGGGGTAATTTGGGAAGGCCGATCTAAATTCATTACTCCTTTGTTAATGAGACCCGTTGGAAGCCGGTGTATCTGTCTGGATTGAGTTTACTTATTTCTCCTAAAATCGTGATTGGCTATGTGAACGTGAAAGGAGATCTTCGAAAGTAAAAAATCGAGAATGGGAGCCGGGTAACATTGTTTCCGAACCATATATTAAATATATTACTAGTTGTGTATCCGTCCAATACAACGGAATGTGAAATTTTAAAAAGATATAAACATGAAATGAAACAATCCAATAATCTATTTGAAAATGAAAAGTATAAGTAACAAGAAGATAGCTTTTGCACACAACAATAACATTCTCAAAATACCAATCATAGTAAATCTATACATTATAATAGGAAAAAAAAAATGAATAGGGTTCAACTGCTATTCTACATACTTGGAGCTATCAGATGATCCCTAATATAAAATAGGTTGTATGCACAAATGAATGATTTAAGTGTTTATGCAGGGACATTAACCATGCAAAGTGAATTCCCAAGTAGTCCCATATCTACTACCTCCAGGACTGTTGGCTGCCTCCATCACAATTTTTTATGTCTAATACCAGATATTTTATGTTCTCAAGTTGAAAATCTAAATGAGAAACATTGAATCCAAGCACATCACTTCCTTTCCTTTGCTTGAGAAAATCTTGAACAGCCTGAATATAGAATGATAGAATGTAAGACTTCTGTTGGTAATAATCAACAGGGAAGGTTCTATTTTTTCTCTACAGAGTATCCTACAGTTTGATGAACATTAACTATAGCGATGACGCGATCTTTTTACATTATTACATCATATTAAACATGTTTATTTATGTTGAAAGTAATTTACATAAAGAAATGGATTATCATACTGAATAAACATCATATGTTTTTCAACAAGATAATTACAATATAGGGTGTCATGAGAAATCGTTTCAACTTGCAAGCACATGTTATGCAAGATATTACATGTTATTGGGCCTATTTAGTATAATCGAGTCATTTGGATCAAAATGACAATAAATGGATCATAATTAATCTGATTAGACCCTAGTAGGTTAATAGGCCCATTTATCCATAAGAATTCTAATTGGCTCAAAATGACACTAATTAGGTCATATTTAGTTTGATCGGACCATGATGGGTATGTATAAGGTGCTAAATTCATCAGAATTAGTGTAATCAGACATTAATTGGAGTGATTGAGGGTCCATTTGGTGTTAGTGGATATAATTGGCCTATTTCTCCGCAAGAAGTCCAATTGGGTCAACACGACTCAAACTAGGTCATAATTAGTCTTTTTAGACCATAATGGGTTTAATGGGCTCAATTCTCCATACGAAGTCTAATCGGGTCAAAATGACACCAATTGGGCCATATTTGGTGTGTTCAGACCCTAATGGTTATCATAGGCTTATTTCTCCTATTCGAGTCTAATTGAGCAATAATGGTACTAAATGGTTCAAAAGTAGTATAATCAGACGTTAATGGAAGTAATTGAGGCGGAATAAGTCTTGACGGTCCTTAGTGGATCCAAATGGTGGTAGTGGATATAATGGGCTTATTTCTCGTTAAAAATTCCAATTGGGTCAAAATGACACCAACTAGGTCATAAACAATCTCATTAGACCCTGATGGGTTTAATGGCCCCATTTCTTAGTAACGAGCCTAATTGGGTCAAAATGACGCTAAATGGGTCATAGTTAGTCTACTGAAAGGGGAAAGATCCCCAGGCAATTTTATAAAATCAATAAAAGCGGAACCGTTACAAAGCAATCAGCAAGAAAAACTACGGCAACTTTGACTCACAAACCAAGCCATAAGGAGCCAAAAATGACAAAGAGAAGTACACCAAAACATAAAAATAACGCAAGCCAAAGAGAAAAAGGCGAAAAAAACCCACAATTTCCCAAACCGAGAAGGCACTCCACCCACGAAATCACACAGCATTTGTTGGCGTCAGCTTCTTTCTTGTCTTCCAAGCCATACGTTGAAGAATCTGCATCTTGATCTCCGCTACAACTTTGTCCCCAATATGATTAAAGTTGTCAAAAAACTTCCTTCTTCTTTCCCTCCAGATATGGTATACCGTGGCCGATATACCAAGTTTTTGAACTGTAGACCAAGATTTCCATCTTTGAGCTAAACCCCTGTTAAGAATATCCTCCMAATTATTCGGACAGTTCGTTAATCCCACCTCCTTTTTAATGACTTCCCAAATACTACTTGAGTAATTGCATTCGAAAAATAAGTGATTGTGCGTTTCAATCACTAATTTACAAAACACACATTTCAAATCTGGCGGTTCATGCTTCCACTGACTGATGCGATCTTKAGTTGGTAATTTCTTCTGRCAAGCCATCCACATGCAAAGAGCATGTTTAGGTATGTATGCTTTATTCCATACCAGCTTATACCAATGCACAATCGGCCTCACTTCTTGAACAGTTTTCCAWGCCACTTTGACCTCAAAATTTCCCCRAGAAAGTTTAGCATCAAGCCATCTGACCGTATCCTCCATTTGGCTGGGAGAAGGTATCAAAATACTTTGCAGCTGAGGATATTGTTGTATCCAATCCACCGGCCAATTAGTGCCAAAGCRTTGCATKACATCAGAAACCGTGGAGTTATTAYGAAATCCATGACCATTTATGAATCTATAAGACAGTAATTGAATAAGGGGACCAAACTCACTCCATGTATCTTCCCAAGCATGCGTAGATAAACCATTTCCCACATTGTAGATAAAAAATCTCCTGCAATGAGATCTTAAGTCTAAAAGGYTCCRRAGAATCCACGACCATTCATTCCTCTTCTTAATAACCCAAAAATTTCGTCCCCGAATACAATGAGACTGAATCCAAGAGACCCACATGGTATTTCTGCGATTCAGAATATCCCAAATATGTTTGAAAAGTAAGCACCTATTCCAAATCGCTAGTCTTTTCATACCAAGACCCCCATTTTGAATAGGCAAGCAAACCGTATCCCAAGCAACTCGACATTTACCCATCTGACCCTCTGCTTTATTCCATAAAAAATTACGAAATAGCTGCTCAATTTCATGGATTGTGGTTGCCGGTACTAGAAATACCGACATCCAATAGGTTTGCATAGAATGAAGAACAAAGAGTATAAGCTATCGTCTTCCTCCGTAGGAAAGGAATTTGTTCTTCTAGTTCAAAAGTCAAGATTTAAGCTTTAGCACAAGGGGATTAAAATCACGTACCTTCAAACGAACTGGAGATAGAGGAACTCCCAGGTAACGAATAGGAAATACCCCCGGCCGAAAAGATAAGCTATTACGAATAAGAGTTTGAACCTCCATCGCCACATTCCCGAAAAACACCTCACTTTTTTCCAGACTTCGAGACAAACCCGATCGTTCTTCAAACAAATGAAGGCCACGCTTGATGACTTCCACTGAAATAATATCCCCCTAGAAAAAATAAACAAATCGCCTGCAAAGCATAAATGGGTCAGCTTGATATCAGCACATCCTTGATGATACGCAAAATTTGCCTCTTCCTCAATACACTTTGAAAGAAGCATCGAAAGACCTTCCATAACCACAGTAAACAAGTAAGGAGATAAAGGATCTCCTTGTCGAATGCCCCGCTTACCATGAAAAAAACCCTCCAGCTGTCCATTAACACATATAGAGTAAGAAGGCAAAGTGATTAGAGTCTTTATCCAGTTAATCATAATTGGATGAAAACTCATTCCCTTTAGCATCTCTAAAAGAAATTGCCAGTCAACTGTATCATATGCTTTCCAAATGTTAATCTTAAAAGCACATTTTGGTTCCCCTTCAGATCGTTGATAACCAGCAACTAGTTCATGCACCATTAAGATATTATCAGTGATTTGACGTCCAGGAATGAACGCAGATTGGGCCTTGCTAATAAGAACATCCAAAGAGTCTTTTATCCGTTCAACAATAATTTTACTGATACACTTTAGCAACACATTACAACAGGCAATGGGCCGATAATCAGTAACACAAGAAGCATTAGGAACCTTCGGGACAAGACAAAGAAGAGTATGGTTCAGCTGATATTCCAAAGTTCCAGAATAGAAGAAATTATGAATCCCAATGAGAACATCCCTACCTACCACACTCCAAGCCGCTTTAAAGAATTTAGACGAAAACCCATCAGGGCCAGGAGCCTTATCATTCCCAATAGCAAACAAAGCATTATTTCCATATCCGAAATCGGACGGATTAAGTGTAGAGAATCCGATAACGATAAGGAGTGACCAAACACGCAATCCACCATAGACGGAGGAACCAACATATTAGAGGTACCCAAAATACCTTGAGAATGAGTAAGTAACGCTTTAGGAACCTCCTGATGCTCAAAAACAGTACCAACAGCATCCCTAATAGTAGCAATATGGCTCCTATTGCGCTTCTCTTTCATAGCATGAAAGAAGAATTTTGAATTTCCATCCCCTTCATTGAGCCAAGAGATCTTCGCTTTTTGACGAGCCATTTCCACTTGATCATTTCTACCTTTTTGATATGCTAACAAGAGGTGAGCAATGTCCTCTTTTAGCAAATCATTAAACGGGTCTAGATCACAAGCCAATTGAGCAACCTCAAGCTCCGACTTTAACTGAACCACCCTTTTATCCAAACACCCATAAGAATTTCGGAGTCGACGACAAACCCCTTTCATAGCTTGCAATTTCCGAAGCATTCTCTTCATATATGATCCTCGCTGAGGTTTCATCCACACCTCCTCCACAAATTTAAGGAAATCCATATGAGAAGTCACAAAATTATCAAACTTAAATCCACGCTGGCGAATACATCGACCAACTTTAAAAGAAGTCACCCGGAGAGTGGTCGGAGATCCCCCTTGGTTCAAAGAAAACCGAAGCGTCCCCAAATCTAGTAATAAAAGCAGAATTTCCCAAAATACGATCTAGTTTACGCATAACACCGTCACCCCCAGAAGGTTTCTGTATCCAAGTAAATTGGCATCCCTGATACGAAATGTCAAACAATTCTGCCTCTTACAGACAAAGATGAAACTCCTTCATATCAGAGTTTCTTCTAGAGGAACCCCCCAACCTATCATGAGGAAAAAGCATCGAGTTGAAATCACCCATCGCAACCCATGCTTTCCTTTGACTAAACGCATGAAATTTACCAATATCCCGCCAAAGCTCACGCCTTTCCACTCCCGTATTACACCCATAGACGAAAGAAATAAAAATAGGATCAAGTTGACCAATAATCCTAATTTCACAATGGACATAWTGTGGGTGCTGCTCAATCATTATCAAAGATAACACTRACGGGTCCCATGCAATAATCAGACGCGTGCCTTGGTCACACATAGAACCATTTGTAATCCAACTCCAATTACCAAAAACTCTACTACACACATCCCCCAGGTGACTATGAACAACTTTGGACTCAATAATGCAACATAAAGAAAGATGCTTGAGATGAATTAAATCACGTACCTCTTTCTGCTTTATTAGGGCGTTTAAACCCCTAATATTCCATGCGGCAAACTTTATCATTGAGACAAAGAATTAAGAACCTCCTCTCCACGTTTGTCCATAATGTGCCCCTCGGTATCAATGATCTCCATATCATCATCATCACTAGAATCGTCAGAAGATAATGAAGAAAACCTATTACTAGTATTCATGTCATGTACAGCGCCTCTTCTTGGTTTGAAAGCTTGTACCACCGTGTGTACCAACTCCGGACCCCTCTTTGATAAAATTTTAACATTTGGAATAGCATCTCTTCCCTTTGGCGTTCTCCCAGTATCCACCGTACAAAACTGACTGTCCACCTTTTCGACACCCTTTCCATCCAAAGCTTTAGAAGCAGCAGGTCTTATAACATCCTTGTCCTTGGTATGATCCCCCGAGATACTCGATACCTCATGAACCTGTTTTATAGTGCCAACCCCAGTTAACGTGTCATGCTTTCCTGAAGCCGCACCCGACAAAGTCGCCTGAACATCCTTTGGTCCTGATTTATCCTTCGGCCTCCAATGTCTCCGTCTAATCTCTTTAAACCCCTCATTATTCGATAAGATATCAGAAACCTTTGGCTTTTTAATATCCCCTTTCATACATGACGCCGTACGATGACCAAAAACTTTGCATATCGAACATTGGGAAGGAACCCAATCATATTCTAGAACCACATTGATTACATCCTCACCAGTACCCGACAGTCGTGGGATAATCACTTCAATATTCCGCTGTATTTCGCCCACAGCCCAAACATCCACCAACACTTTAGCAAAATTAGTTCGACCCCATGCTTTATCACAAGTGCTTGCAGTGCAAGCATCCAAACGCAACGGAACACCAATAGCACTAGCAATACGGCTAATACCCTCTCTATTGAAAGCAACAAGAGGGATATTAAAAAACTTAATCCATAACGGGCAAGAATTGTGCTCGGGTTTCTGAAGACCCTTTGAGGGATCCCAGAAAGAGACAAACAGCGGCCTCCCTCTAATCATAAGGGGAGACGTCTCAACCACTTGGTTGCACCCACCATCATCATTAAAACGAAAAAAGAAATAACCCAGATCATTAACCATAGCATCAAGAAGACCAAACTTTCCCCAAGCATTTTGAACCGCACGAAGGACAATAGGGAAAGGAAGACGAGGTCCAAGGAAATACCCATAAAGTACCAACTTGAAAGAATTGGCCATACCTTTAGTAGCTTCCAACGAAAAATGGATCCGCGGTTTCACACTCTTCTCAACCAGAAAATAAGAAAGTTCTTGCTTAGATGATCCTCCCACAATATCAGCAAAGGACTTAGAAGGTGGTTGCGCACCCACAATTGCAAGAGAGAGACGTTCCCACACCGAGACCCTTTGAGACGGTCCAACATTAACACCTTTCATCGCACAAGGAACCGTCTCATCCAGGATTACATCGGCGAAATCCTGGGATGAAGATTCTTCCAAAATAACATCCGCAAAATCAGACATCAAACCCAAACAGCAGAAATACCTAGCTCCCAAATCCCTAGTCAAGAAACCGTGGTGCTGAATCCCTCGTCAAGTGTTCTCGACAAAATAAACGAAGACCTTACAAGAAGGTGCTGAATATTCGATCAATAAACTTCAACAAAGGAGATGAAGACCACAGAAACACTTAACACAGGAAAAGGAAACTAGATACTACACCCCACCAACGCACAATCAAACACAACGGAAACACCAAGCAACAAAAGCCAAAAGGAGAAATACGAACCAAAGAGAAAACTCACAAGAGCATGCAAACCCTAGCGCAAGCAAACCCTAGCACAAGCAAACCGAGAAATCCTGATCCCGACTAATCTAGCCTCTAAGCCGAAAGCAAATCGAAACAAAGAGGGAATAATAATCCAGCAAAACAAACAACACGAAATCAGCAGCTCAACAACGAAACAAACCAGGCAACCAAACGCAAAAACCCCGATTGCATGCAAACCCTAGGCGAGAAACCCTAGGCGCATGCAAACCCTAGCCAAGCAACTAGAAAACCGGACTGCCCTTGCCTCAAAACCGAAAACAAAGCAAACCAAGAAGGATCGATAGCCCAAAAACAACGACAAGAACATGAGAAAATTAACGAAACCGGAGACCAAAGACAAACCTGCAATTGCCGCCGCCAAACCCTAAAAAGAGAATCAAACACGGCGGTTTTCAGAAACTCACCCTAAGACCAGATCGAGCAAGACGAATCAAAAAGAAGAAAACGAAAACAGCAGCGTCCTCTTCAATCCCGTAACCCTAGCTTTGACCCCACACCGGCGATGTAATGCGACCCCAAACTCAGAACGAAACAGAAAACCGTATGCCAAAATGAAACAGCCAAAGATCGAACCAACAGCAATCGATCTCCAACTCTCGGCTATCGATTTCCAACTCCCGTCGATAATCACCAATCTCAAAACCCTTGAGAGAAAAAGTCAACTCGGTCGCCATAATTGTACTAAATGGTTCAAAAATAGTATAATCATACGTTAATGGGAGTAATTGAGGCGGAATGGGTTTTGACGGTCCTTAGTGGATCCGAATGGTGGTAGTGGATATAATGGGCCTATTTCTCGTTAAAAAGTCCAATTGAGTCAAAATAACACCAACTAGGTCATAAACAGTCTCATTATGCCCTGATGGGTTTAATGGCCCCATTTCTTCGTAACGAGCCTAAATGTGTCAAAATGACACTAA
>NC_037529.1:36247388-36248491 GCF_001531365.2 Cynara cardunculus var. scolymus
ATCATGCTCCAAACAAACAGCCATCTATACAACCTCCTAATTTCACGTCGGGCTACAGCAGTAGCCTCTCTGTTCCTTATTAGGCTCTCATGATGTGCTTCCATTACATCAGACAAGTTGTTGAGGATGTGATGTTGATAACTCAATCGAGTCTTGTGTACTTGTGTGTCCGCTGCAATCCTTCTTACCCACTTTCTTTCCGTTGGATTCATTCCTTGAGGGTAAGACGCAGGTATTCCAATCACATTCTGAGTCATTATGCTCCCTTCATGGGGTCGGAATGACTCCCCTGCGACCCTCTGTGAATTCTCAAATGTCACCCTCTGTGGTAGTGGGACTCTCTTCCTGGGTGTGACCCTGGTTCTTGAACCGTGATAGGTTTGTGGCGGAATGTCGGGTACTGGCTCCATCGGGGGTAAGTAGGACACTTGTGGTGTGTCAGCAGGATCACTTGTAGCCGTATCCTGATCATACGGGTCCACTCCTTCGTTGCGGTTTAAGTTCCTTCTGGAGCGACCGACTACGTATCCGGATTCGTCGACGGAATATTCGCTTGGATCAGAAGACATTTTTAGAGATCTGCGACATGGACATYCTTGGTTACTAAAGTKCATCGTCTAGCATAAGCTTAGTGATTCAAATAGAAGCTTCTAAACAAAACTAAGTTATGACAAGCAGACTATATCCTCTGATTAAACCTCTGGTTATACTACCAGAGCTTCTGGTGCAACATCAACACTTAGAAGAATTCTAAGTAATCCGTCCATCGATCCTCTTGTTCTTTTATTTGTCCTTACTAGAGCTTCTGGTTGCGAGACTAGAGCCTCTGTGGCAATATCTACACTTAGAGAAATTCTAAGAATCCTTCCATCGATCCTCTGGTTCTTCTATTCGTCCTTACCAGAGCTTCTGGTTGCGAGACCAGAGCCTTTGTGGCAATATCTACACTTAGAGAAATTCTAAGAATCCTTCCATCGATCCTCTGGTTCTTCATTGGCTCTTGACCAGCACCTCTGGTCTTCTTGACCAGCGCCTCTGGTCCTACATGGACACTTAGCAAGAAATCGAGCATTCTAATTTCCATCACCTCTGGTCTTCTTGAC
>NC_037529.1:36249008-36264298 GCF_001531365.2 Cynara cardunculus var. scolymus
CAGCGGTGGTCCAAATTCCACATGATTAGGCTAGAAAAACATAGGTAATTGTCCACCCCTTTCTGGGTGGGACTGTCAACACAATAGCGGCTATCCACAATACCACGGCCCGGGAATGTACCCGAGTTAACAAGTAGCGTGTACGGACGGAGACTTTATTCTAAGTGCAAAAAAACAGTTATCAAAAGCGAAACATAACAAACCCGACTAAGCAGTTCCTTAGCCCAAGAGGTTCCAAGTAAAACTTGACTAAGCAGTTCCTTAGCCCAAGAGGTTCCAAGCAAAGCATCGACTAAACAGTTCTTTAGTTCCAATATTTCAGTATATAAACATGCAAAGTTTGCTCAATATCATGCTTTTCCCCCAGAAAATATAAAAAGCATTAAAAGTGGGGCCGTGAGAACTCACTAGTTTGATGAATATCCAAAGGTTTCCTTTCGAAGCTTCCTAGACTCGCTCGAACTTCCTGACAGACCAAACCAATGCTATATTACTTAACAGTTTCTTGCCTAAGGTAGATCACAGTTGTTTTCAACGCCAAGCCATCAAGTGTTTTCATAAAATAAAGCCGATTTAATTATTTATTAAAAAGGAACCTTCCAAAAAYCACTTAATGACATCATCAAAAGTCATCCTAAAACAATGATGACAGCCGCCAATTACCAAAATMAAKAWATTTTGAGTGGGTTTAAAACTCTTTCCAAGAACTCTACATCCTTGAGCCACACGCCTCCAACACCAATTGCATGCACCAAGAATGGTAGCAATGATGGGGAGGGGTCTCAAGCTCAATATTTTCAAGAGTTTAAATTCTAACACAAGATCATCATCTTCGAACTAACTCTAGAAGACAAATAATTTCCGATTCCAACGAGTTTACAAGATGAGAAATCCGGTTTAAAGATACATGCAAGGTCTATCACCCAAAAATATGATTAGACCTCATATACAAAGATTCTCTCCTTCTTCTTAGAGATTCAAGAACATGGGTCACAGATTATCATCTCAACGAAGACATATGCAGGTCTTTGATGAATAATCTCTCCTCTTTAAATCCCATAATTTTTACTTAAAGAATGGAGAAGGGAGAAGGTTAAAAACTTTCAGACTATTTAAGAAAATAGAATAGCTCTAAAGCATACCTTCTCTGAACAGAAGCTTTCGAACAAGCTCTTAAGGACAGCAAAACCTTGAGTTTTGAAATAAAATTGGAACCGGCTGGAAGGTGATGGCGTTAGAGAGAAAACATAAAGCTGGAATTTGGAGAATGAAGATTTTCCAAAAGAAGAGGGGTATTTATATGGGGTTTTTTGAGAAGAAATGGGCTGGCCTCTAAAGGCCCAAGTCCAAGATATTTTTTTTTCTAAATAATAAAACCCCACTAATTTAACCAAGCAAATTAAATTGACAAAAGATTTTAAAAACTCCACCCTTTTAAAATTAATTGGCAACTAAATATAAAAAGAATGGAACTTAGATATCGACTTTATTTAAATGAAACATTTCAAGACTATTTGGCATTGCATAAACTAACTTGGTTAGCTACCCACCGAAACGTGATCTAACAAACTAATCTTGGGAATTAAGCAAGATGATCTCTAATCAACGAAGCTAAATCCTAGAAACACTTAGTTTTTAATAAAGATCCTGAAATAAGGTACTAACCTGAAATCTCAAAATGCGGGATTGTCACACGAATGCTTCATTGAATCCAACATTGGCCGACAAATCTTGTAGCAGCCTTGTTCCTACTGTGGAGTCCGCCGGTTTTTTAACCATTGGCTCGATCGTTGGATTTGTCTCCAGAACAGTCTCATCATCCACAATTATTGGCTCAGTAGTCCTTTCCCTTGTAGATTCAGGAATAGAACTTTCGACGTTACCTGCTTAAAAAGTTGGCTCTCTTTCAGCACTTTGAGCACGAGCATACGACTCAACCAGCCTATGTCTCTTTCTCTCCCCCTCATGATGATCAAGATCTTCCGGATCATCATGCCTTCGTTTCAATGAGGTGGCTTGAGCTCAGCAAGTCTTTTCTAAGATAGATACCCGTTTGGAAAGGGCATCTATTGAATTTTTAAGGGCTTGAGTGTTGATGTGATTAACTTACTAACTTTTGAGAAGTTAGAAGCAACCACATCCTGAAAGGCCAAAAACTCTGAGGCTTTAACTGTGGGGTTTTCATCAACTAGCTCTCGGAGGAGCCCAACCAGATCTGCATCAGTCGCATCAGGGTTTTGTGTTAACATTAGCTTGGCGTACAACAAAGATATAAGCTCATTCACTGATTGCACTTGTACCATTGGAGGCTCAGGTACAGGCGGTGGTGACGGCACAGACGGTTGATCTTCTACTATTGGCTCCTTCCCCTTCAACATCCTTTTGAGACTTGAAATTTGTGCTTCCATGTTATCTTCAACAGCCTTTAGGTCGCTGTCCAAATATTCCTTTGACACGAAGTCGGGTAAGATCACTCCTGGATCACTTAGATTACCAGTTGAGACAATAGTTGAATAAACTGTTGTGCCTACGTTCAATGTTGGCAAAATGGTAGCACTGGTAGGACTTCCGACCGGTCCTTGTGGTTGATCAATAGACACCACTCTGGTCGTTCCAGGGAGTTCACTATGAACCGCAATTAGAGCAACAGATGCTCTAGACTCTTGTGTACCTAAGTGTAAAGGCTCTAAACTCGAGGTGCACAGAATCGAAGTCGTAGGCTGGGGCAGTGGCCTACTTATTTCAATATCTACATTCTCCAAGTGAGAAGTAGATAGAGTATGTGCTATATCGCCGTGATGAATTGAAACAACTAGTTGTTGAGAACCAGTTGAGTGGCTGGGATGGGTGTGCAGATACATAACTAGGCTAGCTATCTCTTCTTCAATACCAACATTCAACGGATGAATGTCGATAGCAGATGTGGGTGCCCGGCTAACTGTATCAGCTGGGATAGGAGCTTGATCTTCATTTTGTGCTCCACTCTCACACTCACCATCTTTTTCTATGTCCCTTGCACTCAACCTCTCAACATTTTCTACTTGAGCTCCCTCATCACTTTCTTCTACTGGAATATCTTAAACATCTTCCAGCATACGATCATATTCATCATATTTGTCACCAAAATCATCAACATTGAACGATAGTGATTGTAGACTTGGACAAGTCTATGTAGCTTCAAATTCTGGAAAAATATCGTCAAAGTTCTCATTCACTGCTCCAAGTTGAATATTTTGAGAAAGCATCGGTTGAGCAGGATTGTCAGCATCAGCATTATCATCATCATCATTATTATCACCATGAGCTGCCTGGTTATCGAATATCGTATCTTCCGAACTTGAAGAAGTCGTGGAAGTACTATCTGTCAAAGTACTATGCTGATCAGAGGCTCCCTGCTCCTCATCACTCCTCTCATTTTCATTTTCTTTCAATGCACAACCCTATTCAGGTAACCCTTGTTCCTGAACACTCTCACCTATAGCTATACCCTCTCTCTCTCAGCGGAGCCATGGGGTGATCCCGAGGCAATGTTCAACCGGTTCTGGTTGAACTATAGGATCTATCACTCTCCTATAGTCTACTACACACTGAGCCCTCTGATCAGCGAAGGCAAAAAGCTCGGGTTGTATTTCCATTATAGAGTCCAAATCTTCAAATTCAATGTGTTGCCGAATATGCGTCATGATGAACGATGGCCCAACTTCACTGTTTTCCCTGGCCGAAATGTCATCGTTTGAGTTCATCATGGCTTTAATGAATAGTTGCAGAAATTATTGAAATGGCACGAACTTCCTTGCTTTAGACGGAAACCGTTTAGCATTGACGAGCTTGACTAGTTCGTTCCATATTATCAGCACATAATCATACTTGCACGTAAATACAGTTGAGGATTGAAAACAGGAAATGCCAGATTGACGGTAGAAATCGCCGTTTGAACTGTGATGGATTAGTCAACTCTTGCGAGTATCCTAATCATTTGATATCACGGCAGAGTTTGTCGTCGGTGACTAACGGTTCAAATCCAATTGAGCCCGGTCCCGGAAGGCGTAGTATTCTTCGGAATCATCTTTAGCGTCAAACGATTGACATATTCGTCTACGCTTCCTTTGAAATAGTATGTGTCATCGTCTTTGGCAAGTATTAATGTATTCCAAAACTGCTGAAGATAAATCATTGGGACAGAAGAATGGGCAGAAAGGGAATATGATATTGGATGTCCGCGAAGAATTTCTGGAATTATCTGGTATTCAGCGGGCATGTCGAAGTTGAATGAATGGTTATTGGATTTAATTTCGAGGAATTGGCTTTGAGGTAGTAGAATTGCTTCGTGAATGGGATTATTTGTGGGCTGGTTTGGGTTATTGATATTATCAGATCTGACAGAAGGAATATGGGATTTCTCGTCAGACTGATGTTGTTGGTTAGCCATTTGTACCTGTAAAAAAAATTCCCAGAATATTAGATCCCGTTTAAAGAAACAAAGCTAGTAACTCAAAATCAAAACAAAAATTTTGAAATGAAATCTAAAATTAAATTCTAACACTAAAAAAATTATCTAAAAGAAAATAAAAAATAAAAAAAGAACTTAAAAAAATAAAACTAAAAAAATTTAAGAAAAGAAAAAAAAATACTAATTAAACAAAAAGAATCATCCGGATTCAATATCCAGACAAAGAAAGAAAACAAAAAATAAACTCTAAGTCTAAAACCCTAAACCGGACAATATCAACCGTATTAAGGTTGATCGAAATAAACTCCGGTCACCTTCTCCGGTGAACAATCCGGTCAAAAAATTAAAACCCTAAAAAAAACACTAAATCGACCAAAAACACTTAACCTAAACCAAAAAACTAAATCGAACAACAAACAGATTTATTAGATTCGATTGATGATTATTTATACGGATTTAAGTCCATTATTAGTCCAAAAACGATTATTAACATATTAGATCTTATTATGGTATTATTAAGATACAGTCCAAGAACATATCAAAGTCAACGGATTATGAATCGAGACCAGATGAAACAAAGAATAAACCTTGAAGAATAGGGATGAAATAGAAATCGATTGAACAAACTTTGAAGAACTTGAGCGATTTAACAGTTGTTAAAGATGACCGGAGACGACGATTGAACAATAACAAGCGATATATGGTAAAAGTAAAAAATTAAATGTAAAAAATGATCTAGTATTTATAGTCAATCAAAAACCGTTCGAATTCTAAACCGCTCAAGGCTTATCCGGATTAGGATAAATCGGACAAGAGGTGTCCGATTTAGAGAATATGCACAGACTAAGAGTTAATCCGGACAATAAATCGCTCAAGGTACAAGCGATTTAATTGAACACCGATTAAAGGTCGACCGACTTAAAAATAAACCGCTCAAGAGTCATCCGATTTATAAGAATACCGCTCAAGATATAAGCAATATAAGACTTAAATCGCTCAAGGAACGAGCGATTTAGACTCTTAACACGCACAAACAAATCAAGCGGTTTAGAAATCCACTCAAAATCACCAAGAGATTTAGAACATCGCACAAGCCCTTGAGAAACATATCTAATCTTATCCGGATAAGAGTTAATCGTATAGCCTTTTGTCCGGATTAGCCTAAATCGGACACTGCTTTGTCTGGATTTGCAATAAATCGGACAAAGTGTTGTCCGGATTAGTCTAAATCGGCCAAACACTTGTATTTTATTTAATAACCTGTAAGAAAATTTTAAACCAATTAGTTTATACAGATAGATTCACTCCCTCTCAAAATATGAATCAGATAAACAGATAAAATTCCACACTCCCCCTCAAATATGGATTTCCACGTTCAAAGAATTTAAAATCAGATAAAAAATTGAAACACTGATTTGTATTAAAAAAAATACAGATATTTTAACCAAATGAATTTGAATTAAATACAGTTCAATAAATTGAACTGTTTTTAATAAAAATTCAAATTTTCAAATTAAGCATACCTAACTTAGATACGAGAAAGCTCAAGCGTTTTTCATCTAAAGCTTTCGTAAAAAAGTCAGCTAACTGAAATTCTGTATTTACAAAATACAGCTCAATGGTTCCTTATTCTACATGATCTTTAATAAAATGATACCGGATATCTATATGTTTCGTTTTTGTGTGTTTAACAGGATTACAGGATATGGCAATTGCACTTTTGGAATCACAATAAATGGGAATTTTATTAAAATAAAACTTGTAGTCTCTGAGCTGTGTCTGCATCCACAATACTTGAGAACAGCAGCTAGCACAACTACGTATTCTGCTTCAGCAGTAGATATGGACACACAGTTTTCTTTCTTTGACACCCAGCTGACTAACTTGTCTCCTAGAAATTGTAGATGTCCCGAAGTAGTTTTCCTGTCCAACATACAACCTGCATAGTCTGCATCTGAGTAAGCTATTAGTTCAAAACTAGTACCCTTGGGATACCAGAGTCCAAGATTAGCAGTCCCTTTTAGATAACGGAAAATGCGCTAAACGACACTTAAATGGGATTCCTTTGGATTAGTCTGATAGCTAGCACAAAGATGTGTTGAAAACATAATATCCGGTCTACAAGACGTCAAATACATTAAAGAACCAATCATGCCTCTATATGTTTTCTGATCTACAGCTTTTTCAGACGGATGAGCATGTATTTTCATTCCATGAGCCACATGTGTTTTTTTTTATGAACAGTTTTTCAAATTAAATTTCTTCAAGATATCAAAAATATATTTTTTTGACAAATAAAAATTCCCGAAGATAATTATTTTACTTGAAGACCTAAAAAGAAGTTCATCTCACCCATCATGCTCATTTTAAAACGCGAAACCATTAAGGCAGAAAAGTTTTTGTAGTATTTTGGGTTCGTAGATCCAAATATTATGTCGTCTACATAAATTTGTATCAAAATAATATCCGACTTCTCCTTTTTAATAAAAAGGGTTGTGTGGATATTACCTTTCGAGAAGCCTGACTTTACTAGAAATTCTGATAAAATGTCATACCAGGCTCTCGGGGCTTGTTTAAGACCATATAGAGCTCTGTCGAGGATATATATGTGATCCGGCTTTGACTGATCAACAAAACCCTCCGGTTGAGCAACATAGACTTCTTCTTTGAGAAGACCGTAAAGGAATGTCGTTTTGACGTCCATCTGGTATACTGTGAAGTTCTTTGTGTGTAGTGTATGCCAAAAACATCCTTATAGCTTCGATCCTTGCTACTGGGGCAAAGGTTTCGTCGTAGTCAACACCTTCTTGTTGATTGTATTCTTTAGCGACGAGTCGGGCCTTATTTCTGACCACAACACCATCTTCAACCTTTTTATTCTTAAAAACCCATTTTGTACCGATAATCGTCTTATTGTTGGGACGAGGTACCAATCTCCAGACTTTTAGTGCCTCAAACAGGTTCAACTCCTCTTGCATCGCAAGTATCCAGTCCGGATCAGCTAAGGCTTCAGATACCTTAGTTGGTTCAATGTTACTCAGAAACAAGGACTATAGACACTCATTAGCTGTAGCAGACCAAGTACGAGTAGGTGCTGATGGATCACCAATAATTTGATGTATTGGATGATTCCTGGTCCACTTCTTGCTATGAGGTAGGGGAATATAGGAACTTTGATCCGAGTTTTGATCAATGTAAGCATTTGGGGAGTTAATCGGAATAGGTTCAGGTGAAGGCTCAATATTTGGAACTGAGATAGGCTGAATATCTGACTGAGGTAAGGTATATTTATCTTCAACGACTGACACCTCTGGCACGTCAGTATTTACACCCTCTTCTCACTGATATGGACCATCAGAAGTTTCCATCTCAATCTCTTCATCGACTTCTTCAGTTTCATTTACTGGAACATCAGGAGATGGACCAGATAACTGTTGTTCTGTATGTATATTCCTGGACAAATCATTAGACTGGTTAGATTTATTTTCGAAATATTCTTCATAAAAGTTTTCAAACAAAGAATCTAAGTCAGAATTATCAGTATTCGAAGATTCAGGTTTATCTGCTTTCCGCGTAGTATTAATTATCAGCCCGGGTCCTGAACCGTGTTGTTCAGAAGCCACATCAATAACTTCATCAAATGACACATTCACGCTCTCATTGATGATTTTAGTCCTTTTGTTGTAAACCCTATATGCAGCAGATGTTTTTGAATAGCCTACGAAGACAGCTTCATCAGCCTTTGCAACGAACTTCCCTCTATCCTCTTTGTCATTTAGGATAAAACAACTGCAACCAAATACTCGAAAGAATTTGATATTAGGTATTCTTTTATTTATTATCTCATAGGAAGTTTTACCAAACCTTTTGTGAACAAGAGATCGGTTCTGGGTAAAACAAGTAGTCGTCGCTGCTTCAGCCCATAAGAATAATGGAAGCTTAGAACATGTAAGGAGTGTACGCACCGCTTCCACCAACGTTCTGTTTTTACGCTCAACGACACCATTCTGTTGCGGTGTCCGGGCTGCCGAGAATGTATGTGTGATACTGATTGATTTTAGAAATGAGCCGAGGGTATTATTCTTGAATTCAGTTCCGTTATCAGTTCTGATTTTCTGAACTGGCAATTGTAGATTATTTTGAACTGTTTTCAAGAAAGAGATGATTGTCTCAGCTGCTTCATCTTTTGACCTCAGAAAATGAACCCAGGTATATCTCGAGTAGTCGTCGACTATGACCAACACATATTGAGTAGTCGTCGACTATGACCAACACATACTTCTTTCCGTTTATGCTTTGGACTCGCATAGGACCGCAGAGATCCATATGGAGTAGATGCAGAGGACGTTCGGTATTGAACTCTGTCTTCAGCTTATGTGGAGCTTTCTTCAGCTTACTCATCTCACATACGCTGCACATATGGGCTTTATGAAACTTTAAGTCTGGGATGCCTTTAACCAAGTTGTCACAAACCAACTTGTTCAGATATTTGAAGTTAAGGTGAGAAAGACGTCGATGCCATAGCAGATTCTGCTTCAAGGATACCTTGGATATCAAGCAGACGTCAGTATCTACTTGTGTGTTGGATAGGTGAATTGTGTAGAGGTTTGATCTTCTGATTCCAGCTAGAAGCTCCTTACTATCAGTAGTACGGATGTTGCACTGGTTAGCTTTAAAACAAACTTATAAAATTTTATCACAAAGTTGATGGTATACTATATGCACTATTATTTCAGAGTCTGAATCAAAACTGTCACTTCCTTCACTTGCCAACTCACTTGATTGGCTGATCTCCTTCACTTGCTTTCCGGATCTACTTTTACCCTTCATTTCAGATACAAAGGCTAAAGGATCAACAACTTCCTTTTCCTTTTTCTTCTTAGAATCTCGGACCTCTAAAACTTCTTTCTCGTTCTGTTTCAGAGTTTCATAAACCTCATGTATGTCTATATCAGATAAGGATTTGTTGAATCTGATATGGTTAGCATAAGGTTTCCACTCTGGTTGTAAGATGCTAAGAAATTTAACATTTATCTCTATGACAGTTTTAGATATTCCGTTCTTGGTTAGCTCATTCAGCAATCTAGTAAGCCTGTCATATACATCGTCAAGGCTCTCTCCTTCTTTAGCCTTAAACTCTTCATACGTAGAAATATAGTTAGTTAATTTTAATTGAGTTCCCACTTTGGAACCCATCATCATTTTCTCTATTTGTACCCACATGCTGTGACCAGATGATTTGTGGCTGTCAATGCTTGTGTAGATATCGTTGGTCAGTGCTTGCATCATGTAGGACTTGTATAACACATCAGCATGTGCTCTCTCCTTTTCTTGAACAGTATATCGATCCTTTTCTTTGAGTATTATTTGAGCTGGTCTGCCTTCTTCAAGAATGGCAGGTATCTCTCTGTAAAATACCATTGGTCCTTCCATCAAGGATTCCATGATCAGATCACCTTCTTTCATTCTCTCGATAAAGTTTAGAAATCTGTCTCTTCACATGTTGTAGTCTCCTCTAAACAACACTAGTGGCTTGGTGTCAGTACCGATAGCCATTGCTTCTCTTGAACTCATTGTATCAGATTAGTATGATATTGGATCTACTACAGTTCAAAATTTGATATTAAATGATTAGAATTCAAAATTTATCTCTGTAAATCGCACATAGGAAAATTGCACTCATTCAAGACTTAGAAAAAAATAAGCACACAGACTTCTCCGGATTAGAAGTCCGGACAAGCTTATCCGGATTAGATATCCGGACAAAAAGATAGTCTAGAATTACTAATCAAAACAAGTTATCCGGATTAGATATCCGGACAACAAAGACAATTAACTCGCTCAAATCACAACAAATGTGGATGAGAAATCCGGTCAATTCAAACACTTAGTCAAATTCGTACAATTGAATACGAATGTAAAAAGTCAACAAGTCAAGTCAACCTAGTCAACAAGTCAAAACACGAACAAATCCGCTCAATTTCAAAATTCAACAATTCAATCTGCTCAAAAAGTCAAAGATATCAATCCGCTCAAAAAGTCAAAGATATCAATCCGCTCACTAAAGAAAGTCAAAATCCGCTCAACAATCCGTTTACTAAGTCAAAGATAGTCAAAATACGATCAAAAATTAAAATGCATACAACAAAGACCAAGATTAATCGTACAATTGTATCGCACAACTAACAACCTAAATCGCACAACACATCAACTAAATCACACAACAAATCACGCGGATTAAACTAAATCGCTTACTAAATCGCACACGTTACAAACGATTTAAATCTAAATCGATCAAGCATTTCCGGTTCATCCTAAATCAAACAATCACAATTCACAAAATACACAAGTCTTAAATCGTACAAGTACTAAGCGGTTTACACTAAACCGATCAAGAGTTATACGGATTAAAATTCAAGCACAAACACAATTTTAATACTTTTTCACCAAAAAATGGATCAAAACATGTAAAATTATGAGTTTTTTGAAGAACAAAAACAGTTTTCGTAAACTCAAAAATCGATAAAAATCGGTTCAAAACTTGATTAAAATCAAAATCGATGTGAATCAAATATGTTCATATTGAAAATGCGAATCTAGTAGTGCAAATTTAATCAATTAACACTCAAAATCAATGTAATTAAAGCCAAAAATGTGCAATTCTGTCGATAGAACTCAAGAATAGATCAAGAACAGTCCGCTTAAATCCCCTAAATCCGTGCAAAATCCTCGAAAAATTTGTAAATCCTCTAAACAAATTTCTGCAATCTGTGCTCTGATACCAATTGATGTTCCCAAAATCATACAAATCAGAATTAATCTTCAAGATCAAGAACAAGATTAGTAGAGAGAGAATTTCACCAAATATTCTATTGGATTTCTTGAGAGAAAAGTAAAAGATGATTAATGACTAATCTGGAAATTATGAACTGAACTAATGACAATTAGAGAACTAAATCATATTTACACAAAGGAAATAGTAAAGGCTAACTATTACAAAAACAATACAATGGAAGAACTTGAATACAACATTTTAAGCATAAACTTGAGGCCAACACACTTCCTCTCTTGCAGGTCCTTCTTCGATGCATCAGTCTGATGCTTAGGAAAAGGAAGAAGACGGGGGCGAGAAAGATGATGGAGGAGATGAAGAAGTTGATGATGACTATGATATGTCATCAGATATCAAACTTCTCCTTCCAGCTGTTGATATCGTCCTCTGTAGGATCAATGAAGTATCTTGATGCGAGCTTCCTTGCCATCTAGGCGGGCGTTTAAGAAGTTCAGAGTCATCTCCAGACTCTCCAAGAAGCTATTCAAGCCAACACCGATGCCATTGTTGTTCTTCACAATAGGGTTGACAATGCTCAGGCTATCGCTGATCAGTAGACTAGTCTTCTTCAACAGATCCGGGATGTTGTCCGTCAACCAGCTCCAATGATCCCACCTTCTTTCTTTGACAATGATCACGCCCAACTGCATGAGACACGTGAGGTAACGAAAACTCTAGCCAGTGCTTTGTCAAGGATAAAGGAGGTAATGGTTCTCCAGCATCAGCGCTTGGACAAACTCTCTGTCCAATTCTCTCAAGTATTAGCCAGAGAGGGGGAGATGAGGTCCAACGGTTTTGAATCATCCGATGCTGCTCCTGCTCCTTCTCAGGCTGTTGGTCCAGTATCACCTACAGTTACAGCTGAAATTGAGGCTCCTAGAGCTAAAGCGGTTGCTGCTCCTGTAATCACGACCACCAAAGCCACTCCAACTGAGGTTGTTGATGCTATCCCTAGGGATGATGCCCCTTCCATCACTGCTGTTGGTCATGATGATGATGATGATGAAGATGAGGTCCAACAGTGTTGAATCATCTGATGCTGCTCTTGCTCCTTCTCAGGCTGTTGGTCCAGTATCAGCTACAGTTACAACTGAAATTGAGGCTCCTAGAGCTAAAGCGGTTGCTGCTCCTGTAATCACGACCACCAAAGCTAATCCAACTGAGGTTGTCGATGCTATCCCTAGGGATGATGCCCCTTCCATCACTGCTGTTGGTCATGATGATGATGATGAAGATGAAGATGATGATGAACCTACCATTCCAAACCCTAGAAGTGATCTAGATGGCGACGATGACGATGATGATGAAGATGACTTTACCATCAAGTWCCAGAAGCCATCAACCGTCACCAAGGGAGTTGCTCTCAGGGATTCTGCATCCCAGGGGGAGCAAAGGCAAGGTAAATCAACTCCATCAGGGAACGAGGACACCAAGTTGAAAGGCAAGACGGTCGTTGAAGAAGGAAACTTGAAGGTATTGTTCAAATTCCTTTCTGAAGCTGAAAGACTCGAGGCATTGAGGGCTGAAGAAGAGCTAGAGCTTCAGAAGAAGCAGACTGAAGACAGCTTGAAGCTGGCCAAGCCACTAGCTGCGAAGGTCCTCCCCAAGAAAAAGTCCAAGAAAATGGTGAACGTTGTCCAAGCCCAGGCTAAACTTCTTTCTATTACAAAAGTTGAGCATGAGAAGAATCTGAAGCTGGTGAAAAAGGACGAGTGATGGAGCGAAGAAAAGTTGAAAAAGAGAATCAGTCCCCGCCCAATTATCAGCGTCAGCATCAGCGGGCGTTCTAAAGACGGTGGAACATTGGTCTCAATGCTCACCACCAGGGACAATCTTGATGCCGTTACCGAGTATCCTTCATACCTAGGCCGTTATGGATACAGCGAATGGATGAAGATCAGACAAGCCATTCTGCGATCCAAGTCGAGACACAAGCCACTTATCGAGGACCATCAGCGAGCTCATGAAAAGGATGTCCAGGTATGTCAAGGTCCCTGACAGGCCATCTCTGAAGAAAGGTGGGAAGAATAAACTCAAGCTCTCTGATCCTAATGATGAACCATTCCTAAGGAACGAACATGAAACAAGGTTCTCCTTAGATGAAGTCCTGAAGGGTCACCAGAGTACAGACATTTCTATGTTGAATCTTGACTTGCCAGATAAGGGTCCCTATACACCCAACTCTGTGCATTTTAAACCTGAGTTAGGAGTTATATTTCTTGACTATGAAGGTGAAGTCATATTTCTGAGAATGTCAGAGTTACATCTATGTCCAATGGGTCATCTGGTCTACCTCTTGCTCTGGATAAATGATAGCATGCCTGGAAAAGTCGTAGATCTGAAGATACAAAGGGAATTCCTACGTTGAAGAAACCTTGGTGAAGATGTACCTAGTTACATAGATCTAAGTGTTCTAGAATAGTTTCTCTTTGTAACAACAATCCACTTTTCGTTGTAACTTCTTGTACTATGTCTACTTTCAGTGATTATACTTATAGTCTGTAAGCATTAGACATGTACTGTAATACTTGTAATATTTACAATGATAATAAAATGAGTATTCCATGTACTTCACTGAAAAAGATCCCTGAAAAAAGTAATAGGGACACAAGTCTATGAGTTTCATTGTTACTTTTCACATTCACTGACAATCTATAAGTCAGTGAATAAGCTTTCAGTTTATGTTTCTGTACTTGTAAATTTTCTTCGATCTAACTTAAGGAATATTCTCAAGCTAAGACTGACTCACTGAAAAAGATCCCAAAATAGTAAAAAGTGACATGTACTTTATATGTAACTTTTCCTTACTATTATTTGATAAGACAATTTTCTTTATGTTGCCTTGTTATCATCAAATAGGGGGAGATTGTTGATCCTCTCTCTCAGTGATTTGATGATAATCCCTTTTCACTTATACGTTGTATTTATGTTTCTGTCTTTTCTGTTCCAACGATCATCACTGAGCCTGTTCAGTGATCGCTGAAGAACTTTTATTGTAAATCAATCAGAGACAGCGATACTTTAAGAAGACAACACTCACACCAAAGAACCTTCAGCAAATGTCGAAGACTGAAACTGAAGATTAGAGACTAGGGAGTACGTGATCTGAAGCGGTACTCAGTGATTACAAGTCTGTCWACAWATGTGTGAAGACTGCTCAAGCCTCAGCGAATGCTGAAGAGACCTTCAGGTCATTCTAGCATTCACCGATCAAAGGAAGCTTGCTTAGCACGATTGTTATTGTCTTGTCCTTATGCACACAAAGGACAAACCCATACCCTTATAAAAGTTGATACGGTACGGAGCCGACTAGTCGACTCTATTGTCCACCAACTTTAGGTAAGGATGTCTTTTCATGAATAGTGTTTTTTGTACTATTCACTGTAGCAAAGGACAAGCCTTTCTCTTAAGGCTTGCCACGCATTCTAACCCTACCATATTGCTTTAAATGAACATTTAATGCACTAGGTATAAATATAAGTGTTTCTTCTCCATGCAGAGTGCGCGCAACTCACTCTCTAAACCTAATTCTTTCTTCAAGCATTTTCTAGCTTAAGTAAAGGATTTTCTCTTTAGAACATTTCTTTTCTTGTTTGCTAAGAACTCGTGTGTAACCAAAGATTGTTTAGATATGTTTTTATTACCTTATCTTTCCGCAAACAATCTTGTAAAATATGTATTTATCTTCTTTATCAATATATATATTTTAAATTTGAAAATATTGTGTTAGTATTCATCCCCCCTTCTACAAACTGTTTTACTATTTTTGTAGATCCTCAAGGGACCAACAGAGCCCAATCAAAATTTTTAGCATTTTCATCAATCAGTCTAATGTATTTTTCTTTTTGCGTTTTAAGTTCTTTTTCAAGATTAGCAACATGCACTTTTTCAGATTTTAATTTTAGCTGAAAATCTTGAAGTTTGAGCATCATCTTATGCATCTGTTCCATGCATAATGTTGGGTTCAAGTTAGAGCGTTAAAGTTGTATTCAAGTTTCTCCTTAGAAT
>NC_037529.1:36264628-36275908 GCF_001531365.2 Cynara cardunculus var. scolymus
GATCTGGGTCATAAAGTTCATCACTGTTCTTGAGAGTTCATCTTCCAGATTGGGTTTTTGATCATAAATCGGTCATTTTCTGAGTGTTATTTGAAAAGATTTACACTACTAGATTTGTTTTTACATTTCGAACAACTTTGATTCACACTTTTTTTGATTTTAAACAAGTTTTAAACAAGTTTTGATCGAAAATTGATATTTTGTATTYTGGAAAATTTTCTTCAAAACTCATAATTTTTCATGTTTTGATCCAAATTTTTGGTAAAAAGTGTGAAAGTTTGTGTTTTTGGTTGAAGATTAATCCGATTAAAGCTTGTGCGATTTAAGGGTGTTATCCGCATATCACTTGTGCGATTTAACATCCGTGTGATTTTAGTTGTTTGATATAGGTTATCCGGACAACACTTGTGCGGATATTTGAACGATTTACACAATCCGCCTGGTAAACCGGTCATAACTTGTGCGGATAAGTGTGCGATTTAAATAATCCGGCTGGTAAGTCTCAAGTAACTGGAACGGATTTGTGACCGATTTACATAATCCTGCTGGTAAGTCGTTGAAGGCTTGTGCGATTTATTGATCGATTTAATCAATCCGCTTGGTAAGACTTGTTTGTCTACTTGAGCGATTTATATTATTGATCGTATACTCCTTGGTGATTGAACATATATTGATTTTTTTTTATCGATTTATTTTGTTGAATTTTCATCAATTTGTTTTTAAAAAGGACTTATACGTATATTGACTTGTTGACTTAGTTGACTATTGACTTGTTGACTTTTTTACGTCCGAGTTTCATTTTGGATTTTTGACTAAGTGTTGAAAACCTCCGATTTGAGATTTTTTAATCAAATTGATTTTTGTGCTTTATCCGTATTTCATATTACATAATCCGTGTGATTTGTGAATACTTTGTTGAAATCTGGTTAAGTGTTTTTGAGCGATATAAAGTTGTTTGTTGTCCGGACTTATAATCCGGATAACTTGTTGAATATTCTATCTTTTTGACCGGACTTTCAATCCGGATAAACTTGACCGGATTACTAATCCGGACAAGAGTGTGTGCATAATTTGTACTAAGTGTTGAATGAGTGCAAAATTTTGTTTACATATTATAATATATATTTTTGTAAACTGATTACATAATTCAAACTTTGAACTACAGTTGATCCTAATTCATACAATTTGATACGATGAGTTCACGTGAAGCAATGGCTATTGGTACTGATACCAAGCCACCTGTTCTATTTTGTGGTGACTATAATCAGTGGAGAGACAGATTCCTGAATTTTATTGAGAGAATGAAAGAAGAAGATCTAATCATGAAATTTTTAATGGGAGGTCCTGCTGAATACTTCATAGAAGTAGAAGCTGATACAATAGCAGGCTTACCTGCACAGAGAGTTCCTAAACTGAAGGAACATTATTCACCTGCAGAAAAGGAGATAGCTCATGCTGATGTGTTGTGCAAATCTTATATAAAGTAAGCACTGACTAATGATATCTACACCATTATTGACAGTTACAAATCATCAGGTCACAACATGTGGGTTCAAATCGAAAAGATAATGATGGGTTCGAAAGTGGGAACTCAACTGAAAATCACTAAYTGTATTTCAGCATACGAAGAATTCAAGGCTAAAGAAGGTGAAAGTCTTGATGATGTTTACCACAGGCTTACCAGACTGCTAAATGAACTGACAAAGAATGGAATTTCTAAAACTACAATAGAGATTAATGTTAAGTTTCTTAAAAATCTCCAGTMAGAGTGGAAACCATTTGCCAATCATATCAGATTTAATAAACAATTATTTGATATTGATTTTCATGAAATTTATGAAACTCTGAAACAAAACGAGCAAGATGTTTTGGAAATCCGAAATGCTAAGAAGAAAGAAAATGAAGTTGCTGATCCTTTGGCTCTTGTATCTGAGAGATAGGAGAAGAAATCTAAAAGCAGATCTGGAAAGCAAGTGAAAGAAGTTAGTCAGTCAAGTGAGTCTGAAACAGAAGATAGTAACAGCTCAGATTCAGATTCTGAAATTTCAGAGATCAAACAGGCAATCGCAATGCTGACTAAGGCATTCCAGAAGAAGTTCTCGAAAAGGCCACACTCGAACAATCAGAGATTCTCTTCAGGTTCAAAATATGAATACAAAGACAAGTTTGGCGAGAATAAGAAGTACGAAGAGAAAAGATTCGAGAAGATTAGATTTATTTACATAACTTGAGTCAGCATTCTCCTCTTCACAGTCAGAAGAATCTGTTTAAGTTCTAGCCATCAAAAAGATGTGTGCAACAACTTCTGTCTCCTCTTCCTCATCAGTCAGATTAAGCCAGTGATCGTCCTTAGCTATTAATGCCTTTCTCGCATCTTTTTGTTTGGATAGGAAGAATTTATTCTTGTAGTAGTCAGTGTTTTTCGACACTGCTTTCTACAATTTACAGCAAAGTGCCCCAACTTGCCACAGTTGTAACACTTGGTGTTCTCATCATCAACTCTTTTCACAAACTTTTTCTTCTCTTCCGGTTTCATTTCAAACTTCGTCTCATATCTCTTCTCTTCGTACTTTTTCTTCTCACTAGATTTATCTTTGAAGTCATATTTAGAACTAGAAAAGAATCTTTGATTATTTGAGTGCGGTTTCTTGTAAAATTTCTTCTGAAAGGCTTTGGTAAGCATCACCATAGCTTGCTTAATCTCTTTCATATCAGAATCAGAATCAGAACTGTCGCTGCTTTTAGTAGAGAATTCACTCGTCTGAACGGCCTCCTTCACCTGCTTCCTCGACTTACTCTTGCTCTTGCTCTCAGACACAAAAGCTAAAGGATCACTAACTTCCTTTTTCTTCTTCTTCTTCTTCAGATCCCTAACTTCCAGCACATCCTCTTCGTTTTGCTTAAGAGTTTCATAAACTTCATGTATATCGATATCAGCTAAAGATTTGTTGTATCTGATATTATTTGCAAAAAGTTTCCACTCTGGTTGCAAGTTACTGAGAAATTTGACATTAACTTCAATTCTAGTCTTTGTAATGTCATTCTTTGTAAGCTCATTTAAAAGTCTGGTCAAGCGGTCATATACATCATCAAGGCTCTCTCCTTCCCTTGCCTTGAATTATTCATAAGCAGTAACGTCGTTAGTTACCATTGAGTTCCCACTCTAGAACCCAACATCATCTTTTCAATTTGCTTCCACATGCTGTTACCAGAAGCTTTATAGTTGTCAATACTAGTATATATGTCATTTATAAGCGCTTGCATCATGTAAGATTTACATAATACATCAGCATATGCTCTGTTCTTTTCATCAATAGTGTATCTAGACTTCTCTTTTATCACTCTTTCATCTGCTTTGTTCTGTTCTGGAATAGCAGGACTTTCTCTCCAGAAAACAACTGGTCCTTCCATTAGCCCATTATCATATCACCATCTTTCTGTCTTTCAATAAAGTTCAGGAATCTGTCCCTCCATTGATTATAGTCACCTTTGAAGAGAACCAGTGGCTTGGCATCAGTACCAATTGCCATCGCTTCTTTTGATTTCATTTTTATCTGATTTTTAGAATAAGGATCTCTGCAGTTCAAGAATTGATTTAAAAAAAATTAATATCCAATGATATCTCAAAATTCACACACAAAATTCTTTAGCATTCAAAAATTTCAACCCTTAGCAAAAATTTCACAAATTCCAAGCTTATCCGGATTGGGAATCCGAACAAGTCTATCCGGATTGGAAGTCCGGACAACAAAGATGCAATTATCACTAAGGATGAATACGAACAAGATATATCCGGATAAGGTCTTCGGACACTTAAGAGAACTTAACAAAAATCAACAAGTAATCAAATACGGTCAAATGAATACGATCAATAATCAAATCAGTCAACCAATGAATACAGTCAAAACTCAATACAGTCAAATCTCAATACAGTCAATAAAAATCAACAAGTCAAATCCGGTCAAAGACTCAAATATTGTCAACACAAATATTTAATCGATCAAAGCTTAGTACAGTCAAAGCACAATCCGATCAATAAATAATCCGGTCAACAAGTAATACGATCAACAAGGTTAACACTAAACACTTGATAAAATTTCCAATCAAATCCGGATGATGAAATATCCGGATAATAACAAGTACGGACAATGGTTCACCCCGATAACAACTAATCCGCACAAAGAGTTGAATGGATTACAAACAATACGATCAATACAATGAACAGATATCAAGCAAATTCACTTATAATCACCACACAAATTCAAATACGGACAATGTAATATATGGATATGTTCAAATACGGACACTACTATAACCAGATTCTTCAATCAAAAACACAAACTTTCTTGAAAATTCAACCAAAATGGATCAAAAACTCTAAATTTTATGAGTTTTTCAAGAACATAAAGTTTTCGAAATCTATCAAAAGCCCTTCAAATCTTAAAAATTATTGATCAAATCACGAAAAAGTATGAACAACAAGGATTCAGATCATCAATTCGCACATAGTGATCCAAATTTTAACACTTAATTTGCAAAAATGAATGGGATTTGATATGAATTTGATGAAAACAGACGATGAATGCTCAAGAACAGTATAAATATCAAGAATAGTCTTAAGAACAGTATGAATTCCCTAAAATGTGTAAAAAATCCATGAAATTTGTGCAATTCTTTAATCAAATCTCTACACATTCAACTTTGATCCCAATTGTTTGTCCCAAATTATCACCAAATCAGATAAATCTTGTAAGAAAATAATGAACAAAGTAGAGAGAATTTCAACCCAAATGATTTTGTATTAAATCTTCAATGATTACACAATGATTCCCTCTAATGACAAATCTACACTAATTACAAGGCAAGTAAACTATTTATACTAGAAAGCATTAAAGGCTAAGCTATTACAAAATAGGAGAAACTTGCTTGAATACAACATTTAAAGCACAACTTTAAACCCCAACAATATCTATGTCTATCAAACTTCAAAAGCTCAAACACTAACCAAGTACCAAAAAGTTAGCACACTTCTCAAATCAACAAATTTCAATTGATTAGATACAAATTCCACACTTCCTTTTACCAATTTCTCTAACTAAAACCAACGTACATACAGAGGATTTGATCCATTATGAATACTGGTTTTTGATTAGGTCGGTAAGCAAGTCGATCTAGAATTGCAAGATTACAACATTTTGAACATAGATCTACACAAAGATTGAGAATGAAATCAAGAAACCGAAAGAAAAGTAGCTGAAAAGCTAATTAAGATGGAAGAAATCAAAACTAACCTTGCATATGAAGAAGCAAATGATTTTGAAGTTGTGAATTGAGGTACAAGAAAGAAAAAAGAAAAAAAAAGAAAAAAAAATGTGATTGAAAAGAAAAGCAAGATAAAGATTCTAGAATTGGGAGGGTTCTAAATGATACGGGAGAATCAAGTGACAGAGATTTGTTTGCTTGTGATAAAACATAAAACGGAATAAGATTATCGTTTGTAACAATAAAAGTAATTGAAGCCAACAAGATGATTCAAGTTGATCGGTTGAGGAAACATACAGATATGAATAATTAAGTGATCAATCCAATAAATTCTTTGGCAATAGTCCTATTTCAGCCAGCAAGAATGCCACATAAATGCAGTACTTTGGCAAATTGAGAAAACAGATATCCAAACCAAATCTTGACAAAATTACAAAGCTAATCCAGAAGCATGGTTAGAAGCATAATATGATCAACATGTAAGAAAACAGAAGGATTTTTCCAATTTGGCCAAAGGCCATAGCAACATCCACCAAATGGAATTATCATCTCTATAACCAAATAGTGACCAACTTATCTGCCCAATTTGTTGAACTTCAATCCAACTATATCAACCATCAACACCCATAATCAGATTGACCGAAATTAAAAACCAAAATACAAAATGGTTCCATTAATGTAATAAAATGCTATAGACAACTGTGGCAATCCATGGCCAAAATACAAGTATGTTGATCATTTTGTACAGCCACCATCTATCCTATGCTGCTACAAATGAGCATACATATTAGTGATAGCTTCAAATGCAACAATCCATTTACAATGGAATTTTTTTATAGAAGTGATCGGTGCCCTAATTCCATTCAATTGGGGTTCGATTTTAAGAATTATCGACATATGGAGTGGGACTAGTAATATCAATAGCTAGTTATCTTGAATCGATTTCTTGATTACATATGTTGTCTATCTATATCGTGATAGATGGAGAAATAACGAGAGATAGAGAGAGAGAGAGAGAGAGAGAGAGAACGTACCAGATTGGAGATCAAACCAGAGATCGATTAGATGAGATGGTAGACGTCGTTGAATGAATTTGGATTAGGGATGAAATTTGTCGGAAAGGAATTGAAATCTGAGGGTATTGCCATGGAATTGTAAAATCTGTGAGTGAAGGAATTTATTGGAATTGAAAGGATTTCATCAGTTTTATTTCATAAACTAAACATTGTATTTGGAATTTGGTCAAAGGATTTGACCATTCCAATTTCTTCTAATTCCATCCAAATCCATGAACCAAACAGCCCTCCGTCTACATTGTTATAGAAATCTTTTCATCAGAGAAACAAAATATCATTTAACGAATCCTAAATGGAATATTAGATCAAAAGAAATCTTGATCGGGGAAAAGAATGTCATTTTTTATGGCCTTAAAGGTAAAAATTAAAATTAGACGCTTATACATCAATTTCATTTCACAAGTTCAAATCAAAATCAATCCTGCAAGCCTCATTGATATCCTTGCATCCATCCTTCTTGAAATTCCATTTGTTATCATGTCATCCACCGTGTCTAATTACAATCCGAATCACCCCCTTACTATATATACCATTCCACATTTCAGTCTCAATAGCAATACTTATTTACTGTTCAAAACCGATTACCCACTTCCCTCATGTTTCGTATAAAGAATCTGGTGTTTTGCATCATCAAGAGCTCTAAATCAAGCTAGACGATGATGTTTTGGTAGTACCGGAGAACCAACGAGATTTCAAAGCTTTGGAGGCGGAGAAAATGTCACATTTCAGACCCTTTATCATACCAATATTTTTATTCATATTTTCAGAAGAGATTGTGTTGGATGGTAGTGGAGGAGAGACATAGAGGTGAGGAAGGAAGAAAGATGTGAGGTGAAGAAGGTCAAAAAGGGTGAAGAAAACAGAAAGATTACCATTTTACCCTCATGTGAAAGGCACAATTTGATTAACCTTGAGTCCTTGATTAGTAGAAGAGACGAAAAGCAAACATTTTTAAAAACACAAGGATTTTGAAAGACAAAAATAAAAAGACCAATTCAAGAAAATCGACAAACCAAAAGGTCCGAAAATGCAATTTAGTCCATATCAAATTTTTGGTGTAACACAGTTTTATTTATACCATTTTCCTAATAAATTTAAAATCAAATATGTATACACAATAAACAAGGGTGATACTCAATTGGTTTGAGCTTGAATTTTAAAGGTTAAAAATGTCTCGAGGTTTCAGGTTCGAATTTAAGAAGGGATAAAAATCTTCTTCCAGCCATGGAGATTCAAATGCGGTGACTTCAGGCTACCCTCAAAACGGTTGGTCGTCCTAGTATTAGTCGTTTTATATAACGGGTTGGATATCTAGGTTAATAAAAAAAATCATTTGTATTAAAATATTGAATTATTATAAAACAAAAAATAATAATATTGAATCAAAGACATTTATAACACTCATGAATTTAATAATTCATTAATTTCTCGTAGAAATCATGAAAATAACCTTTTATTTCCATGATTTTAATTAGAAGACAACAATGTCGCAATTATATTACAAAAACAAGCAAAAATATTGTATTTAATCTTTTCTCTAAACTTAATTTAATCATTAAAACAAGTAGAATACAAAACTTTGTATGAAAACCCCTAAATTTATGTTTACGGATTTTCATTTTAAGAAAAATAATAATTAACTTTGCAAAAGTTTTGGTAGATGTCTGGGCCGTAGGTACAATTCAGAAGCAAATTGAAGTTGTCATTCCTAAGTTGTCGGGTGATGGTGAAGATGTGATAAAGGTGGTTTTGGAATATGACTGGGTGCCGTCTCAATGTTCGAAATGTAAGGTTTTTGGCCATAATACGAATTCCTGTCAGAAAGGGGGTACTCTTAAACAAAAGGAGATTGTCAAGCCGTTGCATAATGATGGGTTTATAGAGAAAAGGAGTAAACAATGGAGACCGAAACAGAGTTCAGGACCTAGTAATGGTGCTCAGGCCACTTCGTCAGGAGATCCTTCTAATTTGCGCGAAACATTGGTGGGAGTTGGTACTCTTAAGCCGATTTCTGATAAACCGTCTACTTTGGGTGTTACTCAAAAGGATAAGGAAGCAGTTCAGGTGGTTGATTCTGATCCATCAATTGGGGAACGTAAGGATCATGATGAAAGTCAATATTGTACGGTGGATGCTGGGAGAACGCCAAGAGGAAGAGATGATGAAGCGAATGTGACATTTCGATCAAAGCGGGGTCCAGAACTTGTAAAAGGAGTGCTTAAAGCGATGAAACCAAGACATGGTGCAGTTTCTATTACATCTACGAGTAATAGATTTTCCCCTCTACCTTCTGACTCCAGTGATGATGATGATATGGAAATAATAGACACTGAGGGGCACTCTTTTGATTATAGTAAAGGGGCAAGATCCACTTCAACCTCTCAATGATAAAGATTGCTTCGTGGAATATTAGGGGTCTTAATTCCCTAATAAAGCAAAAGGAGGTACGTGATCTTATATATTTAAAGCATATGTCTTTATGTTGTATCGTTGAGTCCAAAGTCATACATAGTCATTTGGGGGATGTCTGTGGTAAAGTGTTTGGAAATTGGAGTTGGATCTCGAATGGGAGCTTGTGTGATCAAGGTACTCGTATTATTATTGCTTGGGATCCAACAGTGTTGTCAGTTCTTATGATTGAGCAGCACCAACAATATGTCCACTGTGAGATTAGGATTTTTGGGCAACTTGATCCTATTTTTATTACCTTAGTCTATACGGGTGTGGATAGGCGTGAGCTTTGGCGGGCGTTTGGTGAATTCCATGTGTTTAATCAAAGGAAAGCTTGGGTCGCAATGGGTGATTTTAATTCAATGCTTTTTCCCCATGATGGATTAGGGGGTTCCTCTAGGAGAAATTCTGACATGGAAGAGTTTTATCTCTGTCTGGAAGAGGCGGAATTGTTTGACATTTCGTATCAAGGATGCCAATTTACTTGGATACAGAAACCTTCGGGGGGTGATGGTATTATGCGCAAACTGGATCGAATCTTGGGAGATTCTGCTTTTATTACTAGATTTGGGGATGCTTCAGTCTTTTTTGATCCGAGGGGAATTTCTGATCACTCTCCGGGTATTCTTACTTTTAAAGTTGGTAGACGTCTTCGCCAGCGGGGTTTTAAGTTTGATAATTTTGTGACATCTCATATTGATTTCCTTGCTTCTGTGGAGGTGGTTTGGAAGAAACCGCAGAGAGGATCTTATATGAAGAGGGTCCTTCGGAAATTGCAAGCTCTGAAGGTGGTTTGTCGGCGTCTCCGGAATTCGTATGGTTGTTTGGATAAACGGGTAGGTCAGTTAAAGACGGAGCTTGATGTCGCCCAATTAGCTTGTGATCTAGACCCTTTTAATGATATGCTAAAGGAGGACATTGCTCACCTCTTGTTAGCATATCAAAAAGCTAGAAGTGATCAAGTGGAAATGGCTCGTCAAAAAGCGAAGATCTCTTGGCTAAATGTAAATTCTTTTTTCATGCTATGAAAGAAAAGCGCAATCGGAGCCATATTGCCTCTATCAGGGATTCTTCTGGCACAGTTTATGATCATCAGGAGGTGCCCGCTGCATTCCTTTCCCATTTTCAAGGTATTCTTGGTACCTCTAATGTMTTGGTTCCTCCATCTATGGGGGATTGTGTGTTTGATCATTCTTTATCGTTATCAGATTCTCTGCACTTAATCCGTCATATCTCGGATATGGAGATAAAGGATGCTTTGTTTGCCATTGGGAATGATAAGGCTCCAGGACCTGATGGGTATTCTTCTAAATTCTTTAAAGCATCTTGGAATGTGGTTGGTCGGGATGTTCTCACTGGGATACATAATTTCTTCTATTCAGGAACTTTGGAGTATCAGCTGAACCATACTCTTCTTTGCCTTGTTCCAAAGGTTCCTAATGCATCTAGTGTTACTGATTATCGGCCAATTGCATGTTGTAATGTGTTGTTGAAGTGTATTAGTAAGGTTATTGCTGATCGGATGAAAGGATCGCTGGATGTTCTTGTTAGCAAGGCTCAATCTGCTTTCATTCCTGGGTGCCAAATAACTGATAATATCTTAATGGCGCATGAGCTGGTTGCTGGATATCAGCGTTCTGAAGGGGAACCAAAATGTGCTTTTAAGATTGATATTCGAAAGGCCTATGACACCGTTGATTGGCAGTTTCTTTTGGAGATGCTGAAGGGCATGGGTTTTCATCCAGTCATGATTAACTGGATAAAGACTCTGATATCTACTCCCACGTATTCTGTTTGTGTTAATGGACAGCCGGAGGGTTTTTTTCATGGTAAACGGGGCCTTCTCAAGGAGACCCTCTTTCCCCTTATCTGTTTACTATTGTTATGGAGGGTCTCTCGATGCTTCTTTCGAAGTGTATTGAGGAGGAGGCAAATTTTTCTTATCATCAAGGTTGTGCGGATATACAGCTGACTCATCTATGCTTTGCTGATGATTTGTTTATCTTCTCAAAGGGGGACATTATTTCAGTGGAAGTCATTAAACGTGGCCTTCTCTTGTTTGAAGAACGATCGGGTTTGTCGCCAAGTTTGGAGAAGAGTGAGGTGTTTTTCGGGAATATAGCAATGAAGGTCAAAACTCTTATATGGGATACCTTATCTTTTCGGCCAGGGGTTTTCCCTATACGTTACTTGGGAGTTCCTCTCTCTCCGGTCCGTCTGAAGGTACGTGATTTTAATCCCCTTGTGTTAAAGCTTAAATCTCGACTTTTAAACTGGAAGAATAAATTCCTTTCCTATGGAGGGCGTCGACAACTAATTATCTCAGTGCTCCACTCAATGCAAACTTATTGGATGTCGGTATTTCTGGTACCCGCGACCACAATCCATGAAATTGAGCAGCTATTTCGTAATTTTTTATGGAATAAAACTGAGGGTCAGATGGGTAAATGTCGAGTTGCTTGGGATACTGTTTGCTTGCCTATTCAAAGTG
>NC_037529.1:36277663-36284648 GCF_001531365.2 Cynara cardunculus var. scolymus
GAACTAGTTTCATGGTGATCAATGTTGCATTGTAATCGAAGTTGATCAGTTTAGTTGGTAGAATGAACATGAAACGGGTGCATAATGGATTTTGTTCGTTATGAAATATACGTATCATGAAACGGGTGCATAGTTAATGAAATAGATTCATGTAAAATAGTTAATAAAATAGTTAATGAAATAGATTCATGTAAAATAGTTAATAAAATAGTTAATAAATTAGTTAATGAAATAGATTCATGTAAAATAGGTAATGAAATAGATTCATAGTTGATGAAATAATGCATAATGGATTTTGTTCGTTATGAAAGCATGTAAAAATTTCAATGTGAAAATGTTTCATTGCAAAATAGTTAATGAAATATATTCATGATGATGAAACATTTTCATTAATAATATAATTTACCTGATATAGTTGTCTTGAATAAAAAATACTATGAATTAAATTTGTTTACCGATTCTACCCTTATTGATGAAATAAAATAAATATTAATTATTTTTTAATTTTTAATTTCTTAAAATAAAGTAATGTAATCTTAGCCATTGATCAAAAAAATGAATGGATGAGATTGGTTTACACGGTTTACACAAATGAATCAAGTTTTTATTTGAACGCTCCTCTATATATATATATATATATATATATATATATATATATATATATATATATATATATCCTAATATTTGATTATAAAAGAAAATAACCAAAGATGATTGATCATAATTTAGCCGCCCAACAAGAATGGCACCTGATCAAACCATTCTTATTGCATGTCGTACAACTCCTAAAGCCACCTTTCTCCTTGTAGCACTTGCGACTTCCATTGCAATCATGGCAGATGATAAATCTGAAATCACCACAAACCTCACAAACGCCTCGCGACACTGCCGGCAACCCTTCAACGATTTTCTTCAATTCCCCGGTCTCATTCATCGTCCGGAGATCCTCCGCATCTCCCACGTAACGCCCGCCGATAAAAACCCTAGGAAGGGTTACTGTGCCGTTCTGAAACGCCTCCCCTCCTTGCGACATGATCTTCTTTAACTCGTCTTTGAACGATGAATCCATGGAGAGATCTCGCTCATCGACCGCTACACGGAAGCCTTGTAAAATGGAACGAACTGTGCGGCAAGCCTCGAAGGTCGGTCGCACCGCACGGAGGCTGGTCATGTACACCACTATTAGCTTCTCAGCACCCGGGATTCTAATCGATAACGCAGGTGTCTCCCATTTCTGAGAATTATTGTTTACTTCTACCGATGGTAATTTCTCAGGGTTGGGTTGTTTGGGTCGGCCTGTCGCTAATGAGCGACTGAATTGGTTAGCGAGGCGGACACGGTGGAAGACGGAATGCCTTTTAGCGTTGGCGCGTGGGGAAGAAGTCGGAGATGAACAAGAGGGTTGTTGATGTTTCTGCTGCTGTTGCTGCTGATCTTTGTTCAAGTCATTGGTGGTAGCAACATTTTTATCATCATCACTTATGAGATCCCCAATGTTTTTGAAGGAATGTCGATTAAAACTTGGTGGTGTTCTACATCTTGGGCTACTTTGATTACTATTGCTTGAATTTTTCCGGGATAGCCACATTTCATGTCAGATGTCCTTTGAATCGGAAGAAAACCCAGAAGAATGGTGGTGGTTGTTAATGGGGAATTAGGGTTGAGAGAGTTCAAATGGCGGAGGCATTGGGGAGCAGGGAGGTCTGTTTTCCAGGGAAGAGAGAGAGAGAGAGAGAGAGAGAGAGAGAGANGGGGGGGGGGGGGGGGGGGGGGGGATTGTTTTTGGTGGCCAAGGTTGTTGAGAAAAGGGATTAGTATTGTTGGATTAGATTAATGAGAGGTTGTGTTCCAACATGTTTTTTAGTGGTGGTTATCATTTTTGGTGTTGTCACAAATGAGAGTAAATTACATTTGTGGTCTTTTTTTTCTTTTACCAGACATTTGTGGTCTTAATTATTGTCATTTATTATTAAGTTGTATTGGGTCCGTGCATTGTGCATATATTAAATATTTTATATTTTGTTTTATTAATTTATTTTTAAATTAATTACATTATAAGTTTATATGTAATATTTATAGTGATAAAATTGAGAGTTCAAAATAATTATTATTGTCAAATTTGGTTTATAAAGATTGGTTTCAAACTTATTTAATTAATAAATAGTGTTATGAAATATGTTGTATGATGAAAAATATTAGTAACAATCGTAGTTTAATTATTTGCTCCTTAAATTACAATTAAATGATATATTTTAAAATAAATGGATAAATTTTTTTAAATTAAGTTGACAAATAAATCAAACCACATGCATGGTAAAAGTTATAATTCCCAAATACAATAAGGTTACTTATTACTAGTGCATTGATTTACGACTACCACAAACATGTACATCTTATATTAGGAGCTTCTCTTTTCGAATACATGTATAGCAACTATAAGCAAAAACAACTTGTGGTTTGTGTGGCATAAGATAACTATGTTATTTTTTGTTTCTTTATTTCATACATAAAAATAACAATTATAATATTTTGTATGACCTTTAAGTTATAAACTTACCAATAATATTCATAAAATAACAAATCCAATCATATGATAACCCGTAATTATGAAAAACCTAGAAATATAATGGTATCTAAAAGATTATCAAGTGATTATATATTTGGTTAACATATGCAGTACTACTGAAACAAATAATAAAATTCAATAACCAAAGTAACGGTAACATAGATAGCATGAAGTAGTATCATAAATGACCTCAGATGATGGAAAATCAAAAGGTAGCAAGTGTCATTTGCATAACTATATGAATTCGACGGTTGAACTACGCATATAATTTGACTTCAAGGTTCTCAAAACAAACACTATAATTAATAAAAATGACCAATGATACCATCTAAAAAATTCTAAATTTTCCTTATCTACACTATATTATAAAACATTTGGCTAAAACTATTAAAAACAACTTTTTAAGCGTTAAGTACTGCTAGTTACTACTAAATTACTTAATTTTCAAGTTTACAACTTTTCTTTGCTTTGGTACAACTTATTAAACCATGTATCCTTCTAACTCGCTAACTACCGATTGTGATAGTATCCTTCATCCTCTATCAGCTGTAACCCTGATCCATATCCTTATATCATTGTAAGGCGCTAACCTTGATTCATAACCTGATATCTATTGATTTCAACAGATTCAGAGATCGATACTGATTTCATTAGAATTAGGGATCGATAGCGATTTAATCATCCTACCATCACTTTCTTAACAACTAACAGAGGTGGATTGGCTTGTTACATTGATCTAATCGTTACTCCATTCATCAGTAAGTTATAATAGAATCATTAATTTTGGTTTTATTTCTTCTGTACAAGATCATTTGTGATTTAAATTTGTGTAATAGTGAACTAATTGACTTGTTCATTTTTTATTTCAGTATCGAATCATCAAAGAATACAATTAGGGTTTTTTTCCATTTTGATTTGTGCTTTGAATCTATGTAATGGTGAGCTAAATAGGATCTATTTGATGTTGTACAGCTCTATGTTCGTTGTGTTACTATCATCATCATCATCCAATCAACTATTTTCTTCTCAGGATCTTCACTACATCTCTTGCTTTTGCAATCGGTTTAACCTGGACATTCACTAGCGGTAAGTACATATTACATCCCTAAAATCATGTTTTCTAAGCGTATTGTTTATGATTTGATTTTGAACAATGTTTCAAATTGCGTGATCTTGGGTCTTCTTGTTGATGCATGTAATCAATCATACGGTGATTCGTTTTTTTTTTCATTGTGATTTCAGTACCGAATCATCAAAGAAAACAATTGGGGTTCTTTTCGTTTTGATTTAAGTACCGAAGGATTAAAGAGTTGTGGCTTTGTGAATTATCATGCTCATGTGATGCAAATTACTGAATATGAACAACATTTCTCACTTGGTGTTTATTTCTAACTTAGTGAGAGTTCTCTTCCTTATGATGATGTATGTTTGTTTATCTTGCAATGTTTGTTTTAAACCTTGGTAGGGAAAAGGCTAAATCCTAGAAGTTCACATTACTTCTTTGGACTATATACACGTCTTACACATGATCAATTTGAAGAACATTCTTCGGAAGAGGGAAAAGTTAGTTTATTTCAATGAACCTGATTATTCTTCTGGTGGTTAATAATTTTACACTTACCCTCGATCACAAAGTTAAGAAAATTGATGTCAATCATCAATCCAAAAAAGATGTGTGATCTCGAAAGTTAACTTTTTCTTTGAACTATATTACGGTGTGGTTCTTCCCGAGTTTGATCATCTACTGTAGTACTCCATCATGGTTAAAGCTACTTGTTGCTAACAATCAAGATATTTTTCCTTCATGCTTCATGTTCCATGTTGGTCCCAGTCGGATCTACAAGAGTTATAGGGAAGGGGGGGGATGAATACAAACTCATAAACTTTCACTTTTAAAAATTACATATTGATAAAGATCAATACAAATTTTACAGATTGTTTGTGGAAGAGATAAGGTAAAGAACCTAACTACACAATCCAAGATACACATAATTACAAATAGCAAAGAGAAAATATTTTCTACAAGAAATAAAGAAGAATAAAAGTGCTCTTCACTTGTTAAAGTGGTTCTTTCTCTTAAACAAAGAGTAGAGAGAGAAGTAACTTCTTGGGTAAGTTAGTAGTGAGAAAGAATGATAATTGAGAGGACAACACTCAATTATTTATATGTTAATCATCTCTCATTGATTTGATGATAATCTCTTTTACCTGTTATCAAGTATTATGTTTTTGTATTTCAATTCCAGCGATCATCACTGAGTCTGTTCAGTGATTGCTGAAACATGTATTGTAAATCCTACAGTGACAATGATACTTGAAGAAGACAAGACTCACACCAAAGAACCTTCAACGAAAGTCGATGACTGAGATTGAATGTTAGAGACTAGCGCGTTCGTGATCTGAAGCGGCATTCAATGATTACAACCTGGTCAACATATATGTGAAGACTGCCCAAGCCTTAGCGAATGCTGAAGAGACCTTTACTGTTATTCCAGCATTCAGTGATCAATTGAAGCTTGTTTTGCAAGATTGTTTTTGTCTTGTCCTTCCACACACAGAGGACAACCTCATACCCTTTCTAAAGTATAGTACGATACGGATCCGACTAGTTGACTTTATTACCCACCAACTCCAGGAAAGGATGTCTGCTCATGAATAGGCTTTTGTACTATTCACTGTAGAAAAGGACAAGCTTTTCTTTAAATCTTGAAAATTGTTTACCCTCTCTCTCTCAGTGATTTGATGATAATCCCTTTTCACTTATGCGTTGTATTTATGTTTCTATCTTTTTAGTTCCAGCGATCTTCACTAAGTATGTTCAGTGATCGTTGAAGAACTTGCATTGTAAATCTATCAGAGACAACAATACTTCAAGAAGACAACACTCATACCAAAGAACCTTCAGCAAACGTTGAAGACTGAAACTGAAGATTAGAGACTGGCGAGTACGTGATCTAAAGCGGTATTCAGTGATTACAAGTCTGTCTACATATGTGTGAAGACTGCTCAAGCTTCAGCGAATGATGATGACACCTTCAGGTCATTCCAGCATTCAACGATCAAAGGAAGCTTGCTTAACATGATTGTTGTTGTCTTGTCCTTATGCACACAAAGGACAAAACCAATACCCTTATGAAAGTTGGTACGGTACAGAGCCGACTAGTCAACTCTATTGTCCACCAACTTTAGGTAAGGATGTCTGCTCATGAATAGTGCTTTTTGTACTTTTCACTGTAGCAAAGGACAAGCCTTCCTCTTAAGGCTTGACACGCACTCTAACCCTACCATATTGCATTAAATGTTTATTTAATGCATTGGGTATAAATAGAAGTGTTTCTTCTCCATGCAGAATGCGCACAACTCACTCTCTAACCCTAATTCTTACTTCAAGCATTTTCTAGCTTAAGTAAAGGATCTTCTCTACAGCATTTTTCTTTTCTTGTATTTGCTAAGACTTAGTGTGTAACTAAAGATTGTTTAGATAGGTTTTTACTACCTTATCTTTCCGCAAACAATCTTGTAAAATCTATATTGATCTTTGTTAGCATCAAATTTATCCTAATAATTATCTCAAAAAGTTTTATTAAGCAATCGGGGCTAAAAATGGATCATATGAAGACGCGGTTGTGCCAAATCGTCTAAGTCTGGAAGAAGACCAGCCGCTGTGCTAAATCGACCAAGTATGGACGACCAGAGCCTCTGTAAGAAGAACCAGAGCCTCTGGAAGAGACACCAGAGCTTCTGTGAAGACTTCAAAACCAGAGCCTGTGTAAGAGACACCAGAGCCTCTGTGAAGAAGACCAGAGCCTTTGGTTGTATTGACCAGAGCCTCTAGAGGACCAGAGCCTCTCTAGTCTGTCTATCCTCTGGTCCTTCAAGACGACTATCTTCAAAATCCTATTTTTGGATAAGGCTAATCCTATTTTGGATAAGGCTAATCCTATTCAGATTATCATGAATTATTGCCTATATAAGTATTGTTTCAGGTAGAGAAATGAGAATGAGAGAAAATAGAAAATTCATTGTAAAACATAGATTTAGATACATCCAATGAGAGTTGATTATGGTTCTTGAGAGTTTGTAATTTCCAATTTCAATAAAGAAAGCGCCGTCAATTTCTATTTCATTTTCTTCTTCTACAAATATCTCTTGAATTCCTTATTAAATTGTTCTATTGTCAGATCTAGGATATAACAAGTGGTATCAGAACCAAATCGATTAATTTCTATCGATACGATCTTTCTGGCAGTAGATTCAATTTTATTGAAAGATACTCTTACGAACTGCTTCTTTGTTGGTCCCAAAGGGTCTACAAGAATACTAAACAGTTTGTAGAAGGGGGGGGATGAATACAAACACAATTTTCAAATTTAAAATATATATTGATAAAGAAGATCAATACAGATTTTACAAGATTGT
>NC_037529.1:36284748-36286075 GCF_001531365.2 Cynara cardunculus var. scolymus
ATTCCTATGCAAAATGTTCGCACAGAGCCCGTCACTACCCCAGAAGAAATTCTTATTTGGAAGTACTCTGTAGTAGACACAGAGCCACCCTATGACCCAGAACTCACTGATATTCCCTCATCAATCGCCAACTTCCACTTCACCAAGTTAACAAGGCCTCGTGAGCAGGTCCTCTCACGGCACATGATCACTTCTCTGGTGGCAATCTCACCAAGGACCTTGTTAAAGAAGACTGTGCTCTACACACAGTATGTTGTAAGGAGAGAAGATGGCAACATCTACACGTTCACGGATGCGGATCTTCACAACCTCTGCGTGTTTGATGTCATCTAYWTGCACAAGRTTCTTAACATCTACATGGAGAGGAGGTCAAGCTACTCAATATCGCTCAGGAGGCTTATTGAAGTCATGCGCACACAAGTAAGATATTACAGCCAGAAGGAATTTGAGTTGGCCGTAAGATTAATGCAGAAAAATCTGAAGCTCTCTCCTCCATACAGCAGGCCCAGTTGGATATCTAGGTACTATCCAAACTCCATCATACAAAATCCCGTTTTTGGGTTTGTGTATTTGGATAAGGATGAGATACTAAGATTCTTCGATCCAACAGAAGCTTACAAATTTTCAACAGATACGCTGGAGTGGATTTTCAAGTGTGTTTTGACAGAGGTGGATAGAAGACATCTCAGGGCGGGTGAAGTGTCTCCATTCTTGGACGCGATCAAAGTTCAAATCAACTTCAGAGAATGGATCTTCAATGTCTACAGAACGATCAAGTCTGATTTTGTATTCGTAGTAGACGATTTTCCAGACTCTGTAGTTTGATACCCTTCTATACCAGGATCTGGCCTAAGCTTCAAAAGTTTTGTCATTTTTGTAATTCTTTACTTTGTAATTCTTTCAGAGGATGATGTTTTATCACCTCTTATAATTTAATTTCAATCAAGTCATGTCCTTGCACATAAAGTTTAATTTTTACTTTTTCATACTTAGGGGGAGATTGTTAGCTCTCATTTCTTTAAATGTAAAAGTATGAAAAAAGTAATACTACAAGTGTTGACAGAAGATGATCTGTCACAGAAGACCACAGAGGACCAACAGCAGAAGATGCTCAAGCGTACAAGTCTCAAGTGACAGAACCTCTGTCGTGTCTCACAGAGGTTCTGAAGATTTCCTCTACGTCAATTTGCCTTCAAGTTACATCCAGCAAAGCCTCTGTGATGTCTCATAGAAGGTCTGCAGCCTGTCTTCTGTGTAGATCTTCTTTAGCTGCTTTACTTTGGTTTATTAGCTGCTCGTGCTTATCACGTGTTCTTGTCTGTAATCT
>NC_037529.1:36286635-36287701 GCF_001531365.2 Cynara cardunculus var. scolymus
AGATATCAGTCTAATCCAAATGAGTCCCATCTAAGTGCCGTTAAGCGCATTTTTCGTTATCTTAAAGGGACTGCTAATCTTGGACTCTGGTATCCCAAGGGTACTGGTTTTGAACTTATTTTAACTATGCAGCTTATTTGAACTTATAAATTTTGAACTGACAGCTTATACAGATGCAGACTATGCAGGCTGTATGTTGGACAGGAAAAGTACAACAGGACGTCTACAGTTTTTGGGAGACAAACTAGTCAGCTGGGCATCAAAGAAACAGAACTGCGTTTCCATTTCCACTGCCGAAGAAGAATATGTAGCTGTTGCAAGCTGCTGTTCTCAAGTGCTATGGATGCAGACACAGCTCAGAGACTACGGGTTTTATTTTGATAAAATTCCTATTTACTGTGATTCCAAAAGTGCTATTGCTATTTCATGTAATCCTGTTCAACATACTAAAAACAAGCATATAGATATCCGATATCATTTTATTAAAGATCATGTGGAAAAAGGAACCATTGAACTGTATTTTGTAAATACATAATTTCAATTAGYTGACTTATTTACGAAAGCTTTAGATGAAAAAACGCTTTAGCTTTCTTGTATCTAAGTTAGGTTTGTTAAATTTGAAAATTTGAATTTTTATTAAAAACAGTTCAATTTATTGAATTGTGTTTAATTCAAATTCATTTAGTCAAATATCTATATTTTTTAAAATACAAGTCAGTGTTTCAATTTTTTCTATCTGATTTTAAATTTATTGATCGTGGGAATCTATATTTGAGGGGGAGTGTGTTTTCTTTTATCTGACCATATTTTGAGGGGGAGTGAATTTTATATGTTTTGAACTAACAGTTTATATTTTTCTTACAGGTATTTTGAGTATTATCTAATTTTTGAACGATAATTGAGTTTTGAAATATAAGTGTTTGGCCGATTTAGTCTAATCCGGACAATGTCTGTCCGATTTATTGAAAATCCGGACAAAACTTGAGCGATTTATTGTCCGATTTAGACAATCGGACAAAAGGCTATATGATAAACTCTTATCCGGATAAGATTAGATATACTTTGC
>NC_037529.1:36288533-36297880 GCF_001531365.2 Cynara cardunculus var. scolymus
AATCCGGTTGATGATTGTCCGGTTTAGTTCCTTTTCGTTTTAGACTTAGTATTTTTTTGTGTATGTTTTCTTTGTTGTCCGGATTTCTAATCCGGTCAYAAACCTTTTTCTTCTAAGTGTTAGTTTGATTTGTATGTTGTCCGGACTTCTAATCCGGTCAATATGTTTTATTTTTTTTTCTAAGTGTTTTAGCCCAAGTGTTTTTTTTGTTTGTTGTTTAGGATTAGTGATTTTTTTTAGTTTGTGTTTTTATTTTTTTTCTTTTCCTAGTTTTAATTTTTTTAGAGATTTTTTTTTATTTTTTGTTTTTGTTATTTTTTGTTGTGTGTTGTATTTTTTTAATTCAAATTTCTTGAATAAAATGGATACTAATATTTTAGAATTTTTACAGGTTAATGGCGGATCAACGACATCAATCTGACGAGAAATCTCTCGTTCCTTCCGTCAGATCTGATAATATTCCATTTCACCCGCCAAACCAACCCATTCGTTCCGTAACTCTTTTCCCTCAAATAAAATACCTAGACATAAAGCCAAACAATCATACATTCTCTTTTGTGATGCCAGCCGAATACCCAATTATACCAGAAATTCTAAAAGGCCACCCAATAGCATATGTTTTATCTGCCAATACACCTGTTCCGATGGTGTATCTACAACAATTTTGGGGTACGCTTACTCTAGAAAAGGACAGAGACACTATCTATTTCCAAGGAGAAGTAGATGAATATGTCAGTCACCTGACATTGAAACGATTATGAAGAATTCTTCGTCTGTCTGGTCGTGGATCTACTGGTTTCGAAGACTTCATCTCTGATGAACAGCTGTGCATAGATATTAAAAGATTAGGATACTCTGTTGAGTTGACTAATCTTACTCAGTTCAAAATACGATTTCTACCTTCCATATGGCATCTGTTGTTCTCAATTCTAAATAGATGCCTGACATCGAAAACCGCTGGCATAGACACAAGCAGCAGTTCGTTTCTAAAGTTCTTTCATGGAATAGTTTTTTCAAGAAACTATGACTATGCGTTAGTCATATGGAATGAACTAGTAGAGCTGGTTAATGCAAAAAGGTTTTCGTCCAAAGCAAGAAAATTTGTGCCTTTTCAAAGATTTCTGCAATTGTTTATCAAGGCCATGATGAATGCAAATGAAGATATTCCAGCCAGATCAAATTCTGAAAAAGGGCCAACATTTGTCATGACCACAATTCGGCAGCATACAGAAGTGGAAGATTTGGATTCAATTATGCAAGTACCACCAGAACTAACTGCCTTAGCTGATCAGACAGCTCAGTGCGTAATAGATTATAGGCAAGTGATAGATCCAATAGCTCAACCAGAACCGGTTGAACTTACCCAAGGATCACCCCATGCCGCAGTTGTGAGAGAGGAGTTAGAAATAGAAGAGCGAGTTCAGGAACAAGGGTTACCTGAACAGGGAAGTGTGATGAGAGAAAAAGAATTAGAGAGGGGTGAACAGGCGGGGGGAGCATCTGATCAGCAGAGTACTTCATCTGACAGTACTTCCACGACTTCTTCAAGTTCGGAAGCTACTGAAACCGATATTGAGGCAGTTTCTGGTGATGATAATGATGATGATAATAATGAAGGTGGAACGGAAGAATGTGCTCACACTGGTCCTTCTCAGAATATTCCAATTGGGACACTGGTTGATGATATAAATGATATCTTTCCAGAATATTCAACTCAACAACCTTGTCCGAGCTTACATTCATTATCATTCAATATTGACGATGTTGATGATTATGATCGTATTCTTCAAGATTTACCTAACGTAGAACAAGATGAGGGAGTTGCAGTTGAAAATGTTGAGAGAGTGAGTGAAATGGGAGTAGAAAAATATGGAGAGGGTGAGAGTGGAGCAGAAAAAGAAGATCAAGCTCCTTCCCAAGCTGAAAAACATAGCCGGGCACCCACATCTGCTACCGACATTCATTCGTTGAATGTTGGTATTGAACAAGACATAGCTAGCCCAGCTATGCAAAGGCACACCTCACCCATCCACTCAACTGGTTCTCAACAACCAGTTGTTTCAATTTCACAAGGGGATAGAGCACAACTGCTAACTACTTCTCATTTGGAGAATATAGTTATTGAAATAAATAGGCCGCTACCCCAGCCTACGACTTCGATTCTGTGCACCTCGAGTCTAGAGCTGATACACTTAGGTACACATGAGTCAGGAGCATCTGTTACTCCAAGTGCAGTTCTTAGTGAACTTGTCGGAACGACCAGAGTGGTGTCTTTTGACATTCCACAAGCAGTGGTCGGAAGTCCTACTAATGCTAACATTATGCCAACATTGAACGTAGACACAGCAGTTTATTCAACTATTGTTACAACTGGTAATCTAAGTGATCTAGGTGTGAGTTTACCCGACTTCATGTCAAGGGAATACCTGGACGGCGCTCTAAAGGCTGTTCAAGATAATTTGGATGCTCAAATGGCCAGTCTTAAAAGACTTTTGAAGGGAAAGGACTCTGTAGAAGAAGAGCCACCATATGCCCCATCACCACCACATGTACCTGAACCGTCAATACAAGACCAATCGATAGATGAACTGAAATCGTTATTATATGCAAAATTGATGACATCCAAAAATCCAAATGCTGAAGATGCAGATTTGGTCGGTCTCTTACGTCAACAGTTAGATATTAACCCTTTTGTTCGAGCCTCAGAGTTTTTGGCTTTTCAAGATGTGGTTACTGCTAGCTTCTCTAAAGTTAGTAAGTTAATCACATCCAATACCCAAGATCAAAAAAGTTCAATGGATGCCCTAGCTGAACGGGTATCTACCTTAGAAGAAACTTGCAGGTCTAAGGCCATCTCTCTTAAATGAAGTCATGACGATCAGGATGATCCAGATAGTCATGAGGGGGAAAGAAAGAGACAGAGATTGGCCGAGTCATCTGAGCAAGGTGCAAGGGTTGGAGAGGAGCCATCAACTCAGGATGTTATTGCTGAAACCTCTGCCCCGGAATCTGTTCAGGAAAGAGTAGTTGAGGCCATTGTAATTGAAGATGAAGAAATGGAGACAAGTCCTACGATCGAGCCAATGGTTGAAAAGCCAGCGGACTCCACGGTAGGAACAAGGATGTTATTGGACATGTCTGCCAACGTAGGTTTCAACGATGTGTTCTCTACTACTCTGGGTGGAGAGCAAGATTTTGGARAAGACATTGRYAACATTGACGAGTCAACTGGGATCTATTTTGATTTTGAAGCTGATATAGATGATGAAGATCCAGTCTTTCCTGTTCAAAGTGACCGTCAGACTGTTCCAGAATCTTCCACTGCAGTTTTACCTGATGTGTCAGACATCCCTGCTCAAAGAGAACAAGTTGATCCTACTGAAATCTTCACCAGAGATTATGTGTCATTCCATATCAGAGCAAATTTTCCTGGTTATGATCGAGCAAGAATCCGAGAGCCATATTCAGAAGATGTCAACTTTGGAATTTTCATCCGACATCGAAAAGCTCTAAGCGGTGATAAAGTTCTTGGCATTCATCGTCAGACCAAAGATTACCGCATTGAATACAGACATCTTTTGAAATCCAAGTGCCTACCAATAAGTGAAGTGCGTACCAAGCATCGGATTGTAACGATTAAACAAATTGATACTCAAAAGCTTTTAAGAATATGGTATCCTGTATTTACAGTTACTAGGCAGGATGGTCAGATTTGGAGGTTCAGCGAAGCAGATTTTTCAAACTTATATTTGGATGATCTTGAATACATGTACTTTGAACTCAAAAACATGACGAACAGAAAGGAAGGATAACTGATTGCTCTTGAGACTATCAAGATATTTATGCGTTGTCATGTGAAGCTGGCAATGGTCATTGATGTTCAAATGGGCCTTGAAGACAATCAACGAATCATCAATCTGAAAAGACCAAATCAAGAATTAGAAGATATTGATGCTTATCCTGTCTATATGATTCTTGAAAAGCCAGAGTTCTGGGTCATTTACTTTGTTCAACTTCAAGTAAAGAAACTCATGAGGTTTACTGAGCTGAACAAATATTCTGATGGTACGATAAGATTAGTGAGAAGGGCACTTGACTTGAAAAGGGTAAACAATGACAGAGCTGCTGAATCAGAAAGGATGAGTTCCAAGGAAAGATATTTGTTGGTTAATGCGATAAATTTGCTCGAGGAGAAAACCCAATACAGGAACGCTCTGAGAAGATTAGAGAAAATTCTTGGACTTCGAAAGATGAAATTTACAAGAGTCCAAACTTGAATCCAAAGGGGGAGAATGTTGGGTTTGAGTAAGAGCTTTAATGTTGTATTCAAGTTTCTCCTTAGTTTACTTACCTTGTAATAATGTAGCTTTACTATTTTCCTTAGTATAAATAGTATTTTCATTGTAATTGTCATTACCAAGTAATTAGCAGATTGTAATCAAGATTTGAGCTRTAATTTTCTCTCTCTCARTYAAATMAAHHTTTGATGATATTCTCTCTACTATTCTATTCATCTTGATTCTTGAAGATCTTATCATGTTCGTATGAATCTTGGACTTCACAAAGTGCTTGATACAGAGCTACACTCCAGACACAGAGCTTCTGCAGAGTACATGCAGAGCCTCTACATGGTACATGCAGAGCCTCTGGTCTCCTAACTCCATGGAAAGCGCGCTTAGTTCAGATATTCTCGCAAGCGTCAAACAAAATCAAGGCAGCTTGACTTAGTCCGCTGAACTTTTCAAGAGTTTCAAGCCACAATTCTAGCATAGTCTGTTTGACTTAGGCGTATATAAGGAGGCATCCTCCTCAGGTTACAATTACCTGAAAGTGTCGACTTAAATTATAGCCAATTCTTGTGAGAATACTATTTAGATTGAGAGTTATTATTTTCTCATCTAATAAAAAGCATCTGACATATTCAAAGTTACTTTGTGTTCTTATCTTTATTAAATATTTCGTTTGATCATTTTAGTACACTATTTTAATTCAATTCACATTCTTCCAAACTATGTTTTCTATTAATTATGAGAATATGGGTTCCAACAGTTCTCAATTCTTTGGAGACTGATATTGAAAAAGGCAAAGCTCATGCCAATTCTTGTCACAACCCCACCAGCTACTCATTTATCTATTAAAATATAAGTGTTTCAATAGTACTTGGGGCACGCAGCTCACTATCTATCGGTTTCTCATTTGGAGAAAAGTGATATTAAAAAAGAAGGATATATGTCGCCCTTCAAGTCTTCTTGATCACATATCGACTCTGATAAATTTGTGTAGTCCACACGGTTTATCTTATTGAGCCTAATCAGAAGCATTAGTTGCTTTATTTTTCTACACTACACAAATTTTGCAATTTATATGTTATTTTGCCGTAACATTCATAGATATGTTTTTAATAAGGTATCGATGATTGAATGGAAGTCCTAGTGAGATGAACCTCAAAAAGTCTCATATATGAAGTACATTCGTTGTACTGAATATATCTGTTATATTCACAGGCCAATCTTTTTATAAGATTGAAAATAATTTCATAAGTTCAAATTGGTTATTTTTCCCATCTTCATAAATCAGAAAAGATTATACAAATGGATTTGAAAAGATTTGCTTACAATTTTACGAATTAACGGCATGCATTGAAGATTCATTCATTCTTGTGTATGATGCAAATGCTCCTCATTTCATCATAAGGGGGAGTATTATATAATGAATGAAATAAACTATTCTGAAGATCGGAATCGGCAAAAGACTCAAGGAGTGTGAATGAAACGACTGTTGATTATTCTGTGCTACAATGTTTTAAGGGAAATTGAATGTGAAGATCTCATCTTAACAAGAGTTTACTGAAATAGATTTCTCAATGAGGAGAATGTTAGAGAATTATATTCCGAAGAAGTTCTTTGAAGATCATATCTTGAAGTTTATTTCTGAAAACTGTTGCTGTTACAGTTCTTCATTATGAAAAGAGAAGATTGTTTTGTTCTACATTCGAGGGGGAGAATGTTGAAAGTTTTTATGAAGAGAAGATTATTTGAAGATCATAAAGAGGAGAATGTTAGAAGATTATTTTGAAGAAGCTAAAGAAGACATAAAGTGCTTAAAGTGTCAAAGTTTCAAAAGGGATTTAAAGAGTACAAATTCTTTCAAGCCTGAATCCAAAGAAGGAGAATGTTAGGATTGAATTTTAGAGTTAATTGTATTCGTCTTGAAAGATTTATTTTGTATTTTTAGAGACTTTGGCTTTGTAAGTCATTGTGTTGACTTTGACTCTTCTGTTTTTACTTTGACCTATAAATAGGTCTTGTAAGGGAGTTTTAGAAGTAAGAGAGAGCTTAATTGTAAACATTACGTGTAATAGAGTTTTAGAGAGAAATATATACTTGTTGACTATTTGACCTTTTCTCTCTAATGTTCATATGATGAAGATTGTCACTTATAGAGATATTGAATGTTCTTGAAGATTGAATATAGAAAGGGACAAACATAGACAAAGCCAAGTTAGAGGTTATAGAGAGTCTACCTGAGCCCACAAATGTAAAAGGAATAAGAAGTTTCTTGGATCATGTTGGTTTCTTCAGAAGGTTTATAAAAGACTTTTCAAAAATTTCCAAACCTCTCTATATGCTACTACAACAAGACCAATCTTTTGATTTCAACAAACAGTGTAAATCAGGTTTTAAGACTTTGAAGAAGGCTTTGATATCTACCCCCATTGTTATCACACCAGGATAGACAAACCTTTTGAATTAACGTGTGATGCAAGTGATTGGGCAGTTGGTGCAGTTTTTGGCCAAATCAAGGAAAAGGTTTTTCATCCTATCTACATTTTCAGTAAGACTCTAAATGATGCTCAAATAAACTACACAACTACTGAAAAAGAACTTTTAGATGTGGTCTTTGCATTTGAAAATTTTAAATCCTACTTAATGGGGACTAAGGTCACTGTTCATATAGACCATGCGGCCATTAAGTTTTTTATTTCTAAAAAGGATGCCAAGCTAAGGTTAATAATATGGGTGTTTTTGCTACAAGAGTTTGACATTGAAATAGTGGATAGAAAAGGAATAAATAACCAAGTTCTTTATCACTTATCAAGATTACAAAAAGGAAAATCAAGTTCTAGTGAGATCAATGAAAAATCCCCAAATGAACAGCTCTTAATGTTGAATCAATCTACAGCCCCATTGTTTGTAGATATTGTAAATTTCTTGGTTGTCGGGATCATACCACCTAAGCTAAACAAAAACCAAAGAAAGAAATTACTCCATGATGCAAAGAGTTATCTATGGGATGACCCATTTTTTGTTTAAGTTAGGAGCTAACCAAATCCTTAGAAGGTGTATACCTCATTAGGATGTTCCTGCATTGTTGCAGCACTGTCATTCTACTGCATATGATGGTCATTTTGGTGACCAAAGAACTGCAACCAAATTAATACAATCTGGATTTTTCTGGCCTACCCTATTTCAAGATGTTGATAGCTTTGTCAAAAGGTGCAATGAATGCCATAGGGTTGGATCCATCTCCCAAAGACATGAATGCCCTTAAATGGCATTCTTGAAGTGGAACTCTTTGAAGTATGGGGGATAGACTTTATGGGACCATTTCCCATGTCTGGAAACTGTCAATACATTTTGGTAGCTGTAGATTATGTATCCAAATGGGTAGAGGTTGCATCTTGTCACACAAATGATGCAAAAATAGTAGTTAAATTTTTGCATAAGCATATTTTTACAAGATTTTGTACTCCCAAAGCTATGATTAGTGATGAGGGTACCCACTTTGTAAGCAACATGATGAAATGAGTTCTTGAAAAGTATAACATAAGCCATAGGGTAGCTATTGCTTATCACCCTCAAACAAATGGCTTAGTTGAACTTTCAAATAGGGAGATCAAGAGTATCTTAGAGAAAGTGGTAAAACCAACAAGGAAGGATTGGTCCTTTAAACTTGATGATGCTCTTTGGGCCTATAGGACTGCCTATAAGACCCCTATTGGAATGTCTGCCTACAAGCTAGTCTTTGGAAAAGCTTGCCACTTACCACTAGAATTTGAGCACAAAGCTTTTTGGGCTTTGAAAGAGCTTAAAATGTGTGTAAATGTTGCAGGTGAAAGAAGAAGGCTACAAATCAATCAACTTATGGAGCTGAGAGATCAAGCATATGAGAATGCCAAGATTTACAAAGCCAAAAGAAAAAATTGGCATGATAAGAGGATCCCTCAAAGAGAGTTTGTAGCAGGTCAAAAGGTGTTACTCTTTAACTCAATATTGAAAGCTTTTCCAAGAAAACTAAGATCCAAGTGGACAGGGCCATTTGAGGTTCACAGAGTCCATCATTATGAAGTAGTGGAGGTCCTTGACCCTAACAATGGAGCATTTTTCAAAGTGAATGGTCAAAGAGTGAAGTCTTATAATGATGCTACTGAAATCACAGGTACCACATATGTGGTACACCTCACTCATTCCTAGAGTTTGATGTTGAAGGCTGTCATAGCCTTTAAACAATGTACATATGTAAATACAAGTATTTTAGTTTTGAAGGTTTGGATAGTTCTGTATTTTTATGAATAATAAGATTTTTGTGAAAAAGGTATAGTTGCTATAGCAATTTCTTTTAGTGCTGCAGCAACCTGCACCTGGCCCATAATTCTTGTCAGCTGAAAATACACTCAAGAGTCTGCAAAGATGCTTTGTGAAAAGCAGTTTTTTTGGCAGTAAGAATCAGATTCTCAACATCTTCCCATGCTAATAACATGATTACCTAAAACCATCTAGTCTTGTACTAGTAGCAACCCTTGGTTAGTTTTTACCATAACCCCTCAACTCCCCTTTATTCAGTTCCCTCCCAACCAAATAGTCCATGGTTTTGTTACATATAGTACCCACTTGAATCCAAACTACACCTTTTACTAATTTATTTTTTCAAAAGGGTTTGTTAGTTTACTGTGTAGTGAAGGGGTATTCAAAGCAAAATTAAAATGGGGAGAGCAAAAGCCAAAAGCAAAGAAGGGAGAAGGAAGAGTCCTTGTTGATCAACCAACTCGAAGAAGTCTAAGGAAGATGGCACCAGAATCTGAAGTCATGGAACCCGCTCTGTTTGTTGTTATCGAAGTACCACTGTCAAAGCCAATGGCTAGGTCATCATCGACCAAAAAGCCTCCATTGAAGAAGCTCAAAACAAGGGCTGATGATCAAGGTACAACCCAACATTCCACTTCCAAAACTTCATCCCATTCTGTTTCTACCAATTCTTCTAGCCACATTTCCCTCAACATTGACATTAACAAGGAACTTACATCACCCACTAATGAGAAAAGCCAAGTTTTATTACTTGGTGGTCGT
>NC_037529.1:36297955-36306447 GCF_001531365.2 Cynara cardunculus var. scolymus
AAGGAACTTACATCACCCACTAATGAGAAAAGCCAAGTTTTATTACTTGGTGGTCGTTTACCTCTACCCCAAGTCCCCAAACAGATAAACATTCTGCTCATAGCCAAGAAAATCAACCCAATGCTGTTAATAAACCAAATCCACCATCATCCCATATTCTTGACGAGGCATTACAGGTCACTGCCTTCATTTTAGGAGAGTCCACCACTACTCTTACAATAGAAAGTAATCCGGAGACAACGTCTGCCAAAGCCAAAACCAAGATTAAGTCTATTTTGAAGCCCAAAGAAGACAAGCAAGTCATCCCTGAGCCCACATTGCCTGGACAATCAGAACAAATAGAGAGGGAAGATGAGACTGTGAATATGGTGACCAAAGCCACCAAGGATATTGATGTTGGAGAAGAAAATAGTGAACTACACTGATTCTCTTGAGAAAAGTTCTGAGGGTGAAGATTCTCATGATGAAGATGTTGTTGTTGATAGTGAGGTGATGGCTGCAGAATCTGAGAAGGAGAGTGAAGCAACAGTGGTTGAGCAGATTCAAACACCAAGGAGGAAAGTTTCCAAGAAAAGGAAGGTACAATCACCACCACCCAATCAAAGCAAGTCTGGGAAAATGAATATCTCCTATGGTACTTTTAGTTGAAAGGAAGCATATGACCACTTTGGTAATATGGCTTCCAAAGAAGCATTGGCTAACAAGGGTTTTAGGCCTGAAAGTTTGAAGGAATTCTCATTTATTCAAGAAGCTATTACCAGGCTTGGATGGGAGATTTTTGGTGATGTACCTATTGAATTCAACCTTTCCTTGGTAAGGGAATTCTATGCTAAGGTTGCTACATCCAAAAGCCATACAGTAAGGGTCAGGGGCACTGATGTGTGTTATGCCCCTTCCATCATTGACAACATATTGGGAATAATTCCACCAATTCCTTGTGATTATAATAAATTGGTGACCAATGCCAATGAAAAGGATGCTAGGAAAGTGTTGTTGACTCTTGCACAACCTGGCATGACATGGAAGAACAAGGTCCTTAGAACCTTACACAATAGGGACATTCTACCTATGGTAATTGTTTGGTTCTACTTCCTTATATACACCCTTCAACCAACAACCCATGACGTTACCCTGACATTTCAGAGGATGGTGATCATCTACTGCATTATGATTGGAAAAAAATTCAGTGTAGGGGAGGTCATTTGTAAAAGCATCAAGTCCTGTGTAGAGAAGATTAAAGGAGACCCTTGGCATCCATCATTGATTCATGCAACTATTAACTAGGGCAAAGGTATGATTTTTGCCTACTAATGAGTTTATGACTGGAAAGGTTGTGATTGAAATTCAAACAATCAAGAGAGTGAAGAAGAATGTAGAAAGCAATGAAGAAGACTGTCATTGTTGTAGCATAAGATATGGCTGCTGAAAAGACCACCCCTGCCTCTGTTGCTGGTACTTTAACCAAAACAAGAAGGATCCGCATATCAGAGCCTGAACCTGCACCAGCACTTACACCAATACCACACCCTAACCTTGTTACCAACTCATTCTTGTATGTAGTAAAAGAGATGGAGAATCATCAGGAAGTCCTGTTGAAGAAGTTCAAAGAGAGAGATGCCATTTGGAAGGAAAGGATGGAGAATCAAAAGAAGAATCTTGAGGCCAAGATAGAGCAGAGTGAGCAAATAGTGCTGGCCTGTTTCAAAGAATAGGATAAGGCTATGATAAACATGAGAAAGCTCACTGCTCTACAAAAGAATTACCAGATGAAGATGGATGGTGTGATGGAGTTTGATTGGGCCATGGATAACCCAACAGAGTATGCAAGTATTAAGCCATACCCACCAGAACTTATAAAAGAAGCTGAGGAGTTCATTCCTCAAGAGGCAAGACCACCTACTCCCAATGAGTAGGGCAGGTCCATTTCTTTCACCCTTAGTTCCATAGTCGTTGATTTTTTTTAGTTTATATATATTGAGTCTGGGAACTTCGACTTTTGTTTTAGGAATTTATGAGATTTTTTGACTATTAACATACCATATCCCAATTACTTTTGTTCTTAAAGGTCCATCCCAACACTTAAGGCTAGAACCAAGCACACCGACTTGGGAAGCAAACAGACATCTTAACTTGCTATTTTTGGAAACATGACTTAGGCCATTCTTTCCTATACATTAGCCCATACACAATCACTTTGAACACATGACTCTATCCTTTAAAGAAACCTGAATTAGGACATTGACATTCAAGTGTGTGGGAGGGAATGTATGCACTATAGGTACTTGTATGCAACAGAAGTCCAAAGGACAGTAGCCCAAAGCTCAATTTTTTGCATATAGTACAAAATGCTCAAGTGAAAGTAGAAAAGATAAAATATGCATAGAATATACACTAGTTTTGCATAACAAGAATAGCTTGAATAATTGAAGAAAGAATGCACTAAGCCTCCAAAGAAGAAAACCAGTTAAAGTCTTAATGATTCTGAATTTTAGCAATTGGTAGATGTCTAACAATAGGAAGTGCGACTCTTGGATTATGAAAATAAGTGGAAGGACTGGATCACACACAGAATTATGCATAGCTATGGTGTTGTTTTGATTAAATCTCATTGTGTTAAATTTTTCATTTTCACCCTTCAAATTTTTTCAAAGTTCTAGTATTTTAAGTTGTCGTTTTAGTTCCTTGGGGACAAGCAAATGTTTTAGTGTGGGGTGTATAAGTGTGCAAAAGCATACACTTTAGCACCCAATTGTGTCTTTATTTCACTTCATTTTTCACCTTTTCCTAATCCTATATTTAGTCTTCTAGTCGTATTTTATGGTTTACATTTAGTGGAGCTAGGAGACAGGAATGGTAATGTCTTTATGAATTTGGTGAGTAAAAATGTTAACAAAGATGTAGCAGGTGTATAAGGTGTTGCAGCACTGGACGCTGATATTGGCACAACAAGGCTCACTACAAGGCTCAATCTCGTTGAATAAGGTGAAAGGTCAAAGTTTTGAAGAAGGCATCTCCTAGTACTCCTGGCAGCAGATTTGGAAATATGATGCTTCTACAAAATGCCTAAAGCATCTTGTACTAAGGCATCTTTCTTTTGTCCCTTGGTTATTAACCATTGGGTATTACCCCTTTTTGTACCTTTTGATTCCCCCTCTAATAGTATAAATAGTGGTGTGTAATCCATTGAACGTGTGCGTGTGAAGTGTGGTGTGTAACATTTTTTAAAAAATTGTCATCAGGAAGAAAGCTTCATCCAAGCTTTGGTTCCTTGTTACTTTTTAATCTGCAAGTACTTTTCAGTGTTCTTCATTCCTGTCTGTTGCTACAGCAACATTTCCAGCTTTCTTTACTTTTCATGCAAGATTTACTTTTACGTCAATTACATACAGTCATTTTTATTTATGTCATTTACTTTTAAGCAGTTACATCCATTAATGCTAGGCTAAATACCTTAGTATGGATGTAAGTGAAGGTTGGAGATTACGCCAAGTGTTAGTTGATGTTTGCTTGCTAATAGCAAATTATTTCACTATTCACAAAAGGTATCAATATTTCATCTGGTAATCTTTGACAAATTGACACATGTTATTTTATTCAGATGAGTTGGACTTAAAATTAAGACAATGAAAAAAAAAATTACTAAATGTGTTATAGAGGCTATAAGGACTCGTCGTAATCTTATGGGTTGTAAAACTATATCGAAAGAAAGGAAAGATCTGTACTGGTTTATAATTGATGCATCACCAAATGCAATTCCAACATATGCTCTAACTACACTTCCTTGGAAGGACGTTCAATCCAGTACTGTTGTAAAGAGTTATTTGTAGAGTAATATTCGTTACACTTCGTTTTTGAAATCCAACCTAATCTTGCATCCATACTATCTTTTAATTATTATTTCATTTCATTATTTGGTTACCAACTCTCACAAATATATTTTCTATCTGAAGCTTTATTGCTTCCAATAACCCTTTTCTGAAATCTCACTTTAAAGTTAACTTTTGGGATTCTCTTTGCAATTTAAATCTCTGAGGAACGATATTTGGTATTACTTATGTAACACCCCCAAACTCATATTTCATATAACACATATTTCATTCACAGAATACATGTTCTAGCCCACACAGGTCCAAAGTACAAGAAGTTTACAATACAAAATACACAACTCAAAAATTCCAAAAATACATGCTCTTGTACTACATATCATCTAATATCAAAATACATCCATTGATCTTCATAAGGCTAAGCACATAAAGATATAATTCACAATTTGCCTTATCCCTTACTATCGTTATATTCAGCATTTCCAACAATACATATTTGAAAACACAAAATGAGGGTTAGACGTAGAAGTCTAGTGAGATCCCTTTTTCCATGTAGTTGCAGGGTGAATATCACCAAAACATTATTTAAATAACTCATTTTACATCTCAATATGTAAATCCACATTCTGTTTAAGTCCATCGGATGTCTTGTTCCCAAGACCAGACTTAGAAAATATTTCCATAAGGTAGCAGGACCAGAGCCCCTCTGGTTCCTCTACCAGTGCTTCTAGTTAAACCAACCAGAACCTCTTACTTAAGTAAAATCCCAAAATCGTTTGTAGACCAACACCATGGATAATAAAATAGCTTTCCTGAGAATAAAAACGTATTTTAAAAGGATCTTGTATGATCAGAACTCTGGTTCTACTAGCCAGAGCTTCTGGCTCAAAATGCAAGACCAATCAGAGCCTCTAGTTCAACGCAATAGGCCAACCAGAGCCCCTCTGGTCTGTCTTTCTTTGTAAGAAAACTTCTAAGTATTAATACCTTTTATAAATTCTTTTTAAGCGTAATTTTGACACATAGGTCTTATCTATAGATACAAAGCCTCTAATTTAACTAAAATTTTAGTAAAAACACTTGTATAAATCTCAAATCATCATCCAGAACCATATAGTTCTATTATGAGGACCAACTAGAGCCCCTCTGGTTCCTTTCAATGAACAACCAGAGCTTCTCTGGTTCCTCTTAAACCAAGCACTTGTTCCAAAACAGGGTTTATCCAAAACCATTGCCCATAGGCCAATTTTTCCCCTTCTCAATAACATCAATACTATCATTTTTAATAAGAGCAACATCTCCGAGTCCTCAAATCATAAAGAAGTAAGAACTCAAATATCTTGCAATCTTAAAAGACATAATAGTAAGAGCTATAATATCCACACACAATTGCCACCCTTATATCCAAAGGTACACATCTCCTTAATATGCCACCCTTATAGCCGAAGGTACACCTTTCCTTGATATGTCACCCTTATCCCATGGTATACCTCTCCTTGATATGTCACCCTTATTTCCTTATCAAAATCTATGAATTAGTTGCAAACGAACACAGATTGAAGTCACAACCATCTTGATGAAACAACCTCCATAGTTTTATCCACAAAATCTATAGATTAATCCCAAAAAAAGACAGATCGAAGTCACAATCGTCTTGAAAGAATGTCCTCTATAGTTTTCAACCAATAATGGTTTCAAAACAGTTTTATCATCAAAACTTTGAATATTAAAGAACAACCAGTTCTTGCAATAATATTTCCAAACTCAAAATCCCTTTGTATCATTTGAAAAGGACATCATTTCAAAATTGTTTCAAAGAAGCAACATCTTCTTTATCTTTCCAAAACAGTTTCCAATACTCAAATTTATAACAATATCACCTTCAAACTGTTAAAAACAGTTTTACCATCTTTTCTTCAAAATCAAACATCAAAACCTAGCAGTTCATATAACAACATATATAAAGGTTTTAGTTATCAAAAACTCACCTTATCAAGCACAAATTTGCAAGTTCAACACACAACAATTCTTTCCAACAAACACAGAATCTCAAAAATGCTTTTGAGCAATAATCTTCTCAAGAACAACTTCCACCGCCACACTCACACCTTTTTCTCTCTAAAATTTCTTAAAGATAACAAGATAAGATAAGGTCTTATCTTTTATATATTCTCAACAAAGGCGGTGAGGACTTTTATTATTATAAAATCTCTTTTTGGGCGGTGGGTTTATTATATTAAAACCAACCTTGCTTAATCGTGAAAATTACCCACCTTCTCAATAAAATATAGATATCTCACGTATGCTTTCACCTTATACATACACATATTTTTACCATGTACTTATGTATGCATAGTAACATCTTTTCACATATACGCATACTATCCATGCATTTAATTAAATAACATGCATGCCATCACGTAATTCACAGAATAATCACGTATAAGTTACCTCAACCCAGGTTGTCTGAAACCCGGTTATAACAACTTACCATTATTATTTGATTTGGATGATACTTGTAAACCATGTATACTTGCATGATTTACTTGTCACTATAATCTTTTAAGGGTATAAGATCCTTTCACACCAATTTCATATATGTATCTTAGGTTAAGATCAAAGTAAGACAATGAGACGAAGAGTTATAGTTCTTAAAATAGCCGTCATATGTGCGAGACCATGGAACTATCGTTTGAACACTTCCACAGATGTAAAGGTTATGTTGACGGAAATGGGGCATCACAGTTGTTATGTATAGAAGCGTAAAAATATGACCTTCTTCATAGTTGTTCTTTAAAACGGTGCAAAAACATGTATTTGTTTATGGTTTTTTTCTAAAAACGATGTAAACTTATATCTTTTTCATGGTTCTTGCATAAAAGGTACAAAAATGAAATGATTTGAAACGGTGTTTTATGTAACTAAGTAAAAACATGAGATTTTAAACGTTGTTTCATGCAAATAAGTAAAAACGTGAACATTTTACACCGTTGTTTCGTATAATTTTGTAAAAGGATGACCTTGATACAATTTGTTTTGTAGAACTATGAAAAAGGTGATTTGGTTATCCTTGAAACGTTCGAAGTTGTCACTTTTCTGCACCGTTGGTACATATAGGAGCATAAATATGTTACATTTTTCATAGTTGTACAATAAAATCTTGTATTTTTTCACAGTTTTTTTCGGAAAACGATGTAAAAACTTGTATTTTTCTACGGTTCATTCGTAGAATGGAACAAACCTTGATGATTTTAAATGGTGTTTATATTTTGTAGATTCAATAAAAAATGTGACTCGGATATCCTTGAACATCAAAAGTTGTCACATTCATGAATCGTTGTCACTTATAGGAGCAAAAAAAGTGACATTTTTCATAGTTGTTCCGTAAAACGGTGTAAAAACTTGTATCTTTCAACTGTTGTTTTGAAAAATGATTTAAAAAGAACTTGTATTTTTTCACTTTTCTTTCGTAGAATGGTAAATATGTAAAAATGATGAGCCTTATACACCATTGTTTTGGTAGGGATTGTAAATAGATGACCTTGATACAAGTTGTTTCGAAGATCCGTGAAAAATATGTGACCAGTGAATCTTTGAAACGCCCAAAGTTGTTAGCTTTATGCACCGTTGTTACATATAGGAGCATAAAAATATGACCTTGTTGATAGTTGTTTTATAAAACGGTGTAAAACCCTGTATTTTTTTCACAGTTGTTTTCCTAAATGGTGTAAAAACTTGTATTTTCTTCACGGTTCTTTCGTAGAATGGTACAACAACGTGATGATTTTAAACGGAGTTTCATATGAATATGTAAAAAAATGAGCCTATTTCACCGTTGTTTCATATAAATTTGTAAAAATATGACCTCCATACAGTTTGTATCGAGAACTATAAAAAAAGACCCGTAAAAAAAATTGACTAGGGTATCCTTGAAACGACCAAATTTGTCACTTTTAGGTATCGTTGTTACGCATAAGAGCGTAAAAATATGATCTTTTTTATAGTAATTTAGGAAAACGGTGTAAAAACTTGTATTTTTCAAAGTTCTTTTTAGATGGTAAAAAATGTGCCGATTTTAAACGACTTTTCAAGTAAAAATGTAAAACATTGAGCCTTATACACCGTTGTTTCGTATAAATTTGCAAAACAATGACCTTGATACAATTTGTTTCGTAGATTCGTAAAAAAGTCCGAAGTTTATGTAAAACCCAAAAATTTTGAGGAATAAATAATTTATCTTTATTATTATTTTTATTTTATTTATTTTTTTATAAAATACACACATGTACTTTTATATATATATATATATATATATATATATATATATGTTAAATAAATAAAGAAATTAAAAGAAGTTTAAAAATCGAACCAAATGTGAAAGAAAAAGTCAAGTCAGGGGGTTGTAGGTCACTTCTCATAATGCAGGGGTAGAGTCTGGTGAAAAATGGTCCAACTTTGAGGGACCTGTTTTGTAAATAGTACAAACTCTGAAAATTTGAAAACGATTTTTCAATGACATGTTTAGAGAGCTTCTATTGGCTCAGTTGGTCAACGAATAAGCCATATAAGACCGGATTTAAGTATGTCTCGTCTTCTTCTTCATTTAGCTCGAAACCACTCGGATTTTCGTGGAGTTTTGAAGGAGAAAACCGGAGTTGAAGTTCAAGC
>NC_037529.1:36307132-36308468 GCF_001531365.2 Cynara cardunculus var. scolymus
TATGCGTTTTGTTATTTATTAAGCACCGATATTATTATTATACACTAAATATTTAAGTTTCAGAAATTTAGCATTTAGTCCCTTTAATTTCCAGAAATAATTTTCTCCAAATTTTTTTATGAGACTCTTATTAAGTTTGTTTGTATTTTGTAAAATGCAAAATTTGACCTCATTTTTTTGATAATTTATCTCGTTTATTTACCAAAGTGACCCTATAAATGGAAAATCGGTATTTTAACAATACTTTGCATATTTGCTTCCAAAATTTACCGAAATAACCATATATCTTGGGGATTGGTTTATGAGTTTCATTTTTATATTATTATCTTTATAGAATTTCCAAAACGACCTTATATTTAGAAATCGGTATTTTAGCAATACTTTACCCATTTGCTTTATAAATTACCGAAATGACCCAATGTCTTGGGATTGGTATCTAAGTTCTATTTTGAATAAAATCCTTATGAAGATTACCAAAATAACCCTACAATATGGAAATCGGTATTTTAGCGATACTTTACGTATTTGCCTTATAAACTACCGAAATGACCCTATGTATTGGGAATTGGTATCTATGTCTTATTTTGATTATTATCCTCGTGAAATTACCAAAATGACCTCACAATTAGGGAATCAATATTTTAACAATACTTTGAGTATTGCTTAATAAAATTACCGAAATGCCACTAGACTTGGAAAATTGGTATTCTCACATTATTTCGAGTATTAATTATGTTGAACTTTGAAGTTATGGAACGGCCGTTATTTATATGTGTGTGACATGTCGTCACATTTACTTACATACAAATCTTAAACGAGACGTTTTCGTCACAAGACATTTATTTTATAAAAAATGATTTTATGGAGTTATAAAATGAATAATTGACTATACGAAGTGTCACTCGAGTTGTAAATTTATTCGGACGTTTTTAACTCGAAATATGTAATTATTAACATGTCTATCATATAATAGATAACTTAATAATCACGTTTATGATGTCGTTTTAAGATATATAGCTAGACGATACACCTTATGTCGGAACTCACAGTTCCTATAATTTTAATTGATGTAATGAGCGTTTTTAAGCATAGTTGACCAAGGTTGACCCTAGTCGACGTAGTTGACCGTAAGTTGACTTTTATGTTAGCCTTTGGGAGAAATTAATCATTTATATGCTATTCGCTATTATAAATTGTAGGTTACCAGTCAGCGACGTTAGTTAAGCAACCTTCGTTATCAGGTGAGTCTTCATGAGATTTCACTGGGATGCATACCTAARTACAAATTATTTTTGCATGATATGAATTGTTGATGATGTGTACGTATGCATGATAT
>NC_037529.1:36311438-36313673 GCF_001531365.2 Cynara cardunculus var. scolymus
GTACGACTCCATCCGTGCAAGCTAATTTAGCTATCGGTAGGAGTCAAGGAGGCCAGGGAGGGGAAAATCCCCTCACAAAGGAAATGATAGCTGAGCAAATGGCATAAGTCCTCCGGGATACATTGCCAAATATGCTTAAAGCAATGTTGGGTGACAGATTTAAAGACAACGAAGATGGAGAGGAGCAAAGTGTTCGACATGAGAACACTCAAGCCACTGAAAAGGTGGAAGTATATGTTAAAGAGAAGGTGGAGTCGCCCACCAACGAGAGAACTGAATTGACAATAAAGGAGAAAGGATGCAGTTTTAAAACATTCAAAGGCACCGGGCCGAAAGAATTTAAGGGAATAGAGGGCCCAGTTGGCCTGATGAACTGGGTAACCAAGATGCAGAGTAGCTACAAAATATGTAGATGCGCAGAAGATCAAAAAGTGACCTATGCTGCTACAACCTTTGTGGACTATGCATTACATTGGTGGGAGTCTGAGTGTGCAATCAGAGGTGATGAGGATATTGCTGCCATGACTTGGGAGCAAATGAAAAAGATGATGATGGATAAGTACTGCACACAATCGGAGGTGAACAAGCTAAAATCAGAATTTCTGAGATTAAAGCAGGGTTCGTTGTCGGTTCAAGAATATGTTAACAATTTTCTTGAAAAAGCAAGGTTCGCCAGTTACCAGGTGGCTACCGAGGAGAGAAAGATAGGTCGCTTCAAAGACGGCTTAAGAATCGAAATCAAACGGTACGTAGACATGACTAAACCGACCACRTTTGTACAAACAGTGGAGATGGCAAAGGTGGCAGAGGAGAACAACGCTAGGGAGAATTGTGATAGAAGAGAGGCAAAGAGAAGATGGGAAGGATCGAACAAGTTCAACAAGAAACCAAAATGGATTCCGACTCTGACAACAACATGAAGCGAGGGATTCACTATTCCTCCATGTAACAAATGCAACAAGAGACATAGGGGAGAGTGCAGAGTGGGGAGCCTGACATGCTACAAATGTGACAAACCTGGGCATACCGTGCGAGAGTGCCCGGAAGGAAAAACTTGTTATGAATGTGGGGCTACGGGACATTTACGACCTGACTGTCCAAAACATCGAAATGGTGCGACACCCCACGTAAAGACAGTGAATAATGGATTTGGGAAGAGATCAGACAATAGGAAGGAGCTGCCTAAGGGACACGGCCGAGCTTACAACATGACTTTAGAGGAGGCCAAGGAAACACCTGACGTCGTATCTGGTATGTTCCCTGTCAACAATGTGTATGCACATGTATTATTTGATTCAGGTGCAAATGGTAGTTTTGTGTCTACTACCTTCTGCCACTATCTAAATAGGAGTGCCTGTAGGCTAGACAAAACCTACACTGTAGAAACAGCCGACGGTAGTCAGTGTAAGGTAGACGAAGTATTTGATGAATGCACAATTGTTATAGATGGTAAGGATTTCCCTGTTAGGCTTATGCCAATGTGCTTAGGAGGTTTTGACGTGGTATTGGGGATGGATTGGCTGTCCAACAATCATGCGCAAATAATATGTAATAAAAATATGATCAAGATTCAAGCTCCGGAAGGAGAAACAATTCATATTTACGGTGATCGAAAGAAGTGTTGTGTAGGGTTAATCAATACAGTTAAGGCGAATAGGTGTCTGCGGAAGGGATATGTGGCTTACTTGGCATACACCATCGACGCCAAGCTCGAAAAGAAGGCAATACATGATGTTCCAATGGTAAGGGATTACCCAGAAGTATTTCCGGATGAATTACCGGGAATACCACCGGAACGTCAGGTAGAGTTCCGATTCGATTTGGTACCAGGTGCGGCACCAATCGCAAGGGCGCCTTATCGTTTAGCCCCAACAGAAATGCAAGAGCTGATGAAGCAATTGCAAGAACTCTTAAATAAAGGGTTTATCAGGCCAAGCTCGTCGCCATGGGGAGCACCGATTTTATTCGTCAAAAAGAAAGACGGCACGATGAGGATGTGCATCGATTATCGAGAGTTGAACAAAATCATGATAAAGAACAGATATCCATTGCCAAGGATCGACGACCTTTTCGATCAGTTGCAAGGAGCCAGTTGTTTCTCGAAAATCGATTTGAGATCGGGTTACCATCAGTTGAAGGTTCGAGAAGAGGACGTGTCGAAGACCGCTTTTAGGACTCGTTACGGACATTACGAATTTGTTGTAATGCCGTTTGGGTTAACAAACGCACCTGCGG
>NC_037529.1:36313773-36315899 GCF_001531365.2 Cynara cardunculus var. scolymus
TCTGAAAAGATTAAATAAGTGGATTTGCAAAGATCTACTTACAATTTCATGATTTGATGGTTTAAACGGAGGATTTCATTCATCTTATGTATGATGGAATGATTCTCATTTCATCATAAGGGGGAGTATGTAATAATGAATGAAATATTCATTTCCGAACTTTTTAAAGGGAATCTGATTCAAAGATCAAGGGGGAGTAACTTTGAAATTGGCAAAAGACTCAAAAGAAGTGTGACTGAAGATGATTACAGAAAGATTATTCGTGTGTTACAACGACTGAGAGGTGTTGAATGTGAAGATCATCTTTACAACAGTTTACTGAAGATTTTTTGAAGATCAAATATTATACATTGTTTCTGTTGATTACTGTTTTACATTGTCAAAAGAGAAGATCACCGTGGTTCTACATTCGAGGGGGAGAATGCTAGAAGATCTATCTCAACAGTTGATTGCTTGAAGATTTCAAGTTGAAGAATTCTTTTGAAGAAGATATAATGTTCTTAAAGTTTCAAAGTTCAAACAGGACTAAAAGTGTAGAATTTCTTTCAAGTCTGAATACAAAGGGGGAGAATGTTAGGACTGAAAATCAGTATTAAATTGTATTCGTCTTGAAAGTTAATTATTGTCTATAATTGTAAAAGTCATCGTGTTTGACTTTTCTTAGGCAGGTTTGACTTTGACTTGTGTTTAGAGGTTTGACCCAATAAATAGGGTAATGTCTTGTAAATTTAGTAAGAAGAGAGCTCATTTGTAAGATTCAATATACGTAAAGAAGATTTGACCAAGTCTTGAAGTTTGACTTTCTCTCTCAACTATCATTGTGTTCTTAATGCTAGATCTGAGATTCTGCCATTGATGAATTAGAGATTACTTGAAGATTGATCATTGTGGACACACAATCCCCATTTCTTAATGGCCTTCAATCCAAGTTAGTAATCCTACGGCTCCCTCGGTTCCATGAAATTCCTTTGGGTTGCAAGATCTGAAAGATTTATAGGTGCATTCCCTGGGTGTCCTAGTCTCAGAACTTGTAGGTTGGTTAACATTCAGACCCACAGCCACCTGGCTGACTATATTGGGGAGCACAACCAAGAGTTGCTCTGATACGAGTCGTGCAACTTCAGGGTCTTCTTTTCTTGGCGGCATTTTCTAAGGCATGATAAAACAGAATCTCATCATTTTTATGGCAATATCATGGACAATAATTTCTAATCAACAGAATGATGCATAGGATATGGTATAATTGAAACAATCACATGATCAAAATAGAAAAAAATTATATTCACCCCAAGGTTCAGTACATACAGGCGATTTCAAAAGATACTAAAGGGCTTTTCAAAATATTACAATCCCTCAATATAGATATTAGGTTCCAACAAAAGAGTAGTGATTCTGACACTAGTCATCGCTTCTAGAGTAGCAACCAACAAATTAGCATTCCTAGTACAAGTATCATCAACACACTCGCCACCAAACATCTATACAGTTTCCTAATCTCGCGTCTTGCAGCGATGACGGAATCCGAGTTCCTCATCATACGTTGGTGATGCACCTCCATCACATCGGACAGGATGTTCAAAATATAATGATGATATCCTAGCCGGGTCTGGTGAGTTTGAGTTTCTAATGCAATTCTCCGCACCCACTCTCGTTCCTCCAGAGTCATGCCCTAGGTGTAGGATGCAGGTACTCCAGTCACCACTCGTGAGTCTTTGCTCCCATGTTGAGTTTGGGTGTGACATCCGGAAATTTAAATACCAGGTTAGTAGCTAGATAGCACTTTAGAAATATTATTAACACTCAAGTAGAGCGATTATAGCTTAAGTAGTTAGAAATCCCGGTAGGTTGCATAGAAAACACTGTTACGACCCGTAACGAACCGGATCGTCTTATAAAATTCCAAACACTCCAAATAATTTTTAAAACTTGCATAAAATATAGAGTCTACTTATTTTAAATATTTTTACTTGAATTATATTTTATGATTTTATTTATCTCATAAAATAGGAATTTGGTCTTTTTTCTCAATTCCTCACAAAAATACCCAACTCATTAAATTATTTGCTAATTTTACAAAAAAAATAGAGAGAGGCCCATAGGCCCATCAAGTGGCTCCCCCCCCCCCC
>NC_037529.1:36316869-36318865 GCF_001531365.2 Cynara cardunculus var. scolymus
TTTCTGTTAAATCTGTATTTGTAAACGATGTTATATTTTGTGTTATGAGTATGATGATGTGGATTATCAGTACATAGAATATGTGGGTTGTTACAGTTGGTATAAGAGCCTTAGTTTAAGGGATCTGGGTATTTGCGAGATACTTAGACTTAAACTAGAGGTGTGGAAAGTTATGATAATAGGTTTCACAGGGTCTATGAACATGTGAATATGTTATAGCTGAACCTATTATGAGAAAGATAGATTATATATGATTGATATAATCTGAATTATGAATAGACATGAGGATAAATGTGTTATTATATTGTGATTATAAAAATAATCATGTGTATTTAAATGTGACAGAAAAAGTCATATACTGAAAAATGGCAGATAATCTCAATCAATCGGAAAGGGCCTCTACTGGTTATGGAAGAGGTTGGGGAAGAAGAAGTGTAATACAAGGAGAGGAACCGGAAAATGTGATGACGATAGAAACACGAAGTCGTAGTAGGGGTCGAGGAAGAAGTAGAGGTATTAGACAAGAACATGAATTATCGGCTCAAGAAAGTTCAATGTCTGATCATGGAAGAGGAAGGGCAAGGGGTGGACACAATGTTCCTGATTCTGGATTTATTACCAAAGAAATATTGGCAGCAGAGTTGGGAAAGTTCCAAGAAAGTCTGGTAAATTTGTTGGGACGTACAACCCAAAATAATCCAGAAGTGGTAAGAAATTTCGATAATCAGGAGGAAGCCGGAGCTAGTACACCGGTGACTGGTACATCTGTACCCCTTACTTCATCACAAAAGGGAGGAGATATCAAGATGTTTCTTGCTTGTAAACCTCCTAAGTTTTCTAGTGAGCGTGATCCTGTTAAAGCTATGTGTTGGCTTAAGGAGTTAGAGTTGAGTCTGCAAATCAGTAAAAGTGCAGAAGAGGACAAAGTCATGTTTGTTGTATCTCGTTTGAGATCAAGTGCCTTGTACTGGTGGGAAGTCCTGTCCAGTTCAGATCCAAACATTTTGAAGACCATGTTGTGGGAAGAATTTGTGGTTAAGTTTTAAATGCAGTATTGTCCTGAAGTTGCAGTACGAAAGTTGGAAGATGATTTCCTTCATCTTGAGCAAGGAAACATGTCAGTCCGTCAGTATACTGAAGTTTTCATGGAATAGTCTAGGTTTGCTGAAGCCTATATAATATCTGAAAACAGTAGAGTGAGAAAGTATATATTTAGGGATTGGAGTCAAATCTTCAGAAATATGTGATATCCAGGAATCCGACAACATTTCAAGCGGCAGTTGATGCTGCTGAAATTCTGGAGCAAGACATTAATCGACAACCACAAGAAAAGATTGGGGAGAAACGAAAGGGGGAAGTTACAGTAACTGATTTTCGTAGACCGAGGTTTATGGAAAATTTGAATCGACCAGTCTCAAGGTTTGCTGATAGGGCATGTACCCGATGTCATAAGATACATCAGGGAAATTGCAATACAGAATCTCGAGTATGTTTTAAATGTCAGGAACCAGGACATATAGCTGGAGGCTGTCGGGTGACGCGGAGATGTTTTACTTGTAATTCATCTCAACATGTTAACGCTGATTGTCCGCAAGCAAAGAGTCGAGGGTTCGGTTTTGCTGGAGGTCGGGGATTTGGATATTCTGGGAACAGGTCGTGGGCAAATGGATAATCGTGTTAGTCCAAGTGGACGGGGAGGGATAAGACAGGCAGAGTCTAATGCAAAAGGGAGAGCCTTTCAGATGACGAGAGGTGAGGCGGAAGAGCACCCTGAAGTGGTAACAGGTACATTCTTTGTTAATTCAGTATGTGCCAAAGTTTTATTTGACTCGGGTGCAAATCGTTCTTTTGTGTCACCATCATTTGTTAACTGTGCTGATTTAGAATCTAAAGCGTTGAGTGAGGATCTAATTGTGGAAACAACAAACGATAGTGAATTTTCAATTAAGGAAAAGATAGATGAATGCTTCATAAGTATAGAAGGGTGTGAAGTGCC
>NC_037529.1:36320920-36322383 GCF_001531365.2 Cynara cardunculus var. scolymus
ACATGTCTCCAAGTAAAGATTGAACATCAGCGTCCTTATGGTAAGTTGCAATCTTTAGAAATTCCGGTTTGGAAGTGGGATCACATCACTATGGATTTCATAACCAAATTACCAAAAACATCGAAAGGGTATGATGCTATATGGGTGATAGTAGATCAGTTATCTAATTCTGTACACTTCTTACCTATGAAAGAGTCATATTCGATGGAGAAATTGGCAAAATTATACATTGATGAGGTAGTAACACGACATGGTGTTCCTTTATCAATTGTTTCTGATAGAGATAGTCGGTTCACTTCTATGTTTTGGAAGAGTTTCCAAAGATAAATGGGTTCGCAAATTAAGCTAAGTACAACTTATCACCCTCAGACTGATGGACAGAGTGAGCGAACTATACAAACGTTAGAAGATATGTTGAGAGCATGTGTCATTGATTTCGGAGGATCATGGGATAGTCATTTGGCTCTGGTGGCACAAGATAGACAAAGAAGTTATGCAGATAAACGTCGGAAGCCGATTGAGTTTCAAGTGGGTGATAGAGTAATGTTGAAAGTATCACCTTGGAAAGGAATAATACGTTTTGGAAAGAGATGGAAGTTAAGTCCAAGATATGTTGGACCATTCCCTATTATTGGAAAAGTTGGGGAAGTGGCCTACAAATTAGAACTTCCTTTGGAATTAAGTGGAATTCATGACACGTTCCATGTATCAAATTTGAGGAAGTGTCTAATAAGTCCAGAAGTGGTAGTACCATTACCTGAGATTAAGGTAGATGAGAGATTATGTTTTGAAGAAACCCCTGAACAGATTACTGACTACAAGGTGAACAAACTACGAAACAAAGAGATTGGGTTAGTAAAGGTTCAGTGGCGTTATCATAAGGGACCAGATGCTACCTGGGAATCAGAATCGGAAATGCAAATGAAATATCCTTATCTGTTTACTTAATGGAATTCCGGGACGGAATTCTTTTAAGGAGGGAGTGTTGTAATATTCGGGTTTCAAGTATATATAAATACATATATATATATATGTGTGTGTGTATGGGTATGTGTGTGTGTTATGTTTATATATATATTTTGAGATTTTTAATTTTTGTTTTTAAAAAAAAAAGTAAAGGGGGTAGGTCGGCTAGGTGTGCCGCCCACCGCCTTTCCTCAAATTATATATATATATATATATATGGTAAGTTGAGTAGAGGAAGGGAGATATACTCTCTGTATTTTTAGAAAGTTTGCTTGGAAGAGTGATACAGGTTGCAAAAGAAGATGATTCAAAAGCTTTGATACTCGATTTCTAAAGGTGAGTGTATATTGCTTTGAAGTATTGATTATTACATCTTTTATTAGAATCTGATATTGTTGGAATATGCTATTTATGAACTGCATTTCATGAATATTTGATTAAGTAAATAAACCGGACAAAGAGTGGCCGGTGTTCTCTCTAAACCGCCCAAGAGGTGA
>NC_037529.1:36322408-36348909 GCF_001531365.2 Cynara cardunculus var. scolymus
CAAGTGTTGTTCGGACTAAACTCTAAACCGCCCAAGAGGTGACCGGTTTATTCTTAAACCGCTCAAGTGTTGTTCGGACTAAACTCTAAACCGCCTAAGAGGTGACTGGATTAAATTAAACCGCTCAAAGGAATGTGTTGACCGGATTGATAACCAGACAGTTTTATCCAGATTATAAACCGCTCAAGGTATGGCCGGTTTAGCTTCTCAATATTCTAAGTGTTTGTCCGGATATATTATCCGGACAAGGCTGACAGGATTACAAATTCGGCTAATGTGTTAAAGCATTTTTTAGATGTAATGGCGGTGTAACCGCGAGAGAGAGATGTAATGGCGGTGTAACCGCGAGAGAGAGAAGTAATGGCGGTGTAACCGCGAGAGAGAGATGTAATGGCGGTGTAACCGCGAGAGAGAGATGTAATGGCGGTGTAACCGTGAGAGAGAGATGTAATGGCGGTGTAACCGCGAGAGAGATGTAATGGCAGTGTAACCGCGAGAGAGAGAGAGGTAATGGCGGTGTAACCGCGAGAGATACATAAATAAGTTTATGTATCAGAACAGGTTTGATTCTGAACTGATTGTTTGGAATGTATGTTGTTTGTTGAGAATTATACACTCACWAGACCTTTTTGGTCTAACGCTCAGTTGTTGGACTAACCTRTTTTGCAGGTCATCAWACCTCGCAAGATAAAGGCAAGGGAAAAGTTTAGCATGAATGACAATTAGTTACTTTTTAAATGTATATGAAGAAAGAGTTTCTGTTAAATCTGTATTTGTAAACGATGTTATATTTTGTGTTATGAGTATGATGATGTGGATTATCAGTACATAGAATATGTGGGTTGTTACATGCTACACGTATGAAAGTTGTTGCGAGTAAGTAAAATACTTACTTGAACTAAATATTGCATAAAGATTTGTTGTACATTGAAAACCTGTGAACTCACCAACTCTTGTAGTTGACACTTGTTTTAACGTGATTTTCAGGGGAAAGGAAGGCATATGGTGGCATTTAAAAGAAACCGCGTTTCAAACATCACCTTCGAATTTTTCATTATAATTTACAAACTTGTCGTTTTCGGAATGTAAACTTTGGCTAGTGATGTAATGTAATTATAATGTATGGTGGTGTTATTTATACTATMTTGCTATGAGACTCTACCTGCCATACCTCGTGTTTCCGCTATAGCGGGGTGTGACAGATTTGGTATCAGAGCGGTAGGTTATAGAGAATACTGGTTTTCTAAGAAAACCATACACTCTAACCCAAAATTTTACAAAATAATTTTCTTAAAAGAGTGTTTAAAAAAATTCAAAACGAACATACTACTAATATAACTAGAATGAGTGCCTTCTTAGCATACTTTAATTAGACAAAGCCTGATCACCTATGTCTAATTAAGCATGTATAAGGAGTGACGCGGAACGGTTATGTTAGGTGTTCGTCTAAAGTTAAGAACTTCTTACTCAAATAAGAAAAGCACGATTTGCATGTGTAGGTTTGCATAAACATTGCATCTTTTTATATATTTATTATGATTCGTTCAATAATTTAAATCTTGTTAAATATCGCAGCACTATGTCATCAGCTAATGAATATTAGAACTCCAAAGAGTACGACCCCTCCGAGCATAGTTACGATAGTGACGACAATGTCACCGAGTCCCCGGTGCGATCACCTACCCCCGTGCCGCCCCGCTCTATGCCTGCGCATCCATTAGTGGCACTTGGAGTTAGAGTTTGGGCCACCGCCCAAAAGAGTATTCCTCTGCCTGTGAGGGTGTCTTTCTCCGTCCCTTCTAGAGTTGGGAGGGAGTCATATCAGTCGCGCACCCATAGCGTGACGCCCCCACCTACTACCAGGGCCTAGACGGAGCGCTCTCCGGGTATGACCACATTAGAGAACCTATGGGTTTTGGGCATCGCCCAAGACCTAAATATGTGTGAGCTTAGGTTGGATCATCATCGAAACTTCGCCGACGGGGTGATTATGGCCCTAGGCACACAAGACAATGTGATGGATCGCTCGTTGGAGTTGATTAACACCGTTAGGGGAGCGATTAGGAGGTTATATACCTACTTGGCGGTGTTAGTGGGAGTTTTGGTGATAGTGATGGGACTACTTGTTTGGAGTCTAATGCGCTAGAAGACTCTATTTTACTAAGCTTTTGATAGATCAAACTTAGAATCCTCTTTTAGGGCATGTAGCCGTGACTTATGAACAATTTCTTTCTTTTTGTTGCACGTCTTTATTTTCTTTATGGATGATATGGGTGTTTATTTTGGTTATATTTTGTTGATTAATGATTGAATGCCTCCCATGGATGCATGTCTATATGATTGTATTATGCCGTGCATAATTCAATAAACTAGATACAGTGATAAACAATAAAAATAACCAAACCTCGATTTAAAATTTGTGCGTTAGAAATATGCCTCCAAGAAGAGAAGATCCCGATATTGCGAGACTTGTGTCTGAGCAAATTCTTGCGGCCCTTCCTAATATAGTTAGCCAAGTAGCAGCAGGCTTGAACGCTAACCAAGCAAACAACCAAGATACAACAGCAAATAGAGATTGCACATACAAAGGCTTTAGGGCTTGCAACCCAAAAGAATTCCATGGGACAGAAAGAGCCATGGGATTACTTACATGGATTGAAGGAATGGAGTCTATCCTTCATATCAGTAAATGTGTTGAAAGGAGAAAAGTAGAGTTTGCAGCCTGTTTACTGCAAGGACGGGCATTGACGTGGTGGAATACCCAGATACAAACCCGAGGTCGGGAAGCAACCAACGGACTTATGTGGGAAGAATTCAAGAAATTACTCAAGGAAGAGTATTGTCCGAGGACCGAGATCCAGAAGTTAGAAGTAGAACTGCAGAATCACGAAATGAAGGGAAGTGATGTAGACTCATACACTGCTAGCTTTCATGAGCTGGCAAAACTGGTGCCACACTTAGTATCACCCGAAGAGAACCGAATTGACCGTTATGTCTAGGGTTTAGCTCCAGAAATCCGGGGGAATGTGACTTCGGCCAATCCAAAAACACTTCAGGACGCTGTGAACTTAGCGACAAAACTCACCAATAATGCTATTCGATCAGGATCATTTGCAAATGATAAAGTCAAGGGTAAGAGAAGAATGCAGGAGCCCGTGAGAAAGAACTACAGCCAGAGGGGCGGTAAGGCCCAAAATGTGATAAGAAACTTTGGGGCTCAAACACAGACAGCAGAAAAGGGCAAGGGAACTTACTATCAGTGTGACAAGTGCAATAATCACCATGGCGGGAGATGCATCATTTGTCTCAGATGCAACAAAGGAGGTCATTTCGCTAAAGATTGCAGGAGCGGAAGGAGACGAACATGCCACGAGTGCAGAAGTCCGGATCACTTCAGGAATCCATGCCCGAGACTAAACCGAGGGCCAGTTACTAACCCAGCACGACCAGTCAACCAAGGAAATCAAGGAGGCCAGGCACGAGGTCGAGGGTTTGAGATTGGGGTAGAAGAAGCCAGGCAAGACCCGAACGTGGTCACAGGTACATTCCTCTTGAACAATCGTTACGCATCCGTATTATTTGATTCTGGACCAGAGAGGAGCTTCGTGTCACTAGAATTTAGACTAAAAATTAGTTTAAGGTCACAAAAGCTGATAGAAGATTTCGTTATCGAGTTTGCTAATGGACAGGAAGTTAGGACTAAAGACATAATCACAAATTGTACCTTACGTTTAGCCGAACAAGACTTTAGCATAGACCTTATTCCATTCAAATTAGGAAGCTTCGATGTAGTTGTGGGTATGGATTGGCTATCCAAAAATCGAGCCGAGATATGTTGTTCTGAGAAGACCATCCGAATTTTAAAAGGAAGTGAAACGCTCGTGGTGCATGGAGAGAATGTAGGCCATATTTGGATAAGTTCGTAATTGTATTTATAGATGACATACTGATCTATTCGCAAAACAAGGAGGAGCTGTTAAGGGATCAGAAATTCTATGCCAAGTTCTCCAAATGCGAAATTTGGATTCATGAGGTGCACTTCCTTGGTCATGTGGTAAATGAGAAGGGAATTAATGTTGATCCGACCAAAGTTGAGGCTATAAAGAAGTGGGAAGCCCCAAGGACCCGACAGAAATTCGCCAATTTCTCGGTTTAGCAGGTTACTATCGCCGTTTTATTTCAAATTTCTCCAAGATCGCACAACCACTGACGRCATTAACCTAGAAGGATAAGGAGTTTATGTGGGGAGAAAAGCAAGAAGAAGMGTTCCAATTGCTCAAGCATAAGCTATGTCACGCACCGATCTTAGTGCTACCAGAAGGTACGGAGAATTTTGTGGTATACTGCGATGCGTCACACCAAGGCTTGGGATGTGTGCTGATGCAAAATGACAAGGTCATTGTTGATGCGAAATGATAAGGTCATTGCTTATGCATCAAGGCAACTCAAGGTTCATGAAAAGAACTACACCACTCACGACTTGGAGCTAGGAGCAATGGTGTTTGCACTCAAGATTTGGAGACATTATGTCTACGGCACCAAATGCACCATCTTCACTGATCACAAAAGCCTTCAACATATCCTAGACCAAAAGATGATGAACAAGAGGCAAAGGAGATGGGTCGAACTTCTCAACAATTATGACTGTGAAATAAAGTACCACCCGGGCAAAGCTAACGTGGTAGCAGACGCATTAAACCGGAGAAAAAGGGTAAAACCATCAAGGGTACGAGCCATGGGGATGCTGATTCAAACGAACCTAAAAACATAAATTCTTGAAGCTCAAGAAGAGGCGTTGAAATCGAAGAATCTGAAGAACGAGACCCTGCACCACTTAGAGAAGGAATTAGAAACTCAAGAAGATGGGGTGCGTTACTTCAGAGATAGAGTTTGGATACCAAAGGTCGACAGCCTTCGGTCAACAATTTTGGAGGAAGCACATCGCTCAAGAAATTCAATTCACCCAGGAACCAATAAGATGTACAAAGAGCTATGAGAGTATTACTTGTGGCTAGGAATGAAGAAGGACGTTGCTTTGTATGTAAGCCGGTGCTTAACATGTGCAAGGGTAAAAGCTGAGCATCAGATACCGTCTGGTCTCCTTCAGCAACCAGAGATTCCTCAATGGAAGTGGGATCAGATATCAATGGACTTCGTTACTAAGTTACCTAGGACTAGGAAAGGACATGACTTAATTTGGGTCATAGTGGATTGGCTTACAAAATCCGTGCACTTTTACTTGTTCGAGAAGAGTTCAGTACGGAAAGGCTTGCACAATTATATATGAATGACATCGTATCGCGTCATGGAGTACCTATTTCTATCATCTCGGACAGAGATAGCCATTTTACATCACGATTATGGCGATTAGTTCAAAAGGCACTAGGCATGAGGTTGGACTTAAACACTTCCTATCATCCTCAAATGGATGCGCAAACGGAAAGGACTATCCAAACGCTAGAGGATATGTTACGATCCTGTGTGATAGACTTTGGAGGTAGTTGGGATACTCACCTACCATTGGTTGAATTTTCCTACAACAATGGCTATCACACCAGTATCAAGTGTGCACCGTACGAAGCCTTGTATGGGCGTAAATGTAGATCCCCACTTAGCTGGGTGGAAATAGGTGACAGACAGCTGACTAGACCCGACATTGTCCAGGAGACAACCGACAAAATTTCGATTGTCCAAGAAAGACTTAAAGCTGCAAAGATCGTCAGAAGAGCTACGCTGATAACCGCAGGAAACCGTTGGAATTTCAAGTGGGTGATAAAGTCCTTTTAAAAGTATCTCCATGGAAAGGAGTTGTGTGCTTCAGAAAGAAAGGAAAACTTAGCCCAAGGTACGTTGGTCCATTTAAAATACTTGAAAGAGTCGGACCAGTTGCATACAAACTAAACTTGCCTCAAGAGCTTAGTGCCATCCATGATACATTCCATGTATCAAACCTTAAGAAATGTTTAACCGACAAATCATTGGTTCTACCTTTGGAAGAGATTCAAATTAAAGAATGGTTATGCTTCGTTGAAGAGCCGATCGAAATCCTCGACTATAAAGTCAAACAACTGAGGCATAGTAAGATTCCGATCCTGAAAGTTCGATGGAATTCAATGCATGGACCCGAGTACACATGGGAAAGGGAGGAATTTATGAAAAATAATTACCCGCAACTTTATATGAAAGAACCAATCCGTGATACCAACAGTTAAATTTCGCGGTGAAATTCCCCTAACAGGGGGAAACTATGACATCCGAAAATTTAAATACCATGTTAATAGCTAGATAGCACTTTAGAAATATTATTAACACTCAAGTAGAGCGATTAGAGCTTAAGTAGTTAGAAAGCCCGGTAGGTTGCGTAGAAAACACTGTTACGACCCGTAACGAACCGGATCGTCTCATAAAATGCCAAACACTCCAAATAATTTTTAGAACTTGCATAAAATATAGAGTCTACATATTTTAAATATTTTTACTTGAATTATATTTTATGAATTTATTTATCTCATAAAATAGGAATTTGGTCCTGTTTCTTAATTTCTAACAAAAATACCCAACTCATTAAATTATGGGCTAATTTTACAAAAAAAAAATTAAATTGAGAGAGGCCCATAGGCCCATCAAGTGGCGCCCCCATCCCCTCTCCATATATATTTTGAATTTTTAAAATACTCATTTCTCATTCATTTCTCAACCTTTCATCTCCTTACTCTCCCTCACTTTTCACTTACAACTCCCCCCCTCCATCTTCTTCTTCAAGAAATAAAATTCAGCCATATCAATCACAGAAAAGAAAGATTCAAGAAGCAAAACTTGATGAAATTTAGGATCATCTTCTTTTAATCAAAGGTAAGAACACTTGTTAGTGTTTTGGCTTTATTTTATGCACTTTTAGTACCATTTTCTTGTCATTTTCATACTTTTAAGTTTACGGAGAGGTGTTCTTCATTCTAATTCTAAGGGTAGATTTTACACCAAAGACGTGAAAAATGTTCTTAATATGGTGAAAATCCGTGACTTAACCATCTAGAACTTTTGAGAAGCAAGAAAAACCTTCATTTCTTTTTTTATAACAAAAATATTGTATTTTATATGTTCTTACTTTAATATTGAATAGTAGAGTGGTTTCCTTTCATAAAATCATCATTCTTGGAAATTTTGATGCATAAAAGTCCATTTTTGCATAAAAGAATGAATTTTCTCCTTGATAGAATCATTGCATAAGTTTGGAACGACCATATCTGGTTGTTTATGGACCCAATAAGCATGAATATTTTTTTCCAATAATATTTAGTATATTAGCTTTCAAACCCAAGTAGAATCATGAGAAAATATGACCTTATGACCTCACAACACCCAAAACAAATTTGGTGTGCAACAGTGGTCGGTCAGAAATTTTGGCTTAAAGTGTTATATCTCAAAAGAGTCTAACCCCACCCAAAAACATGGTGATTTAAGGGTTTAACCAATTTTTACAAAATAAATGGCTTAAANGGTGATTTAAGGGTTTAACCAATTTTTACAAAATAAATGGCTTAAAGTGTTATATCTCAAAAGAGTCTAACCCCACCCAAAAACATGGTGATTTAGGGGTTCAACCAATTTTTACAAAATAAATGTGCAATCTGCTTAAACTTGACAGATTTCCACATGCATGTTTAAACATCCATAACTCCCAAAATATACACCCAAATATAGTGATTCCTTTTGGAAACGCCAGCCTTATGTGTTATCTTTAAAAAGATTCATGAACCACTGAAAAATAATAAGTATAACTCCTTCAAAAGGGTGTAAGATTAAGAAGGGGTTTTTTGTTTCGAAAGTTATAACCACTGTTTTGGTAAAATTTGTTTGAGACCCTTCCACTCATCGAAAAATCTTTATTTTTGGTCAAAATGATCCTAGCTCAGTATACTAAAACATATAAAAAATTCTATAAAATATACTTCTAGGATGAGGGTGAACCATGGAAATTTTTGAGTCACAAAGATTCTGTCAGCATGCATGATTTCCTAAAACCACTAAAGATTGGACTCTTAAACCCTAAACCCTATAATAAGCATATAAAGTGCTTAAAACTTGATTTTTTTTCTTAAGAACATAAAGAGACATTTTATAAGACGTAAAGGTAGAATAGTAACCTTAACCTTTAAGAGTTAAAAACCGAACACTTTGACAACCGTTCGTTTTCTATAGGGATTCACTAAAAGGACTTTACCAAGTCGCACCATTCGATCACTCAACCATCTTCACCGTGAAAGAAGAGGTGAGTATTCATGGCCCTTTCTTTTAAATCCATCGTTATTTGGGGGAAAAGCACGTATAAAAGTAGTTGATGATTGTATGAAATATAGAATGTGATTAAATCGTGAATACAAATTGATTATATGAAATACGCAATAAAATGAAGTTGTGAATACGAGCACTAATACCATGTACCCTAGTAAAAATTATGTTTGGGTTAATTAAAAAGTCCCACTTGGTTACACTACTTATTAACTCGTATGAGCCGATAGTTTAAGTGGATAGCGCTATTTGAATTGACAATCCCACCTTTTACTGACGAGTAGGGGTGCATTTACCTAAAACACGGGTTCTATACATGTGGTTTAAACACCACCACTGAGGTAGTTCGGTATAAAGGGCGTAGTTGTCGCAGGTTTAGTAGTGGCCCAACACTTAAAAATTACTTGGAGTACATTGTGCCTCGTTAAAAGTGCTACACGTATGAAAGTTGTTGCGAGTAAGTAAAAATTAAATTTTTTTAGTTTAGTAGATTTTTCTTAGATTTTTTGTTTTTAGTTTTAATTTTTTTAGAATAATTTCTTTTTAGAATTAAATTTTTTTAGTTAGTTTTTTTTTGGTTTAAATTTTTTTTAAGTTTTAGTTTGATTTTTAGTGGAAATTTTGTTTAGTTTTTAATATTTTTTAAGTTTTTCAAATTTTTTTTAGAAATATTTTGTTTTGATTTTTTGGATATTAGCATTTGTGTTTTTAATTTGGATCTAACATTTCATATTTTTACAGGTAAAATGGCTGAACAACATAATCAGTCTTACGAGGAATCTCATATTCCTTCTGTCAGATCTGACAACATAAACAACCCACCCCAGCCATTAAACAATCCAATTCCAGAAGAAACCCTACAACCTCAACGCTTTTACCATGAGATCAAACCCAATAACCACCACTTCAACTTCAAAATGCCCCTCGAATACCGAATTATACCATAAATACATCATGGACACAAAATTTCATATGCCCTTTCAGCTTACTCTTGTGTCCCGATGATGTTGATACCTATTTTTTTTTTAAGGAAATGTAGACGAATACATAAGTCGTTTGACCTTGAAACGACTCCGAAGAATTCTGCGTCTACCGGGACCGGGCTCGACAGGTTTTGAACCATAGTCACCGATGACGAACTTTGCAGAGATATCAAGAAATTAGGTTACTCGCAAGAGTGGACTAATCCATCACAGTACAAACGGCAATTTCTTCCGTCTATATGGCATCTTTTATTTTCGATTCTCAATCGATGCCTGACATCAAAGAATGCCGAAATCGATACCTGTAGCAGTTCTTTTCTCAAGTTCTTCCACGGAATTGTATACACGTTCAAGTAGGATTACGCGCTAATAATTTGGAATAAACTAATCGAGCTGGTCAACGCCAAACGTTTCCCGTCCAAAGCAAGGAAATTTGTGCCGTTTCAAAGATTCTTACAACTAATAATTAAAGCCACGATGAACGCCAACGATGACATCCCGGCCAGGGCAAACAGTGAAGTTGTGCCATCGTTTGTCATGACGCGTATTCGTCAACACACAGAAGTTGAAGATCTGAATTCAATAATGAAAATTCCACCATAATTATTTGCCTTCGCTGATCAGAGGGCTCAGTGCGTTATAGATTATAGGAGAGTTATAGATCCTATAGCTCAACCAGAATTGGTTGAACTTACCCCAGGATCAACCCATGCCTTAGCTGAGGGAGAGGGTCTAGCTATAGCTGAGAGCGTTCAGGAACACGGGTTACCTGAACAGGGTTGTGAGCAGAGCCAAAATGAAAATGAAAGTGGTAATGTAGAGAGGGGAGCCTTTGATCAGCACAGTACTTCAACTGACAGTACTTCCACCACTTCTTCAAGGTTTGAAGATAGTATATCTGATAATGAGGCAGCTCAAGATGATGATGATAATGATGATAACAATGATGGTGCTGACAATACTGCTCGATTGGTGCTTTCTCAGAATATTCAAGTCGGAGCAGTGATTGATAACATTGAAGATATCATTCCCGAAATAGAAGCTCCACAGACTTGCCCAAGTCTTCAATCGTTATCTTTCAATGTTGATGAATTTGGTGGTACATATGATGAAGTTGATCGTTTAATGGACGATATTCCAGTAGTAGAAGATGAGGGCGTTCAAGTCGAAAATGTTGAGAGGATGAGTGAACGGGACGGAGAAAAATATGGTGAGAGTGTTAGTAGAGCACAAAAGGAAGAAGACATAGCTATCCCACATCCACTATCGACATTCAAGCTCCTATCCCAGCCGAAACAGTTAGCCGGGCACCCACATCTACTATCCACATTCATTCGTTGAATATTGGTACTGATGCAAACATAGCTAGCCCAGCTATGCATTTGCACACTAATCCCGACCATTCAACTGATTCTCAACAACCAGTTGTTTCAATTCTTCATGGGGACTTAGCACATAACCTATCTACTTCTCATTCGGAGAATGTGGATATTAAAAATAATAGGCCTCTGCCCCAGCCTACGACTTCAATTATGTGCACCTCGAGTATAGAGCCCATACACATAGCTACACACGAGTCAAGAGCATATGTTGCTCCAATTGCAGTTCTTAGTGAATCTGTCGGAACAACCAGAGTGCCGTCTATTGACTTACCATAAGGACCGGTCGAAAGTCCTACCAGTGCTAACATCACGCCAACACTAAACGTAGGCATAACAGTTTATTCAACTGTTGTTCCAACTGAATCTGTCGGAACAACCAGAGTGCCGTCTATTCAGGTGTGACTTTACCTGACTTTGTGTCAAGGGAATATATGGACGGCGCCCTAAAGGCTGTTCAAGATCACATGGAAGCGCAAATTATTAGTCTCAAAAGGATGATGAAGGGGAAAGAGCCGGTAGTCGATAATCAACAGTCTGTGCCGTCACCACCGCCCGTGCCCGAGCCTCTGAAGGTACAAGATCAATCGGTGGATGAGCTTAAATCGTTGTTGTACGCAAAGCTGATGTCTACTCAAAATCCAGATGCGGCTGATGCAGACTTGGTTGGGCTCCTCCGACAATTTGTTGATGATAACCCCACTGTTCGAGCCTCAGAGTTTTTGGCCTTTCAAGATGTAGTTGCTTCTTATTTCATAAAAGTTAGTAAGCTAATTACATCAAACACTCAAACCTTGAAGAATTCAAATGATGACTTATCCGAAAGATCTTATAAGATACGTGCCGAGCTCAAGCCACTTCATTAAAAAGAAGACATGATGATCCACACAATCCTGATCATCATGAGGGAGAGAGAAAGAGAGAGAGGCTGGCTGAGTCGTCTATTCGTGTTGAAAGTTTTGAAAGGGAGCCAATTTCTCAAGCAGTTAACGTTGAAAGTTCTGTTCCTGAAACAACAATGGAAAGGACTACTGGCCCGATAATAATTGAAGATGAGACAGTCTTGGAGACAAATCCAGTGATCGAGCCAATGGTTGAAAAGTCGGTGGACTCCACTCTAGGAACAAGGTTGCTACTCGATTTGTCTGCCAACATGGGATTTAATGAAGCGTTTTCGAAAGAACTGGGTGGAGATCAGGATTTTAGTGAAGACATCGACAATATTGATGAGTCATCCAGAATGTATTTTGATTTCGAAGTCGATATCAATGAAGAAGATACTATCTTCCCATTCCAGGGTGATCATCAGACTCTGTCTGAACCTTCCATCGTAGTTAGTTCGAGAGCGGCGTATGATCCTACTGAGATATTTTCTAAAAATTACGTGTCGTTCGCAATTCGTGCAAATGTTTCAGGTTACGACAAAGGAAGGATCAGAGAGCCTTATCTGGAAGACGTTTACTTCGGCATCTTTCTTCAACATCGAAAAGCTCTTAGTGCTGAAAAGATTATTGGGATTCATAAAGAAACTCGAGATTATCGTTTAGAGTACAAGCATTTTCTCAAGGCGAAGCGCCTTCCAATCAGCCAAGTACGGACCAAACATCGAGTTGTCTCCATCAAACAAATTAATGCCCGAAAACTTCTTAGAGTTTGGTATCCTGTGTTCACTGTTACAAGACAAGATGGAAAGGTCTGGGTATTCAGTGAAGCTAATTTCTCTAATCTGTATTTAGAAGACTTGGAGCACATGTATCACGAACTATGGAATATGACTGTCAGAAGAGAAGGAGCAATTGTTGCTCTTGATGCTATCAAAAGATTTATGCGGAGTCATGTCAAAGTATCAATGGTTCTTGATATCCAAATGGGTCTTGAAGACAATAAGAGAATCATTAATTTGAAAAGACTTGACCAAGAACTTGAAGATATTGAAGGCTATCCTCTGTATATCATTCTTGAAGAACAGGAGTTAGGTAAGGTGCATAGTGTTGAAAGTCGAATAAAGAAGTTTATGAGATTTAGTGAGCTGAAAAAGTACTGTGATGGCACTATAAGGATGGTATGACGGGCGCTAGAGACGAGAAAAGCTAACAAAGATAAAGCCGCGGAATCTGAGATGATGAGTCCGAAGGAGAGGTATATGCTGATCAATGCTCTGAACCTGGTTGATGATTAATTGCAATACCGGAGTGCGTTAAGGAGGCTAGAGACACTACTTGGGCTTAGAAAGACAAGATTTATAATGTCTCAACCTTGAATCCAAAGTGGGAGATTGTTGGGTTCAAGGATGTGCTTAATTGTTATATTCAAGTTCTCCCATTGTATTTGCTTTGTAATACTTAGCCTTTGTTAATTTCCTAGTATAAATAGGTAAATTGTAATTAGTTCAGATTAGTTGCTGTTAATCACTTTGTAAAAACTCTCTCAAGAAATATTACTTTCAACTTTGGTGAAAATCTCTCTCTTCTCATCTTAAATCTGTTCTTGAAGGATTAATCTGATTGCGTATGATTTTGGGATTATCAGTGACTTTCATTTAATATAGTTTCCCGTGTATCCTCGTAGCTTGGTACACATATTCGGCCTTGGGAACATAACATTCCTTCATCATTTGGTTTCATGGTGGGAATTATCTTACCCACTTTTTTTGACTTCTTGTTTTCTTCTTTGACATCCTCTATTTGGCATCTTTGTATCTCTTTATGTAAATCTAGAGTTAGACTTATTTTTATTGCCACTGCCTTGATAGTTCCACTTCTTTCTGACTTCTTGTTTTCTACTTCTTATTTTTATCACCCCTTCCTCAGATATAACATGTCCCAAAAATTGTACTTCTCTTAACCATAATTCTCACTTTGACAGCTTTGCGTATAACTTCTCTCTTTTCACAACCGAAGGTGTTCTGCGTGCTCTTCTTCGATTTTAGAGTATATGAGAATATCATCGATAAATATAATGACAAATTTATCGAGGTATTCTCTACACACTCGATTCATTAAATCCATGAAAGCTGTAGGTGCGTTAGTCAAACCGAATGGCATAACTAGGAATTCATGGTGCCCGTACCTGGTCCAGAATGCCGTTTTTGCTATGTCTTCTTCTTGAACTTTCAAATGATGGTAACCTAATCGCAAGTCAATTTTGGAGAAATAACTAGCTCCCACCAGTTGATCAAACAAATCATCAATCCTGGGCAATGGATATTTGTTCGGTATGGTCAGTTTTTTAAGCTCCCAATAATCAATACACATACGCATAGTACCATCTTTCTTTTTCACAAACAAAACTGGAGCTCCCCATGGTGAAGTACTTGGCCTGATAAATCCCTTGTCCGACAACTCTTTCAATTACATAACTAGTTCTTTTAATTCTGATGGAGATAATTTGTATGGTGCTTTTGCTACAGGTGCTACTCCAGGTATCAAATCAATCCCAAATTCAATAACTCTATCTGGAGGTAATCCTGACAAGTCTTCTGGAAAGACTTCAGGAGAATCACTGACAACCTGAACTAATTCTTGCTTACTCTTTTCTTTCTTAGCATGAATTACATAGGCTATAAATCCTTGGCATTTCATTTGAATACATTTTCTGGCTTTCATCACAGATAGCAACCCAATTTGATGACCCTGATGATCACCATAAATAACAATTGTCTCCTTGTCTGGTAACATAATCCTAATCATCTTTTTATCACAAACAATGTTGGTCTGATTTTTGGCCAACCAATCCATTCCTACTACTATATCAAAGTCTTTCATAGGCATGGAAAATAATCTGATGGGTAGCTCACGACCCTCAATCATGATAGTGCAGTCTTCGAACACATAATCCACAGATACTTGACCGTTAGCAGTATCAACTACTAACTTATCGTCAAGTGGCACATATTTCATATGAGCACATAAGGCAAATGATGGGGACACAAACGAGAAGTTTGCACCCGAGTCAAATAATACTTTAGCATGTAAGGAGTTCACGAAAAATGTACTTGTTCCTACATCAGGTGTAGTTTCAGCTTCATGTTTGGTCATTTGAAAAGATCGACCCTGCGCCCCACCTGATCCTCTTCCGATACTCGGTCTCCCACGGCCAGTCAATGTATTGCTCACCATGGTAAGCTGTGGAGCTTTCAACTGTGGGCAATTGTTCTGGAAATGGTCTGGCGAATTACAATGGAAGCATTTTCTGTTTTGTCGACAGAAATTTGAAGTATGCCCAATCTCATCACAATGAAAACACTTTATAGGGTATGTTCTGCATTCTCCTCAGTGATACTGTCGACACCAGGGACAGACTCTTTCCATCGGCCTCTACATTGCTCTATTCTTGAACTTGGCAGTTTTCTATCCCCGATAACTTGCCGAAGATCCTTCCCATTTTCTTTTCTCCATTTTCTTCCCTTCTTCGCTTCTTTTTTTGTTTCTTTCTATAATCTCTGCTGCATATACTCCTGATGGAAAAGTGGCAGGATTCATTGCAATAACAAATTCTCTGATTGAGGGCTTTAGACCCCAAATATACCGCTCCACTTTTCTAGCCTCGGTTGATATATATTGTTCAGCAAATCTTGAATATTCTATAAATTTTTCTGTGTATTCTCTGACTGACCCAGAGCTCTGTTCCAGTTTTAAGAAGTCCTCATCCATCTGTCTGACCCCTGTTTTGGGACAAATATTCTCTAAATCTATTCACAAATTCTGTCCATGTCATAGTTTGCAGAATATCTGTTTTGGCTAAGGATTCTATTTCCCACCAAAATAACGCATTTGATTTTAACACAAAAACTACAAATCTGACTTTATCTGTTTCTGCACATCAGATGGTATTAAACCAAGATTCTATCTCTTTGATCAAACACATGGCTTTAATTGGATCTCTTTCTTCCGAGAAAGTCGCTGGTTTGCAAGTCAGAAACATCTTTATATCTTCTTCCTTGTTATTGACAATTAGAACGGCTGGATTAATCTCAACTCTACCAGTCTTGATTCTGGCAGGTATCCACATAATGGATGTCAAGGTTTTCCTTAGCTTTCCCATTTCTTCAGCAAGCATGTCTCTAGTCACATATCTGGTTATGGTACATGTTCTTGGTTCATATTTTCAGAATTGGATTCTGCTTGATCTGCATCAGTTTCTGGTTGACTAGCACTGCCTCTGGTTTGCCCTTTGCCTTGACCTCTGCCTCTGCCCCTTCCTCTGCCTCTACCTCTACCCTCAGAAGTACCAATAGGAGCAATAATAGGAGAATCCTCTTCTTCAATAGTGGGGCTAGGGCAGGTGATCCTTTCTAACCTTCTAGATCTGCTTGTCATCTGTAAATTTCAAAATTAATAAACATATTTTCATATTCCCAAATATAATAAAGTGTCCAAGTTCAGTTATGTATCTGTAGATTCAAAATTACATTGACCAAATATAATCCGAAAATACCTTACACACTGATATCTTAACTTATCATATTTATTCCAAATGTGCTAACTATGTCTGGGACCCTAATATGCAAATGAAATAGTTTAAGTCTAGGCATCATGCATGTGAATACTTAAATCCCTTAAACTTAGGCTATGATACCATTTGTGTAACACCCCCATATCCATATATTGCATATAACGCATATTACATACATATTATACATGTTTTCCCTCACATAGGTCCATAATACAAGAGTTTACAATATACAGCTAAAAAATTCCAAAAGTACATGCTCTTGTATCTTAGCATATCTACTCCAAAACATGGCTAATTAAGATCTTCATACATCTAAGCATATAGGTAAGTAATTTACATAATGCTCTTTCCTTTATTATCATTATTTGCACACATATTTTGAAACACAAAATGAGGGTTAGACATAAATGTCTAGTGTGGTTCCCTTTCTATGTAATGCAGGGTGAAGATCACCAAAACATTTGGTTTAAATAATTCCTTTTATATAGCAAAAACTGAAAATCATAATCTGTATCGGGCCTCTGGTTCCAAAACCGTACTTGGAATATATTTCAAGAAACAGGACCACATCCCCTCTGGTTCCTCTATGAAGGTCTCTGGTTCTTCGACCATAGCCTCTTACTTAAGTATTTTCTCGTGATGTTCTTTAGTTAAAACTTGCCACCAATCAGATAGCCTGTTTCATAAAAAGGAATGGTTATAAAGGGTTCATGCTCGACCAGAGCCTCTGGTGGTACTAACCAGGGCCTCTGGTTCAAAAGACATGATCAACCAGAGCCTCTGGTTCAACGTGTAAGTTGACTAGTGCCCCTCTGGTCCATTTTTAGTAGAAAATAATAAGTATAAAAATCCTTTTTCTTAAAACTTCTTAAAATACGATTTTGACACATAAGCTCTTATCAATAGATACAGAGCCTCTGGTCCAATTAGTTTATTAAGAACATGTATACTTCTTAAATCAAATAACCATAACCCTTTGTTCCAATAGGGAAGACCAACCAGAGCTCCTCTGGTTCGTCAAAAAAATGAACATTCTGTTCCAAAATACTTTTAACCAAAATTAATAACCATAGGTCATATTTTCTCGTAACCATAACATCAATACTATTATTTCCAATAAAAACAACATCTCTGAATCCTCAAATCACAAAGAAGTGAGAACTCCAATCTGTTGTAATCTTAGAAGATATAATAGTAATAGTTATACCATGCATACACACAACGACCATCCTTATTACATCCATAAATCCCCTGTTTATTACAATAGCTATCCATCACACACAACGACCATCCTTATTTCCCCTGAAATTCGTATGAACTATTTCATCCAATGACAGGCTGCAGACCTTTCTTTCAGACTGAAACTCATTCATAGTTTTTTAACCATTCATAATCTCAAAATAGGTTTATATTCAAACCTTCCAAATCATAAGAACACTTTGTTCTATATATGATTGCTCAACTCATCTAGTTCGTCCCAAGGGTATTGTTTCAAAAACTGTTTTTAGAGAACAGTTTCTGTTATAATCTTTTCTAAACAAATTCAAATTCCAGAATCATGAAATCTTCTTTTAAAACTATTTAGAACTAGTTTTACCAAATTCTTTGAAATCTTTAATTCCTCAATACTCAATAATCTCTATAATATCAAACAGTAGATAAACTCACAGTTTATAAACAAACAATAATTCAAAAACTCACCTTAAAATCACAGATTCTGCAGGTAATAATACACAACAAATAATCAGAATCTTTAAATAGCAATATTCTTCAAGAATACTTTTCAAGAACACCTTCACCGCCTTTAAACTATTTTTCTCTTTCTCAAACAGGTTTATTTTCCAAAAGATCAAGTGTTAAGATAGAGTCTTATCTTTTTCTTTCTTTATATATATATATATATATATCCTCACAAGGCGGTGGGGGATTATATTATTTTAAAATGTTTTGGGCATATCCCATCTTCATATAATAAAATATTCAACTTCTCATGTGTGATTCACATCTCATTTAGGCATATATAAATCATGTATACATAATATCAGATTCCACCCATATACACATAATCCATGCAAATATTAGCATAATTATGCATGTTGTCACATAATTCACATAATAAACACATAAAATTACCTCAACCCAGGTTTGCAGAAAACCTGGTTATAACATATTCGATGAATTTCTCAATATACTCTCGAACCGTTCCATTTCCCTGTTCCAACTTCAAGAAATCTTCTTCCATTTGTTGTACAACTGTTTTGGGACAAAACTAATCCTTGAATCGATCCACAAATTATGTCTAGGATTATGTCTGTAAGACATCTGTTCTAGCCAACGATTCATCTTCCCATCAAAACAGAGCATTTCATTTTAATACTGAGACAACAAATCTAGCTTTATCAGTTTCTGGACATCGGATGGTATTAAACACAGATTCATTCTCTTTGATCCAACACATGGCTTTTACTGGATCCCTCTCTCCAGAGAAAGTTGGCGGTTTGCATGCTAAAAACATCTTGATATCTTCTTCTTTGTTATGGGTAACCGGAATAGAGGGATGAACTTCCACTCTTTCTGTTTCCACTCTAGCCGGAATTCCCATAATAGATGTTAAAGTTTCCCGCAACTTCCCCATTTCCTCCGCCAGCATATCTCTTGTTACATTCTCAGGGTGTGGCACTGATCTTTCCTGAACATTCCCAGAATGGGATTCTTCATGTTCATAATGTATTTCAGTCTGACCCCTTCCCTGTGACTGACTTCTCCCCCTGCCTCTTCCTCTAGTTCTCCCCCAACCTCTATTTCCAGAAGTACTTGTTGGAAGATTAACAGGTGATTCTTCTCTTTCTTCAGACTCGGGACGAGCCTTTCTTTCAAATTCCTTAGTTCGGCTAGATATCTGCAGATTTAGTGTTAACAATCACGTATTCACATTCCCAAATATAATGAAGTATTCAAGTTCAAATATGTACCTGTAAATTCATAATTACACTGGCCAGATGTAATTAAAATTTGTTAGGACTGAAATTCAGTATAAAATTGTATTCGTCTTGAAAGTTAATTTTGTCTATAATTGTGTAAAAGTCATTGTGTTTGACTTTTCTTAGAAAGTTTGACTTTGATCTTGTTTAGTTGTTTGACCCTATATAAAGGGTGATGTCCTTGTAATTTGTGAATGAGCTCAATTGTAAATCTGACTACGTAATATAGTTTGACCATATATTGGATTGTTGACTTTGTCTCTCTACTCCTTCTAAGGGTTCTTAAGAATTATATCATTTCTGCCATTGTTGTTTTGGAGAATTAATGGAAGATTGATCATATTTGGGACTAATAAAATTTACCTTACACACTGTTCTTTCAATTCATCATAATTATTTCCAATGGTGCTAACTATGTCAGGGACCCTTAACATGCAATAAAAACAGTTTAAATCTAGGTATCATGATGTTAAATACCTAAATCCCTTACTCAGGCTCTGATACCACTTTCTGTAACACCGCATTCCATACATTACATGTAACATATACTTCATTCACAAGAAATACATGTTTATACACCACATAGGTCCCTTAGTACAAGAATTCACATTACGGAATACATGGTCCAAAAATTCAAAATACAATTCTTGTACTAATCAAGGTTCATCTACCAATATATCAACATCAAAACTTCATGCAGATATACATATAGGGAATTATCATATTTTCCCTTTTCCCTTACAGTCTGTATCTCCTGCAATACATATTTAAAATCACAAAACGAGGGTCAGACCGAAAGGTCTAGTGAGTTCCCTTTTTATGTTATTACAGAGTGATAATCACCAAAACTTTCATGTAAAACAACTTATCATATATATAAAAAATATATGAACAAGTATATTACCAGTACCTTTTCACTTTTCAAGCCAATCCCAATGCTTGCAAATATTACATCAAAACCCAAATAGGTTTATTATAAAGCCACTTTTAAACCTTCTTAATTAAACAAGGTTTATTCAAAGTTTTAGGCCAATTCTGTTACTTTCTCCTCAATAACATCCAGACTATGATTTCCAACAAGAACTCTGATCCTAAACCTTCAAATCACAAAGAATAAAGATTCCATGCCACGGTAATCTTAAAGGATATAATAGTAAGAGTTATATCACATAACACATACAAATGCGACCCTTATATCCAAAGGTACACATCTCCTTGATATGCCACCCTTATCCCATGGTACACCTCTCCTTGATATGTCGCCCTTATCCCATGGTACACCTCTCCTCGATATGCCACCCTTATTTATTCACCAAAACAATTCCATTATAGAACAGACCGCAGTCATAAGTGTTCTTCTGGAATATTAGCAGTTCAAAATCATCCTTATAAAAAAGTTCCATTTTTTAAAAGGACACCAAAATGATGACTAATACATAATTCAATACACAATTTTGATAAATACATAATTGATCGGACATCATCTCCGGACAACCTTAATCCGGCCAACATTCTATTATCTGTCCGATCTAACAATCCGGACAATACTTAGAGGTTTTGTCCTATTTACCAATCCGGACACCTCTTAGTCGTATTCCTACTTCTCCTTTCAAAACACTTTACTTAATTTCAAGTTCATAAATCGCTCAACACCTAAACCGCCCAACACTTTGATCGGATTATCCATAAACCGGAAGAGACTATGTCTAGTTTACTTTTAAACTGCTAAACCCTTGCCCGGTTTATATTTAAATCGCTTAACACTTGTCCCGTTTACTCTAATCTGGATAACATATCCGATTTAACATAATCCGGTCAAAGTTATCAATTGTCAAGTAAACATTTCAAAACTCAATTTTAACATACAATTTAATGTGTTTTGTAAGCATTTAACCACTCACATTTAAAATCTTTTAGAGGTAAGTTTGAACACAACTTGAATCCCCTTGATTCCAAATCAAAAGCAATCCGGACAACACTTCTTTAAACCGCACACTCTTCTCCAATGATGGCAAGAAAAAAGTGATGGAGGCTATGACCCTCTTTATATACTTTCCAAAATAGAAGGTCGGCTACTACAACCTTCCTTCTCCCCCCACATGCATGCATACATACCCCATGCATATACTCACAAATACATACACCCAATTCATGCATGTATAACCATGCACATAAGTCATGCATACATATATATATATATTATATCCATTTCACATTGTGCATATAATTCCTATGCATAAAATTCTCATACTAGCATGATCAAATATAGCAATTTGATCATGCTGTCACATAATTATTTAAGTAATCATATATTAATCACCTCAGGTGATAACAGGATCCGGTTATCATATTATCCACCCCTCAAAAGAATTCCGTCCCAGAATTCCTTTAATCAAAAAGCCATGGGTATTCTGATTTCATTTTCGATACCAATTCCCAAGTTGCTTTTGATCCTTTGTGAAACTTCTACTGTATTTTAACCAAACTGATCTCTTTGTTTCTCAATATGCTGATCTTTTGGTCAATCACAACTTCTGGTGTTTCCACAAAGTTTAGCTTATTATCCAGTTTAACCTCTGGTAGTGGTACAACGAGACTTGGATCAACTAAACATTTTCGCAAGTTGGATACATGGAAAGTATTATGGATCAAATTTAGTTCTTTTGGTAGCTCTAATTGGTACGCTACTGGCCTAATGCGTTTACATATTTTGAATGGTCCAACATACCTCGGACTGAGCTTACCTTTCTTTCCAAATCTGATAACACCCTTCCACGGTGAAACTTTCAACATCACAAAATCACCAACACAAAATTCAATCTGCTTTCGACAATTATCAACATAACTTTTCTTGCGGTCTTGTGCTGTTCTAATTCTTTCACGGATCTGTTATCACACTTACAACCACTTCTTGTGAAGTTAGTGATGCGACGAGGACTAATTCTTTTAATAAGGAGATCTTCACTCCATTTCTTGTCTCTGTCATTCAGCTTCATTGCTTTTTGATGTTCAAATTCTGTAATTGAAAGCAATTTATCTTGGGCTATGGCAACATTCACCATCTTTTTAGACATTTTCTTTGAAAAACTTGAGAAGCAAGAGAGTTTGCTAGCTTGAGGCTATCCTCAGTCTGCTGCCGTTGAATTTGGAGTTCTTCTTCAGCCTTGAGTGCTTCGAGTCTCTCAGCTTCTATAAGGTAGTCAAACTCTCCACAACTAGAGATATGAAGAGGAAGTTTAATCTAGTTTGGTCGAATGACTCTTTAAGCTGAGTCATCTGTTGGTCGCTAGGAACACTAGAAGTTGGGTTTTTAGATACCCATTCATATAGACGACCACATGTGGTAGAAGGAATAGTATATGATAATTGATAGAGAGAAGTGACGACAACAAACCTAAAGAGTTCAACATATCCTTGAGGATTGATAGGCTTGAAGCAAAATTTCAGGTTTTCTTCTTCAGCAACACCTTTGTCTTCGAAGAAGGTGTTTTGGTTCTTTGCAGATGTCTCTTTCTCTTTCTCTTTCTTCTTCTCCTTCTCCCCCTGGAATGAAGATTCCCTAAGAGCGACTCCTTTCAGAGTGGTAGCTGGTTTGGTGTGGTGTTAAGTCCCATAATTCATAAAGTGAAAAAGTAATGAAAAACAATAAGTGATGAAGAACCAGAAGACCGATGAAGACATCAAGGAAGAATTGGCCAAGTCTGGAGAACAACTAGAGGGCCGATGGACGACCAGTGATGCAATGGAAAGAGCATCTTCATCGGCCATCTGGTCAACAACACTTAAGAGAATTATTCAGCAATCCATCCAGAGGCATACGATGAAGATTTAAAGATAAAGATGATTCATCATACCATGGAAGACAGCTGGAGATKACAAGTCGAYAKCTACACTTCAAGTTTATCTTAATATTAAAGCTTATCAACAGTTTAGATAAACATTATCTGTTAATAGAAGATTAGCTAAAAAGTCTCGTTAGATAGTTATCTTCTAATTAGCTTTCTAGTATAAATAGATGATTAGGCCTATTGTACTAAATGTCTCCTTTTACGTTTTTCTTATCAATAAAGTGAAACCTTTTACGCTCAAGACTGTTCTTTATTGTTTATAATTCATTCTTGAGTGTTCATCACTTTCTCCATTAAGACACTATAATTTGGTTATTCTTAACTAGATTATTAGTGTTATTGAGAGATCTGGGATCAACAATTGGTATCAGAGCCAATTGATTGCTTTTCCAATCAAAACGATCATCCAAAATCTATCAATTTTTGTTTCTCTCATCAAAATGTAAAATCTATCTCTTCTTGAAAATTATCAATGGCCAACTGGAATTCTGCATATAGTGTTGGTTCTGTCACCAAGCCTCCAACTCTTCAACGAGAAGAGTACCTGCAATGGAAGATAAGAATGGTGAATTTCCTAGAAGGAATGGACAGGAACCTCCTGCGATCTGTAATAGAGGGTTCTTATATTCCAGAAACTCTTGTTCCAAGAATTCCAGGAACAAACACCACAGCGGAAATTCCTGCCTACTATATGCCCAAGGATGAAGACGACATAGAAAGGGTAGAGACAGACAAGAAGGCCAAACGATTGATAATCATGGCCATACCCAATGAAATCTTCCAATCCCTCGATGCATGTTCCACAGCCTAGGAACTATGGGATGAATTGGCAAGCCAACTGGAAGGAGGGGCAAAAACAAAGAAAAATCGTAGAGCACAATGTCTCAACGAATACACTAATTTCAAGGCCCTTCTTGATGAACCAATACAGAAGACATACGATCGTTTCAACACATTGATCAATCAATGTCGTCGAAATGATATCTCCAGAACTAAGGAATAAAACAATGTTTTATTCCTAAAAAGTCTTGGCAATGAATGGACTCAGCTGTCTATGTCCCTTCAAGCTAACCAGGACCTAGACGGCTGGTCAGTTCATGATCTATATGGAACGCTTGCAGCACAAGAGAATGACATAATGAAGAAGAAGATATCCATCGGTTGACCTCTCGCTCTTGCTGTCGATGAAAAGGAAATATCAAGGACCCCGACCAGAGAACACAAGAAGAAAGGCAAGAAAGCATTGGTGGTAGAATCAGAATCTGAAGAAAAAACTTCTAAATCAGATGATGAAATTAAAGCTTTTGCGAAATCTTTGGCCTTGATTACAAAGCAGTTCCAGAAAAAGTTCATCAAGAAACCCTATGAATGAAAAAAGTTCAAGAGGGAAAGATACCAGTCATCCTATGAAAGGAAGCCATCAAAATTTCATCAGAGGGAAAATAGAAGAAATGGAAGAGAAGAGAGGGAAGAAAGAAGAGAAGACAGAAGAGACGAGAGGAAAGAGGACAAGGATGGAAGGAAAAATGACCTCCGATGCTTCAGGTGCGAAAAACTCGGTCATTTTTCCAAAGAATGCAGAGGACGATTGGTAAAGGATGTTGATTATTACAAGAACAAATACAAGTATAATCCTAGAGAGCGAAGCCTGATGGCCGAAAAAGAAAATTGGGTGTCTAATTCTTCATCAGATGATGAAGACAAAGCACTCATCTGTCTAATGGCCACATCCAAAGTAGAATCTGCCTCCGACTCTGATGATCAGGTATGTGAGTCTACTTCAAATGAAACCAACTATACTTCATCTGAGCTAGAGTTAAGGGTTATAAAACTTTCAGAAGATTTCTTTAAATTAAAAGAGAAATTAAATTTTGAAATATCTAAAAGGATAAAAGCAAAAAAAGAAGCAAGTTTCTACAAAAGAGAGACTGACCTTCTAACCGAAGAAAAAGCTGAACTTGCTAAGGAAAAGACTCGCATCAGCACTCTTAAGAAATCAGAGGAAGATAAACTTCTGGAATTAAACAAATGAATAACTAAGGACATAAAAAAGAAAACTAAGGCCTTAAAAGAATCCGAGGCAGAGAGACTAAACTCAATTGCTCTTAAAGATTTCTTTCAAAAAGAGCGGGAAATTCTTCACAAGAAGCTTCAAACCAATGAACTTCTGATGAAGAAGTACAAAGATGCCCAAGACGTTTATGAAAAATTAAATGGTGAAACGGACACTCAARGGATTGGATTCAATGAATTGGACTCTTTCATCGATTCAAAGAAATCCACCCTTGAATCCACTTTCAAACTTGGATGCATTCAAAAACCCGACTTTACTCCAAAACCAAAAGCAAATTTTAAAAGAGTTAAAGTCGATGGAAAAACCGTCGTTTCAAGACAGTATTTTGAAAATGTGGTGTACGAGAACAGTACAAGTAAGAATTCTGATGGAAGAAATGACACCTCTAAATCAGAAACCGATGGAAACCTGTTGGGTTTGAGAATGAGCATTATTGTTGTATTCAAGTTTCTCCATTTCTTACATGTTTTTATAATAGTGTAGTTTTACTTCCTTAGTATAAATAGTATTTTCCTTTGTAATTGTCATTATCAAGTGATTAACAGATTGTAATCAGATTTAGAACTGTAATTCTCTCTCTCAATCAAGGAAATTACATTTGGTGACCTATTTCTTTCTATTCTTACATTCATCGTGTTCTTGAAGATTGATATCACATTTGTATGAAATTTGGACTTCACAATTGATATCAGAGCAGACTGCAACAGTTTTGATTAGGGGATTAAACGAATTTGCACAATTTTGCACGAATTTTAATGGATTGATCGATCTGTGTTTTGATGTTCATCATTCGTTCATAGTGTTCTTCATCCAGAATCTGAATTTGATCTTATTTTGGTTGAATTTTGATTGTTAATCGAAATTTTTTGCATCGCTAGATTTTCATTTGAGTTTCAAACAACTTTGATTCTCACTGTTTTTGATTTTAAACAAGTTTTGAACCCGATTTAATCGATATTTGAGTTTTCCTATTCTGTTCAATGTTCTTCAAAACTCATAATTTTTCATGTTTTGATCCAATTTTTTTTGGTAAAAAGGTTGAAATTTGTGTTTTTGGTTGAACTTTAGTCCGGTTAACTCTTGATCGGTTTACAGTGGAATCCATTTAAAGCTTGTTCGATTTAATATTTGTGTGTTTCGAGTTTTGTTCGATTTAGGTTTATCCGGGTAACTCTTGTGCGGATAGTCAAGCAATTTATATAATCCCCCTGGTAAGTCGTTTGTAACTTGTGCGGATTATTGGGCGATTTACACTATCCGATGGGTAAGTCGTTTATGTTTTGTGCGATTAGTTGAGCGATTAAAAAATCCGCTTGGTAAGACTTGTACTTTGTGCATATTAGTCTATTGAGCGATTTATTCCTTGTATATTGATCGTACATTGATTTTGACTTGAACGGATTTGACTATTTGATCGATTTAAATATTTGACTTTTGATCGATTTGTTTTTAAAAGGACTTATTTGTACTTTGACTTGTTGACTTAGTTGACC
>NC_037529.1:36349110-36351967 GCF_001531365.2 Cynara cardunculus var. scolymus
TAAAGAAGAAATCAGATGTTCCAGACCTACTCATTAAAGTGATGAAAAGGCTCCAAGTCCTTCTACAACAAAAATTAATAAAGGTTAGAAGCGACAATGGAACTGAATTCAAAAATGCCAGAATTGATGAATATCTCTTCAGCGAAGGCATTGCACAAAACTTCTCATCAGCAAGAACTCCACAACAAATGGAGTAGTAGAGCGAAGGAATAGAACCCTAGTGGAAGCAGCAAGGACCATGCTTGCTTCATCGGAGTTACCCATCACATTCTGGGCTGAAGCTATTTCCACTGCATGCTTCACCCAGAATCGATCAATCAACAACAAGAGACACCAGTAGACACCTTATGAGCTCATCAACCAAAAATACCAAATGTCAAATATTTTCTTGTCTTTGGGTGCAAATGCTTTGTACTCAACGATAGAGAATATCTTGGCAAATTCGACAAGAAAGCTAATGAAGGAATCTTTCTGGGATATTCCCAAACCGCCAAAGCCTACAGAGTCTACATCAAAAGGACAAGAATCGTCATAGAAAGCATCAATGTGTCTTTGATGATTCCACTTCTATGACTTCTGGACACAACAGTTCAGAACTCGGACTTCAAAGAAGAGCATTTGATTCATCACTTGGCAAACCCAATGAATCAGAGTTAGCTCAATTATTTGAASACATCTTCGATGAAGAAGTAATCTCTGGACATGAGTCAAATGCAAAATCTATCTCCAGAATATATGAAGACCATGAAGTCTCCAATGCTAAAGGTACATCTCTTACTGAAACTCATGTTACTTCACCATCTTCTTCTGTGTCTTCAGATCTCAATCAAGATCCAGAGTCTAACTCTGGAGATGATATCGTCGAGGGGGAGCAAGCAGTTCCATCAGTCGATGAAGAGCTGCATCCTGTTGCTTCAGAACCCCAATCTAGCACCAAGTTGACAAAAAATCACCCACATCACCAAATCATTGGTGATCCAACCTCTGGTGTCAAGACGATATCTGCCGCTGCAAATGAATGTCTCTTCGCCAATTTTTTGAGCATGATAGAACCAAAGAAGATTTCAGAAGCCCTACAAGACCCAAACTGGATAGAYRCRATGCAAGAARAATTACTCCAGTTTGAAAGAAACAAAGTATGGTCCCTTATGCCTCTACCCAAAGGGAAGACGACCATAGGAACCAAATGGGTCTTCCGAAACAAGAAGGACGAAGANCGATTTAAATATTTGACTTTTGATCGATTTGTTTTTAAAAGGACTTATTTGTACTTTGACTTGTTGACTTAGTTGACCTTGACTTGTTGACTTGTTGACTTTTTATGTCCGATTTTCATTTTGGAATTTTAACTAAGTGTTGAAAACATCCGATTTGAGAATTTTAATTCAAATTGATTTTTGTTTTTTATCCGTATTGATTTTTGCTTAATCCGCATAAATTTTGCTTAATTGTCTAAATTTGATTAAGTGTTGATACGTGATTCTATGCGATTTAAATCTCTTTGTTGTCTGGACTTCTAATCCGGATAACTTGTTGAAAAGTTCCATCTTTGTTGTTCGGATTTCTAATCTGGATAAGCTTGACAAGATTTCTAATCCGGATAAGTTTGTTTGCTTAATTTCTCTAAGTGTTGAATGAGTGCATATTTTTGTTTGAAGATTATCAGATATATTTTTGTAAACTGATCCTTTAATTCAAACTTTGAACTGCAGTTGATCCTATTTCATACGAGCTGATAATATGAGTTCAAGGGAAGCAATGGCTATTGGTACTGATACTAAGCCACCAGTGCTGTTTCGCGGAGATTATAATCAGTGGATAGATAGATTTCTGAATTTCATTGAGAGATGAAAGAAGGAGATCTGATTATGCAATCTTTATTGGAAGGTCTCACTGTGTACTACCGAGAGATACCTGCTGATCTAGAAGAAGGCATACCTACTCAGATAGTAATCAAAGAAAAGTATCAATATTCTGCTCAAGAAAGAGAAAGAGCCCATGTTGATGTGCTTTGCAAGTCTTACATGACGCAAGCACTAACTAATGATATTTACACTAGTATTGACAGTCATAAATCATCAGGTCACAGCATGTGGGTTCAAATTGAAAAAATGATGATGGGTTCGAAAGTGGGAACTCAGCTGAAAATTACTAACTGTATATCAGCATATGAAGAGTTCAAGGCTAAAGTTTGTGAAAATCTTGATGATGTTTATGATAGGCTTGGCAGACTACTTAATGAGCTGACAAAGAATGTAATTTCTAAAACTACAATAGAGATAAATGTTAAATTTCTTAACAATCTTCAATCAAAGTGGAAACCATTTGCTAATCATATCAGATTCAATAAATCGTTATCTGATATCGATATTCATGAGATATATGAAACTCTGAAACAGAATGAGGAAGATGTTTTGGAAATCCGAAATACGAAGAAGAAGAAAGAGAAAGAAGATGTTGATCCTTTGGCTCTTATATCTGAGAGAAAGGAGAAGAAAATAAAAATCAGATCTGGAAAGGAAGTCAAGGAAGTTAGCCAGTCAAGTGAATCTGAAGAAGAAGACAGTAACAGCTCAGATTCAGACATTGAAATGTCAGAAATCAGACAGGCCATGTCAATGCTGACTAAAGCATTCCAGAAGAAATTCCCAAAACGGCCACACTCGAACAACCAAAGATTCTCGTCAGGTTCAAAATATGAATTCAAAGAAAAATTTGGCGACAAGAAGAAATATGAAGAAAAGAGGTTCGAGAAGAAGTATAAGAAAAAGCCGGAAGAGAAGAAAGATGTGACAATTCGTCACTTTGGGACTTCAGGTTAGTACCTTATTTCAAGATCTTTATTTAGAACTAAGTC
>NC_037529.1:36352073-36353213 GCF_001531365.2 Cynara cardunculus var. scolymus
ACATTCGCTCCCGTTGCAAGACTTGAAGCCATCAGAATGTTCCTAGCCTATGCAGCTCACAAAGGCTTTAAGGTCTATTAGATGGATGTCAAGTCTGCCTTCCTCAACGGCAAACTTCAAGAAGAAGTCTACGTGCAGCAGTTTCTGGGTTCGAAGATCCAAAACATCTGGACTACGTCTACTTTCTGGATAAAGCCCTCTATGGGCTTAAGCAAGCACCCAGGGCCTGGTATGAAACTCTATCTACCTTTCTCATCAATAATGGGTTCGAAAAAGGTACCATCGATACAACCCTCTTTTTCAAAAAGCATAAAAGCGATATCTTGTTCAAATATATGTGGACGACATCATATTTGGTTCTACAAATGCAAAACAGTGCGAAAAATTCTCAGACTTGATGAAAAGCAAATTTGAGATGAATATGATGGGAGAATTAAGCTTCTTCCTCGGCCTTCAAATAAAACAAACTTCAGAAGGAATTTTCATTAATCAGTCCAAATATGTGACTGACCTTCTGAAAAAAATACTCTCTCTCAAATTCATCATCGATGAGAACACCTATGGCTACAGGTGCTAAGTTATTTGTTGATCCATCAGGCAAACCTGTGGATGTAACAACCTACAGAGGCATGATTGGATCACTCCTGTATCTAGCTGCTAGTAGACCAGATATAATGTTTGCCACATGTCTTTGTGCAAGATATCAATTAAATCCTAAAGAATCGCATCTCTCTGCAGTCAAGAGGATCTTTAGATACCTCAAGGGAACTCCATCATTGGGTCTCTGGTATCCAAAGAAATCTGGCTTTGATCTAATATCCTACACAGATGCAGATCATGCATGTTGCAAACTTGATAGAAAGAGCACGTCTGGAAGCTGTCAACTCTTGGGGGACAAGCTGGTAAGTTGGACATCCAGAAAACGAAATTGTGTCTCAACATCCACAGCAGAAGCAGAGTATGTTGCTGCTGCTAGTTGTTGTTCACAAGTTATCTGGATGAAGACTCAACTTAAGGACTATGGCTTCCATTATGACTAAGTCCCTATCCTCTGACTCCAAGAGTGCCATAGAAATCTCTGCAAACCCAGTGCAACATTCCAAGACCAAGCACATCGATGTAAGGTACCATTTTCTGAAA
>NC_037529.1:36353313-36386843 GCF_001531365.2 Cynara cardunculus var. scolymus
TAAAGACCAGAGCCTCTGGCCATGAAGAAATATTTTAATATGGCTTAAAAAATTTCATCGGCTTTGGAACCAGAGACCTCTGGTCCAAAGCATACACTTGGAAATTTTTACCAAGTATTCCCCTACTCACCAGAGCCTCTGGTTATATAGACCAGAGCCTCTGGACTCCAATTCTTTAAGACTACATCCTATTTGATCTCAATATTGGACTTGGGTATTCATGCATATAATCACATCTTTTTACATCACCCTTTGGACCCAGAGCCCCTCTTATCCAAAGCATATACTTAGTTTTCTTCACTAAGTATTACCTTCTCAACCAGAGCCTCTGGTTCCATAGACCAGAGCCTCTGGTTTCCAAATCCTTTGAAACCAGCGATATCTGGTTTTCATCTACGACTTGGAATACACCACACCCTTCTTTCATCAAACCCTAGGATCTTTACACCAACCAGAGCCTCTGGTTCTATCGACCAGAGCCTCTGGTTCTAACGACCAGAGCCTCTGGATTCATACTCTTTGCAACCAGAGCCTCTCTGGACCCAAAGAGTTTCCCTCTTCTCACTTCACATAGACTTAATCATATTTCATATTTCATCTCATCGTCTTTGTTACCAGAGCCTATGGTTCTAAATACCAGAGCCTCTGGATTCAAAGCCTTTGGAACCAGAGCCTTTGGTTCTAAAGACCAGAACCTCTGGATTCAAAGCCTTTGGAACCAGAGCCCCTCTGGTCTCAAAGACTCAACCACTATACTCTTTCCCATACCCTTAACCATTTACTAATACATCTTTCTCCTCGACTTTGCTACCAGAACCTCTGGTTCTAAAGACCAGAGCCTCTGGATTCATTGTCTTTGGATCCAAATCCCTTATGCCTATCCATTTGGATACTTAGCCATATTTCATACATCATTCGATCATCCTTTTCAACCACAGCCTCTGGTCACCTCATTCATACTTTTTATTGGTTCAAGGGGGAGTTTTTAAAACTCAACCAATATACATGCATCATTTGAGGGGGAGCTATTCATTCTTCATGAATATTCATTGCATACATATGCATTTATCATACCAGAGCCTATAGTTCCACTATCCAGAGACTCTGGCCATCTAAATGCCAAATAATAAACCAAGTATCAAACCAGAGCCCCTCTAGTCTTACATACTGGATTGAACATGCTTAAACATAGCCTATGGTTTGTCATCCAAGGCTTCTTAATCATGCAATCCAACATTCCATTGATGAACTCCTTCATTGTTATACAACTAGATCACCTCTGGTTCCCCACAAAATGAGTTTTGTTCAACCAGAACTCCTCTGGTTACAAGACAAAATCATTTTTCAATAAACCGATCTTAATTGAATTTTTTTTGAGATTATATGAAATTGCAGCTTTTGTGACTAAAAACTATACAACATAGGTTTTTAGAAGACCAAAACTTCGTAATTTGTATTAGTCTTACAATTAGATGGATTTTTTTAACATTATTTTTGGATCAATACTTAACGAGATATTATTTGGAATAACTTCTTATTTCAAATAATCCATACGTCATCCTCACACGCGCCTGACACCTTATACAGCCTGTTCCCCATAAACCTTTTCAAATTACCTTTCCCTTACCTCGCCTTGACACGTCTCCTCCAACATTAATGGCATGTACAATCAAGACGCCTCACGATCTTCAAATCAAATCGTCTATTACCCAACCGCCTCTACTTTTTCATGATTATTTTAGTATAATAATCAAGAAACCGTTTCCCATTCCCACCCCCACACCCCACCCTCCCACCTCCTCCCCACCTATAAATACCTTTCTTCTACCTTCATTACCTCTTTACGCTTACCAAAACCTGCAAATAGCATTTGACAAACAAAAAACCTGCAACTTCCTCAACAATGGCCTCCTCCGCCTCCTACGAATCAAACAACAATGACAGTCGAGTTCAATCCACCAGCATCGACAGCCGCGTTATCGTGTTCCTTCCCATGAAGCCAAACAACCACGCCATTGAACTAAGAAACACACTGTTCGACGACCGGTTTGCCGTCATGATCGAGTTCTTCAAGAAATGTATTCTCCTTCCCGCCCTGACCCTTGCTGACAACGGCGTACCATTAAAGTACGTTCAACAGTACTGGCAAACATGTGAGTTCCACCCCGACAGCCATGGAATAATGGGGGACATGGATGCCCCAAACGATATAATATGCTCGCTCAAAATATCGCGGGCTAAAGTTTCTCGAGTTCTGTGCATTCCCACTCGACGGGAGCTTGGAATTGCAGAATATGACGAACCACCCACCACCGACGACATCCTACGCTTCGTTAAAATGCTAGGTTACAATCGTGACCTATGCAACGTTTTAGACTTCAAACGTCAATTCCTCCCGCCGATGTGGAACATGTTTTCCTCCATCCTCAACAGGGCCCTCACATGCAAGCTAGGGTCATTGGACCAAGGGAACATCAACATCATGACAATCATGTATGAGCTGTTCTTCAACCTCAACCTTGACTACGCCTTTCTCATCTACAATGGATACACTCGGCGGTAGTCAAGATATGCAAACTCCAAGCCACTAGAAAGCCCTTATCTGCGGTTCTCTTCCCTCGTTTCCTCGCCCTCTTCATTGGGGACGCAATGAGGAAACATGGACTACCTGCTGAAGAGCCCTTCACTCCAGTTTACAAGATACATGGCCATCGACCAACCCTATCGAAGGAGGGTTACACCATCAACCGCCCACTCTCAAGGGCTATGCTCAATGTCATTCCATCGACATCTGAGATACGCCAGACCTATGAACGCTCTATGCTGTCCGAGGAACCGAGGGCAGCTACCCCATAGCGACTAGAGCCGTCCCCCGAACCAAGCGAGAGAGCACATGAGACATCGTCATCGGATGATGAAGATGATGATGATGATGATGATGCTACTCATCGTCCTCCCCTGGCCCTACTCATACAATTCCTCCACCCACTACCCAAAGGGAAACCACCACATCTACCCCTGGCGATCAAAGCCAAAGGGGTATTGAACAAGGACAACCCAGTCCAATCCTTACCCAAGCCAGCCATCCAGAGGCCATTCTTAGGGTCTCTGGAGATGAATCAGCCGAGGAACCCCATATTCCATCACCCCTCTCCCAACAGAGAGGTGATGAAGAAATAAGAGCCCCTTCGCCTCAAGGCTCGGCACAACCAATCATACACTTAGAAGCATGTGTTGCTTCTGACATTGATACATCCCACGATCGTTCAGAGCGATCTTCTTTTCCTGCACATCCCCCTTCGATATTTGATCTACCGAAGGGGACACACATTCACTTCACTTACCTGGCCTCTGAAGCCGAGGAAGAGGAAGCTGATGTCGCAACATCATGAGATAGCTCCTCTCTTGAGGGTTATCAAGGACATGATGAAAGTCCTTCTAGGCCCACATTTTCACAAGGCCATGAAGGGGCCTCCGGTAGAGGCCCAACCTACATCATCCGTTGCTGCAGGGGTTACCCCCATTGCAGACCTGGTCACAAAGGCCGAGTTCCAAGCCTTTGTCGATTCAGTTATGCGGTCCTTGGAAGACCTTAAACTCATCATTCAAGGGATTGTTGACAACCCACCCTCAACCGATAACACCGACCTTCAACAATCCCTTGCTATCCTTCAACACCACCTCTCCCAGCTTGAAACCCAAAACCAAGACAACACAACACGTCTCCAAATGCTCAAACAAATCATCAGCCAACACCACAACACCGCATCTTCCCTTGCCACCCAAAGAAACCAAATACTCATCCACTCCATCGCCACCCTCACGGCCCAGTCAACTGAGGCCGATGAGAACCTTACCTACATCACCACCCAACTACACACCATCCTACAAAACCTTAACACCCTACCAACCACCGAACTACACACCTCAACAAGCCCCACCTCAATCCACTTCATCTATCAATAAAACCCTTACCTCCCTTACCCACCAAATAGCCACCATACAAACCACCCTCACCCAACTCCCAGCCACGATACTTGCCCAAATCCCCCAGCCTACTTCACCCCCACCTCCCTCTGCAGGCCCATCCTTTGATGAAGCCTTCTCCTCATTCACTGTAGAGGTGAGAAATCTGATCACCAACCTCCCCATCCCTCCATCTACATCGACCACCACCTCCATGCCACCACAAGCCTCATCCTCAAGCACGGAGTTTGCAACCAGAGCTGATTTGAGGGCTCTGTCCAAAAGCACTTGTCTCATCTTTCAATGAGACAAGTGCCAAATTCATTCATCGTGCCATTCATCCGACCACGGTTCTCTCCCAGAACCTGGCCGATGAACAAAGGCGCACCACTTCTCTCCTTCAAACGATGGAGGAGAGCCATTGACAAGCAGTCCTGATGGCGTATCTTGCGTCTTTTAGGAAGGACAAAAAGAAGAAGAGGAGCATAGCATCCTGCTCCAGCAGCCGCCATCATAAGAGGCCACGACATGAAGACCAAGACCCCGATGATCAAGGTCTTGGACCTCATAAAGGGGAGACACAGGTCGCGACTGCACAACAAGTGCAATCCGCTACACCGCCACCACCACCATCACAAACACAACCACCACCCTCAACCGAAAGAACCCAAGCAAGGGAACCAGAGGCCCTGCCCTCTGAAGATGTACAAAATGTACATGTTCCCTTTGCTACAACCCCAGAACCCATCGTGTTGAGTTCCTCAACCGATGAAAACCCAACCTCCCTACCTTTTACTCCATCACCTACACCAAACCTACCCTTAACTCCTTTACCAACTCCTCGCACCACAGAACCCTTCACCTTATCCATATAACCAGAACCAACAATAATCCAACCTTCATCACCCCAACAACCTTAAACCCAAACAGAACCCCATGAACCAGAAACCACCCAAACCGAACCCAATGAACCAGAACCAACCTAAGCCGAATCAACCCAACAAGAAACCATACCTTCACCAACACATACACAATCCTCAACCCAACCACCCGTGGTGCAAACGGATATTCCCTCTTCATTAAGGCAACCTCCGTTGAGCCTGGTCGATGAAATTATACAGAACATGGAGTCGATGGGAAGACGTCCAGAGTTGCCACCCAGGGAACCCATTATGATGGAAAATATCCATCAACACTTGTATCACGACCACGATGAAAGTTTGACCATCAATCCTTCGATTCTATTGCTAGAGTCCATGGACCTCCTACATCATAGGTTTATTAGACAGACGACCCAAGCACCCCAGGCTGTCTTCTCAAACGATGGGATAAGGAGGGTCATGGATCTAAAAGTGAGGACCTTCGCCAATAGAGCCATACGATACATCGAGTACACAGTGGAAAGAGCACATGGTCAAATCAGCGTGTTTAACGAAAATGACCTCATCAACCTTAATCCCTATGACTTGATCAAACTTTATGCATATACGGCCCAGCGACAGGATCATGGCATCAGATTTGGGATGACGAACAGAGCGGTTGTGAAGACAATGAAGACCTTGGTAAATCATCGAGCTAAGAGTGATTTTGAAATTGATCTTCGCTTAGGCATCAAAAGACTATTTTGCGCTCCACCAAATAAAGACTTCCCAGGCCTGCAGGAGAAGAGATCTGCCTCAGTCTTAACTCAACCCGAGCTTGGACTTATTTACAAGAATGACTTCGGGGCAAAGAAATTCTTCAGACTAACTGAGGCATTCAAGTATTCATCGGATACACTTGAATGGTTTCAGAAAGTCATCAGATAAAGACTTGGTAGAAATCACGTGCCAAGAGAAGAAGGGAATCAACTCATCCATTAGATATCGACAGTCATCGGCTATCGAAGACTGCTTCTGCGCTTCAAAGATATATCTCAAGGTAGATCATGATGAGTTGTAAAATTTTGCCTTAAAATTATGTCTTTTGTTTTCCAGTATTGTAAGAATTCATCATCCAATGGAAATTTGGAATTTGATATTTTTCTTTAAATTAGTCTATGTTCTTCAAATTCTGTTTATAGATTAGTTTTTGTTCTTTCATTATTTAGGGGGAGATTGTTAGACCCCATAATCCATAAAGTGTAAAAGTAATGAAAAACAATAAGTGATGAAGAACCAGAAGACCGATGAAGACATCAAGGGAGAATTAACTAAGTCTGGAGAACAACCAGAGGGTCGATGAACAACCAGGGGTGCGATGGAAAGAGCATCTTCATCACCTCTCTGGTCAACAACACTTAGAGAATTCTTCAGCAATTCAACCAGAGACATACGATGAAGATTTAAAGATAAGGTTGATTCATCATACCATGGAAGACAGCTGGAGATGACAAGTCGAAAGCTACACTTCAAGTTTATCTTAATATTATAGCTTATCCATAGTTTAGATAAACATTATCTGTTAATAGAAGATTAGCTAAAAAGTCTCAATAGATAGTTATCTTCTAATTARCTTACTAGTATAAATAGGTGATTAGGCCTATTGTACTAAATGTCTCTTTTACGTTTTTCTTATTAATAAAAGTGAAATCTTTGACACTCAAAATTGTTCTTTAATGTTCATAAAGTGTTCATCACTTTGTTCATTAAAACACTATAATTTGGTTATTCTTAACTCAATTATTATTGTTATTGAGAGATCTGGGATCAACATTATTTTCAAGGGAAATATTACAAGATGTTCAATACGTGTCTAAAACTTACAAAGTATAAGATTAATCACTGAAAGTAGACATAGTAAGTAGGTTACAATGCATGAACAATATTACAAAGAAAATAAACTAGTCTAAGTTGTTTAGATTAATGTAGCAGGTACATCTTCTCCAATCTTCTTTTGACGTAGGAATTCTCTTCGTATCCTTCGGTCCATAATCCTTCCTTTCATATCATCATCTAGCCAGAACGTAAGATAAACCAGGTGTTCCATCGGGCATAGATGTAACTCAGACATTCTCTGAAATCTTACTTCACCTTCATAGTCAAGAAATATAATTCTTGACTCTGGTTTGAAGTGCACAATGTTGGGTACATAAGGACCCTTCGCTGGCAGTTCAAGATTCAGCATAGAGATATCTGGAATCTCAAGATCCTTCAGGACTTCATCTAAGGAGAACTTTGTTTCATGTTCGTTCCTCAAGGATCGTCCATCACTAGGACTGGAAGGTCTTTTCTTCCTTCCACCTTTCTTCAGAGATAGCCTATCAGGGACTGCGACGTACCTGGACATCCTTTTGATAAGATCGTTGATGATGTCTTCAATAATCAGCTTATGTCTGGATTTGGAACGCTGAATGACTTGTCTGATCTCCAGCCATTCGCTGTATCCATATTGGCCAAGGTAGGAAGGGTACTCGGTCACGGCATCGAGATTGTCTTTGGTGATGAGCATTGAGAGAAGAGTTCCACCATCTTTGGATCGTCTGTTGATATTGACGCTCTTGATTGGGTGAGGACTGATTCTCTTGTTCGGCTTAGCTTCGCTCCAGTGCTTCTTCCGCTCAGCCAGCTTCAGATTTTTCTCCTGCTCAGCTTCTGTAAGATAGTGTAGCTTAGCTTGGGCTTGGACAACGTTCACCTTCTTTTTGGACTTTCTCTTTGGAAGAACTTTCTCAGCTAGGGACTTGGCCAACTTTAGGCTGTCCTCAATCTGGTTCTTTCGAATCTCTAGCTCTTCTTCCACTCTTATTGCCTCGAGTCTTTCATCTTCTGTTAGGAAGTCAAACTCACCACCACTAGAGGTATGAAGAGGAATTTTTACTCTAGTCTGGTCGAGGGACTTCCTGAGCTGAGTTATCTGTTGGTCAGTAGATAGTGGAAGGAATGTCAGTTGATAGAGGGAGGTGATGAATACCTGAGAGGTAGAGTCATCAATCAAGGGTTGAGGGTGTTCAAACAATTCCTTCAGATTCCCTTCTTCAGCGACTCTTTTGCCTATAAAGAGGGGCCCTGGTTCCTTACAAGCGTTGACTCTTCTTCCCTTTGCTCCCCCTGGGATGCGGAATCTCTGAGGGCAACTCATTTGGTGGCGGTTGTTGGATGCTGGAACTGGATGGTGAAGTCATCTTCATCATCATCATCGTCATCGCCATCGAGGTCACTGCCGGAGTCTGAAAGATCAAGTTCATCACCTTCATCATCATCTTCTTCATCAACTCTTCTTCCACATCACCAACAACAGGTGTAGAGATGATGGGGAGGTCATCATCACGAGGGATGGCATCAACTTCCTTAGCTATAACAACTTCACCGGAGGTTGGGATATTACAGGCAACCTGAGCTTCAGCTTCAGCTCTAGGAGCTTCAACTTCAGCTTCATTGGTTGCTAGTTCAGCAGATGGTCCAGCAGCATTGGACCTCATCTCCTCCTCTGTGTCTGTCTAAGGCTTGAGAGCATATGCAAGAGAGTTGGTCCACGCTTTGAAGCTGGAGAACCATCATCTCCTCTAGCCGCGACAGAGCACTGGCTAGGGTGGTCGTTGCTTCGTGCATCTCATTGAGCTGAGCACGAACATCAGTGGTGAAAGAGGAGGGATCACTGGTGCTGGTTGGCGAACAGTATCCAGAACTTGCTGGAGGAGCTCCGTCTGTTGGAGAAACAGAGCCTGAGCTTCATCAACCCTCTGTAACACCTCCAAACCCATACATTGCATATAACACATATATCATACATAGAATACATGTTTCCTCCCACATAGGTCCATAATACAAAAGTCTTTAATGTAAATTACACAATTAAAAATTCCACAAGTACATGCTTCTTGTATATAGTCTTCAAAACATGGTACTCAAGCTCTTCCTATTGCAAAACACATATGGAAGTAATTCACATAATGCTTTTTCCCTTATTCTCATTACCTACACACATATTTTTGAAAAACACAAAATGAAGGTTAGACATAAATGTCTAGTGAGGTTTCCTTTTTATGTAATGCATGGTGAAGATCACCAAAACATTTATTTCAAATAATTCATCTCATGCAGCAAAACTAAAAAAAAAATCATACTGTTTCGGTCCATCGGGTCTCTGGTTCCAAACAATACTTAAAATATATTTCAATAACCAGGACCAGAGCCCCTCCGGTGTCTCTTCCAGAGCTTCTGATTTCTCGACCAGAGCCTCTGGTTGTACTAACCAGAACATCTGGCTCATATGATTTCTTATAATGGTCTTTAGTTAACTTTTCAATCAATAAGATAGTGTTTTTCATAAAAAAGAATAATTATGAAGAGTTCATGCTCGACCAGAGCCTCTGGTTCCAAAAGACATGATCAACCAGAGCTTCTGGTTTGACGTATAAGTCAATCAGAGCCTCTCTGGTCTGTTTTTCATAAAAAGATTCTAAGATAAAAATTATTTTCTTAAAAACCTCTAAAAATATGATTTTGACATAGAAGCTCTTATCCATAGATACAGAGCCTCTGGTCCAATTAGTAATTTAGTAAAAACTTGCACATTCTCCAAATCAAAAACCAGAATCCTCTGGTCCAATAATGAGGACCAACCAGAGCCCCTCTGGTTTCTTACAAGAAACAACAAGAGCCCCTCTGATTCTTTATAAAATGACCATTCTGTTCCAAAACACTATTAACCAATACCAATGGTCGTAGGCTAAGTTTTCCCTTTTCTCAATAACGTCAATACTATTATTTCTAATAAGAACAATATCTTTGAGTTCTCAAATCACAAAGAAGTAAGGACTCAAATCTATTGTAGTCTTAAAAGACATAATAATAAGAGTTATAATATTCTTACACAATTGCCACCCTTATATCCAATGGTACACCTCTCCTTGATATGTCACCCGTATTCCAAAAGACACCTCTCCTTGATATACCACCCTTATTCCAAAAGACACCTCTCCTTGATATGCCACTCTTATTTCTTCTTCAAAATCTATGAACTAGTTCGGATGAAGGACCGCAATCATAACCATCTTATTGAATCCTCAATTCATAGTTTTATCCATAAAATCTATAGATTAATTCCAATTGAAGACAAATCAAAATCACATTCGTCTCAAAAGAATTTTCTCTATAGGTTTTAACCAACAGTTTTATCATTAAAACCTTTCAAACTCAAGAACAATCTATCTTTCAAAGATTTCCAAAACTTCATATCCCTTTTAAAATCCTCAAAACAGGATATCATTTCCCAAACTGTTTTAAAGAAGCAATTCCATAAAATCTATAGATTAATTCCAAATGAAGACAAATCAAAATCACAATCGTCTCAAAAGAATATTCTTTATAGTTTTCAACCAACAGTTTTATCATTAAAACCTTTCAAACTCAAGAACAATCTATCTTTCAAAGATTTCCAAAACTTCATATCCCTTTTTAAATCCTCAAAACAGGATATCATTTCCCAAACTGTTTTAAAGAAGCAATCTCTTCTTTGTCTTTTCCAAAACAGTTTTTAATACTCAAATATATTACAATAACACCTTTAAATTATCAAGATAGTTTTTACCATCTTTTCTTCAAAACCAACCTGAAAACCCAACAGTTTATATAACAATATATATAAAGGTTTTAGTCATCAAAAACTCACAGTGTATAATCAGCAGTATTTTTAAAACTCACCATAACAATCACAGATTCTGTAGTTTTAAAACACACAGCAAATCACAAGCTTTTCAAACAGCTTTGAACAAAATATTTGTTCAAGAACACTTCTCACCGCCACAACACTCTTTTTCTCTTTCTACAGATTTTTCTTCAAATGAAATGATAAGATAGAATCTTATCTTTTTATTTCTTTAAATACTCTCACCATGGCGGTGGAGATTATTTTAATTATTATAAAACTCATAGGCGGTGAATCCTTTATCCAATAGAAATAACCTTGGGTGGTGGGTTTATTTATCATAAAATTCATGATTTCTTAACCATGAAGGTATAAGTTTTTTAAATATTATAATAATGTTTCCACCAGAATATCTTATCACATATATGCAACACCTCATGTATGCTTCACACCACATGCATTTATGTATAAATCACATATACATCATGTTGGTACCTGGGTGGATGGAATAACGGGACCTGTGGCTTTCATTTAGGATGGTTTCTCATGTATTCCCATAATTTGGTACCCATATCCGAAGCCATGCTAGAGAGAGCAGTAATGGCTTCAGCATTGGCTCGAACAGCCTATTGAAGAGACAAGAGCAGGCTCTTGACTTCTTGAACTTCAGCTTTGACAGCTGAGAGGTCCGTATTGACATCAGTCTTGCTAGGCATGTCTTGATGAACTTCGATCATCTTAAAGAAGACGGTATCGATGGCTAGGAGGATGATTTTGGCATCAGAAGCCATGTCATAATCTTCATCATCTTCGTCGTACTCCTCTTCTTCATCTATGGCTTGAGGCGCAAAAGGTCCTGAAAGAGATGAAAGTGAGCAAATAGAAGCTCAGGGTTAGAAGAAGTGAAGGGGTAGGAAGATGAAGTATTTGAAGGGACATTAGCAACATCCGAAGGATTATGACTGGCTTGCTCCACGATGCCCTTAAGAGGATAAGCATCTGTATACCGAGGAGCTTCGAAAGGACAATCTTAGGTCTAGTGGTAGCGGCATTGATATTCACACCTTCAGTGATTTGGGTCACTGAGGCAATTGGGGTAGGTGCCAATGATACGACAGTGATTTCAATTATCAATGAAGAGCTGGGGAGGTTGGTTGAAGGTACCTCGGGGGTAAGGCTAGTTTCAATAGCTGAAACCTGTCAAGAGGTCTCAGCCAGAGATGTGGCTATCCCCTTTTTGGCTTTSTTGGCTCTGTGAGGAGAACCAAGAGTTGGTTGAGAAGGTCGTTTGGAAGAAGGGGTTTTAGTGGCTGGGATAAACACAGGGGGCTTTGCCTTTGTCTTCACCACCTAAGGAGGAGAAGGAAAGTGCACTATTGAGGATAGTGCGACATCTCCTTCCTTAAGCTTATGATCTAGAATCCTGGACCCAAGCTTGCACACCAAGAGGTTACTTACCTTGGAATATTTTTCGCCAAAAATCTTGGTGAAAACCATGGAGAGAAACCTGGTGTAGGGAACCACCTTTTCTCGCTGGCGCTTGTTCAGCTTTAGCACCAGGTCATCGAAAATGACCGCAACAAAATTTATAGCGCCACACTAAATCGAGGAAACACCGATTGTCAGGGAAACACGAGAGGCCTGATCCTGTTCACCAGTTTTCCCACCCATTGATTGGATGAAGTGGGAGAATAGGTACTGCCAGATAGCTGACATCCTGTTCTTCTCGATCTTAGACAAGGACTTGAGGGCCTCGTTCGTGTCCTTCTTCAGTGGCTATTGATAGCCAATGGCGTCAAGATAGGCGATGATCTCGGATGTAGAGGGATCGCTCTCGAAAGGGCCCTTAGGGAGACGAAGAGTGTGTCTCATGGTGGCCACGCCAAAGTTCACAGTCATACGGTTGAAAGTGAAGGTTATTTTCTCCACTTGTCGACCGTGCTTGTCTTCTTCCTGCACCACTTCAGTAGTATGCCAGAACTGTTGAAGGGCCTCTCTAACCATGACAGGTTCATGGTTGAGAGCAAAAGCGAGTGGCAACATTTTGAGAAAAGCAGCCGCGTCCTCGTAGAATGCTTTGTTTCAAGGGATGTCCAACAAGAAAACATGATTGTTAGCCTTGAAGGAAACATCTACTATGACAAAGTTGACGTTCTTTGCAGCCATTTCTGTTTTGGTAAAAATAAGAGATAAAACAGTTGTTAGTAAACCAAGATTTGTTATTGTTTTTAAGTTTTGAACAATAAAACTTCTTTTGAAAAATCCACAATGAAGTTTTAGGGTTTTTCAAGTAGAATACAATATTTGAAACATGATTATAACCAAGAAAAAGAATGTGTTAATAATCCTTTATGTTTGTTTTTAAGAAAACAAAGTTCTAAAAAATGACAAACATATGTTTCAATATAATGAGGGAGAAAACGTTCTAAGTAACAAAGAAAGAAATATCGACCTTAGAGTAGTAAAAGAGGTCGAAAGAAGGAGTTTCGTAGAAGTTCTTGAGTTCTTGCTTGCAAAGAGACAGAGGTTCGACAAAGATATTTGAAAGCGTAAAGAAAAATATGAGGAAGAAATACCATATTTATAGGTAGGATGAGAGAGAAGCTAAGTAGGAGAGAGAAAAAGACGACAGTAGAGGAAAATGTCTTGATGAAAAATATGGCACGTTCTCATCCATGATTGGATGGTAATAAATGAGGTCGCGTGTGACAGACCTTTTTGCGCGTCCCAAAGCATTGCGCATTGTAAACAGAGAATGTCGTCATTAAGACGGTGTATTAACTATTTATTTTAAAAACGAAACGGTTTTTAAGAAAAACGAAGAGTCTCATTTAGTGATAGAAGAATCACTGAATAGACCATTTACAACATTTTGATCACTGAAGAAAGAAGAGCTTCAGCGATAGTTTTAAGATAAAGAACTGAAAATAACTTACAATATTTTCATAAAGGCTTCAGTGTCAGCGATAAGAGAATCACTGAAGAGGAAAAGGTTCAGTGATCATTTTGATTTTTTATAAAAGATTAGTATAAGAGAGATATACTTACATAAAAATGTTCAACGAATGAAAGAACCACTGAAATAAACTTTTAAAACGTTTTGATCATTGAAGAAGGAAAGCTTCAGTAATAGTTTTAAGTTTTTAAGAAAAAGAATAAGTAAACATACCTTAGAGAGAGTAGACACATTTCCTCAAGAGTTCAGTGATAGAGTTAAAGCACTGAATCATTTCACTTACTGATTGATGTTATAGCTGAAGAAAATTATTCTTCAGCGTTTAGCATCTCTGGTTCGCTGATCAAGATGTTAAATCTTGTCTCATCAAGAGGCTTGGTGAAAACGTTAATGAGCTGATAATTAGTTGGAATAAAGTGAAGTTCAATTTCATCATCATAACATGATCTCTGATAAAATGATATATGATCTCTATATGTTTGGTTTTGGAGTGAAGTACATGGTTGTTTGCGATTGCAATAGCACTAGTGCTATCACAATAGATAGGAATCTTCAAGATCTGAAGATCGTAGTCCTTCAGCGGGTTTTTCATCCAAATAATTTAGGCACAACAACTACCAGCGGCTACATATTCAGCTTCAGCGGTTGATGTGGACACCAAGTTTGCTTCTTACTTGTCCAGCTCACCAACTTTCCACCTAGAAGTTGACAGCCTCCAGTGGTGCTTTTCCTATCGATCTTGCAACCTACAAAATCACAATCTGAATAACCTATTAGGTCAAAACCTGAATCCTTAGGGTACCAGAGACCCAAGTTAGGAGTTCCCTTCAGGTATCTGAAGATGCATTTTACAGCGATCAAATAGAATTCTTTAGGTTTAGATTGATATCGTGCACATAAGCAAGCATAATACATGAGATTTGTTCGAGTAGCTGTGAGATACAGCAGGGAGCCGATCATTCCTCTATAAACGGTTACGTTTACAAGCTTTCCATTTGAATCCTTGTTGAGAGATAGTGGAGGAGCCATTAAAGTCTTCATAGATGAGTTGTTTGATAAATCAAATTTCTTCAGCATGTCACGGACATACTTACTTTGTATGATAAAGATGTCTTTTTTTGATTGCTTGATTTGGAGACCTAAAAAGAAGGTTAGTTCTCCCATCATGCTCATCTGGTATTATTTCTTCATGCCATCAGCGAATCGAAAACAGAAAAAGGGATTAGTGGAACCAAATATAATATCATCAACATAAATTTGGACTAGAATGATATGACCTTTAACTTTCCTAAGAAATAAGGTATGGTCAACCTTTCCACGAACAAATTTCTCAGAAATGAGAAACGAGGAAATGGTATCATACCAGGCACGAGGGGCCTGTTTCAACCCAGAAAGAGCTTTATCCAATCGATGGACATGATTTGGATACTTAGGGTCAAGAAACCCTAGAGGTTGTTCAACGTAAACTTCCTCTTGAAGTTTTCCATTAAGGAAAACATTTTTTACATCCATTTGGTAGACTTTAAAATCTCTATGGGCAACAAAGGCTAGAAAGAGTCGAATTGCTTCGAGTCTAGCCACTGGTGCGAAGGTCTCGTCATAGTCAATTCCTTCTTCTTGTCTATAACTTTGAGCAATAAGTCGAGCCTTGTTACGGGTTACCACACCTTCTTTATCTAACTGGTTGCGATAGATCCACTTGGTGCCTATCACTATCTTGTCAGATGGACGTGGGAAAAGGTACCACACTTTGTTCCTATCAAACTCAATGAGCTCTTCTTGCATGGCAATGACCCAACTAGGGTCTGAGATAGCATCATTGATCTTCTTGGGTTCAACTAAGGAAAGAAAGTTGACAAAGAGACAAATATTACCTAGACAACAACGAGTCTGAATACTTGCATCTGGATCACCAAGAATTTGATGAATTCGATGGTCTTTAGTCCATCGCTTAGCTGGTAGAGGATTATCATCTGAGTAGATAAGTTCAGGAACAAAGGATGAGGCTTCAGCTGTAGTATCTTCAATGATTGGAATAATTGCTAAAGGAACCTCAGATTCAGCGACTGAAATAGGTACAGATGATGAAGGCATTTCAATCACTGATTGATCAATGTTCGAAGTAGAAGGAGGAACACAACTAATGGGCACATTAGCGATCTCTGAAGAAGACACGTTGATGTGACTAGCTGTAACTGGAATGATTAATGCATCATCATCACCTTCAGGGGCTTTAGTGTTGAGAGGAACGTTGAAGGAAGCTTCAGGTTGTCCATAATGAGAGAACATCCAATTTTCTAATTCATCATCATTATTCAAGATGGGTTTTGAATGAGCTGACTGAGATTCATCAAAAGTGACATAGATAGTTTCTTCTATCGTCTGTCTTCGTTTGTTGAATACTCTGAAGGCTTTGGATACTGAAGAATATCCAAGAAAGATTTCTTCATCAGCTTTGGGATCAAACTTTTCTAGTTGATCACGGTTGTTGAGAATATAACACGTGCAACCAAAGATGTGTAGAAAGCTAATAGAAGGCTTTCTTCCATGGAAAAGTTCATAAGTTGTCTTCTTGAACCTCTTGACGATCAGCGAACGATTTTGAGTGAAACAAGCAGTGTTGACAGCTTCAACCCAGAAATTAGTTGGGAGATGGGACTCGCTGAGCATTGATCGAGCAGCCTCTATGATTGTTCGATTTCTCCTTTCAGCAACCCCATTTTGTTGAGGAGTTCTCACTCAAGAAAAGTTATGATAAATTCTCTTGTCCTCAAAGAAGTTATCCATAGTACTGTTTTTTAATTCAGTACCATGGTCACTTCTAATATATCGTACTTTAATGTTGTTAAGCACTTATATTTTCTTCATGAACGATTTGATGTCTTCAAGTGCATCACTTTTGGATCTGAGAAAGAAGACCCATGTGTACCTGGAATACTCAACAAATATGACGAGTGTATACTTCTTTCCAGAGATAGATTGCACGTTGACAAGAACAAAGAGATCCATGTGCAGTAGCTGAAGAGGCACTGCCACTGAAAAGATTTGCTTTGATTTAAAGCTAGCTCTTGTTTGTTTTCCTTTCTCACATTCTGAGAAAATAGATTCCTTCACAAAGGAGCGTTGAGGAAGACCAGTGATAAAATCATTTCTAGACAACTCACTAAGTGTCTTGAAGTTAAGATGAGAAAGCCGTTTGTGCCACAGCCAGTTGATGTCTGACGAGGCTATAGAAAAGTAACAGTTGTTATCAGTGATAGAATAATTCATATTGATGATATAGACATTCTCTAGGCAAGAACTGGTCAAGGCAACCTTATCATCTTTGTCATAGATATAGTATGAATTCTTGGAGAATTTCACCGTGTAGTCTTTGTCACACAGCTGACTGATGCTGAGGAGGTTGTGCTTCAGTTCTTCAACATATGCAACCCGTTTGAATGTGGTTGCACCATTGGTTAATATACCAAAACCTTTGGTATATCCTTTTCCATTACCTCCAAAGGTCACGAAAGGTCCTCTTTCTTCCTTGTAGTTGATGAGCAGGGATTTGTCTCCGGTCATGTACCTTGAGCATCCACTATCTAGATACCATATGCCTTTAACATCCTGCACAAGGGAACAATTTAAAAATGCTTTTGGTACCCATCTATTTGGGTCCAACAATGTTAGAGGCTTCATCCACTGATTCTGAAGAACCAGCGTTAGTAGATGGCTTCACTGAACCTGGAGAGGTTTTAGTGGAAAGGGGAACAACCTCTGACGCTAGTAAAATAGGGTCACTGGATGTCTTAACTGAGCCTGATGAAGAGGCTCCAGTGGTTGGAACTACAACATTTGATACCGAAGGCTTAGCATCAGTAGTTGTCTTCATTGAGCCTGAAGAGGAAGCTCCAATGGTTTTCTTCACTTTGGTTGCTTTTGCAGCCTTAGTGGTTGATTTTGCTTTGGTTGATTTACCAGCCTTGGCTACTTTCTTGCCCTTAGCTGGTGGACCAGCCTTGGCTGTAGAAGGACACTTACTGGCAATGTGTGTATTTTCACCACAATGCTTACACTTCTTATAGCTGAAGGTAGCTTTGGGGCCAGGAAATATCAGATTAGAAAAGGGACTAGCTCCAAAGATTTCCTTCTCATTAGTTCTAAGAAGAACTTTTGAGGCTTTGGAGTCCTTAGGTGAAGCATTCACCTTGAGCTGAGATTTAGACTTCTGAGAGGGTTCAGATTTCTTAGTCCTTGAAGAAGAAGAAGGTTTACAAGGTTAAGGAATAGATTTAAATCTATTTGACTTGTTAGACTTCTTGGTAAGAGGTGCTATGATAATGGATTTACCTTTGTCTTTGCAACCTGAACTCAAAGGAGTTCCATCAAGATGACTCTCAGTTAAAGAAGACTGAGAGGAAGAAGTGTCAGGAATGGAAGAGACAAATGTGCCAAACTTGAGCATGGACCTGTCAGTGACACTTGCTTCCTGATCATAGGAAAATCCTAGACCAGTCTTTGTCTTGGCGGGAACCTGAGCGTTAATGATCTCAGATGCTTTGACAGAGGCTTTGCACCATCCTTCAATGGTAGCCTTCTCAGCCTTGAGTTCAGCGGTTGCTCGCTCACTCTCAGCTATAGCCTGTTCGTGTTTGACAGTGATGGCTTGTTTCACAATGACCAGATCCTTAAGGTTTTCTTCAACCTTGGTCAGCTCTTGGATCTTAGAATGGCAAATCATCAACTGTTCTTGAAGATCAAGATTAAGAATTTCTGCTTTAGACTTGCCATTAGGGGCATTGTAAAGGTCCACCGTCAGCGTGTCTAGTGCAGATAGGCTAGAAGAGGGGTTCATTCAGGATACAAATCTGAGCAGGTGAAGATGATGAGGGATCATTTGGAGTTGATGTCTCTGGAGTATCCTCTTTGACATCTTTGGCCGTTAAGCAAAGATAGGCCGCATCTTTCTCATCAAATGATGATTCATCAGATGAATCAGCCAATCGTGCTCTTCGACGACAAGACCCTTGGCCTTTCACTGGTGGTTCTTCATCTTCTTGTACTTCTCCTTTAGCTTCAGGTATTTATCATCCCTGGATTTGAAGGACGATGGGGTTTTGCAAGATGGCGTCGCAGTCTTCTTGGATCTACATTCACCAGCAAAGTGACATGTGCGGTGACAGTTGTAGCAGATCGCTGAAGCCTTGTCTATCTTATCAGACTTTGGATTTTCCTTTACGGTTAGCGAGGGAGATTTGCGGAAGTTACTCTTGTTGGCGAATCTCTTAAAAGATTTAGTTAATAACGCCAGTGATTCATCAAAATCTGCAAGATCAGATTCTGATACATCCTCGGAGTTAATAGAATCTAACTTGGTAATTACAACAAGAGGGAAGAGAAGAAGAAAACGAAGAAGAAGGAGTGTTAGTTGAAGCTTCTTCGGAGATCATAGTTAAAGAAGAGCTCTTCATATCCCTGGAATCTTTGATCAGATTTCTTTTCAGCTAACGATATTGCTCATGATTGAGCAAGATCCCGTAAAGAGTGATAAGAGAGAGAAATAGAGAGAACATGTCATTGGACATCTTGAGACACATAGAATAAATATCCCAAGATTCAGGAAGACATTCTAAAAACTTAGTTAAAGTTTCAGAGTTAGAATATTCCTTGCCTATAGTCCTTAAATCAATAAGAAGACAATTAAAACGTTGATGTACTTCAGACAATGTCTTAGTCTTTCCACAAAGAAAGCTTTCATATTATATTAATAAATTGATCTTCCTTGATTCTTGAACCTGAGAGCTTCCTTCATATTGAACAAATAAAGTTTCCCACATGGCTTTGGAGGTTTTGAGTTTCATCACAGAGTGATAAAACTCATTAGGAAGAGACATAGCTATTATGGACCTGGCACGAGTGTCTATAACTATCTTCTTTTTGTCTTCATCGCTCCATTGATGAGGGAGCTTTGGAATCTGCCGTTCAGGAATCGCGGCAGTCGTAGCTGTTTCAGGAACAGCTGAAGAAATAGCATATGGAACATATGGTCCATTTTTTATGTAGTGTGGAATTTCAGGATCCACACCTTCCAGAAATAGGGACATCCGATTTTTTCAGAGACTAAAGTTGTCTAGGATAAATCGGGGAGGTTTGACAAGAGAGCCATTGTCTTGAAAGTGTGTGTTTGTGTTTTGTAAAGCCATTTAAAAGCAATAAGATTATCTAAAGAAAGAGATAATATAATGCAGAAAACAACTAAAAAACTAGAAAAGATAAAATACTGCTCTGATATCACTTGTTGGTCCCGTTACGGTCTACAAGATATGTATAACAGTTTGTAGAAGGGGGAGATGAATACAAACAAAGTAAACTTTTCAAATTTAAATATATATAGATAGAGAATGATCAATACATATTTTACAAGATTGTTTACCGAAAGATAAGGTAAATAAAACCAATCTAAAGTTACACACTAATTCTTAGAAAATAAAGAAAATATTTGATGTAAAATACTTAGAAGAAAGTAAGTTCTATCTGGGAGAGAACTGTTTAGAATACAACAAAGAGATTCTAACTTGCTCTTGAAGATGAGCGTATTCGTTCTTAGATGTGTGTGTTCTTTCACTTAAGCGTAAGTAAGTTCAAAGTAAGGAGTAGAAGTATCTTTGCATGGAGATAGAACACATCTATTTATACCTATTGCATTAAATGCACATTTAATGCAATGTGGTAGGGTTAGAACGCGTGTCTAGCCTTTAGAGAAAGACTTGTCCTTTGCTACAGTGAATAGTACAAAAGTCTATTCATGAGCAGTCATCCTTTCACAAAGTTGGTGGGTAATAGAGTCAACTAATCGGCTCCTTACCGTACTATCTTTTGGAAAGGGTATGGGATTGTCCTTTGTGTGTATGAGGACAAGAAAAAAACAATCGTGCTCAACAAGTTTTTTTGATTGCTGAATGCTGGAATAACCTGAAGTTCTCTTTAGCGTTCGCTGAGGCTTGGGCAGTCTTCACAGATATGTAGACAAGGTTGTAATCACTGTATACCGCTTTAGATCACGTATTCATCAGTCTCTAATCTTCAGTTTCAGTCTTCGACTTTCGTTGAAGATTCTTTGGTGTGAGTTTTGTCTTCTTGAAGTATCGCTGTCGCTGATTGGATTTACATTACAAGTTGTTGATCCTCTCTCTCAGTGATTTGATGATAATCCCTTTTCACTTATACAATGTATTTATGTTTCTGTCCTTTCAGTTCCAGCGATCATCACTGAACCTATTCAGTGATCGCTGAAAAAGTTGTATTGTAATTTAATCAGACAGCGATACTTCAAGAAGACAACACTCACATAAAAGAACCTTCAGCTAATATCGAAGACTGAAACTGAAGATTAGAGACTGGCTAGTACGTGATCTGAAGCGGTACTCAGTGATTACAAGCCTGTCTATATATGTGTGAAGACTGCTCAAGCCTCAGCGATGCTGAAGAGACCTCCAGTTTATTCTAGCATTCAACGATCAAAAAAAGCTTACTGAGCACGATTGTTGTTGTCTTGTCCTTATGCACACAAATGACAAAACCATTCCCTTTCTAATAGTTAGTACGGTACGGAGCCGATTAGTCGACTCTATTGCCTACCAACTTTAGGTAAGGATGTCTGCTCATGAATAGTGTTTTTTGTACTATTCATTGTAGCAAAAGACAAGCCTTCCTCTAAAGGCTTGACACGCACTCTAACCCTATCATATTGCATTAAATGAACATTTAATACATTGGGTATAAATAGAAGTGTTTTTCTTCTCCATGCAGAGTGCGTGCAACTCACTCTCATAACCTAATTCTTACTTTGAGCATTTTCTAGCTTTAGTAAAAGAACTTTTCTTTACAGCATTTCATTTCTCATTTGCTAAGATTTCGTGTGTAACCAAAGATTGTTTAGATAAGTTTTCTTACCTTATCTTTCTGCAAACAGTCTTGTAAAATTTGTATTGATCTTCTTTATCAATATACATTTTAAATTTAAAAATATTGTGTTTGTATTCACCCCCCCCCCCTTCTAGAAACTGTTTTACTTATCTTGTAGACCCTCAAGGGACCAACACAAGTTCTTCAGCAATCACTAAACAGACTCAGTGATGATCGCTGGAACTGAAAACAAAAATATAAATACTTCATGTAAGGTAAAAGGGATTATCATCAAATAGAGAGAGAGGATCAACATACTTATTCTTCATTGTCAATTTATTTAATTCCCGGTAATCGATGCACACTCTTATTGACCCGTCCTTCTTTTTCACAAATAACATCGACGCACCCCAAAGAGATGTACTTGGTCGGATAAAACCTTTATCCAATTTTTCTTTCAGCTAAGACATTAAATCCTTTAACTTAGACGAAGCTAACCTGTATGGTGCACGAGCAACTGGCGCCGCTCCAGGCAATAACTCAATTTTGAATTCTGTTGATCGATCAGGCGGTAAACTTGTTAAGTCTTGTGGGAATATTTCTGGGAATTCTCTTACAACTGGAATATCCTCCATTTTACTCTTTTCTTTCTTTCAATCGATTGTGTAATCAAGAAAACTAATACACCCTTTCTGCACATACTTTCGAGCTTTTAAAACGAAGATAAGGCTGGAATAACGATCCTGCCTGTCCCCATAGATTATTACAGTCCCTTCTTCGGTAAATCTATATGAATCATCTTCTTATTGCAGACTATATTGGCTTGATTTCTAGCCAATCAGTCCATGCCCTCGATTATATCAAACTCTCTTAATGGTATAGGAAATAAATGTATGGGTACCTCACACCCTTCTACGGTTATGTAACAATTATCAAAAACTTCCTTAACTGACACTTCATTATCATTTGTTGTTTCTACTATCAATACCTTATCTAACACTTTAGGTTCTTAACACGCACAACCAACAAATGTTGGTGACACGAAAGAACGATTGGCACCAGAATCAAATAAAACTTTGGCACATACTGAATTAATGAAGAATGTACCTATCACCACTTCAGGATGTTCTTCAGTCTCGCCTCTTGTCATCTAAAAGGCTTGTCCTCTTGCCATTGCCTCACCCCATCTGGTTTCCCTACGACTGCTAGAGACATTACGATTAACCATTGGCCCCAACTAGGTGGAGCATATCCATACCCTTGGCCCCTAGAACAACCAGATCCCTGTCCCCCAACAAAACCAGATCCCCGCCCCTTAGCTTGTGGGCATTCAACATTTATATGTTGAGAAGAATTGCACTTAAGGCATATTCGTACTATTCAAGAATCTCTGTCTATATGCCCTGATTTTTGACATTTGTAACATGTTCATGACTCAATTCCTTGGTGTATTTTATGACATTGCACACATGCTTTGTCAACAAACCTAGAGATTGGTCGATTCAGATTTTCAACAAATCTAGGGTCTACAAAAATCAGTTGTTACTGCTTCCCCTTTTCTTTTATCCATAACCCTTTCTTGTGGTTGACGATTGATATCTTGTTCCAAATTTCTGCAGCATCAACTGCTGCTTGGAATGTAATCGGGTTCCTGGATATTACATATTTTCAGAGATTAGAGTCCAAACACCAAATACACTTCCTTACTTTACTGCTTTCAGTAGCAATATAAGCTTCAGCAAATCGAGATTGTTCCATAAAAACCCTTGTATACTGGCGGACTATCATATTACCTTGTTCCAATCGAAGGAAATCGTCCTCTCGCTTTCGAACAGCAGCTTCAGAACAATACTGAATTTTAAACTTTACCACAATATCTTCCCACAACATTGTCTTTAAAATATTCGGATCAGAGTTCGACAGAATTTTCCACCAATATAACGCACTTGACCGTAACCTAGATATAGAAAACATCATTTTATCTTCCTCCGCACTTTTACTAGTCTGCAGACTTAATTCAATTTTCTTAAACCAACACATGGCTTTGACAGGATTGCATTCTCCAGATAACTTAGGGGGTTTACAGGCAAGAAACATCTTGATATCCCCTCCTTTTAATCTTGAATATAGTGTAAACAGCCCTGAAAACACACTGTTTCGAGCCACTTAGACTCATAACTGGATTTTCGACTCTTCATAAAAGTTGTAGCATACAGTAGGATCTTTCTAACTACAAAAATACGAGCTTATTCTGACTTACGGTTTGTAAGTTATACACTGTCAAAGTACAGAGTTGTATTATCGGTAAAATTCGATTCCGCATTCCCCGACTAACTTTTATGATCCAACAGCAGCTTGTTGTGGTTACATACTCTGCTTCCGCAGATGAAGTAGATATGTAGTTCTGCTTTTTGGATATCCAACTGATGAGCTTGTCGCCAAGCAGTTGACAGCTCCCTGAAGTACTCTTTCGGTCAAGTTTGCATCCTGCATGATCAGAGTCTGTATACACGATAAGATCAAACCCAAAATTCTTAGGATACCATAGACCCAAAAATTGAGTCATTTTTAGATATCGAAGATTCTTTTTATAGCAGACAGATTTGAGATTCCTTAGGATTTTCTTGATATCTAGCATAGAGACAAGTAACAAACATTATATCTGGTCGACTAGCTGTGAGATACAGCAGTGATCCAATCATGCCACAGTAAGTCTTGACATCCAGCGGTTTTCCAGATGGATCTGCGTCAAGCTTAGTCCCCGTTGTGACTGGTGTTCTCATGACTGAAGAGTTATGAAGTTGGTACTTCTATAATATGTCAGAGACATACTTAGATTGGTTAATATAGATGCCATCTTCCCTTTGTTTTACTTGCAAGCCGAGGAAGAATGTTAATTCTCCTATCATGCTCATTTCAAAATCACTCTTCATCAAAGCAGAGAACTTATCACAATGTCTCTGGCTTGTTGAACCAAATATATGTTGTCCACATAAATCTGGACTAGAAGCATCTCACCTTTATACCTCTTAATAAACAAAGTAGTGTCGATTTTACCTTTGTCAAAATCATTTGATAAAAGAAAAGATAAAAGTCGTTCATACCAGGCTTGTGGAGCTTGTTTAAGTCCATAAAGAGCTTTCTCTAAAAAGTAGACATACTCTAGATGTGTGGAACTTTCAAACCCCTGAGGTTGTTGAACGTAGACTTTCTTCCTTCAGCTTACCATTTAGGAAGGCTGACTTAACGTCCATTTGATAGACTTGAAATCCCTTATGTGCAGAGAAGGCTAGGAATATGCGTATAGCTTCTAGCCTTCCAACTTGAGCAAAAGTCTCGTCATAGTCTATGCTCTCTTCTTGGTAGTAGCCTTTTGCAACGAGTCTGGCTTTGTTTCTGACTACGATGCCATCCTCATCCTTCTTGTTCCTGAAAACCCACTTACAGCCAATTGCAATTTTATCTCTTGGTAAGGGAACAAGGGTCCATGCCTTGTTTCTTTCGAACTGTTGGAGCTCTTCTTGCATGGCATCGACCCGTCTCTACCAAGCTTAGAAAGTTTACGAATAAACATTCATTTGCAGTGGCAGCTCTTGTCTTCACACCACTTGAAGGTTCACCAATGATTTGATGAAGGGGATGATCTTTTGTCCATCTTGTCGTTGGAGCTGGAACAGAAGTTGGAGTCATTGGATCATGTTCCGTGGATATGTTTGGCATTTGGCTCATGGAAGGTGATGAAGGCTCTGCTTGCTCCCCCTCGAATGATGGTATAGAGGATCCAGGTTCAGAGACAGAGATATTTTGTTTTGGCTCTAAAGGACTGGGCTCTGATCCAGAGCTGGAGGGCTCTAGTTATGGATTAGCTTGATCACTAGAGGAAGCAGACGTGTGAGAAGGGCCATAGATTGATGTACTTGTAGTTTGTGGCTCTTCATGAACATGTGTAGAGGCATCTCTGGGTGCACGCACAGAGATGTCCTCATCACCAAAGAAGTCTTCAAATAATTGCCTTAGTTCCAATTCCCATGACTTTGATAGAGAATTGGAAGTCGTCGAGTTAAGATCGAGTCTAGAGCTAAGGTACTCTGAAGTCACGAGCTCTTTATCGTCGAACAAGATGTTGATGCTCTCCATGACATTCTTGGTTCATAGGTTGAAGACTATGTAGGCCTTCGCATGTGTAGAGTATTCAAGAAACTTTCCTTCATCGGCCTTCTTATCGAACTCGCCAAGATGATCAGGTTATTTAAGATAAAGCATTTGCAACCAAAGATGTGCAAAAATTTAACGTTAGGTTTTCTTTGGTTAATGAGTTCATAAGGAGTTTTCACGTGTCTCTTAACCACTGTTGCTCTATTTTGAATAAAGCATGCGGTTGAGATAGCTTCTGCCCAAAAATGTGTTGGAAGACCAGAGTCCGCAAGCATTGTTCTTGCAGCTTCAACTAATGTTTGATTCTTTCTTTATACTACACCATTTTGTTGTGGTGTTCTTGCAGCAGAGAATTTCTGAGATATGCCCTCCTTGTCCAGGTACGCATCGACTTTTGTGTTCTTGAACTCAGTTCCATTATCACTTCTCAACTTTTAAATTCTGATTTGTAGAAGGACTTGAATCTTTGTCATTATCTTGATCAGTAGCTCTGGGACATCTGACTTCTGCCTTACAAACTCAATCCAAGTAAATCTTGTAAATTCATCAATAAGCAGAAGGATATACTTTTTGCTAGACAAACGCATAGAGATTGGACCATAGAGGTCCACATGAAGCATATGTAGAGGTCTAACACAGGACACATCTGTCTTTGTCTTGTGGGATGATCTTTTGAGTTTTCCCATTTCACAAGCAGGACAGAGATGGTCCTTTTCAAACTTTATTGTTGGTAGTCCGTCAACCAGAATGTTTTTCACAAGCTTCCCTATATTTTGAAAATTCAAGTGAGATAGCTTGTGATTCTAGAGCCATGCTTCTTCACATTTACGAGATACGAGACAGAGTGTCCCTGAATTATCTCTTGGTGAGAAGTTCATAAGGGGTAGATTACCTTTACGTTTGGCTCTTAGCAACTCATGACCTGATTCTGACATAATTGAGCAAGCTTCATTTTGGCACTTGACATTATAGCCAGAATCAAAAAGTTGACTTATGCTCAAGAGATTATGTTTAAGCCTAGAGACATAGACAACCTTGGAGACAAAAACCTTACCTCGATGAAGATCTCCATAGCCTTTTATTTCTCTTGCATGTTATCCCCAAAGGTTACTCACCCACCAATTTTCTCTTTGTATGAGGAGAGTAGCCTCTTGTTGCCGGTCACGTGTCTTGAGCATCCGGAGTCAAGATACCAAATATCTACAAGTGGCTTCTGCAAAACAAATTATAGGTATTTAGGTACCCATTTCATGATGGGTCCTCGATGATTAGGCTTTGGAGATTTTACAGTAGGTTGAGGGAGAGGATCTGTCTCAACACCTGATTTACCATACTTGCAGTTTGGTTTGCCACATTTTGACCTTAGGAGTATTCTTTTTCTTCTGGGTCTTCTTGGAATTAATCTTTGATGATCCAGAGAGAATGCAGTTGGGATTAGAAAGGTGTTGCTTTAATTTTTGCAGCAGAGAGAGACATTCACAAGTATAAACACAATTTTGATAAGTTGGGATTAGAAAGGTGCTCCTATCTAGTTTGGATTGGTTAGAATTTTTAGCTTTAGTATGCTATGTCCTTACTTTGTTCCTCCTTACTCCTTTGGCCTTCAGAGGCTTCTCTGAAACAGAGGAATTTAATATAGAATTAGCAGCAACTTTTCCATTTTGTTCCGGAGTGAACTTAATTGTCTTTAAAGAGTTAGGTCTAGAAACTTTTGATGCAGAGGTAACAGGTTTAGGTTTCTTAGCCTTGTCCTCCTTCTCAAGCTCTAGAGAAGATTTAGCTCTTAAGCACGTCCTGGAAATCAGGACTTATGGGAATCTTTTTCCTCTGCTCCATTGTTGGAACAGATTTATTGAATATCCCACTTGGAAGTTTAACAACTTCTGGTCCTTGTGCCACTATCTCTGTCTCAACTTGCTCTTCACTCGAGTCCACCTTTGATTCGGAGTCAGGGTCAAGAAAATCCTTGTGTGGATTTTGAGTTGCAGAGGTATCATTGAGAGTTTGAGATTCTCGTGAACATGCACTAGTGCCTTCATCCTTCTGTTGCATTGATGAGGAACTTTCAAAAGTATCCGAGGAATTACTCTTAGAATTATCTACATGACATACAGAGGGATAATTCAAGGCCTCAAGCAGATTTTGCTCAAAGACTTGTCTCACCTTCTCTGTAAATTCATCCATCAATTTTGGATCCAGAGTTTTAACAAATTCATCTTTCGATGAACTCCTGGTTTTATCTGGTTCGGGTTTAACTTCATTACCATTTGTTTTAAGATGTTCATGATTATGAGAGCCAAAATAAAAAAATTCTTCTGTCTTATGTATGCTTTTTAAATCAACCGGTTGCATACCTTTTGAAGAGTAAGAAATATTTTCAAATTTCAGTTTTTGAGTTCTAGCCCCATTTTTAAGTCTACATCTTTTAAAAGGTGAGTTTTTAGGCAAAGCTTGAAAATCGGGTTTTTGCTCTGCCCCTAACCTAAACATAGACTCAAGAGTAGATTTTTTCTTCCAGGTGAGGTCTAGGTCTGTATAACCTATTCCTACTCTATCCTGTTGAGAATTTATCTTTTCATACACCTGTTGAGCATCTTGATACATTTTAATCAGGAGCTCTTTTATTTGCAAGCTCTGGTGTAGGAATTTCCTTTCCTTTTGAAAATAATTTTTCAAGGCATCAGAATTTAACCTATCAAGCTCTTTCTCTAAAAGTTCTTTATCCTTTTTCTCTATAGCCGCTTTTAATTCGGAGCACTCTGAGTTAAGATTATTTTTAGTGGAACGTTTTATTTTTAAAAGTTTTTCTTTTTCCACTGAAAGCTCTTGTTTTTCTACAGATAACAACTCTGTTTCTTGTTCAAAGAACGATTTTTCTTTTTCTAAAGATTTTCTTTTTGACTTTTCAACAGAGAGTTTTTGCTGTAGTTTTAGAAAATCTTAGGTTAAAACATAGATACTTTCTTCCAAATCGGAATGAGAATAACCAGGGGTAGAACATATCTAAGAGTCGGAGCCAGATCCAGACTCTTCTGCATCATTCTCAACAACCATGCCACGTAAGTGAGCTTGGTCTTCTTCTTCAGACGTGGAGTCAGAGACCCAGTTTTCTTGTTCGACCATGAGGCTCCTCTAGGATCATTTGTACTGTACTTATTCTTGTAGTACAGTTCATCTTTCACCAAAGGGCCTTTGCACTTCTTGGATTAAGCCTATTTTATCACATCTGAAGCATCTTACAGTATGCTTCTTCTGGTCTGACTGTTCTTCCTCCTTCTTGTTTTGTAAAGAAGAAGAGTTCCTTCCTTTGAAGCCTCTGTTTCTTCCCTTGTCACTTCGACCTCCTCTCTTTTCGAAGATCTTCTTTCCAAACTTTCTTTGAAATTCCTTGGTAATTAGAGCCAAGAAATGTGCCAACGCACTTATGTCATCATCCTCAGAGCTTGAAGCTCTGTCTTCATCGTCGCTCTCTACAACAAGAGCCTTCTTCCCTCTTCTTCTATCCTCCTTCGATCTCCGTTATCTGAGTGGTTGACTGGACCCAGTCTCTTTAGAGTCAGAGACTAGAGCCAGAGGTCCACCCAGAGCGACCTTGGCCTTCTGCACCTCTTGCTTCTGTGCTTGCAAGATGCCATACACATCATGAAGAATCCACTGTTCCAGGTCTTGATTCTCCTGGAGGGACATGGACAAGTTCCCCCATTCAGAATTCAACCTCTTTAAGAAGAGCATGTTGTTTTCTTCTTGTGTCTTGATCACATCACACTTTCTGCATTTGTTGATCAGGGTGTTGAAACGATGATAAGTCTGCTCGAGAGACTCATCTGGGAGAGCTTGGAAACTGTTGTACTCATTTAGACATTGAACACATCTGTTCTTCTTCATCTTTATCCCTCCTTCAAGCTGGTTTGCCAATTGATCCCATAGATCTTTGGCAGATTCGCAGGCGTCAAGAGATTGAAAAGTCTCGTTGGGAAGGGCCATGATTAAAAGCCTTTTGGATTTTTGATCAATCTCCACCCGTCTTCGCTTTTCACCGTCCCAATATCTGTGAATCGTGGGAACTCGCCTGGCGGGTACTTTGACCGTGTCATCAACAGCAGGAATTCTAGGGATAAGAGTTGTAGGTACAAAAGGACCATTTAAAATAGATTCATACAATTCAAAGTCGAGACCTTCATAAAAATTGATCATCCTAATCTTCCATTGGGGATATTCTTCCCGAATGAGAGTAGGAGGTTTTGTGAGGGAATCGGCACTGTATATCAAGTTCCACGATTGATTAGATATTTCTTAGAAAGATTTGAAAAGAGTTTGACAATAAAGTGAGAAAAGTCGAGTTTCTGACATATTTTGAGAATACGAAAAGCAAACGTTTTTAAAACAGAATTGATCAAAGATCGGAATGAAATACGTGTTTTTTTTTAAAACGAATAACCAAATTAAGAGAAGTATCCTTTTTGGATATCGATCGACCAATCAATTGATTTGATTAGCAGGCTCTTATACCAATTGTTGGAACACAGATTACTCTTAATTTCAGAAAACACAAATAAACAGAGTATGAGTGAAATGAAAATGTGTTACTGTAAAGGTTTAACAGTTATTCAAGATAAAATATAAATGCAAGAGCAACTTGAATAAGTCAGAAGCTTTTATTAGATTGGAAGAATAAATAGTTAAACTATCAATCTAATTTCTATTCCACAAGATTTTGCTATAGTCTAATTCGGCACTTTTAGATGTCTGGAAACCTGAGGAGGATGCCTCCTTATATACGACTAAGCTAAAACAGAATCTCCTAGAATCTTGGCTGTAAACTCTGAATTCATGTTCCGCGTTCTTATCGTTCACATTCCTTGGAAAGTGGAACGGACTGAGTCAAGCATTCTAGATTTTGTTAGAAGTCTTACGAAAAAGTCTGAAACTTGCGCGCATTCCATGGGAGTAGGAGACCCAGAGTCAGAGAAGGCTGTCTTTGCAGGATATAGCTACAACACCAAGGCCCACAAATTATATAACCTAGTGACTAAGAAAGTGATCACAAACAGGGATGTTATCTTTGATGAAGATAACTCTTTGAATGGTTTAACCTGTGTTAGTGATGGAAGTTGTAGCCTAATTGAAGATCCTCATCAAGATGATGTCAACACTCTTACTAATCAAAATGAACCCTCTACACCAGTAAGAGAACCTTCATCAAATTCTCCTGATCAGGATACAATTAACACAGAAGAAACAAGCTCTGGAAATTCCTCTTCAAGACCAAATCGAAAGTTTAGAAGTATGAGAGACTTGTATGAAAACACTCAAGCAATTAATTTAGATGATTTGGATGACTTTGCTTTGTTTTCTGACGCAGGCCCTTTACACGATGAAAAGGCTTGCTTGGATCAAAAGTGGAGAAATGCTATGGACTATGAAATGAAGTCCATAATAAAAAATAACACTTCGGAATTAGTTGATTTGCCAAAAGGACAGAAATACATAGGAGTAAGATGGATATACAAGACCAAATACAATGAAAAGGAGAAATAGACAAGCATAAGGCCAGACTTATTGTAAAGGGTTACAAGCAACAATTTGGAATCAATTATCAAGAAGTGTTTGCTCTTGTGATCAGACTTGAGACCATACGGTTGATCCTAGCTATTGCTGCTGAAAACAATTGGAGTGTGCAACAAATAGATGTTAAATCAGCTTTTTTGAATGGGTATTTTGAAGAAGATGTATATGCGGACCAACCTGATGGATACAAAAGGAAAGAAAAAGAGCACAAGGTGTGTCATTTGAAGAAGGCCCTTTATGGCCTGAAACAGGCTCCTAGAGCCTGGTACAGCAGAATTGAAAGACACTTCTTTGACCATGGTTTCCTAAAATGAAACCATGAGCATACCCTCTTTATTAAAAGGACAGGTTATACTTTACTTTTGGTCTGCATTTATGTAGATGATATTGTCTTCACAAGGAATTCCATACAACTTATTGATGAATTCAAGGAATCCATGAAAAATAATTTTGAAATGACTGATCTGGGGCTGTTTCACAATTTCTTGGGGATAGAAGCTTCTCAAGGTAAACACTTCATATCAATCTCACAAAAGAAGTATACTAAGGATCTGTTAACAAAGTTTAATATAGAGGATTGTATAACTGCTGCCACTCCTATGGAGTTTGTTCTAAAATTATCAACAAAAAATGGGGAAAGGGATGTAGACTCAACCTTATGTCGCAGCCTTGTTGGATGTCTTATGTATCTAACTGCAACAAGGCCTGATATAATGTTTGTTGTAAGCATGGTTACCAGATTCATGGAAAACCCAAAGAAGAGACACTGGGAGGCTGCTAGACGGATTCTAAGGTATGTAAAGGGTGCATTAGAACATGGAATTACTTATTCTTACTCTCAGGATTTTAAGTTGGTAGGCTATAGTGATAGCCACTATGGGGGAAGCATGGAAGATAGCAACATCACAACAGGTTATATGTTCTTCTTAGGATCTGGTGCTGTCTCATGGCAGTCAAATAAACAAAAGGTGGTTGCTCTATCTTCCACAGAAGCTAAGTACATGGCACTCTCTTCCATAGGTTGTCAAGCCTTATGGCTTAGGGGAATTTTGGAAGAATTGGGTATTCCTGCCACACAGATTTATTGCAATAATAAATCTGCAATTGCCTTGACAAGAAACCCTCTCTATCATGGTAAGAGCAAACACATAAGGATAAAGTTTCATTTCATTAGAGAGCTTATTCAAAATGAAGAGGTCCAGGTGCTATTTTGTAATTCAAGGGATCAACTAGCCGACATCTTTACAAAATCCTTGCAGTGTGGTTCTTTTATTAAGTTAAAGAAGGATATAAAAGTGAATGATGTTTAGCTTATGGGGGAATGTTGAAATATAAGCTAAAACATCACAGTTCAGTTTGATCGTTAAGTAACCGTTATGGTCGTTAAGTTCGTTAGCGGTTACTCTGTTCCCGCCACCTAAAACTGCTTCTGAACCATCACGACCTTTCTGAAGTGTTGTATCGTTTCCTTCATACGTTTCCAACGGTTTCATCGTTATATATTTGTTTTGTCTTTCACTTAATGGTGTATCATCTATTATGTATGTATTGTAATACTTTGATTTGGTATTAAAGTATTTTGATGATTATATGTTCATAAAGGTATACTGGAAATTCCAGTAGCTTAGTTTGTGAGATCAAACCAAGAATGGCAACATTCTAACCTATATAGAGTATATACTCATCGCTCTTCAAGTAATCCCTTAATTGTATACATAAAATTACGTTGCAATCTCACCTTCTCATTCTTAGTAACGCATTTCCTCAAAAACATTAATAATAACACCCACATGGCTCACATTATTGAAAAAGGCTCCTTCAAATATAATAAAGATAATAAAAAGATAAAATAAAATATTAAAATAAAATTTTAGACGAATGTGCGATCAAACCACATCATTATTTTATTGAATTATAAGTTTTATTTAATTTATTTTCAGTTTATGTTTTCTTTTACATCAATTAGAAAGGAACAGAAGACTCAAGGACAACATATATTTACTCATACTCTTTTATATTTTGATTTATCACTACACAACTAAACTCCATTTTCGAAATTTAAAAAAACCGTAAAAAGGGCGTTCATCTATGCATAAACGATGATCAGAACTTTCATTGAACACGATAGTTTCAAATGCAACTCATTACATTTGTACACCCAATGCAACTCATCACATTTGTACATTCAGTGCAACCCATTCAATTGAGATATTTATGAAAATGATAAGTGTTCACTTATTATGATTTGAATATTTATGGAATATAACTATGACTTATTAATTATGATCAATACTTTATATTAGAAAATAATCAAAACTTTTATGAAATCACATATTAATCAAATTAAATGGACGGTTGAGATTGAGTTGTATTGGTTGTATAAACGTAAAGGGTTGCATAATAACTTACTATATATATATATATATATATA
>NC_037529.1:36386848-36397305 GCF_001531365.2 Cynara cardunculus var. scolymus
GGGGGGGGGGTGTATATGTATATGTATATGTATATGTATATGTATATGTATATGTATATTATATACATATATTTCTCAACAATCATGTATAGTACGTGGAACAGTTTCATACCACATCTAAACAAAAAATTCAATTCATTCGCTCAAGTCAGAATTGCATTACAGTTTATCAGATAGAAGAAATAATAAAGATACGAAGAGTAGGGTATCATGGTGGATGAACTTTGTCCAGCCTGGTAGACAGTGCAAAATGAAGTTGAGATAATTTAAGAGTATGCTTTGATGCCCACTTTCTGTCAAATGATTATGGGTTTGCTTTAAAAACAATATTTACCATGTGATTAGCATTTAGCTGTTAGATTCCTCCATTAATCCCACTAAGCAGCTGCTATAAAAACCATCTACTTCCCTTGCTTCCCACACATATACGAGCTCCAAAAAACCAGTAGTCTTTCATACAAGTAAATAGAAACAAAGAGCACTCATCAAAATGGCAAGTGTCAAGCTGACTACTGCTCTCACCATCACAATGATAGTCCTTATGGCCTTTACCAGTTCTGGAACAATGGCTCAGGAGTTTGAGGCAGCACCAGCACCTTCACCGTCAATGGAGAGCGCGGGAATGGCGTTGCCCGTGCCTGCTCTACTAGCAGCTGTTGTCTCTCTCGCAGCTTGCCTCTTTTAAAGCTTTGCTTTTACTAGTATCATTCTATCTTCAATCCATGAGTTTAATGTTTCAAACTTGTATTTCTATAGTTTTAACTCCTTATATTTGTAACCAAGGTTCTTTTTCAACTTGAGATGATGAAGAGAATATATGGTTGTTGTGGTTACTACATTGTAGAGTATTTTTGAGGTTTTGGTTTGCACTCTTGTTGAAACTAAACATATTTGAAAACATTTTCATTTCAATCATACAAACAAGAAAAAACGAGTATAGAGATTACAAAACTATCTATACTAACTAAATCTAAACTTCATAAGAAAACATAAAGTCGTATACAAAGAAAAGTTTTAGAAAGAGAAACAGATAGTAAGAGAGAAGATGAGAGCTCTTGTAAAATGAAACGAGTGAATAATGAACCGGTTCTCCAAAAACACGCCTTATATATCTTATAGGAATTGCAACTTTGGTCCTTGAAGAACTTTAGATCTGACTCCGCTGCCCTCTGACTATTTCAAGAAGTGAGGCGCAGTCCCTCTTCTATTTGAACAACAAGACTTTTCAAACTTGACACTTTCTACCCCAACCTGTTAACTCTCTGTCAAAATAAGTACAAAGAAGTTAAGTTAGTCAAGATTGGAAAGATACGTATTTTAACACCCGCCCTCAATCTTGATGTTTAAACAAGTCAATCATTTTAATTTTGAACACAAATAATTATGATGATTAAATCCAAGACCATTTGTTAAAATATCAACAGATTGCTCAGAAGAAGGAATTTTCACAACCTTTAAAACTCTGTTATTAATTTTTTTTTTCGAACATAATGAATATCAATTTCAATGTGTTTGGTACATTCGTGAAAAACAGGATTATTAGCAATTTGGATAGCAGATTTATTATCACAAAACAGATTAACAGGAAGAAGATTTTTTATTTCAAGATCAGCTATTATTTTAAGAACTGAGACAATTTCGCATGTAACAGAAGCCATAGCCCTATATTCAGCTTTAGCAGATGAGCGAGAAACAGTATTTTGTTTCTTGCTCTTCCATGAAATCATTGAATTTCCATTGAACAAACAGAAACCAGTAACAAAACGTTTAGTAGAGAGACACTTAACCCAATCGGCATCTACAAAGGCATTTAAACTAAAAGTTTCTGACCTTGTAAAGCTAACTCCTTTTCCCGGAGAGAGCTTGAGGTACCTGAGAATTCTAAGAGCAAGATTTAGATGTGATTCTCCCAGAGCATGCATAAACTGGCTAAGGCAATGAACAACAAACGCTATATCAGGTCTAGTTGCAAGTAGATAAATCAACCTCTCAATTAATCTTTGATATCTAAAATGATCCAACAAAGGAGAATCCTTTGAGTTATTAGAGTCAGTTACAACTAGATTCATATCCATAGGAGTATTAGAGGGTTTACACCCTAAATACCCAAAATCATTTAATAACTCTAAACAATATTTTCTTTCTGACATACAAACACCATTAATGCAACCCAAAATTTCAATTCATAAAAAGGATTTTAGTTTTCCCAAGTCCTTGATTAAAAAATTGCTCTTTAAGGATTCCTTAAATTTATTTATTTCAGTTACATTGTTCCCAGTAATCACTATATCATCAACATACACAAGAAGAACAAGAAAAAATAGAACCAACTCTTTTTGTAAACAAAGAGTAATCACTAATACTCTGATCGAACCCATTATCAACTAAGCATGAAGACGTTTTGCATACCATTGACGAGGAGCTTGTTTTAGTCCATATAATGACTTGACAAGTTTACATACACGATTATCATTAGAACTATAGTACTCTTCAGGCAGGGTCATATACACATCTTCTACCAAGTCACCATATAGAAAAGCATCGTTAACATCTAATGGATATAAATGTCATTTAAATTGAACAGCTAGAACAATAATACACCTTACAATGACCATCTTAACACAGGAGATAAAGTCTCTTCATAGTCAAGACCTTCTCTCCGACTATAACCCTTAACTACTAACCTGGCCTTATATCTTTATATTTCACTAGTGGATTTATATTTAATCTTATAAATCCATTTGCAACTTATAACTTTCTATTTTTAGGTAACTCGGTATTATACCAAGTTCCATTTCTGTGTAAAGCTTCCAATTCATCGTTCATGGCTTTTACCCAATTTTCATCACTGCTAGCTTCTCTAAATGACTTGGGTTCAACAGACTTATTCAAATTAGAAACAAAACAGAAATTTTTAGACGAAAGGCAAGAATAATTTACAACCTTTCTATACCATATTTAAGTTTTCCTTCTACCACAAAATCATTATATTTCCGAGGAAAACTGGTAGGTCTAGTTGATCTTCAAATAGACTAAGTTTGCGATTGAATACCCTCTGAGATATGGCCCATAGAAATTTCATTGTCATCGCTATTAATATTTTCAGTCTGAGGCAAAGTATCACGAGAAACACTGGCAGCCACTTCAGAGCTACCAAAGATTGCCAACTGGTAACTCTATCGAGGTAATCTTCTTGAGAATGACCTTAGTTATCTTGGAACCCAGAGCTGGCTAGCGAATGCCTATTGTCAGCTCTGGATGGGCTACCTAGCAAACTACAGTTATTGTGTCCAAAATGGGGCTCACAACTATTCTCATCATTGGATGCCAAAACATCAAGATCATTAGAAGAACTAATAGTCATAATATCAAAGAAATTAAGATTGGTTATACCACCACTATCAACTTCATCAGTCTTATCCATACTCATCTTAAAAGGAAAAACATTTTCATAAAATTTTACATCCCGAGAAAGAATAATTCTTTTAGAATCTAGACTATAAACCTGTAACCCTTTTTGAGTTTGAATAGCCCAACATAACACATTTTTCAGATTTAGGGAAAATTTTATCTGTGATGTTGGGTGTGTGAGCAAAGCAGAGACACCCAAAACTTCTAAGATGAGAGAGGACCGGCTGAAAGCTATACACAAGATCATAGACACTCTTACCATTTAAAACAGAAGTTGGAGTTCGATTTATTATATATGTGGAAGTTAAGATACACTCACTCCACATATTGAGTGGAACTCCATCCTGAAACATAAGAGCCCTAGCCACGTTAAGTAAGTGTCGGTGTTTACGTTCCACAACCCCATTTGTTGAGGTATATAGCTACAAGAGATTTAATGAATAATTCCTTCTTACTCAAAAACCTCACTTAATTTGTGATTTGTAAACTCAGTGTCATTATCACTTCTAAAAACTTTGACATACTTTCCAAATTGAGTGTGAAGAAGATTACATAAACTTTAAATGTATTAACAGACCTCATATTTTCCTTTTAAAAGATAGACCTAAACATCATGTAAAATCATCAACAACAGTTAAAAAATATTTGTAATCTTCCTTACTTTGCACATGATAAGTGAACAAGTTCACCAAGACTTCTGGACTTGTGCGAGCTAGCATCAAATTTTTCACATGTCTGTTTTTCCTTATGGCAAACCTCACATGGGCCACAACCTTCACTACCAAGGTTAAGCCTATCTTTCATAACCTGAAGCACTTGGTCAGTTGGGTGACCAAGGTGACTGTGCCATAAGTGACTGGAAACAAAACATACCATACCACTATTACTAGAAGGGGAGGGAACCTTACTGTTAGTATTATGATCAATGAAATACAGCCCACCTTCCTGACTAGCAGTCCCCACAATACTCTTTTGATAACAGTCCTAAACATAACACTTGGATTCATCAAACCCTATGAAAACCTTATTATCCCTAGCCAACTTGTGGAGAGACAATAGATTTACATTGAAATCTGGAACGATAAGAACATCAAAAAGAGTAACATTATTAGACAGTTTCAGGTTCTCAATATTATTGATTTTAGCTTTAGTCCCATTTGGATGGCTTACTTTAAGGTTTAGATCAGTGACATCGACAACATTATTTAAATTTAAACAGCTTGAAGTCATGCGTTGATTAATTCCAGAGTCAATGATCCAACCTGATTGGGAATTTTGAAACATACCTGCAATATTGGAAGTGGCTCCGTCAGAGGTAGATTTTTTGTAAATTAATCTCAGAATTTTAGCAACATGTTCCTCTAAAAAGGGAAAAGATGGTTTAGGAGAGATAGGTTCAGAGGAAGAAACATTTCCAGCAGTGGGTCTGAAGTTCGAATTTTGAGGTTTAAAATATTGGCTTTGATTTTCAGGTCTGGGTCTGTTTTGAAAGTTTTTGGAAAACCATATAAGTTTGAAGCATATTTCAATAGTGTGTCATGTTGCACCACAGTGCTTACAAACAAAAATGTTGGGGTTTCTACCTAGTTTTATTATGTTATCAATGTTTTTACTAAGGAAAGAAGAACTTTGAGTTTTAATACGACTTTGATTTAGATTGCCCCCCTTGAGATTCCTCCCTTGAAACAAGGGAGAAGGCGGTCTTATAGAAGGAAGAGGATCCCTAGTCATAATGTTACTTCTGATAGGATGGTAAACATTATCTAATCCCATAAAAAACTGCATGAGTTTAATCAGTTGACTATGTTCCAGAAAGTCATGAGAAGCGTTACAAGTACAGGATGGCAGTTTTACAAGAGCATCAAATTGTTTCCAAAGAGAATTTAGCTTATAATAGTATTCAGAAACAGAAGTGTCATTTTGACTTAAAGAGTTCATTTTCTGGTACAAATTAAAGGTAACTGAACCATCGACCTTGTCATATGTTTTCTTTAACTCCTCTGATACTTGGGAGGATTCTTTTGAAAAAACTTGTCCTAAGAACAAATCCTCAATCATGGAGCTTAAGATTCATGAGAGAACCACAAAGTTGCATCGATCTCATTGTCTTTTTATAACAGGATCGTTTATAGGACGCAGACAAAATCCATCAATAAAACCAGTTTTATTTTTTGTTTCCAAGGCTAATATCATGGCACATAACCAGACTCTGTAATTATCCGTCCCACCTAACTTGAAAGACAAAAGAGAGCCTCCACTAGTGTCATTGGGGTGTAAGTACAGTAGATCTCCAAAGTCTAATTTAGTGACTTTGGATTCCATTGGACTTTCAGGTTCAACTGGTGGAGAAGCCATAAAAAAGGAACAAACACACACACAAAGGAACTGAATAGATATAAGCAGGATTCCTAAAACACTGAATCGTGCTCGGTCAAGCTAACTGTTCAGACTCCAAACAAGAAGCAAAAGAAGAAGAAAAGAGGAGGGCACACAGAAAAGAGAAACACATAAAAGACCAGAAGCCATGTCATAGAAACTTTTAACAATTATTAAAAGAAGAAGAGGCAAGAGCCACCTGCACCAACAACAACAACAATACAACTTACCACAGTGGCATTTTAACTTCAATTAAAAGGAAATGAGGTTCCTGAATAAAGGATCCATGATACACCTGAACAAACTAACAAATATTATGAACAAGATACAAGCCAGATCTGGAAGGACACAGATCTTGACAAGAAAAGAAAACAAACATCAGATCCAAGCAAATAAAACACGATTCAGAAATAAGTTGAACAAAATAATGATAGGTACGAACAGATCTGGAATAAGGACATAGATCTGGGATGACATGTACAAACAGATCCAAACAAACAGAAAAACCAGGATAATCACGAAAACGGGACCACAATAGAGCAATAAGATCTAACAAGGTACACTACCAAATTGATCATATAACATTCATTCTAGCTAATAACCAGACCCACACAGATCTGGAAAAAGCAAGCAGAACATAACATTCACGAAAAGGGGACCACTACAGATCAATGAGATCTAACAAGGTACATTACCAAATCGATCATATAAGATTCACTCTAGCTAATAACCAGAACCACACAGATCTGGAAAAACAAGAAAACAGAATATCTCGAAGTGGGGACCACAACAGATCGAAGAGATCTAGCAAGGCACACAACCCATTCAATGATTTATCATTCAAAACTAACAACAAAACAAGGATAAGGATCAAATATCATGGTGGGAGATCGATGGTCGAGATCTTACGAGCTCGTAAACCGAGAAGACCCTAACCATTCATATATTTGATTTAATAGAACATAAATGAACAAAAAACCAAAAAGAATTTCAAGAAAAGGAACCTAAATGCTCGTAGACTGAGAAAACCCTAACCATCATATACTCGATTTCAAAAGAGTATAAATGAATCAAACCAAAAGGATTTTTAAAGAAACGAACCTCAATGCTTTCATACCATGTCAAAACTAAACATATTTGAAAACATTTTCATTTCACTCACACAAACAAGAAAGACGAGTATATAGATTACAAACTGTCTATACTAACTAAATTTAAACTTCAGAAGAACAACATAAAGTCGTATACAAAGAAAAGTTTTAGAAAGAGAAATAGATAATAAGAGAGAAGATGAGAGCACTTGTAAAATGAAACGGGTGAATAATGAACCGGTTCTCCAAAAACACGCCTTATATATATTTTAGGAATTGCAACTTCGGTCCTTGAAGAATTTTAGATCTGACTCCGCTACCCTCTGACTATTCCAAGAAGTGAGGCGCGATCCCTCTTCTATTTGAACAACAACACTTTTCGAACTTGACACTTTCTACCCAACCTTTTAACTCTCTGTCAAAATAAGTACAAAGAAGTTAAGTTAGTCAAGATTAATCAAGATTGGAATACCACCGAGCCATTTTTTATTAACATAATGACACTGAGCCCTTATTGCAGCCCATGCTACTGAATAAGCTTCTTTATTTTTAGTGCCAACAATTAAGAATTGTTTTCCTCTACTTGCTGCATCAAAAACCAAATCACAAGCTTCTGATAAAAAACGAGCAGTTCTAGTAAGATTTGTAATATGAATACCTTTACGTTTTGCAGAGATATAAGGTGCCATTTTAGGATTCCATATCTTAGTATCATGGCCAAAATGAACTCCTGCTTTCATCATCTCTTCTAAATTAATGTTCCAATATCTTCTTGTCATTTCTCCACACACTGCCTCCCCTTTTTGAAAAAAAAAAGAGAAGAGGTACCCTGAAATAAATAATTGTTCCGATGGAACCTTCTCTTCTACCGTAGATTGGCGTAGATACACAACCCAAGCCATTATTCTTTTCTATTTTTTTTTTGTTACTATTACCAAATCAAATGACTGGACCAACAGATCCTTTTAAAAGATAAAAGAAGGGGTGTTCTTAGGGATCATTAAATCCTAAAAAAATGATTGTTCTTATGTATCATGAAATTTCTTTGAAAGGCAAGAATCAAATAGTAGGCCTGACCACTTATGTCATGAAGTTAAACTGCAAGGACTTAATCCTGCCACAACATCTCAATCGTAATTAATGCGGTAAACCACCTTCAATTTATAAATAAATATACCACATACCCTGTTGTGAGATGTCAATACTGGATACTGAAGTTAGTGAAGTAGAGAACTGTGGCACCATATGCTGAAGTACAGTACCTGGGCATCAAGCTCTATAATAAGTGGATGAAGATCCAACAATAGTTCACTGTGACAATATGCCTACGGTTAATATAGCAATATCTAAAAGAGCATTGATATGTGACCATATCTTATCAGAGATCTTGTCAAAACATACAAAATTCAGTCGTAGTTCATTTATATATACCAATAACGAAGAGTTGCTAGATATTTTCATAAAGGCAACAAAAGTTCTTGGATTACGGGTTAAAGGGGGTGCCGAATGCAATTCTTAGTAATAGAAAGATCAAAATCTTGTATCTAATATGAAGAAGTCAAATGAAATTTTAACGGAAGAATGATGAAATATGAAAGGTTATTCCAAAGATATATTTGGGAAGTATACGAATGTTAGGGGTTGTTTATCTAATGCTTACACGGGTTAGCACTTACCAAGCCGTATTATTTTACCAAGCCACATTATCTTACAGGATGAATCTGCAAACACCAAGAATCTTACTCGGTAAGAGCGGAGGTAAGAACCAATAATCTTATCCGGTAAGAGCGGAGGCAAGAATCAAGAGTCTTACCCGGTAAGTGAAAGTGACGATTCTTACCAAGGTCAGTGCTTACTAAGTGAAATTGTTGCATATGATACCGTTTTGGTTGACTAGAATCTTACCAGGTAAGTAAATGATAGTGTTGAATTTTGCTCGTAAACACTTATGTGGGTAAGCGTTTGGTAAACGGCTGTTTAGTGTATGCCTATATGTCAATCATGAGATAGTTGTACGTTTGGATATTTTGTCATGACATTTATTAAAAATATTTGAGTAACAGGGTAACAACTAGTATATATAGGGATTCAAATGTTAACATAAAACTCATGATGGTAAAAGATGAAGATCTTGTATATTGGACGTGACTTGTTGTTAGATGTCATATGATGGGGATTCATATGGAAATGTTAAAATTCACACAAGGGTACAAGATAGGGATCTTGTGTACCATAAGCGACTCATATGATATTTATTTATTTCCATATGTATGGATTACATATAGAAATATAAAATTCGCAAAAGGGTACAAGACGGAGAACTTGTGTGTTGGACATGACTCATTGTGAGAATGCTCCATATATTGGATGTCATATCAGTGTAATATGTGTTTCTCATATGAAATTATATATGCAGTCATTTGACTTGAGAACATGCATGGAGTTTTTTGTGTGTAAATGGTATACTTTGAAATAAATCAAAAAATGGATTTTTGTTCAAGAATGAAATCTTGTTGGAGCAGCTTTATGATAATGAAACCAACTAGCGAACCGAGATGCTCTAGCACTGCTTCCTAAGATGAGCGTGTCGATCCAATTTATCGTAATCGACTAGTATTTTGTAATCGGGTGACATAATGGTAGTTGGGTATGTGATGTTTCACACAGTACTATAGCATGCATGTCCTCCCGACTTGAATGGAGTGATGTCTTTTCCCCTGGACTAAATGGTACTGGGAAACGCGTTCATGATTAGATCATCGATGTTACATGGACGACAAATTGAGGATAAAAGAAAATAATATATATGCACACCAATATATATAATAAAGATAATGAATTTGTTCAACGGCTAAATCACAAAACTTTATCATTTATGTAACAGTGATGTATTATTAGATGTTCTTTATTTATGATTATAAATATGATTTATAATTATTGTGAACATGATAAAGTTTCAGTGGGTCACACAAATAGAATGTAATGGATAAAGAAGAAATAAAAATTTGTTAACTAATATCTTAGATATATTTTAATGGGATTAAAGAATCTCAATTAGATGACTTTATATCTGATTTTATATAGACAAAAAAGGAGAGAGTGAAAAGTTGTCAATTGTTGAAACTTATCGCACGTATATTGATAGCTATGAGTCGTAAGTATTCATACAATGGGCACAAAGTCTCCACAGTGGCGGAGCAAGTGCACTTCGACACTCTGATCGCTTCAAGTAATAAAGTGGTATAGTACCAAGATCGTTTCCAGATGGATTGGACTACTAAGATTCAGATAGTTTCATGAACTTCTTGAGCATGTTTAGGTTTGTGAATAGAAGTTGGATTTTGTTGGAAGAAATGCTTAAAATACGAAATATACCTTTTTAAATTAAGAGATGGGTATGGGTAAAAGTTTTCCTTAAGATGTGTTAGCTCTGTTATTCACTTCTTGTAAAAGTATGAAAAAGTATTCTGCAAGTCTTGACAGAAGGATATCATCCACAGAAGACAACAGAGGACTAATGACAGAAGCCTTATATTCGAGCAAGTAAAGTGTGACAGAACCTCTGATGTCTCTCACAGA
>NC_037529.1:36397405-36402645 GCF_001531365.2 Cynara cardunculus var. scolymus
ATGTTTGAAGACGTGCTGTATTTAGAAATTTCAATCCTATTTTATGTTTAGTGTTGCAAACTTGTATTTGAGATTGTAAACTTTATTTATTTTTGTATTATGCTTTGAATTGTATGATTGTGTTGTTTATACACTATTGCTATGAGACTCTACCTGCCATATCCCGTGTTTCCGCTTTAGCCGGGTGTGACAATCCCATGATCCCCCAAAGTCGATGACACAAGTTCTTAAGATGTTCTCAAGAGTCTGGATGGTTCTTTCACTTTGTCCATCCGTTTGTGGGTGATAAGCTGTACTCAATCTGATTTTAGATCCTAAAGCTCTTTGTAGACTTTCCTAGAATTTGGAAGTAAAACGACTGTCTCGGTCAGAAATTATGGATAATGGAACACCATGTCTAATCACAATTTCCTTGATGTATAATTGAGCCAATCTTTCCAATGAATAAGTTTCTTTCATTGGTAGGAAATGTGCAGATTTTGATAGACGGTCCACTATTACCCATATTGCATCATAACCTTTTGATGTTCGGGGTAATTTCATAATGAAGTCCATTGTAATGTGATCCCATTTCCAGACTGGTATCTCTAATGATTGCAGGTTTCCATAGGGTCTCGAATGTTCAATTTTGACTTGTAATCAAGTTAGACATTGTTCCACATAGACCGCTATATCTTTCTTTAATCCCGGCCACCAATAACATACTTTCAAATCTTTTTACATTTTGTTGGTACCTGGATGGATTGAATAACGAGACTTGTGACTTTCATTCAGGATGGTTTCTCGTGCATTACCATATCTTGGTACCCACATTCGGCCTTGGAAGCATAAAAATCCTTCGTTGTTGGTTTCCATGGTAGAAATCATTTTCCCCACTTTTTTAGATTTCTGGTTCTCTTCTTTAACAACTTCTTTTTGGTTCTTCAAAATTGCTTGGTGAAGGTCTGGAGTTAAGCAAATTTTCATTGCTCTAATGGTACCACTTCTTTCTTTTTGGCTTAGAGCATCAGCCACTATGTTTCCCTTTCCGTGATGGTAGAGAAACTCACAATCATAGTCGTTAACAAGTTCATTCCATCATCTCTGCCTCATATTCAGATCCCTCTGGTTGAACAAATGCTGTAAGATTTTATGATCTGTAAACATTTGTCATTTAGTTGCTAAAAGATAGTGCCTCCATATCTTTAGTGCGAAGACCACGGCTGCTAGTTCCATGTCATGGGTAGGATATTTTTTTTCATGATCCTTTAGTTGGCGAGATGCATAAGATATGACTTTTCCCCTCTGCATCAATACACAACCCAATCCCAACTTTGATGCATTGTTGTACACTATGAAGTCTTCTGTTTCATTGGGCAGACATAAAATTGGAGCGCTGCAGAGATGATCCTTTAATAACTTAAACGCTTTATGTTGCTCTATCTCCCATTGAAACTTGACATTCTTCTGGGTTAACTTGGTTAATGGCACAACTACCTTTGAAAAGTTCTGTATGAACTTACGGTAATATCCTGCCAATCCCGAAAAGTTTCGAATTACAGATGGGGATTTTGGTGCTTCCCATTTTGCAATCTCATTTTTTGCTGGATCTACTTGTATCCCTTTTTCTGATATCACGTGCCCCAAAAACTGATCTTCTTGTAACCAGAACTCACATTTTGACAGCTTAGCATATAATCTTTCTTTCTTTAAGATACTCAAGACAAGATGTTGGTGCTCTGCATGTTCTTCCTCTGTCTTTGAATAAATCAGAATGTCGTCGATAAACACAATCACAAACTTATCAAGATATTCTCGACATTGTTTGTTCATTAAGTCCATGAAGGTTGCAGGTGCATTGGTTAATCCAAAAGGCATAACCAAAAATTCATGATGCTCGTACCTTGTCCTGAAAGCAGTCTTAGGAATGTCTTCATTTCTTACCTTTAATTGATGGTATCCAGATCGTAGATCAATCTTGGAAAAGTAGCTTGCTCCTACTAACTGATCAAACAGATCGTCTATCCTGGGTAATGGATATTTTTTTTTATCGTTAATTTGGTGAGTTCTCGGTAATCTATGAACATTCGCATAGATCCATCTTTCTTCTTGACAAACAAAACTGGGGCTCTCCAAGGTGATGTACTTGGTCTAATAAAGCCTTTATCAAGTAGATCTTCTAATTGCGTGACCAACTCTTTTAGCTTTGGTGGGGCTAATATGTATGGTGCTTTGGCTAGAGGCATTACCCCGGGTAAGAGGTCAATTCTAAATTCTATATCTCTATATGGTGGAAGTCCAGAAAAATCCTCCAGAAATACCTCTGGAAAATCAATGACCATTGGAATCAATCTCTGTTCTTCTTTTTCCTTTTTGGTATTGATTATATAGGCCAAAAATCCTTGACACCCCTTCTGCATGCATCTTTTGGTTTTCATTATTGATAACAAACCGGTGCAACGACCCTGATGATCACCAAAAATAACAATTGTTCCTCTGTCTGGCAATACTATTCTAATTATCTTCTTATCGCAAACAATGATGGCTTGGTTTTCGGCCGACCAGTCCATTCCCACCACTATATCAAAATCTTTCATAGGAATGGGAAATAGTCTGATGGGTAGCTTACATTCCTCAACCACAATGATGCAGTCTTTAAACACATAATCCACATATACTTGACCGTTAACAGTATCAACTACTAACTTATCATCACGTGGCACATAATTCATACGAGCACATAAAGCAAATGATGGGGATACAAACGAGAAATTTGCACCCGAGTCAAATAACACTTTAGCATGTAAGGAGTTCATAAAAATGTACCTGTCACTACATCGGGTGTAGTTTCTGCTTCATGTTTGGTCATTTGAAAAGATCAACCCCGCGCCCCACCTGATCATCTGCCCATACTTGGTCTCCCATGGCCGGTTGAAGTATTATTTCCTATTGTGAGCTATGGAGCTTTCAAATGTGGGTAATTACAATGAAAACATTTTCTGTTTTGTCGACAAAAATTTGAAGTATGCCCCATCTCACCACAATTAAAACACTTTATGGGTTCTGCTCGGCATTCCCCTTGGTGATACTGTCGACATCGGGGACAGGCTCTTTCTATCGGTCTCTGTATTGCTCTATTATTAAACTTGGTAGTTTTTTATCCTCGATAACTAGTCGAAGGTCCTTCCCATTTTCGTTTCTCCATCTGCTTCCCTTCTTCACTTCTATTCTTGTTCCTCTCGGTGATCTATGTTGCATTTGCTGCCATTGGAAAGGTGGCAGGATTCATTGCTAGAACAAATTCTCTGATGGATGGTTTTAGACCCTAAATGTATCATTCTACTTTTCTAGCCTCTGTTGAGATGTAATGCTCAACAAACCTTGAATATTCTATGAATTTCTCCGTGTATTCTCTAACTAACCCAGAGCTCTGTTCCAATTTTAGAAAGTCCTCTTCCACTTGCCTGACCGCTGTTTTAGGACATAATTTCACAAACTTTGGCCATGTCATAGTTTGTAGAATATCTGTTTTGGCCAATGATTCCACCTCCCACCAAAACAAGGCATTTGACTTTAAGACCGAAATTGCAAATCTGACTTTATCTGATTCTGCACATCGAATAGTGTTGAATACAAACTCTATCTCTTTGATCCAACACATGGCTTTAACTGGATCTCTGTCTCCCGAGAAAGTTGGTGGCTTGCAGGTTAAGAACATCTTTATATCTCCTTCTCGATTATTAATAACTGGAACTGTTGGATTAATTTCAAGTCTGCCAGTCTCTATTCTCGCAGGAATTCCCATAATGGAAGTCAAGGTTTCCCTTAGCTTTCCCATTTCTTCAGCAAGCATATCTCTGGTCACATATTCTGGTTATGGCATATACTCTTGATTCATGTTTTCAGAATTAGATTCGGCCTGATCCGCATTATTTTCTGGTTGACTAGCTCTGCCTCTGGTCTGCCCTCTACCTTGAACTCTGCCTCTGCCCCTTTCTCTGCTTCTTCCTCTGCCCTTAGAGTTACCAATAGGAGCTATAATAGGAGAATCTTCTTCTTCATTAGTAGGGTTGGGGCGAGTGATCCTTTCCGACCTTCTAGATCTGCTTGTCATCTCTAGATTTCAGAATTTAATAAACATATTTTGACATTCCCAAATACAATAAAGTTTCCAAGTTCAGTTATGCACCTGTAGATTCAAAATTATATTGGCCAGATGTAATCCGAAAATACCTTACACACTGATCTCTTAACTTATCATATTTATTCCAAAGGTGCTAACTATGTCTGGGACCCTAATATGCATTATTACAGTTTAAGTCTAGGCATCATGCATGTGAATACCTAATTCTCTTAAACTCAAACTCTGATACCATCTCTGTAACACCCCTAAATCCATACATTACATATAACACATATTTCATTCATAGACTACATGTTTTCGCCACATAGGTCCTTGATACAAGAGTCTATAACGTAAATTACATAACTCAAAATTTCCAAAAGTACATGCTCTTGTATTCTAGTATTTATATTCTAAAACAAGACTAGTCAAGATCTTCACACAGCTAAGCACGTAGAGAAGTAATTCACATAATGCTCTTTCCCTTAAAATCATTACCTACACACATATTTTTAAAAATACAAAATGAGGGTTAGACATGAATGTCTAGTGAAGTTCCCTTTTATGTAATGCAGGGTGAAGATCACCATAACATTTATTTCAATAATCCATCTCATATAGCAAAGACTAAAAATCACATTCTGACTTGGTCCATCCGGCTTCTGGTTCCAAACTCTACTTAGAATATATTTCAATAAACAGGGCCAGAGCCCCTCTTGTCTGTAACAACTCTGCACTTTTGGAATTCCAGGTTAGGACCTCATTTCGAAATCTTCATTAGAAAACTAAGTCTTTTAGGATTAACCTTATTCAGAGTATGATCTTGAAGAGGTCACCTATTCGATCAGAGGCTCTTGCGTTAGCCACAGAGGCTCTGGTGATAGCTACAGAGGCTCTGGCACTAGCTACAGAGGCTCTGGCACTATCTACAGAGGCTCTGTTGCCTCTTCTCAGAGACTCTGTGTCCTTTCACATAGACTCTGGCAATTCTTATCAAAGACTATCTTTTCACAAAGACTCTCTGTCTCTTCCATAGGCTTTAGCATCTCTTTGCAGAAATTGTCTCTTCACAGAGGCTTTGGCATCTCTTTGCAGAAACTGTGTCTCTTCACAGAGGCTCTGGCATCTCTTTGCAGAA
>NC_037529.1:36402830-36404449 GCF_001531365.2 Cynara cardunculus var. scolymus
CCTTAATTTAAGGAAATATTTAAATCTTTGGGCTTGGACTTTTAGAGCCCAGCCCACTTCTCTTCTAGAAGTCTCATATAAATACCCCCTTCCTCTTTTAAAAACTCTTCTTTATTCAAAAAGCTCTAGTCTTTCCTCGTTCTCCCTCTCTAAATAGTTCATCACCTTCAAGCCAAACTCTTCTCTCTGCAAGTTTTGGATTGCTGTTGTGCTCGAATCGTTCTTATCTGCCTTGTCTTCAAAAAGGTATGCTCCTAAAGTCATCTAATCCCCTTTAAAGTGTTCGATTTTCTATTTTTTTATCTTTCTACTCAACTCAAGTTTTGGATGGCGAGATTATCCGTAGAAGACATGCATATGTCTTCATCAGATGATAATCTGTGACCCAGAAACCATTTAAATCTCAAAAGAGAAGAAGAACCGATTACACCTTTGGGTGACTTGAGTCCTGCATGCAACTCTAAATCAAATATTTTATCTTATAGCTTTCCGAAATCTAAAGACTCCCAATTCGTTTTCTTTTCTTATCTGGATCTTACTCAAGAAATGAGAATTTAGAGTATTATCTGTCTCTATGCCTGGAAATATAGAGTCGAAACCATCTCCATTTGCTGCCATTTTGGACATGCAACCGGTCTTGGGGGAGGTGTGCAACTCGAGGTTATAATTGTTCTTGGGAAGGGTATTAAACCCACCCAAAATCTTCAAATTCCAACAGATGGCGGCTGCCATCATCTGCTTTGGAAAGAGATTAAATGATGTCATTATCTGACTTTTTAAAGATATTCGTTTAAGCTAATGTCTAAGCGTCCGCTACTTTGGTAATAGCATCTGACGGATTACCTTGAAGACAGTTTTCTCAACTTAAGTTTTGGAGGTTAGAAATTCTTATTAAATTGGTCGTCCTGTCAGGAAGTCCGAACTGTTGATAGCAAGCCTCCTAAGGAAAGCAATTGATTCTTGCCAAACTGTGAGTTCACGGCCCCTTTTTACCAATTTATCGTTTTGGGGTGAAAAGCATGATTATTGAATATTTGATAGAGTTATATCGATATATGAATCTTGTTATGAGTATTTAAATGTATACATTATTGATATGTTGTGATTAAAAGTCCCCATTTATTTCCACTACTTTTAATTCATTTTGAACCCATGATTCTTGTGGATGGCGCTATTTGGTTGTATACCCACCCTTTATACTAACAAGTAGGGTGCACTTGGTCATTAAATTTTGCTCTGCACATGTGGGATTTAGTCCCACCGYTGAGGTAGTCCGGTAGGAGTTCTACACATGTGACACAAAGTGGTCACCGTTGAGGTAGTTCGGCATGAGTTCTACACATGTGGGATTTAGTCCCACCGCTGAGGTAGAGGCTACTATGAAATATTTACTCATGGGTGGGGCAAGCTCTTCTATTCTGGTTACTGGTGATAAAGAATCATTACTTCATCTATGCCGGGAAATGAGGTAGTGGTGTTGTGTACTTTTTTATAAATAGGTTTTAGAAGGTACAAGTATTGAAAGATAAATCATAGATCGAACCGCCGAATCGGAAAAATTGGGTGCTATCATATAGCTTTGTATCGGCTAAGTTCACGAGTTGGAGATAAGCGGACTC
>NC_037529.1:36404744-36409621 GCF_001531365.2 Cynara cardunculus var. scolymus
ATAAGATGGCATGCCGCCACTCGGACTCGAACCGAGATGCTCTAGCACTGCTTCCTAAGATACCATTACTTTACTTCATCACTAAGATACAATTAAATATTATTATACTGCACATGCACCTTATCTATTAAGGTATGCAATTTATCACATATATACACATACATAACATAACATATGCATGCATCCTCGTACGTTCATTATGTCTTTGCACCTACATCATCCATGTATATTATTTTATCATGCATACCATTAGATATTCAAATATTAATCACGTATAATTTTACCTCAACCCAGATTGTCTGAAACCGGGTTTTAACATTCTTCCCTCCTTAAAAAGAATTATGTCCCATAATTCATTCAAATTGCCATGGATAACGGGTTCTCATTTCTGATTCCAAATCCCATGTTGCTTCTGTACCCTTATGAAAATGCCATTGTACCTTGACTAGACTGATCTCTTTATTTCTTAGTACCCTGGTCTTTTTGTCCGTTACTGCCTCTAGGGTCTCGATAAAATTCAACTTTTTATCGAGTTTGATCTCGGGAAGTGGTATCACTAAGCTCGGTTCTGCCAAACACTTGCGTAAATTCGACACATGAAAGGTACTATGAATTAGGCTGATTTCCTCTGGTAGTTCCAACTGATAGGCTACCGGCCCAACCCATTTGTAGATTCTGAATGGTCCAATGTACCGTGGACTAAGTTTTCATTTCTTCCCGAATCTCATAACACCCTTCCATGGAGATACTCTTAACCTCACAAAGTCTCCTACATTGAATTCAATCGGCTTTCTTTTATCGGCATAATTTTTCTGTCGATCTTGGGCAGTCTTAATCGTTGCACGAATTTGCTCAATCTTTTCAGAAGTTGTCTACACAATTTCGGGACCTTTCAACTGCTTTTCACCTACCTCATTCCAACATAACGGCGTTCGACATTTTCTTCCATACAAGACTTCATAAGGTGCCACTTGGATGTTGGAATGATAACTATTATTGTAGGCAAACTCTATCAACGGCAAATGTTCCTCCCATGATCCCCCGAAGTCGATGACACAAGTTCTCAACATGTCTTCGAGAGTCTGGATGGTTCTTTCACTTTGCCCATCCGTTTGTGGGTGGTAAGCCGTACTTAATCTGATCTGTGATCCCAAGGCTTTTTGTAGGCTTTCGCAGAATTTTGAAGTGAAGCGACTATCTTGGTCAGATATAATGGACAGTGGAACTCCATGTCAAGTCACAATTTTCTTGATATAGATTTGAGCCAATTTTTCCAAAGAATATGTTTCTTTCATTGGTAGGAAATGAGTGGTTTTTGAGAATCGATCCACTATTACCCAAATTGCATCATAATCTTTCGAAGTTCGGGGTAACTTCATGATAAAGTCCATTGTAATGTGATCCCATTTCCAGACTGGTATTTCCAATGATTGTGGTTTCCATAGGGTCTCTGATGTTCAATTTTAACTTGTAGGCAAGTTAAGCATCGCTGCACATGTCTTGCTATGTCTTTCTTGAGACCTGGCCACAAATAAAATACCTTCAAATCTTTATACATCTTGTTGGTACCTGGATGGATTGAATAACGAGACTTGTGGCTTTCATTCAGGACGGTTTCTCTTGTATTTCCGAAAACTGGTACCCATATTCGACCTTGGAAACATAAGATTCCTTCCATATTCGGTTCTAAAATGGAAATCATCTTTCCCACTTTTTCTGCCTTCACATGTTTTTCCTTGATGGCCTCTTTCTGGTGGTTCAAAATTTCTTGGTGAATATCAGTGGTTAGATTAATTCTCATTGTTATCAATTTGATAGTTCCACTTCTTTCTTTTCAGCTCAAGGCGTCGGCTACCACATTGGCTTTTCCCGGATGGTAGAGTATTTCACAGTCATAATCATTAACAAATTCGATCCATCGACATTGTCTCATATTTAATTCTTTCTGGTTGAACAAGTGTTGCAGACTCTTATGATCAATATAGATTTGGCACTTTGTTCCCAAAAGATAATGTCTCCATATTTTCAATGCGAAGACCACGGCTGCCAATTCCATATCATGAGTCGGGTACTGTTTTTCATGATCTTTAAGTTGCCGAGATGCATATGATATTACTTTTCCTCTTTGCATCAAGACACAACCTAAACCAAACTTTGAGGCATCACTGTATACCACAAAATCTTCAGTTCCATCGGGTAAGGATAGTATCGGAGCACTACAAATATGGTCTTTTAATAGTTGAAAGGCTTTCTGCTGTTCTTCTTCCCACAGAAATTCACTACAACAAAAGGGTAACATAGGACCCTCATTAGTGTCCTAATAAGGTAGTTAATAGGACTTATAAGTTTATAGGACAAAAATTATGTATGTCTCATCTAAAGGTGTTGTATTAGGTTAATGAGATGAATTTGAGCGTCCTAAAAAGCTCTAGGATTATGATACAAATTCCATAGTTCTATAAAATGGTTTAAGTAACACTAAAAAGTGTCCTAATAGACTATAATATAGGACACTTTATGCTGTCACAAAATGTTTACATTTAAAAACAAATATGGGCATCCCAAAAAATGCTTTTATAGGATGAAATTCAATGTCGCTAAAACAATTATATAGTACAAAATATGTGTCTTAATAAGTCATATAATTATGAAACGAATTTTAGAGTCCTACAAAGTGAACTAAGTAATACTAAAAAAGTGTCCTAATAGGCTATAATAATTAACACTAAAAGCGTCCTAAATGACTATAATGCGAGACGCATCATCCAATTATAAAATTCTTCTGCACTATTACATTTAGAAGCATATATGAAAGTTTTACGAACTGATTTGATAGAACAAACTTCGAAGTTGTACAAGTACTTATATCAGTACCAACTACCAAGCTATGTATCCACCACAAAGTTGTATCATGATAAAACTAAGTACTAAACAAGAATTACACAAATACAAAAAATCTTATTGTGTCCTACAAACGAGAGATATCAATCTTCCTCATGCACAATCTACAATTAAAAAACAGATATATGAGCTTGAAGTTATAAAATAAAAAAAATTCTACACTTGTTGAGTCTTCAATCGTAATAAACAATCCATATGCTCTAACCAAACTTTCCCTCCTTTATGATGAACAACATCCCCAACCTACAAAAACGTGATTGAAGAACAAGATTATAAGATTTTATTAAGTTCCATAACGATCTTGTAAGATAAATAATTAAACCTGACCCCATCAACTCCATATTCCCCAAGTTTGATCAAAGGGAAATGAATCATAATGAGAAACAACGTCCAGTGATCAACTACAAAAGTGTTTAACTAGCTAAGGATTACCTAGGAATGGAATGGAACGGAAAGGAGGACTTTGCATGCATACCTTAAAGGCACCAAGACCCTGTCTTCTGTCACAACCGAAATGCGCCCATTACCCAKATATMCTWCAGTTTACCAAATCCCCCGCTGCGCTACTGTTTGTTTTTAACATAAAACGCACACTCAACAACCAACCAACCAACCAACCATATCTGCATATATATGTTTTGAATGCAGACAAACAGATAATTAATGCACATATTTAAACCTCAACCATGCATTCCAGTTGTTATAAATTATTTAGCAGCCAAGTTAAAAACATGAATATGGGAGAAAATAGAYAGACTTTACATACCATCATAGTTTTCTTCCTGCAYCAATTCTTCTTCCTGCAGATTTATCCCATCATAGTTTTCTTCCATTTTTGTACTCTTTCATATCTCAAGTTTCCCTCTGAAAAAAAGGATAAAATTATTCAATTCAACCCCTCACTGTGTAACATGACKTGTGATGACGTTGATTTTTTCAAAYGGTCAACATAACACTATAACGGCGACATTTATTTYTCAAAYTGTCGTTGTACAACATACAATGACATTTATTTTTCAAAACCTTCACTGTATCAGTTTAATTTTGGACTTTTATTTATACATGTACACATCAATCTATAGACAAATTCACCCATATTTATACTCTTTACAATTAAAGGATCCCAATTACCTGCTCTCGTAACTTGTAACATAGTTGTCCAATTAGCCTAACTAACCATAGCTACAATTGAAACAAAAATTGACTCAAAACGTGACAGCTTAATTCATTAAAGCTAAAAACACCACTTGAAAAGAGACCATTATAGCATGCCTCGTATCTAACTTATGATACACAATATGTATCCAGTTTCATATAAAAATTACCTAATTCTACCCACATGTTACTATTTAGGCCAATAGCATATGCAGATCTTTTGCAAAACTAAAACAACCAAAGCAATGACTTAAAAAAGAAAAAGAGAAAGTAAGTTGCTTTGGCACCCACACACACTGTGCACACAACAACAGTTATACAGCCGATGGAAACAACATTTTGTTTATGTTTCGTAAACCTGCAGCATTTTGTTTTTGTATTGTGTTATATGTGATGATGCATGTTAAGCGTTGTTGAGTTGAGGGTATGTTTGCAGATAAAGAGACATACATATACATGGTTTCTCTTCTAGTTTTTAACAAAAGAATCATCAACCAAAAATACTCTACTAAAACTCATTGGTACATACATACATTTCAAGAAGATGCCACAGTGATTTCCTGTTGAACAATTTGTGTGAAGTGTTTAATAGACAACTAGCAGATGCTAGGGACAAACCAATTATCACAATGTTTGATTACATAAGAGAGTACCTGATGAAAAGAATTGTGTGATTTCCTGTTGAACAATTTGTGTGAAGTGTTTAATAGACAACTAGCGGATGCTAGGGACAAACCAATTATCACAATGTTCGAGTACATAAGAGAGTACCTGATGAAAAGAATTGTGTTTGTACAAAATATGATTCAAAAGGCTGATGG
>NC_037529.1:36410773-36411761 GCF_001531365.2 Cynara cardunculus var. scolymus
CTTTCAAATGCCACCGATTTCATTCAATATTGTGGTGATTTGAGGTTTTAATTACTCAAAATAAGTTGAACATGCAATCTGTCCGATTCTGACAGATTTGTATATGTATGTTCCATCGATCATATCTCTCTCAAAACTTGATGAAAAWGGATGATTCTTCTTTTAAGAGTTAAATTTATGGATTKTSTCCTACATKCAAGTGGAATCACATAAAATTATRTAGTTTTGATCTCCAAGCACTTAAAACTCTAGAGGTGTGCAAACTGTGAAACCACCAGTAGGTAACTMGTACTTTGAATGCTAATATCTTTCTACTTACTTATTTTCAATGTATGATTCTTCTTCTAAAACGTTCTTCTATGAGTTACGATTCATTTGAATCCATTTTCACTCAAAAATATGATGTTTTGAGGCATGAACCAATTTATTTAAGTCAAGTGTGCAATCTGTCAACTAATGACAAATGTGTGTATGTGATTTTAAGGTATCATATATTCCTCTCAACTCATCCAAAATGAGTGATTTTTAGTTTAAAAGTTTTTTATATGTGTTAGGTTTTTACTCCAACTTGAATTTCTACAGAACACCTAGTAGAACTCTTTTAATGAGTGTTTTACTAACATGGTGCAATCTRCCATTTCAATTATGATAAGTTGTATTGCATAAATTATTTGAATCATCATTTCATGCCCAAAATACATGAAATTTGGTCACGAGGACTATAACTCAGTGATATAAATCGTATAAAAAGATGGGAATTTATCTCATTTTTGAAGTCTCTTTATTTGATCATTTTATGTATCATAAGTTTCTGTCCAGAATCAAGAATTATGGATTTGGTTGAATTTGTAAAATTTGATCTTTTATTGGATTATAACATCATTTTCGGTATAAATCAATTCTTTAATGAGCATATGGACATAATGTATATTTGGACTATGGATAATATTATGGGACATAAGTAGACAAATTTGAACTTAGGATTTAT
>NC_037529.1:36411861-36438484 GCF_001531365.2 Cynara cardunculus var. scolymus
AAATTACAGACACAGAAATACATCGAAAGGAAAAAGGGATTATCATCAAATCACTGAGAGAGAGGATCAACAGTATGTATGATACATTTATATATATATATAAATATACCCACATGCATGATATATAGATGCATGATATGTGTGTGCATGTAAGTGGGGAGGAGGTGAAGGCTGTTGTAGCCGACTTTCCAGAAGAGGAAAGTATAAAAGGGGGTGAAGCTTCCATCATTTTCTTCTTGCCATCTTGAGAAAAATTAAGCGATTTAAAGAGAAGAAGGTTGACCGAATTTCCAATTTGAGCTTTTCAAAAGTCTGATTTTCAAAAGGCTTTCAAGGTGAGTGATTTTTAAATGTTTTAATTCTCTTTGGAATGCATAATTATTTRTATAAAATCTTTCATATGGTTGGAAGTTTAAATCGTAGGAGTGTTGTCCGGATTAGTCTTAAACTGGACAAGAGTCAGGCGATTTAGCCATAAACCGGGTAAGGGTTGGGCGATTTAAGCCCTAAACCGGATAAGGTATGAGCGATTTATAAATAAACCGCTTGGTGAGTGTTGTCCGTATTAGACTTAAACCGGTTAAGAGTCAAGCGATTTAGTCTTAAACCGGTTAAGAGTCAAGCGATTTAGTCTTAAACCGGACAAGAGTTGAGCGATTTATAAACTTTGAGTTTATGTTAAATATTTTGAACGGAGAAGTATGAATACGACCATGTGTTGTCCGGATTTGTTATCAGGATAAAAGTATTGAAATTCTCTTTAGTGCTAAATCGGACACGCCTTGGGCGATTTGTTGTCCAAGTTTGGTAAATCGGCCAAGACTTGACCGGAGATGAAGTCCGGCCAAGTCTATTTTGACCGGATTTGCATTTTGTCTTGTTTATATATATAAATGAGAATTTTGATAAAGATGATTTTAAACTGGTAATTCCATTGATTGCGGTCTAAATGGAATTGTTTTTTTGAAATGTTTTGATGAGGAAATAAGGGTGGCATATCAAGGAGAGGTATACCATGGGATTAGGGTGGCATATCAAGGAGAGATGTACGATGGGATAAGAGTGACATATCAAGGAGAGGTGTACATTTGGATATAAGGGTGACAATTGTATATGTGTGTTATATAATATAACTCTTACTATTATATCCCTTAAGATTACTGTGGTCTGGAATTTTTATTTTTTTGTGATTTAAAGATTTAGGATCAGGGTTCTTATTGGAAATCATAGCCTGAATGTTATAGAGAAGGGGATAACAGGTTTGGCCTGAAACTTTGAATAAACCTTGTTTGAGTGGAAAAAGGTTTAAAAGTGGCTTTATGTTATTTGGTTAATATAACATGTCTGGATTTGACGTATTATTTACAAGCAAAGATTATTGGCTTGAAAAGTGAAAGGTGTTGATATTATGTTCCCACTTGTTCATATAATTGTTATATATATGAAAAGTTGTTTTACTTAAAAATTTTGGTGATTATCACCTTGCAATGTCATAAATAGGGTAATTCACTAGACCTTTCGATCTAACCCTCATTTTGTGATTTCAAATATATATTGCAGGTGGTGCTAACGGTAAGAGAAAGGGAAAAATGTAAAATTTCCTTATATATATCTACGTGAAGATTTGGCTATGTTATGTATAGTTTTGTTAGTCAAACATGAAACAATATAAGATTTATATTTTGAAATTTTGGAACATGTATTCTGTACTGGTAATTCTTGCACTAAGGGACCTATATGGTGCATAAATATGTATTTATATGTATGAAGTATATGTTACATGCAATGTGTGGTATGTGGTGTTATAATATTGAAGTCCCACATCAGTTATACTAGACAATTTGTCCTCTATATCTGTTAGAATATATTTTCTCTTCTCGAGGGACCTTTTGGAAAGTGATATAATGGGGTTCCACATACACTCACAACAACCATTAGATAAAAAATTCACTCAAATGGTATTGTCATGATTCTCACAAAAAATCTTCGCACTAGTCTACTCATCCATTGGCTAAGTTCCAACTTTACATATATAAGAGAAAAAGAAAATTCCCTAAGAACAGGACTTTCTCACTTGATTCCAATACATACATATATATATATATACACACACACACATACACAAAGAGAGATTGTGTGTGTGTCTGTGTGTGTCTATGTGTGAGGTTCAAATGAAAACAATAATCAAATAAGAGAACACGAGAATAGTCATGTGATTTTGCACTTCAATCATATGTTGTTATGAAATATAGTAAAAACAAGGGTATGCGGGAAACTTGGCTCACAACCTGGGTCGTGACCAAAGTCCCGCAGTTTGTTGATCCGTGATCGACGACCCATAACAACCACCCCATTATCTTCTTCTCCATTTGTTTCTTATTGATTATTTACTTTCGGTTGATCAATCTCGAAGGACCTGGATATGGATTTAATTTTATCTCATTCTCTTTGAATTTGTTCCATGTTTTTTTTACCAAATCTAGATGTAATAACCCAATTCTTTCAATTTGATTACTTTTAGAAGTTCAAGGGACTTTGAGTATGAAATCTTGTATTTAGAGGACCAATTATGTAAACTAGGATCAAACAGGGAGTTTGCACTCTGTTTTCTCATTTCTCCAAATCATGTAATTACACCTTTTATGTGTGTGGAGAAAGAGCTCCCACTTCGGAGAAAGCTTGAAGAGAAACTTATGTGTAAGTCCCTTATAATGAATCTAAGTTAAGAATATAAAGAATCACATAAGAATATTAACTAGAGAAGTATTTGATCAAGGTAGTTATCATGTATATTGAATATCACAGATTTTTAAAATTGAGCCTGATGAGAGAAATCTATATAATTGAAGTATCGAATATATATTTACACAATGTAACTAATTCCTATTTATACTAGAATGGGAAAGATACAGTTACATGATTTACATGAAAAACTAGTTACATATTAACACGTGTTCTAGTATCATAGAAGAGTCTTTGTTTCTGAGAAGTCTTCGATTTTAAAATCTTTTATGTCTAACTCTGAAATACAACTCTTCAGAATTATGACTTAGTCGCTTTCGCATCTAAACTCTGAAATATGGACTACAAAACTCTGGAGATAACTCTCTTCCTTAGGCATTTTAGTTCATCTTCCGAACTCTGAATTCTGGGATTCGAGACTCTGAAGGCAAGTCTTCAGAGATAACGCTTGGAGAATTCTGAAGGAAAGTTGTTAGGACTAAAAGTCAGTTTAAAATTGTATTCGTCTTGAAAGTTACTATTGTCTATARTTAAAATAGACATCGTGTTTGACTTTGTTTGTAAGGTTTGACTTAATCATTTGACTAGTTGTTTGACCCTATAAATAGGGTGTTAGTCTTTGTAATCTGTAGGAAGCTTATTGTAAAATTCGTTTTACATAAAAGAAATGTTTGACCAAGTCTAGAGCATTGACTTTCTCTCTCAACTCTCTTTATGAAGTTGTTAATGTTCATATCCAGATCTGCCATGAATCTATGAAGATTTATCTTGAAGATTGATCAGAGTGGGACAACAATTGGTATTACAGCGGATTTGCAGGAAATTTGTTTGAAGAAATCATCAAGAGTTGCTAAAATTTCTGGAAATTTATGATTTTATGTTGTTGAATGTTCTTAACTGTTCTTCATAAATTTTTTCTTAAATCTTTCATTCTTGGACATTTGATTGTTAAAATGATGATCGTTGCGTACGTCTTACATAATGATTTGTTGTTACTTTTTTGATTTTGAATTTTGATCATCGATTTTCTGAGATTTGAAGAGTTTTTTTTAAATTTCTGGTGTTCTTTATGTTCATATGAAAACTCATCAAAAAGGTAAAGTTTGATCCAATGTTGTATGAACTTTTATTATAGTTGTGTTTGTGGACTGTTTTGATCTGAGTTTGATTGTCAGTTGTGCGTGAATCCTGTTTGTTGATCGAGTTTAGATGTTGTGTTATGAACGAACTTTTGGCCAGAGATAAGTAAGTCTAGACTAAGTATTTGAACATTTTGAGCGAATTCGAACACCCCTTGACCAGATTTCTGAGCGATTTAGCATCTTTCTAGTTGATGTTTTGATCGAATTCGGACAATATGGAAGTATGTTTTTGACCGTATTCGGACAATAGGAAACTAAGTGGTTGAGCGATTTGAGCAATCTCGGACACCGCTTGAGCGAGGATTGACCGTATTCGGTCATCAAGTGAGCGGATAGGTGAGCGACTTAGAAAAAGTAGTGAGCGATTTATTTCATGCTTTGTGCGATTTATATCTTAGCCTAGACTGGATATAAACTGTTTGTTGAGCAGATTAGGAAGTTAGTTGTGAGCGGTTTAGTCTTAACTTTGAGCGGACTTGAACATAGTAGTGAGCGGTTTAGGTTGTGCCTTGAACGATTTATGTGCATACCATGAGCGATTTAGGTAGCATGCATTGAGCGATTTAAGGCAGTGACTTGACCGGATTTCTTTGTGCAATTTAGCTGAGTGTTTTCTTTCTTCTATCTTGAGTGATTAAGTGTCTATTTTGAGTGTTTAGTGAATGCTTTGCATGAATTGTTGTTGATATTGATTCATACCGACTTTTCATCTGTTTGTGAGTTTGAGAATTAAGTGAAGTGTGATTTTTCAGAATTTGTATAATTCTTTTAGTTCGTTTTTTTCTTTAATGAATTTTTCTTTAACTGCATAGATCCTGTATTTGATCAATCTTATTTTTTTTAAATGACAGATATCCTAGAGAAGGAGAATCAAGAGTTGAGAACTCAGATTTGCAAGCTGGAAAAGAGCATAGAGAGCTATAAAGAGAAATATGTTAATATGTTCTAYGAGAATCATGATAATGTAGAACTTATTGCTAATCTACATCAAGATCATAAAGTAGCATTGGAAAAAGTTGAAAATGATTTCTTGGATAAAATTAATAAACTTGAGAACACTCTGAGTTCAGTGAGGAAAAACTATGATGATGATTTGGATAAAATTAATGTTGAAAGGAATGAATTTGAAAAAGAAAAGAGGAGATTTATTGAATTTGAAAGAAAATTCAGTACTGAATGTGTATCTTACGAGAAAAAGATAAACTCTCTCGAGCTGAACGCAAAGATGTTGTTAAAGCAAATCTCGGATCTTAAGCAGCTGATCATCTTGGAACGAGCCAAAAATGATAAAGAAAAGAAAGACATCTCCGAAGACTGTCAGAGCCAATTACAGAAATTATCTGAAAGTATTGATCTAAAGTAGAAGGCTTTAGACGAAGAGAATAAGCAATTTGCTCTTGAGAAAAGAAATACTTCAAAGAAGTATACAACAATTGCTAAAGAACTTGCAAATAAGAAAAAGTGGCTTGACATCGCCTCGGAGAATGACAAGAGCAGCTCAGATGAAGAGAAACGAAAGTTAATAAATCAGAAGAGAAAATTTGAAATGCTTCGGAAAGAGTTAGAAGGTAAACTCCTGGACACTACAAGCAAATTGTCTGATCTAAAGAYAGACCTTGAAACTGAGATGAAGATGAGAACTGAACTKRAAATTAAATTTGATTTAGTTACTGCTGAAAGAGACCAGCTTTTACAAAAAGTTGAAGACTTTTCGTGTGCTTAAAGCTCAACCGGTTCTCCTTCTCAGTGTAAAACCAGCTTTTATGATTGTCTCAAATCAAACAGTTATTCTAGCAGCCCTAAATCTACTATTTCTAAGAACTATTCTCGTTCTTCTAATCAGTATTATCAAGGGTATGTCATTGGATCACCCAATTATCATTCAAAAGGTAAAAGCATTTGGGTTAATAAAGCTGATTCTGTTTTATCTCATACATTTGTTGTTACTAACTTTGTTCTTCCTTGCATTGTGAGATCCACTAATGATTTGATCAATCTTAGCAAGAGAAGAATTATTTGCTCAACATGTAGAACCAATAATTGTCAATAACAAAAGGTTCAACATGTGGCATGGAGATAATAGTTATCAGAACAATTGGAAAGGTAAGAACAGGTATGATCACAATAACTAGTATGAGTCATATTCTATTTCTGATCATCYTGTTCAAAGTGCTAAAAAGAATACATCATATATAAATAGATGGTTTGGAAGTTACAACATACCCCAACCCGATACTAACAAAATAGGACCCAAATTCATTTGGGTACCAAAATCTACTTAATATGGTTTTGCAGGTGGGTCAATTTTGTGCTGATCATAATATCATTTCAGTGATACACCAATGCAGGGGGAGTTGTAATTTATTCCAAATAAGGTTTCTAAACACACAGTTTAGAACCCGTGCTAAACACGTTTTTCTTATTTGTTTTTTAATTTTTTTGAGCTGAATTGAATCATTTCTATAATCTACTTTCTAGGGGGAGTATCTAGAAAGTTCAATAAATGTTTTTTCGGAAAATAAATTTTTTTGGCAACGAGTACATTTTCTGAACAGATATTTCCTGATATTTTACTTGCGTAATTTCTCGTCGTACATAACTCCAATACCTGTTTCAGCTATTATTCAAACTGTTAGATCACGTCTCTTATAAGAAAATCATTTTCGGTGATAATACGCTCGTTTTGTATTCAAAGTTTGTTTTCTGATATTTTTTTTACTTTGATTGATATACATTCAATAATTTTTTGAATATCAAAATCTGTAAACTTGTTCTTACAGATCTTCATTCATTTCTCTCATATACCGAATAATCTGTTCGTTGTCGCATCATTACTTATTGACTGTGCTTATAGCCAAATTTTTTGATCAATTTTATCTGATCTTTGTGCTTTATATGCAATATAATTTTTGATCAATTCTTGTGATCAAATGTGCATAACTATAAATTTTAGGAGGGACTGAGTACTTATCAGAAATACCTCAATGGAATGTCAGAACCGACAAACCTACCCATGAGGACAACCATATATGAGTGAGATTTAAATCAAAAAGGGTTTGTGTGCCGAGATTAAAATGAAAATGAGAGGGGTAGTTGTTGTGAGCTAAAAGAATTGACGAGAGTTCTGTCAGGATTAAAAGAATAAGAGAATCCTATTCCAAACTTCTAAAATCCGGGCATACCACACAATCTATTAGTTCTCAATTCTTTCAAGACTAATATTGAAAAAGGCAAAGCCCAGGCCAATTCTTGTCACAACCCCACCTGCTACTCATTTATCACTCAACAGATAAGTGTTTCAATAACATTTTTGGGCACCCAGCTCATCATCTATSAATTTCTCATTCGGAGAAAGTTGATATTGAATCAGAAGGATATATGTCCCCCCTTCAAGTCTTTTTGATCACATATTGAGTCTGATAAATTTGTGTAGTCCACACGATTTATCTTTTTGAGCCTAAACAGAAGCATAYGTTGCTTTATCTTTCTACACTACACAGATTTAGCATTTTATATGTTATTTTGCCAAAACATTCATAGATATGCTTTTCTTAAGCTATCGATGATTGAATGGAAGACSTGGTGAGATGAGCCTAAAAAAGTCTCATATATACAGTACATCCGTTGTACTGTGTATATTTGTTATAATCACAGACCAATCTTTCTTTAAGATTGAAAACAATTTCATATGTTGAAATTGGTTGTTATCTTCCCATTCCCTTAATCTGAAAAGATTAAATAAGTGGATTTGCAAAGATCTACTTACAATTTCATGAATTGACGACTTACGTGGAGGATTTCATTCATTCTGTTGTATGATGGAATGATTCTCATTTCATCATAAGGGGGAGTATGTAATAATGAATGAAATATCCAATTCCGATCATTTTAAAGGGGAATCTGATGTAAAGATCAAGGGGGAGTAACTTCAAAGATGACAAAAGACTCCAAGGAAATGCGACTGGACATGATTACAAAAGATTATTCTTGTGCTAAAATGACTGAAAGTTTTTTGAATGAGAAGATCAATGTTTCAAAAGTTTACCAACAAAATTTTCTTATCAAAGAGAAAGTTTGTGATTTGTTGCCTGAAGATTCTTTAAAGATCACATCTTGTACATTGTTTCTGATCTACATTGTCAAAAGAGAAGATCATCGCAGTTCTACATTCGAGGGGGAGAATGTTAGAAGATCTTTCTCAACAGATAATTGTCTGAAGATTTCAAGTGAAGATTGTTTTTGATGTTTCTGAAGAAGTCATAAAGAGCGTAAAGAGACAAAGTTCAACCGAGATTCAACGTGCACAAATTCTTTCAAGTCTGAATACAAAGGGGGAGAATGTTAGGACTGAAAGTCAGTTTAAAATTGTATTCTTCTTGAAAGTTACTATTGTCTATAATTAAAATAGACATCGTGTTTGACTTTGTTTGTAAGGTTTGACTTAATCATTTGACTAGTTGTTTGACCCTATAAATAGGGTGTTAGTCTTTGTAATCTGTAGGAAGCTTATTGTAAAATTCATTTTACGTAAAAGAAATGTTTGACCAAGTCAAGGGCATTGACTTTCTCTCTCAACTCTATGAAGTTCTTAATATTCATATCCAGATCTGCCATGAATCTATGAAGATTTATCTTGAAGATTGATTAGAGTGGGACAAAAAAAGTCTTCAGAGAAAGGAAGAGAATTCTGAAGGCAATCTTCTATCATTTCTACATTATGGAAATTTCGAAGAAAGGAAGATTTATCTATTGATTTCTCTAGTGAGGTATGCATATTTATCCTTGATTATTTTAAGATATCGTTTTTTAAGAGTTTACCATTTCTTATAGGGTTTTTGTATTTTGGGGGATTTTGATTTAGATTGGTTCATAGATGAAGAACTGTTGGATTATATGGTGAAAATTATTTTAGATTTGAATCTAGGTACGATTTAAAGATTAAAATTGTTTTACCTTGTTGATTTATGGAAGTTTTGTTCAATATTCATGGATTTGGGGGTTTTCATGCTTGGATTATCAATTTTGAGTTTTGAATGGAGAGTCTTGGAGTTTGATTATGTTTAGATGTTCAATCGTGTATTAAAACCTTTGGAAAAGGTAAAATAATTGGGTTTTAAGTTGGTAAATGCATATAATCGACGTTGGGATGTTGGATATGGATTTTTGGGTTGAAATTAGAATTTTCGGACCGTGCAGAAGAAAACAGTGGGTATCATGACCTCAGCCACGACTTGGGTCGCTTGCCTAGTCACGTAAATCCATGTTTATATATTTTCAAAATTTGTCGGTTCTTGTCGTGGGTTCAGTTTGGGATGTTGTTTAATAGTGTTGCTTAGGAGGTAATAAAATATGATTAGTGAATTAATTAAGGAGGTTTAACACCTTTCTATTTCGGTGAATTCGGGTGTTTGGTTGTTGGATTTTTGGTCTTAGAGTGTATGTTAAGGCTTTGAACCGCATGTGAGTTTTCTCTTGTATTATTTTCTACAAACTTATACCCATTAGTTATAATGGAATTGTTATTTGATTGAATTCACATAGTGTGCGTCATATACTTGAAAAATGTTTACTTGTCTAGTGTTAGTACTTGGTGTGAGTGTGTATTATGATATTCCTATTTATGGGAAGTGTCTACCTGAATGGAGCACATGAATTCGTTTCATGTAAGCTCACTTATAGGTCAAGTGTGCGCCCAATTCACTGGTCACAAGTGTGCGTGAAAATAAGTGTGTTCAACCATTGCAATAAGTATTGGTGTTATATTGATTCAAGTGTGTACGTTATTATTTTTTACTATGTTTTACAATGAAATATTTCAGTGTGTATTCATGTGATAGAGAGAATTCACTAGACCTTTGGTCTAACCCTCGCTCTCATAAAACTGAAAACCTTTTCAGGAAAGTACCATCTAGCAAGGTCAAGGGAAAAGTGTGAGCTATAGATTGGAAGGGAAGGCTGCTTTCTTCTAGTCAGATAATCACCTAGAATTTATTCAAGTTTTGTAATTAATCTCAGTAGTATACTTTATTTCCCCTGCAACTCATGAGATCTTGTTGAATCATATATTTATGTTAGTATTTGTACTTGTCGAAGTGGTGCAAAGTTTACGAAATGTCTATTCCGAGTTTCTGGTTGTTACAAGTGGTATTAGAGCCTTAGTTCAAGAGATTTAAGTGTCGAGGTAGACACCTAGACTTAAACTAGATGGAGTGTTGGTGGTGCAAGTGTTCAATTATGAGTCCCAAGTTAGAAATGTTTTATGTGGTCGAAAGCTAACTCATTGAGAATTTTGAAGATGGTAGTGAGGACCCTTGTGTAAGGTAAATTCAAACTCGCATCTTGCCAATGTCATTATGAATTTACAAGTACATGAGTGTGTTTGATTACTATCATTGAGACGATTTGAATGTTGTAACACCCTAAAATCTGGAAATAGTGACTAATTTAAAATTTTCATTAATACAACAATTAAAGGGAAACCCTTTTCTAGAATCAATATTTGAATTACCTCGAATATCAAATCTAAAGTCATCATCAGCAAATGATAGACAAAGTTTTACATAAAGACTATGTTAAGGTCGGGTGTTACTATAATCCAATAATTGTTGCTATCTTTAATAGCAGAAAACATCAATGATAAGCTAAAACCTTCTCGTGCAACTATTTAGCACTCATCTCATCACGGTGTCGCTAGTACCATTTCCTCACAAACCTGAAGCACATGCCGACAAAGGAAAAAAGGTAAAGGTTAAAACCTAGTGAGTTCAAGCTGTTTTCATCATAATTATAAAATGATAAAACCAAAAGACTGTTGATTTAAGTCATAATTTCGCAAATGAAATATCTTTATTGTAAAAGCAACATCTTTTAGAAACCCACCATTTTCTTGTTGAAAACTCATTAATCAAAATATTCAATTATATACAAAAAAAACACAATACTCATGTTCTAGAATTTATCAACCAATCACAAGTTCAATTAAGATCACACAAGATCAACAATGGCAGTTTATATGAATATTGTAGAGAGAGAAAGTTTCCAAAGGATTGTATATTGATCTTCAAAGATTACAAGTTACAAATGATAAAACACTTTTTAGAAATAAAAAGGAAACAAGACTATTTATACAAAACAAAAATGCAAAGGAAACGATTGAATACAGTTACAAAATATCAAACCCAACATTTTCTCCCTTTGGATTCAAAATCTAGATATTGAGAATCTTGATCTTCGGAATCTAAGGTGAGTTTCAAGTCTTCTAACAACATTTTTGTACTCTATCTTTTCGTCAAACAAATCCAAAGCTTTAAGCAGTAAGAACCTTTCCCTTAACTTTAGCTCATCAGACCCTAAAGTTTTATCATCCTATACCTCTTTAGATTCTAGCTGTCATTTTATCAACTTGATTGTACCATCACTGTACTTTGACAACGTAGAGAATCTTAGAAACCTTTTAGCAACCTCAACAATTTGATATACCACTCCAAACTCTGGATCTTCAAATATCATAAACAATGGATGACAATCAACATCTTCTAGTTCTTGATAAGGATCAACATATTCACTTTTTTTTTTGGAAAAGGATCAACATATTCACTTTCTTTATTTCTTTCATAGCCTATTGAACGTCGATTATCGAAGACAACTTACTGTAACACTTGAAGAATCTCTTGATGGATTCCATTGCTCTAACAACTCCTTCAAATCTGACAGTCTGCTTTCTGAACTCGTGGTACATGAATTCTAAGTCTTCTAGGTACAGGTTTGGAAAGTCAGCTTCACAGAAACACCATTCTTTGCCCTCTTGACGAACAACATAAAAGACTGGATACCACAACTTTAATAGTTATCTAGATTCAACCTTCTTGATTGATACAATCCGATGCCTTGTTCTAACATAGTGAAGGGTCTGTTTTTTCACGTTCATGAAGTACTTGTATTCTTGTCTATAAGCTAGAGTCTTTGTTTGAATTCCCAAAACTTTTTCTAAGCTCATATCTCTTAGAGAATGAACAAAAATATCCCGATAGATGTCTTCCAGAAAAGGTTAACTAATTCTCGTTTTGTCCCACTTTGGAGCAAAGACCTTTTTAGACATTGGAATGTATCTGCACGAAGATGAAACAGTTTCAGCTCGAGGTGGATAAGTTGTAGAAGGAACAACTGGTGGTTCTGATTAAGGTACATGTTTTTTATTCAGCACATTCAGAAAAGGGAACTTTGATTCATTGTCATTCAGATTAGCTTCAAATTCAAACATAAGATCGTCTGAATCAACATCTTCTTCCCCTGACTTAACAAAGAATTCTTGATCTCCACCTTCAGCTTCAGCATTATCATCAATAAAATCAGCTGATACACCCAGTATCCTCCTCATTTCTGCTCTAGAGACCTCCAACTTCTCAACCATCGGCTCAATTTCTAGGTTTACATACAAAACTAATTCTCTCCCTGTCACCCTTTCACCAGAATAATCATTATTATGCTCTTTAGATGCTTCATTATTTTCAGACTCACCACCCGTAAATCCTGATGACTCAGCCACTCTTTGCCTTTTGGTCTTTTCCTCATGGTGATCAGAATCATCCTAGTCATCATGTCTTCGTTTAAGATTAGTGGCTTGAGTTTTACAAGAAGTTTCTAGTATTGAAACTCTTTTGGATAGTTCATTAAAGGAATCCTCAATGGATTGGGTAGAAGAGGTGATTGTTGAACCAATCTTTGACAAGCTCGAGACAACAACATTTTAAATTTTTTGAAATTATGTGGCTCTGAAGGTTTGGGACACTTCAACTGATTGTCGAAGCATAGCAACCAAGTCAGCATCTATCGAATCCATACTTGGTTGAGATAGCATCTTGGCATATAACATGGATTTCAGTTCGTCCACGGATAGACCCATATCTTGTTGAGGTTGAGGTGGTTACGACGGAATACAAACTTCGTCGTCTGTAGGTTGCTTTCTCTTCAGCAAAGACTTGAGACCCCTTATCTTCCCCATTAAATTATCTTGAACAACCGTTAGGGCGCCGTTCAGATATTCTCTTGACACAAAATCAGGTAAATTAACTCATGGATCACTTAGATTGCCAGTTGAAACAATAGTTGAGTAAACTGTTGTGTCTACGTTCAATGTTGGAATTTCGTTGACATTGGTAGGACTTTCGACCTGTCCTCGTAAAAAGTCAGTGAGTGACTCTACTTGGGTCGTTCCGAATTGTTCACTAAGAAGAGCGTATTGAGCAATGGATGATCTAGAAATATGTGTATTAATTGATATAGGAATAGAAGGCTCAAGACTCGATGTATTTTCCAAAGAAGTCCTAGAGCAGGGAAAATGTCTACTATTTTCAATATCCAATTCCTTCGAGTGAGGAACAAATAGATTATGTTCTAAGTCCCCGTGAGAAAGTGAAATAGATACCTGTTGAGATGTATCTGAGTGGCCAGGGGTATGCAGTTTCATAGTTGGGTGGACTATGTCTTTTTCAATGCTAACACTCAACGAATGAGTGCCAACAACAAATGTGGTTACTCTTCTTCTCCTAAAGGTTAGGATAGGAACTTCATTATTTTGCATTCCTGTCACACTCTCCCCATAGTTTTCTCTTTCTCTTTCTCTTGACCTCTCTAAATTTTTAACTTGTTCTCCCTCGTCCTCCTCCTTAAATCTTCCATGATATTATCAATTTCTTCTTCAATATCAAAATCTGGAATAGAGTCCTCGAAGTTGAACTCTATTTGTTGAAAGTCATCAATGTTTGTCTGAATAGGCTCAGCATCATACATATTATTATCACCATCATCATTATCATCATCAGAGTCATCATCAACACTTGACTCAACTGCTTGATTATCATTATCATCAGAATTAGTGTCTTCCAAGCTTGATTCATTGTTGGAAACACCTTGTTCAGCATGATCAGAGTCTCCCCCAACTGAACCCCTTTCAATTACATTTCTCTCTGAACACTCTATTCAGATACCCCTTGTATCTAAACTCTCTCAGCTAGACCTAGAGGACCCTCACTACACATAGCTGAGACATGGGTTACTCCCGAAGTAAGTCCCTCTAATTCTGGATGGACTATAAGAGATATCACTCCCCTATATTCTAGTACGCACAGAGAACTCTAATCAGCATAGTCCAATAACTCTTTCGGTATGGACATAATGGAGATCTTCATCCTCTATATGAGCTCTGAAAAATTTCATCTCGTAGTCCGAACCGAACGGTCTGTCAATCCTTGATGGGATGTCTTTGTTTGACCGTATTATTAACATAATGATCAACTGTAAAAAATCTCTGAAATGGAATGACCTTTCTTCCCTTTGAGGCGAATTTATTTGCGTGAAACAGTTTAACAAGCTCATTCCAGATAATTATTTTGTAGTCATAGTGCTTGTTGAAGACCAGACCATGAAAGAACCTCAAGAAAGATGTGCTGCATGTGTCCACACCGACAGTTTTGGAAGTCATGCATCTATTGAGTATTGAAAAGACAAGATGCCAAACTGATGGAAGGAAATTTCGTTTGAACTGCTTCGGGTTGTCGAGGACACCGACATATCCCACTCTCTTGATGTGAGTACATAATTATTCCTCGAAAACAATGTCATCAAAGGTTTTTTCCCCTGGAAATGAGTTAGCTTCGGGTAGATTCAGAATCCTCAGTCGTTTAGTGTAAGTCGGCTCAGAAAATTATCTACATGTCCCTCGAAATAGAGTTGGTTGCCATCTTTGATGTATGACAAGGTGTATCAGAACTATTGTAGATAGACAAGCGAGACATCCACAGTTGCTATCAAAGCAAATGAAATTCTGTGGCCTTTCAGTATCTCCATCATGATCGAGAATTCTGTTTTCATTTCCATGTGTAAGTGATGGTTGTTTGGTTTAAGGTAAAGGTATAAGGGTTTTGGAAAAAGAATTTCGTCAGGATCTGTGGCATTTCCTTTTGTCACGTCTGAAACATAAGGAGCACATAGAACAATTCAGAAGAACGTTCCCTACTGGGAGCACAAGTTTGGCACATGGCTCATCATCCATCTCTCCAAGGGAATCATGAAATGAGAATACAAAATACAAAAAAATACTTTTCACTAAGCCATTGGCTCCTCTTCCAGGAGAGTGTTTCCACCAAACTCAACTTTAACTAGAACCCGATATCTTCATGCCCAAATTGCCATGTTGATAACCACACTGACCTCTACATCAGAACCCAAAACAAAACATTACACCAACATTAGAGTAAATATTGAATACTATTAGACCAATCTCCCAAAACCAGAGTCTCGGTTACCTCCCAACCTTAGGTAACTCATATCATCTCGAGTGTGGCTCACGGCCTTAACGACTCAATTCTACAATTGATACCTTGATTGAATTTACTTTTAAATTTTCTAACAACCTCTAACAATCTAAAACAAAATCCTCACTTGCATTCAATCCGTCGATAATTCCGCATAAATCTGACTTAATTGGCAATCGGTAATACCTTTTGAAGCAGAGTGGTCAAAATCACCTCGACTTTACCCGGGTGGTAAAGGAGCTCTATATAAGTGTTCTTGGATGGCTCATCCACTACCATTAATACCTCGACACATCATCCTGGACTAATCAAAGTCTCCTTATTAGAACAATTTTCGCTTAAGGTCTATTCTAATACTCTCTCTAAGTTTCTTTACTGATTAATATCAGAAAAGATTCATCATCCTTTCTTGAAGAAATTCCTAACAACTAGTTTGGTCCAGTTCATTGCAACCCTGAACCCAAAATCCAAACTAGCACGATGTAGGCCAAACATAGGGGTTTCTCAAGATTTCTTAATTCCATTATTCTTTCCAATAACATGACTTTTCTATCTAGGACTACGCTAAATTACTCCCATAGAGTTGGTCGCAACCGACACATCAATTGGACTGCTCCCAAGGGTACCCAATTATAGATCATTTAAAAGATGAAATATTTACAATTCAAGAAACTCTTAATCAATAATACTCACTTATCAATATCTAAACTCCTTAGAGTCACCCCAAACATTACAAATGATCCCTAGGATTCAATGATAGTACTCAAAGTACTTCAATGGTTCTTTGCCTTAAAATCAAAAAGTACACACCTAATATCACTAATAGACTCGAACAAGAAACAAATAATTTGTCCATGACAACTCACCAAGAGGTACACCATCTCCAAATAGTAGATATGAACATCCACACAAACAAGCAGCGAACAAAGCTTCCAACCTAAAGCTTGCCGAAACAAAAAGATCACCACTTCCGTAACTGGGATGACTCACAAGTCTGGTACCTCAGAGTTCCATATATACATTAAATTTTCAAACTGAACTCCCGAAATTCAAACCCAAACACGAGTTGGATCATCTGACGTTTCAACTTCCGAGGACTTCTCTTACCCTCAAACACAATTCCCTTCTCAAAGGGTTTACATCCAAGGTTTTAATGAGTTCAAGGTTTTTTCAAGTACAAAACTTAACAAATATGCCAATTTACAACTTTAAAAAGATTTACCGGACAAAAAATCTTTATAATTAATCTTTTTACGCCTAGAAGTTACTACGACAACGTGGAAGTCATGCAAAGTGGCCACAATTGCAACACATGAAACCAATTTGAAAGCTAGCTACTTGATCATTACTCAAACCAATAATGATAACGATGAAATAGGCTTAACAAACTTTTTAAATGCATTGATATATTGCTAACATGCATTTATTTACGCCATGTATATATGTACTAAAATAGTATGCAACAAGATGCTTGTAAAAACTTCAAAAGAGGAATTAGACGACATCAAAGTCCAAAAAAAAAATTCTCTTTTAACCATAAAACGACATGGAATAAAATCCCCAACAAGACTCGAATGCACCAGATTATTTCTCAAAACTTAGTAAAATTATATGTGCATGTGCTTAGGTTGAAACACGATATTAATTTAGGTCAGTTTCAAAATTAAAGCCAAACATCAATAAGCTCCCATTATTCTAAAATACTGGCTATAATATGTAAAGAAATCTTCAAATTACAATATGCATATAAATCATATGCTACAAAACAATTGCACAATAATGCAAAGGAAAACTTTGCAACTGAATGCCATCAAAATCTTCACATCTAACCAACAAAATCGCATAAAATAGAGTTCTTAACAAAACTTCAAACGTAAATTCATGCAATAAAACAAGCTTATGCATTTTAGATTTCACTCTTGAGCCACAAAACACGTAAAATGAAATTCCAATAAAACTCGCAAACACATATATACAATCGAGTGGTCTCGTGTATTCAAAATTTGATCCGACTCCTTTTATATACTTTAAATTATGTGCAATATAACAATCATGTGTATTTTGAGTAAAGTATGAATTTATTCATGTATGTTTTAAATTGAAAGATATTCCAAAGTACACCTTCGTCCATTCACGATAACAGCAAAATCAACATGGAGAAAACTTCCGATAAATGTTTGTATGGAAACTTATAAGCAACAAAACAATTCATGAACTTCTAAAACATGGGCTACACTCTCGGGTGTGCCAAAACGTTCTCCCAAAATTCGCAACGTGACAAATACGAACGACTTGACAAAGCATGGATAAATTATGCAATTTATTTTAGAAGAATATCGTGCATGAATCTGGTTGGGACCTAAAGTCTTAAAGCCACGCCCGTCAAGTATACTACTCACAAGACTGTTATTGGAAAGCTCAAATATCTGAAGGCGATAGTTCACAACTAAGTCAATTAACCTTGCAAACTTTCTTTCCATATAAAGATGATTCAACAAACCTATGGTTCAAACTTAACCAATATTTCTGACCCACAAATGTCGGCTTAGCGTAATCACCATACTTATCTGTCACTCAAAGTGACAATGCTACAAACATCAATTATTCTAATGATTACTCAATGAGAATATACTCACTACCCTATCGATTATCACATAAAAGGTAATTCAAGCACACACACGTAACTGTAAATTCATATTAACACTGGCCTAGAAAAAATATAAATTTATCTTACATCATGATCCTTGCTACAATCATCACGATTCTTGATACTAATGTCTCTATCGACCTCAAAATATCCTATCTTAAAGTGTCTAATCGCACATTCTCACTTTCATTTGCTTAGAAAAATGCTACTTTATGTCTAGCTATCCTAAACCAATACCTAAATCTTTTAAACTTATGATGTAATACCAATTTCTAACACCCTAAAATCTGGAAAGTGCAACTAATTTAAAATTTTCATTAATACAACAATTAAAGGGTAATTCCTTTTTCTATAATCAATACTTGAACGACCTCGAATATTGAATCTAAAATCGTCATCAACAAATGATGGACAAATCTTACATAAAGACTAAGTTAAGGTCAGGTGTTACTATAACCCAATAACTATAACTATCTCTTAAGGCAAAATACATCATTGATAAGCTAAAACCTTCTTGTGCAACTATCTACCACTCATCTCATCATGGTGTCCCTAGTACCATTTCCCCACGGACTTGATGCACATGTCGACAAACGAAAAAGGTTAGGCTGAACAAGTTCAAACAGTTTTCATCATAATTGTGAAAAGGTAAAATCGAAAGACTGTTGATTTAAATCATAGTTTTGCATATGAAATATCTTTATCATAAAAGAAACACCTTCTTGAAACCTACCATTTTCTTAATGAAAACTCATTAATCAACATACCAATTAAACGCAACCAAAAGCCAATACTCACACTACCAAAAATAAATCTATAAACATTAAGATGAAAAACATAGCCTAAATCAAGTCTTTAACGCAATTTACTCATGCTTACCCCTGGGAGGGCATAAATCATCTGATGATGATGGGAGGGACCCGATTTACTATTTGTTGTGACGAAACACATAGTAAGCCACAATCTAATATTATATGAGCATCACTTGCAGGTAAGTAACGATTGACATCAACCAAATCCAGTCTATAGTCAAATGAGATAACAAGTTCAACTCTATTGTGTCTTTCGCTTGAAGAGTCACCAAGTTCAACCTTTTCCGGTTCTTTACCTTGAGATCTCCCAACCAAGATGTAGCTCGTTCACCTGGAGATTACATAATAATCACAATGCATATTTCTAAGTTATAGTAAGGGATGAATTGGAAATTACATAAAAATCACAATGCCTATTTCCAATTAAGAATAAGAGAATCCCATCCCTTACATATACCACAAAACTGACTCTTATGCTTATGGATCCATTGCGTCACTGTCTAAAATTACATGACACAGATGAATGACCAATGCACCCAAAATGTTATCAAATAAATATGGCATAACCCCATATAAATCCAAAGGCCCAACATAGAGCAAATTAAATCGACGAATGTCCCCAAGGATCATTTAAGTCAAGACTGTGCCAAATGCTCAACAATTTCATTGACAATAAAATAAAAGTCATCAAAAGGAATAAAATGTATTTACCCAATGATTATGCAAACACATGCTCCAAATGCATGATTAACTCAAAGTCCCATAATTGGTTGAGACAGACCATTTTCCAAATGAAATCATATTCTTATTTTTCCATAATGCCTCATAACACGAAAACATGCATTTTCCAAACAGTCTATAAAATCAATACACCACAATGCATTTATATCAAATAATTTTCCATTGGTACGATAAATCATAAACAGAATACATTTTTGAGATATATATATATATATATATATATATATATCAAAATGTCCCAAAACATAAGTATAGGCATTTTACAAAATCTATTAACCCAAATTACCAAATATGCAGCTAAATACTTGACACATTTGATAAACATCAAATAGAACACTTCAACAATTCAAAATACACATTTTGGCATGTACATAGTTTCTTACAAAACAACTTGAACTCACATTGCTAGGTTAGGTTAAACCTAGGTTTTAAACCCAAATCTTTAGTTTCCAAAATGGAGACTTGAGGTCCAACAAACAAGAACTCTTCTAAAAGCTTTCTCCAAATCACCACCCAAGTCTATAGATGCTTAAAAATCAACCATAATATTAGATCCACAGCAAAACTCAAATCTAGATCTCAAAATACCCAAAAACTTACCTCCTCAAGAAATTGAAGGTTCCAAGATAAAACCCACCATGAGACTCCTCAAATCACCTCAAAATTATCTTAAAATGCTCCAAAATTGATCTTCTAGCTACAAAATCTCCCATGAGAACAAAATTTGGAATTGGGAGAAGAAATATGAAAAACCCTAGCAAAATCGGGCATCAAAGTGAGCTGGGTGTTTGGGGCCACTTTTGGTGCCGTTTAAGTCTCCTGGTCCTGCCAGGCCGTCTAGTCGTTGCTAGGTCGACCGTCCATTCCAGACCGTTCCTTTATCGTTTTCATATGTTCCTCGTTTCTTTTCGCCCGTTCCTTGATCATCATCTAAAAATTACAGGTGTTACAAATGTGGTAATACTTATTAAGTGCTTAACTTGCATTTATTTCCCTTAAGGAGTTTCGGTGTGCTATAAGAAATTGTTTATGATGTAATTGTTAGGACCTTCAAGAAGAAGTTTTGTTTGAAGGTGTCGGTGACTCAACTAGAGGAAGAACTCTTGGGATTTAAGGAAGGAAGTATAATTGTTTAAGAGTGTACTCCTAAATTATGGAAAGTATCCAATTACAAGGTTCGTTGCATCTGTTGAATGTCATATAATGAAGAGGCACATTTGGGTATTGGATGTTTCTATAAGAATGCAGATAATGATAAATTCATTGATTATATAGTGGGATGAAGATTACTAAGAATAACATAGGATCATCAATTCGGGAAGTAAAAGAAGGATGTGAAGGAATTGAAAACTTGAAGAAGTCAAAGATGTCGAAATCAGATAATCAGCATGCCAGTTGATCAAATGGAAAATTGGATATTATAGGTAACCGAGTGTCATAGGATATCTATTCCAAGAGTTTCTAAAAGTATGGAAGGTTCATACCTTGGTTAATAACTCTAAGCCGATAAGAAGTTGTTGCTAAATTGCGATATAGTTGGAATAAGTTGCCCTATATTCTAGTATAAGCTTCATGCATCAAGCCATTTTTATTTTAAAATGGGTTTCACGAGTTACTTCACATTACCAACATAATTGTATGTGTGTGTGAGTGCATTGATTTTTGTGTTTTGATAAATAAACTAACACATATAAACATGTGCTAAACATTTTAGAATGCATAAAAGTGCTCCGTTTGTATTGGGGTAACATATTTGTTAAACATATTGAATCCAAATATTTGACGTTTATTGAGTTTAACGTAAGTAATACAGAACCATAACAAGAACAGAAATATAACTACAAATCTAAAATACTGTTGATAATACGAACAGATGAACATAAATACTAACAGTGATCTGAAGATCGTATGAAGAGATGAAGAATAGGTCGAGATCTTCAAACTCAGGTAAGAGAGATATTTGAGAGAAAACCTAATTAGTTTTTGAGCTAAGAAAAAATGAATCGTATGAGATGAGACCGTTCATTTTTCTTTATATATCTTTTGTCTTGTACAGCTTTGCCCCTTCAACTTTGTAGACAATTGCTCCGCTAACCTTCATCTATTGTAGAAAGTGAGGCACAGTCCTTGTTCTTTATGTCAACACTCATTCTTTCAATATTTGCATTATCTGCCCAACCCTGTTAACATATTGACAAACAAGGTACGTTCAAAGTAAAGTCAGACAAGTCAAGATTGGATAATACATACATTTTAACACCCACCCTCAATCTTGACTTTTAAAGAGATCAATCATTTTTAATTTTGTGCACATATAATTGTGATGATTGATACTAAGAGCCTTGGTTAAAACATCTGCAGTTTGTTCGGAAGAGGGAATCTTTACAATTTTAATAACTCCTCTACTAATTTTTTCTCTAATATAGTGAATATCAATCTCAATGTGTTTTGTTCTTTCATGAAAGATAGGATTATTAGCAATTTGTATGGCAAATTTATTGTCACAGAATAAATTGACAGGTAACAGATTGTTTATATCTAAATCAGATAAAATTTTGAGAATCCAGACAATTTCACATGACACAGCTGCCATTGCTCTGTATTCAGACTCAGCTGAGGAGCGTGAGACAGTGCTCTGCTTCTTGCTTTTCCAGGATATTAAAGAATTTCCAAGAAATAAACAAAAGCCAGTAACAGATTTTCTGGATAAGAGACACTTACCCCAGTCAGCGTCTACGAAAGCAGTTAGGTTAAAAATATCTGACCTTGTAAGGCTTATTCCTTTTCCAGGAGAGAGCTTGAGATACCTGAGAATTCTTAGTGCAAGATTTAAATGTGATTGTCTAGGTGCATGCATAAACTGACTTAGACAATGAATAGAAAAGGCTATATCTGGTCGAGTTGCTAACAAATAGATTAACCTACCTATTAATCTTTGGTAACCAGTACAATCAGCTAACAACTTATCTTTTGAATCATTTGTACTTGAAATAACAAGATTAACATCCATAGGAGTATTAGCAGGTTTACATCCTAAATAACCGAAATCATTCAATAGCTCCAGGCAATATTTTCTTTGGGACATACATACACCATCTATGCAATCTAAAATTTCAATTCCCAAAAAAAACTTTAACTTCCCCAAATCTTTAATCAAAAAATTTCCTTGTAAAAAATCTATGAAGGCATTTATTTCACTCTGGCAATTTCCAGTAATAACTATGTCATCAACATACACAAGCAAAACAAGAAATACAAAATCAAGATGCTTTGTAAACAACGAGTAATCACTAATGCTTTGAACAAACCCATTTTCAATTAAACAGGATGAAAGCTTGGCATACCACTGACGTGGAGCCTGTTTTAARCCATAAAGAGACTTTACCAACTTACATACACGCTTGTCATTGGAACTGTAATAACCTTCAGGAAGGGTCATATAAACATCCTCAACTAAGTCACCATACAGAAAAGCATTGTTGATATCCAACTGATACAAAKGCCATTTAAACTGAACAGCAAGRGCAATAATACATYTTACCGTRACCATTTTGACTACGGGAGAGAAAGTTTCCTCATAGTCAATACCCTCTCTTTGACTATAACCCTTAGCAACTAACCTGGCCTTATATCTTTCAATTTCTCCATTAGATTTATATTTTATCTTATAAACCCATTTACAACCAATRGCCTTTCTATTATTARGTAACTCAGTTATATACCAAGTTCCATTCCTATGTAARGCTTCCATCTCCTCATTCATAGCATTAATCCAATTCTGGTCACTATAAGCTTCGCTAAATGTTTTTGGCTCCACAGATTTATTKAGATTAGAAACAAAACAAAGGTTTTCAGAAGACAAGCAAGAGTAATTCACTACTCTTTCTATACCATACTTAACTTTTCCTTCGATCACAAAATCATCATATTTCTTAGGAAAAATGCTAGCTCTAGGAAACCTTCTAAGATTTTGAGKTTGGGAAGAAACACCCTCAGAGYCATGACCTAAGGTTTCATCARCATTTCCACCAGATGGGGTAGCATCACAAGGTAGGCTGGCAACCACTCTAGGGCTACCTAAAGGCTGCCAACTGGTAACTCGAGTAAGATCACCTTGTTGAGGTGAATCTTGAATGTTATGAATATCAGAGCTGCCAAGTAACTGACTATTATCAGTTCTAGATAGGCCGCCTAGCTCACTTCGGTTGCTATCCCTAGATTCAGACTGACTAACAGTTTCAGTCTCTAAAGGCCCAACACTCTCATCATTGGGTCCCACAACATCAATATCATTAGAGGATCCAGACACAGTATCGAAAAAATTTAAAAYATCAAGCTCTTCAATTTTGGTCTCATCAGTATTGTCACTACTCATCTTAAACGGAAAAATGTTTTCATAGAACTTCACATCTCTGGAAAAAATTATTTTCTTGGTATCAAGACTATATAGTCTATAACCTTTCTTGGAATTGGCATAGCCGAGCATAACACATTTTTCAGATTTGGGTAAAAATTTATCARTTATATTAGGAATATGAGCAAAGCATAGACACCCAAARTTACGAAGATGAGTAAGAACAGGCTGAAAACCATAAATCAAATCATATGGACTCTTACCATGTAATATGGAAGATGGGGTTCTATTAATCAGATAAGTAGCAGTCAGAACACATTCATTCCACATATTAAGAGGGACACCAGCYTGAAACATTAAAGCCCTAGCAACGTTAAGTAAGTGTCTGTGTTTACGCTCAACAATTCCATTCTGTTGTGGTGTGTACACACAAGAAGTTTGATGAATTATTCCTTTTGTTTCAAAGAAACCATTTAATTTTTGATTTACAAATTCTGTTCCATTGTCACTTCTGCAAATTTTAACATTTTTTCTAAATTGAGTGAACAAAAAACTACAAAAATTTTCAACATATTCACCAACTTCATGTTTATTTTTCAAAAGATAAACCCAAACAGCACGAGTGAAATCATCGACAATGGTCAAAAAAATATCTGTATCCCTCTCTACTCTGGACATGATATGGACCCCAGACATCTAAGTGAATGAGATCACCAAGACTATTGGTTTTATGTGTGCTAGAGACAAATCGTTCTCTAGTCTGTTTTGCCTTGTGGCAAATCTCACAGGGACCACTAACATCATTTCCAATTTTAAGATTTTTCTTTAAAACAGAGAGAACTTGATCAGCAGGATGACCAAGACGACTGCGCCAAAGATGGGAAGAAACAAAACAAATTATACTACAGTCATTTATAGAAAGAGCAGTATTACTGACAAGATTGTGATAAAAAAAGTACAGTCCTCCATTCTGACTACCAGTCCCCACAATTTTCTTCTGCAGACAGTCCTGAATATAACATTTTGTTTCATCAAAACTTATGAAAACTWTATTGTCTCTTGTTAATTTGTGGACAGACAGAAGGTTAACGTTGAAATCAGGGACAACAAGGACATCAAATAAAACCACATTATTAGATAGTTTTAAGTTCCCAATTTTATTTATATTGGCCTTAGTCCCATTGGGATGAGAAACTTTAAGATTTAAATCCGTAACATCAACCATATTTTCTAGATTTTGAAAACTAGAGGTCATATGTTGGTTGGCTCCGGAGTCTATTRTCCAGCCAKAAKTAGAATTTTCAAACRTACCTGCCATATTGGCGCAGGCATCAYCGGAACCAGTGGTATTAGATGGAGTTTGACCAATTAAGCTCAAGAGTTTAGTGACCTGATCTTCTGAAAAACTAAACGGAGACTTTTGAACAGTAGAAGTAGAATCAGATGTTGAAGCATTTCCAGAAATAGATTTTGGATTTTGAGATTTTGAATTCTAAAATTGATTTGAATTAGAGGAGAGTCTAGATCTATTTGAAAAATCTTTAGGAAACCCGATTAGTTTAAAGCATCGCTCAATGGTATGACTAGAGACACCACAATGTTTACAAATTAAATTTGAAGGATTCCTTCCTGGTCTTTTCTTGCTCTCAAAACCTTTACTCAAAAAAGCGAAATTTTGAGATTTAGTCCTGTTTTGGTGTGAGTTAGCTCCTCTATGAGACTCCTCTCTAGAAACCAAAGAAAAAGCAGTTTTAACATAAGGGAGAGGGTCTCTAGTTAAGATGTTGCTCCTAATTGATTGGTAACTGTCATCAAGACCCATAAGAAATTGCATCAACTTAATAAGCTGACTATGTTCAGTGAAATCATGTGAAGCATTACAGGTACAGGACGGAAGTTTAACTAGGACGTCAAATTGTTTCCACAAGGAATTTAACTTGTGGTAATATTCAAAGACGGACATATTGTTTTGATTCAATGAATTAATTTTTTGATAAAGGTTAAAGGTAACAGATCCGTCAACCTTGTCATAAGTCTCTTTTAGCTCTTCCCACACCTGAGAAGCTTCTTTAGAGAAGACTTGCCCAAGGAACAAGTCCTCAGTCATAGAGTTTAAAATCCACGAAAGAACAACAGAATTACTACGATCCCATTGTTTTCCAAGACTGAGATCGTCAACAGGACAGGGACAGGAACCATCAATAAAACCCAATTTGTTCTTAGTTTCAAGGGTTAACATCATAGCACACGACCAGACTTTATAATTCTCGGTACCACTCAATTTAAACGATAAAATGGAGACTCCACTAGTATCGCTTGGATGTAAGTATAACGGATCTCCAAAGTCCAATCTGGTGACTCTGGATTCCATTGTACTTGAAGTTCCAGTAGATACTTGAGGGGAAACCATTTGAAAAGCAGAAAACGCACAAGGAGACTGAGTTGCTTAAAGGCAGGATTCCTAAAACACTTCAGAGTGCTAGGTCAAGCCAACAAAACAGTTCCAGCAAAAAAAAGGAAAAGAAAAAAAAAACACATAGGAAAGGAAACAAGCTTACCACCAAACAAATAGAACACACTTACCACAAAATCCTTTACAAGATTAAAGGATAAAATACCAAACAGAACACGCCTTTCAWTATACAATATCAGATGAACAATTATCAGAGGGTAAGGCCAGATCGTACCTGAACAAATAGCGCGGATTAAGAACTCATATAAAGTCAGATTTGAAAATACACATATCATGACCAACAGCAGGTCTAGGCTAGAACACATATAAGATGAACATTATGGATTTAAAAAAAAGATCTGGAATGGGTAGACCCAGGAGGAATCAAACATATTGAATCCAAATATTTGACGTTTATTGA
>NC_037529.1:36438584-36450630 GCF_001531365.2 Cynara cardunculus var. scolymus
TGCTTGATTGTTATTACTTCCGCTGCATTATCACTGTCAAACATATCATCCAAGTAAGTAATCTATACCAAGAAACTGAGTTAATCGATCCAACACTCAATCATCAGTAATTACTAGAGTATAGGATTAAACTTACGGTTATAATCAAAAGGTTAATAAAACTCACCTTGATGACACAGATTCTGCAGCTTATCACACAACAATTTAACAGAATCTTTAACAGCAATCTCTTCAAGAAAATGCTCTTCACCGCCTTTAAAATTTCTCTTGTATATTTGTAAAAATAATAAACTGATAAGGTTTTTACCTTATCCTCTTCCTCTTATACATAGGATGAGGCGGTGAGGGTATTTTATGCATATATAAAAATGTTTAGGCGGGGAAGATATTTTATATTAAAAACTAGCCATAACTTAACCATGAAGGTTTGAATTATGATAATATTTCCATATGTTATATTATCATATAGCTGCCTATAAAATTCCACATGTATGCATAATATCAAATTAGCATATATGCACATATAATTTATGCAAGTATTATCACATAATTCACATAATGAACACATAAATTTACCTTAACCCAGGTTTGTAGAAAACCCGGTTATAACACTATTAGTTCAACTAGGGGGAGCCAGTTATTTCTCAAAAATTGATTTGCGCTCGGGATACCATCAATTACAGGTCAGAAAAGAAGATATTGTTAAAACTGCTTTTCGAACTCGATATGGGCGTCATGAGTTTTTGGTTATGCCTTTTGGTTTAACTAATGAATCGAGTGTGTAGTGAATATCTCGATAAATTCGTTATTATGTTTATCGATGATATCCTTATATACTCCAAAACAGAAGCTGAGCATACAGAGCATCTTCGTTTAATTCTCGATCTTTTAAAGTAAGAATAGTTGTATGCTAAATTGTCCAAATGTGAGTTATGGTTAAGACAAGTTCAATTTCTGGGCCATGTTATATCTGAAGCGGGAGTGAAAGTTGATCCTGCTAAGATTGAAGCAGTAGAGAAATGGGATGCACCGAGAACTCCTTTTGAAGTCCCTATTTTCATGGGGTTAGCATGATACTACTGAAAATTCGTTCAGGATTTCTCTAAGATTGCAGTACCCTTGACAAAGTTGACTCGGAAAAATATTAAGTTTAAGTGGGAAGAAGATCAACAGAAGGCTTTTTAGTTATTAAAAGATCGTCTGTGCAGCGCTCTAGTTCTGTCTTTCCTAGAAGGATCAGAAAATTTCATGGTCTACAGTGATGCTTCGAAGCTGGGTTTGGTTTGTGTTTTGATGTAGTGGGGAAAAGTAATTGCGTATGCATGCAGACAGCTGAAGGATCATCAGAAACAATATCCAACACATGACATGGAGCTTGCATCCATAGTTTTTGCTCTAAAAATTTGGAGGCATTACTGGTTGGGGACTAAGTGTCAGATCTTTACAGGTCATAAAAGTCTCCAACATTTATTCAATCAAAAGGAGTTAAACATGTAGCAACGACGATGGGTTGAGCTGGTAATTGATTATGACTGTGAAATCCTTTATCATCAGGGAAAGCTAATATGGTAGCAGATGCTTTGAACAGAAAAGAGAAGAGTGGTACGATCAGGGTTGTGGCTATGAGAATGAATCTATTGCCAAAATCTTCATAGTGAAATTGCAAAGTGTCAGGGGAAGCTATAAAAGAAGGTAACTTCAAGTATGAATGATTGGGTAAATTAATTTCTACCTCGAAAAATAATAATAAGGAACTTTTGTGTTTTCAAGGTCGGGTTTGGGTTTTGTGCTACGGGAATACCCGGGAAATTATTTTGAATGAAAGTCATAAATCTTGGTATTCTATTCAACCTGGAACTAATATAATGTATAAAGATTTAAAACCATTTTATTGGTGGCATGGACTGAAGAAAGACATAGCAAAGTATGTAGAGCGATGTTTGACATGTCTGCAAGTGAAAGTTGAACATCAAAGACTGTAACAACTGAGAATTTCCACATACAGATTATCCACATGATATTACTCATAACACATAATGTAATATTGTTTACAAAACACAGACTAACAAAAACGTTTTTCAATACATCTAGGAACAACTAAATTTTAGCATTTCTAAACTTTCCCCTTGCCTTTATCCTGCGAGGTATGTTGACCTGCAAAACCGGTTAGTCCAACAACTGAGCGTTAGACCCAAAAGGTCTAGTGAGTTTATAAATCCCATACAAACAACTTACTTTCCAAACTAGCAGTTTAGAATCAAACCTGTACATATACAACATCTTATCTATAATATGTTATAGAAACTTTTCCTCTCGCGGTTACACCGCCATTACATCTCTCTCGCGGTTACACCGCCATTTCATCTCTCTCGCGGTTACACGGCTGGAATATCTTTCATCTCTTCTTTTTCTTTCTTCATGTCTATAACATATGCAAGAAAACTAACACATCCCTTCTGTACATATTTTCGAGCCTTTAAGACTGAAATAAGACTAGAATAATGATCCCGTCGATCCCCATAAATCACAACCTTTCCTTTTTCCGGTAAGTCTATATGGATCATTTTCTCATCACAGACTATATTAGCTTGGTTTTTAGTTAACCAGTCCAGGCCTATAATTATATCAAATTCCCTTAAAGGCAAAGGAAATAACTGTATAGGCACTTCACACCCTTCTATACATATGAAACATTCATCTATTCTTTCCTTAATCGATACTTCACTATCATTTGCTGTTTCCACAATTAGATCCTCACTTAATGCTTTAGATTCTAAACGTGCGCAATTAACAAACGATGGTGACATAAAATAACGATTTGCACCCGAGTCAAATAAAACTTTGGCACATACTGAATTAACAAGGAATGTACCTGTCACCACTTCAGGATGCTCTTCCGCCTCGCCTCTCGTCATCTGAAAGGCTCTCCCTCTTGCAGACTCCCCACATCTTATCTCTTCTCGACCACCTAGGTTAACACGATTATCCACTAACCCACAACCTGTTGGCACATAACCCGATCCTCGGCCCCCAGAATATCCAGATCCTCGACCTCCAGGAAATCCCGACCCTCGTCCCTTCGCTTGTGGACAATCGGCGTTTACATGTTGAGATGAATTACAAGTAAAACATCTTCGCGTCATTCGACAGTCCCGAGCTATATGTCCTGGTTCCTGACATTTAAAACATACCCACAATTCTGTATTGCAATTCCCCTGATGTATTTTGTGACATCGAGTACATGCCCTATCAGCAAACTTTGAGACTGGTTGATTCAAATTTTCCATAAACCTCGATCTACAGAAATCGTTATTGTAGCTTCCCCCTTTCTTTTCTCTTCAACCTTTTCTTGTGGTTGTCGGTTAATGTCTTGCTCCAGAATTTCAGCAGCATCAACTGCTGCTTGAAACGTTGTCGGATTCCTGGATATCATATACTTCCGAAGATTTGACTCCAAACCCCATATATACTTTCTTACCTTACTGTTTTCAGATATGATATAGGCATCAGCAAATCGAGATTGTTCCATGAAAACTTATGTATATTGGCGGACTGACATGTTTCCTTGTTCAAGACGAAGGAAATCATCTTCTAACATTCGTACTGCAACTTCAGGACAATACTGCATTTTAAACTTGATTAGAAATTCTTCCCACAACATGGTTTTCAAAATGTTTTGATATGAACTTGTCAGAACTTCCCACCAGTACAAAGCACTTGATCTCATACGGGATATAGCAAAAATGACTTTGTCTTCTTCTGCATTTTTACTAATTTGTAGACTCAACTCTATATCTTTAAGCCAACACATGGCTTTAACAGGGTCACGCTCCCCAAAAAATTTAGGTGGTTTACAGGCAAGAAACATCTTGATATCTCCTCCTTTTTGTACTGAGGACGAAGTAAGGGGTACAGATGTATTAGTTACCGAGGAACTAGCTCCGGCTTCCTCCTGATAATCGGGATTTCTTACTTCTTCTGGATTATTTTGGGCTGTACTTCCCAACAAGTTCACCAAACTTCTTGGAACTTTCCCAACTCTGCTGCCAACATTTCCTGGATATTATATCTAGGATCAGGAACATTGTGTCCACCCCTTTCCCTTCCTCTACCATGGCCAGACATTGAACTTTCTTGGGCCGACAATTCCTGTTCCCTATGAGTTTGTTGTCTAGCACCTCTACCTCATCCTCGACCCCTGCTACGACTTCGTGTTTCTACTGTCATTACATGTTCTAGGTCCTCTCCTTGTGTTACGTTTCTTTTTCCCCAACCTCTTCCATAACCGATAGAGGTCCTTTCCGATTGATTTGGATTATCTGCCATTTTCAGTGTAGATCTCTTTCTATACATTTAAACACATTTGATTATTCACATAATCAAAACATAATAACACGTTTATCCTCAAGTCTATCCATAACTCAGATTATATCAGTCATATATAATCTATCTTTCTCATAATAGGTTCAGCTATAACATATTCCCCATGTTCATAGTCCCAGTGAAACCTATTATCATAACTTCCACACCTCTAGTTTAAGTCTAATTACTTCGCAAATACCCAGATCCCTTAAAGTAAGACTCTGATACCAAATGTAACAACCCACAATTTCCACATACAGATAATACACATGATATTACTCATAACACAGAATGTAATATTGTTTACAAAACACGGACTAACAAAAAATTTCTTCAATACATCTGGGAACAACTAAATTTTAGCATTTCTAAACTTTCCCCTTGCCTTTATCCTACGAGATATGTTGACCTGCAAAACCGGTTAGTCTAACAACTGAGCGTTAGACACAAAAGGTCTAGTGAGTTTATAAATCTTATTCAATCAACTTACTTTCCACACTAGCAGTTTAGAATCAAACCTGTACATATACAACATCTTATCTATAATCTGTTATAGAATCTTTTCCTCTCGCGGTTACACCGCCATTACATCTCTCTCGCAGTTACACCGCCATTTCATCTCTCTTGCGGTTACACTACCATTTCATCTCTCTCGCGGTTAGACCGCCATTTCATCTCTCTTTATCAGAAGTTGAATAATATTAAGATCAGTCGGATATTAAATCCGAATAACCATCCGGAGATATAATCCGGACAACCTTGTTCGGATATCTAATCCGTACAACACATGATACTTTAAATTTCTAAGTTACCACGAATAAGACTTGGGCGATTTAATTTAAACCGGATGTCCTTTGAGAGGTTTAGGTTAAATCCGGACATGGCTTGAGCGGTATAGCTCTAAACCGGATAACACTTGGACGGTTTAAGGCTATATCGGACGTGAGCGGTTTAGGTTAAACCCAGATGCCACTTGTCCCGTTTAAGAAATTTCCAAATACCTCTTGCTCGGTTTAGATAGAACTCCGGACACTACTTGTCTGGTTTAAAAGTTGAATCTGCAGGGTAAATGTTTCAGGAGTCATTGTAAAACAACAATGAATTATATGTAAACCTTTAATACTCAAAGTATAAAAGCACTCACCTTCTAGTGTTAATCGGATTTAAGCTTGTGATTTTACCAGCCTTCACTGTCAATTGATTTTCTATTTTTTTGCTCTCTAGAAATTCAACAGCAACCCCTTAACCCTTCATATGCACTTGCTATTTATAGCAAGTGCATAAGTCACCCTTCTTCACAAATCCATACACACACAACTAAAACACACATATATTATCTATATATATATACATATTATTATTTATATATATATATATGTATATTCCCAAATCTTAAACCAAAACTTATGACCCAAATATTACAAAGACCATAAGGGAATCTACAGTCAATACAAATTCCTAGGTGGAAGTGGGATTATATCACGACATATTTCATTATGAAATTATCTCGAACTCCAAAGGGATGTGATGTCATATGGGTGATTGTGGATCGTCTATCGAAAGGGATATGATGACATAAAAGAGAATTATCCGTTAGAATGATTGGCAAGGATTTATATTAAAGAAATTGAGACCAGACATGGAGTTTCTTTATCCATCATTTCCGACAGGGAGAGTCGATTTTCCTTAAAATTATGGGAAAGTTTTTAGAAAGCTCTGGTTCTCAGATTCGGTTGAATACAACGTATCATCCACAGTGTCACACCTCGTTAAAGCGGAAACACGAGGTGTAACAGGTAAGCATTTCATAGCTCCAATCAATAGATAACACCATTAGTTACATAAACCATGAAAATTTACAAATTCATCATTCTACTGTTCACGATGCAAAACAACATCATTTGTAGAAGAAGTTACAAGGCTTGTGAACAGGTGTTATCGTAAAACGCTTCAAAAACTTCCATTCTCACTTAATTTCTTGATAAGCATGAAACATAAAATGACGTCAACTACAAAGAGTTGGTGAGTTCACGGGTTTTCATATGCACAAGATATTTACAATGCATAAATCACAACTTGCAAACTTATACATAACATGCACATTATAAATGTAAATTTTCCATCGATGCTTAAAAACTTGAGACGCTACAAAGCCTTATCTGACCAATGTGTCCCATTAGTTTACGAACTACCATAAGTGGCTTGTTCACTCACTTAGGTACCACGGTTCGTATCAGTACAACTTCAGCGGTGGCCCATTCACGCACATGAGTAGACTCATGAAAAAAAATATAGGTAATATGCACCCTTTTCTAGGTGGGACTTTCAACACAATAGCGGCTATCCACAATTACCATGGCCCGGAGTAATATTCGGGTTTCAAGTTTTGATTTAAGATTTCCTTATTATATATATGTGTATGTATGTATATGTGTGTGTGTTATGTTTATATGATAAACATAAAGTTATTTAAAAAAAAGGGGGGGGAGGTCGGCTGGTTGTGCCGCCCACCACCTCTCATCTATACTATATATAGAAAGAGGTGATGAAGAAAGTTTACACATAATATATTTAGAAAGTTTTCTCTGAAGTTATATAGATTGCAAAAGAAGAGGATTCAAAAGCTTTGATACTCGATTTCTAAAAGGTGAGTGTATTAAAGCTTTGGATATAAATTGTTTRCATACAAWTTAGTAGTATTTGGAACTGGTTATTATGAATTATGTTTCATTTTATGTGGATTCTTATTTAAACCGTTTAAGTGGTGACCGGATTAATATCCGGACAATCTCATCCGGATAGAAAACCGCTCAAGAGGTGACCGGTTTATTTTAAACCGCTTAAATGTTGTCCGAAGTCCTCCCTAAACCGGTCAAGAGGTGACCAGATCTCATCTAAACCGTTCAAGAGTTTGGCGGTGTATTGACCGGATTGTTTTAAACCGGTCAAAGGTTGGGCGATGTATTGTCCGGACTCTTATCCGGATAGAAATTGAAATATTACTAAGTGTTAAATCGGTTAAGCTTTGGACGGTGTATTGTCCGGATTTGTTATCCGGACAAGGTTGACCGGACTTCAAATCCGGTTAATGTGTTGGAATATTTTTGAATTGTTTTTGAGATAAAATGGCGGTATAACCAAGAGAGAGAGATGAAATGGTGGTGTAACCGCGAGAGAGATGAAATGGCAGTGTAACCGCGAGAGATATGTAATGGCGGTGTAACCGCGAGAGAGATGTAATGGCGTTGTAACCGCGAGAGAGAGATGCGATGGCGGTGTAACCGCGAGAAACATAAATAAATTTTATGTGTCAGAACAGGTTTCATTCTGAAATGATTGTTTGGAAAATATATTGTTTGTTTGAGAAATATACACTCACTAGACCTTTTTGGTCCAACGCTCAGTTGTTGGACTAACTTGTTTTGCAGGTCATCATACCGAGAAAGATAAAGGCAAGGGAAAAGTTTAGAATGAATGATGTTTAGTTATTCATAAATGTATATGAAGAAAGTATTTTGTTAATCTGTATTTTGTAAACGATGTTTTATTTTGTGTTATGAGTATTATGATGTGGATTATCAGTATATAGAATATATGGGTTGTTACAGTTGGTATCAGAGCCTTAGTTTAAGGGATCTGGGTATTTGCGAAATACTTAGACTTAAACTAGAGGTGTGGAAAGTTATGATAATAGGTTTCACTGGGTTTATGAACTTGGGAATATGTTATAGCTGAACCTATTATGAGAAAGATATATTATATATGATTGATATAATCCGAATTATGAATAAACATGAGGATAAATGTGTTATTATATTGTGATTATGAGAATAATCATGTGTGTTTAAATGTGACAGAAAAAGTCATATACTGAGTAATGGTAGATAATCCCAATCAATCAGAAAGGGCCTCTACTAATTATGGAAGAGGTCGGGGAAGAAGAAGCGTAATACAAGGAGAGGAACCGGAAAATGTGATGACAATAGAAACGCAAAGTCGTAGCAGGGGTCGAGGAAGAGGTAGAGGTACTAGACTAGAAACTCGTGGAGAACTGGAATTGTCGGCCCAAGAAAGTCAAATGTCTGGCCGTGGTCGAGGAAAAGCAAGGGGTGGACGTAATGATTCTGACCCCGAATATATTACCCAGGAAATGTTGGCAGCAGAGTTGGGAAAGTTTCAAGAAAGTCTGGTAAATYTGTTGGGGCGTACAACCCAAAATAATCCAGAAGTGGTGAGAAATCCCAATTATCAGGAGGAAGTTGGAGCTAGTACACCGGTAACTGGTACATCTGTACCCCTTACTTCATCCTCAACACAAAAGGAAGGAGATATCAAGATGTTTCTTGCTTGTAAACCTCCTAAGTTTTCTGGTGAGCGTGATCCTGTTAAAGCTATGTGTTGGCTTAAGGAGATAGAGTTGAGTCTGCAAATCAGTAAAAGTGCAGAAGAGGACAAAGTCRTGTTTGCTGTATCTCGTTTGAGATCAAGTGCCTTGTACTGGTGGGAAGTCCTATCCAGTTCAGATCCAAACATTTTGAAAACCATGTTGTGGGAAGAATTTGTGGTTAAGTTTAAAATGCAGTATTGCCCTGAAGCTGCAGTACGAMAGTTGGAAGATGATTTCCTTCGTCTTGAGCAAGGAAACATGTCAGTCCGCCAGTATACTGAAGTTTTCATGGAACAGTCTAGGTTTGCTGAAGCCTATATAATATCTGAAAACAGTAGAGTGAGAAAGTATATTTGGGGATTGGAGTCAAATCTTCGGAAATATGTGATATCCAGGAATCCGACAACATTTCATGCGGCAGTTGATGCTGCTGAAATTCTGGAGCAAGACATTAATCGATAACCACAAGAGAAAGTTGGAAAGAAAAGAAAGGGGGAAGCTATAGTAACTGATTTCCGTAGACCAAAGTTTATGGAAAATTTAAATCGACCAGTTGCAAGGTTTGCTGATAGGGTGTGTACCTGATGCCATAAGATACATCAGGGAAATTGCAATGCAGAATCTAGAGTATGTTTTAAATGTCAGGAACCAGGACATATAGCTGGAGACTGTCGGGTGACGCAGAGCTGTTTTACTTATAATTCATCTCAACATGTTAATGTTGATTGTCCGCAAACAAAGAGTCGAGGGTTTGGTTTTGCTGGAGGTCGGGGATCTAGATATTCCGAGGGTCGAGGATCTGGGTATTTGCCAACAAGTCATGGGCAAATGGATAATCGTGTTAGTCCAAGTGGACAGGGAGGGATAAGACAGGCAGAGTCTAATGCAAAAGGGAGAGCCTTTCAGATGACGAGAGGTGAGGCGGAATAGCACCCTGAAGTGGTGACAGGTACATTCCTTGTTAATTCAGTATGTGCCAAAGTTTTATTTGACTCGGGTGCAAATCGTTCTTTTGTGTCATCATCATTTGTTAACTGTGCACATTTAGAATCTAAAGCGTTGAGTGAGGATCTAATTGTGGAAACAACAAACAATAGTGAAGTTTCAATTAAGGAAAAGATAGATGAATGCTTCATAAGTATAGAATGGTGTGAAGTGCCTATATAGTTATTTCCTTTGCCTTTAAGGGAATTTGATATAATTATAGGCATGGATTGGTTAGTTGAAAACCAAGCTAACATAGTCTGTAATGAAAAGATGATTCATATAGACTTACCCGAAAAAGGAAGAGTTGTGATTTATGGAGATCGACGGGATCGTTACTCTAGCCTAATTTCAGTTCTAAAGGCTAGGAAGTATGTACAGAAGAGATGTGTTAGTTTTCTTGCATATGCTATAGATATGAAGAAAGAGAAAGGAAAGATGGAGGATATCCCAATCGTAAGGGAATTTCCTGAAGTATTTCCAGAAGATTTGATAAATCTACCTCTAGACCGAATGATAGAATTTCAGATTGAATTAATTCCTAGAGCAACACCCGTGGCACGTGCACCATATAGATTRGCTCCTTCTGAGTTAAAGGAGTTAATGTCTCAATTGAAAGAATTATTGGATAAAGGTTTTATCCGACCAAGTACTTCTCCGTGGGGTGCACCGGTACTTTTTGTTAAAAAGAAGGATGGATCAATGAGGATGTGCATTGATTATCGGGAGTTGAATAAACTGACAATCAATAATAAGTTTCCTCTCCCGGTTTCCAAAACGTTATTTTTTAATGGCTATATACTACATGCAATGGCTTATTTTCTTTATCAGTTACTCGTTGGACAGGGTTTTCTAAACTACAATTTGGGAGCTAAGTCAATTGATTTCCAATCATATAATCCTAAATATAAGAACCCTTTAAAGATGCCAATGTGATGCTCCAAAATGATGGATGTCACGGTCTCCCCATGCCAGAAAAATTTCGTCCCGAAATTTGATTCATCAATTCTTAACTTTGGACCCGTTTGTGAAAAAGTGAGGATACTTGTTTTTCTTAAAATCCTCTCTTTCCCATGTGTACTCCGGTCCATGTCTTGAGGTCCAATGAACTTTTAAAATCGGGATCTTGCTACGCCTCAACTGCTTGACTTCTCTATCCATGATTTCTATCGGTTTTTCAACGAAGCACAGATGATCATTAATTTGCACCTCTTCCAATGGTATGACCAGTGTTTCACCAGTTAAACACTTTTTGAGGTTTGATACATGAAATGTATCATGAATGGTGCTTAACTCTTGTGGCAAATTCAGCTTGTATGCCATTCGTCCAACTCTTTCAGTAAAATGGACCAATATATCAAAGACCCAATTTGCCTCTTTTTCCAAAACGCATTATTCCTTTCCAGGGTGAGACCTTTAAGAGTACCTTATCTCCTTTTTGAAACTCTAAGGGTCTCCTCCAAATTGTCCGCATAACTTTTATGGCGATCTCTTGCAGCCTTGAGTCAATCCTTTATAATTACAATCTTGTCAGTAGTTTCCTGAACTACATCAGGTCTAGTTAATTGCCGATCGCCGATTTCTAGGCAACTGAGTGGCGATCTGCACTTGCGTCCATATACTGCTTCGTAAGGCGCACACTGAATACTAGCATGATAGTTGTTGTTGTACGCAAATTCAACTAATGGAAGGTGCGTATCCCAGCTTCCACCAAAATCTATGGTGCACGCACGTAACATGTCTTCCAATGTCTAGATGGTTCTTTCCGTCTGCCCATCCGTTTGAGGGTGGTATGAAGTACTTAAATCTAGACGTGTACCCACCCCTTCTTGAAGTGATTGCCAAAATATTGACGTAAATCGACTGTCTCTATCCGATATGATGGAAAGAGGTACCCCATGTCGAGTGATAATTTCATTGATGTAAATTTGTGCCAGCTTCTCCATCTTATAATCTTCTCGGTTTGGTAGGAAATGAGCAGATTTCATCAGTCGATCCACGATTACCCATATTGTATGATATCCTCTTCCAGTCCTGGGCAACTTAGTTATGAAGTCCATTGATATTTGTTCCCATTTCCACTGGGGTATCTCAGGTTGCTGGAGTAGACCAAATAGTTTTTTGGTGTTTAGCCTTGACCATTGCGCAAGTTAAACACTTATTTACATATAGTGCAACGTCTTTCTTCATTACAGGCCACCAATAGTGTTCCCTCAATTTCTTATACATCTTATCTGCTCTTGGGTGAATTGAATACTTTGATCGATGGGCTTCTGTCACACCCCGCTAAAGCGGAAACACGAGATGTAACAG
>NC_037529.1:36451315-36457453 GCF_001531365.2 Cynara cardunculus var. scolymus
ACTAAGCAGTTCCTTAGTCCAGAGGTTTCAAGCAAAGCATCGACTAAGCAGTTCCTTAGCCCGAAGGTTTTGAGTAAAGCATCGACTAAGCAGTTCMTTAGCCCGAAGGTTTTGAGTAAAGCATCGACTAAGCAGTTCCTTAGTCCAAAGATTTCAACCAAAAAGAAACATGCATAGTTTGCTCAATCTCATGCTTTTCCCCCACAAAATAAACAAAAGTGGTAAAAGTGGGGCCGTAAGAACTCACTAATTTGATGAATATCCAGAGGTTGCACTTAGAAGCTTTCTAGGCTCGCCCGAACTTCCTGAATAGACCAATATCCAGCACTAAATTACTTAAAGGTTTCTTGCCCAAGGTAAAGCAAAGTTGCTTTCAATGCAATGCCATCAAGGTTTTTATAAAATAAAAGCCGATATTTTAATATTTACTTTTTAAAAGGAACCTTCCAAAAATCAACCTAATGACATCATCTTAAGTCATCCAAAACAATGATGACAGCCGCCCACTTCCAAAATCAAGAATTTTTTAGTGGGTTTGAGACTCTTCTTAAATACTTTACAACCTTGAGACACACGCCCCCAAAACAGATTGCATGCACCAAGAATGACAGCAATGATGGGGAGGGGTCTCAAGCTCATCATTTTCAAGAATTTAAACTCTAGCTTGAGTCATCATCTTCGAACAAACTCCAGAAAAATATTTTCCGATTTCATTGAGTTTTAAAGATAATAAAACTGATTAAGGATGCGTGCAAGATCTTCCCATACTTAAAATATGATCAGATTTTACATGCAAGGACTCTCTCCTTCCTTCTTAGAGATTAAAGAACATGGATCATAGATTATCATCCTATCGAAGACATTTGCAGGTCTTTGATGAACAATTTCCCCTCTTTAAATCCCATAAATTTACTAAAGAATCGAGTAGGTGAACAAGGATGAAAACTTTCGGATTTTTATGAAAATAGGACAGCTCAAAATCATACCTTTTCTTAGAATCTTGAACAATCCTTAAGAGTAACATAATCCTTTAAGACTTGCGAGAAGATAGAATCGGTTGGAAGGTGGTTGAGATTAGAGAGATGTGACAGAATTAGGCTGAGAGTATGGAAATGAGAGTTTTTAAAGAAAGTGGGGGTATTTATATGAAGGCTTTTAAAGAAGAAATGGGCTGGCCTCTATGTCACACCCCACTAAAGCGGAAACACGAGATGTAACATGCAAGCGAGTCATAGCAACAGTTTATAAATAACACCATACCAAGTTGTTCAAAAAGAAAACAAGTTCATCGACATAACTAAAATTAGAATTTACACAACGTTCCCAAAATACATCAAAATCTGACTTAATCGATCCTGACTCGAGTACATTCCCGAAAATCCAAACAACTTTACTTAGATCCTGAAAAGCATGGAAATAGAACATGGTCAACTACAAAGAGTTGGTGAGTTCACGGGTTTTCATATGCATAAAACGTTTCAATGCATAAACCAAGTAATAGCAAACTTATGTGAATTCTTTGCACTTAATAAATGTAAATCCTATACGATGTAGAACTTGAGACGCTACTGAGCCTTACCTGACCAACTGCCCCATTAAGTTTCGAACAACCAAAAGTAGCCCGTTCACTACTTAGGTCCCACAGTTCGATAGAGTACTAATTCAGCAGTGGTCCAAATTCCACATGATTAGACTAGAAAACGTAGGTAATGTGCACCACTTTCTTGGTGGGACTGTCAACACAATACCGGCTATCCACAATACCACGGCCCGGGGATGTACCCGAGTTAACAAGTACCGTTTACGGACGGGGACTTTTATTTGGAAACATATACTCCCAAGCACATCAATTTAGCATTTATTCTAGTGCAATAACAGTTGTCAAAACAAAGCATAATAAACCCGACTAAGCAGTTCCTTAGTCCAGAGGTTTCAACAGAGCTTGACTAAGCAGTTTCTTAGTCCAATGGCTTTGAGCAAAACATCGACTAAACAGTTCTTTAGTCCTAAAATTTCATATAACATAAACATTCAAAGTTTGCTCAATCTCATGATTTTCCCCCATAAATTATACAAAACCAGTAAAAGTGGGGTCGTAAGAACTCACAAGTTTGATGAATATCCGAAGGTTTCCTTTAGAAGCTTTCTAGGCTCGCTCGAACTTCCTGACAGACGAAACCAGCGCTACGTTACTTCACGGTTTTCTTGGCTAAGGTAGAGCAAAGTTGTTTTCAACGCAAAGCCATCAAGTATTTTTATAAAATAAAGCCAATATTTTATTATTTATTAAAAATAACCTTCGAAAATCCTATTAATGACATCATTAAAAGTCATTCCAAAACAATGATGACAACTGCCAAATACCAAAATCAAGAAATTTTGAGTGGATTTAAAACTCTTTTAAAAAACTCTACAACCTTGAGCCACACGCCTCCAACACCGATTGCATACACCAAGAATGGTAGCAATGATGGGGAGGGGTCTCAAGCTCAATATTTTCAAGAATTTAAACTCTAACACACAATCATCATCTTCGAACAAACTCCAGAAAACAAATAATTTCCGATTCCAACAAGTTTTCAAGAGGATATATCCGATTAAAGATGCATGCAAGATCCTATCATCCGAAAACATGATCAGACCTTACATGCAAGAATCGAGAAGGGATAATGAATAAAACTTTTGGATTTCTAAGAAAATAGTACAGCTCTAAAACATACCTTTTCTTGACCTTAAGACTCGAACAGTTCTTAAGGACATCAAAAACCTTTAAGTTTTGCAAGGAGATTAGAACCGCTGAAAAGGTGATGGCAATAGAGAGAGAACGGGTGCTGAAAGTTTGGAGAATGAAGATTTCTAAAAGAAGAGGGGTATTTATATGGGGCTTTTTGAGAAGAAATGGGCTGACCTCTAAAGGCCCAAGCCCAAAATATTTTATTTTTCAAAATAATAAAACCCCACTAATTTAAACAAACAAAACAATTTTGATAAACGATTTTAAAGGTAACTCCACTCTTTAAATTAATTGGCAAATAAATATAAAAATGGGACTTTGGAAAAAAAATAAAATTTTAAAGAGGACGGAACTTAAAATATCAACTTTATTTTATGTGGAACATTTCAAGACTATTTGGCATTGCATAAACTAACTTGGTTAGCTACCTGCCGAAACGTGATCTAACGAACTAATCTTGGGAGTTGAGCAAGATGATCTCTAATCATCGAAGCTAAATCCTCGAAAGACTTAATTCTAAATAAAGATCTTGAAATAAGGTCCTAACCTGAAATCCCAAAGTGACGAATTGTCACAGTCTCCCCAGGCCAGAAAAATTTTGTCCCGAAATTTATTCGTCAAATCAAAACATGGTTGGCTTTTAGAACAAGTGGGGGTACTTGCTTTTCATGAAATCTTCCCTTTCCCACGTGTACTCCGGTCCATGTTTTGAGTTCCAATGAACCTTTACTATAGGAATCCTGCTACGTCTCAACTGCTTAACTTCTCTACCCATGATCTCTATGGGTTTTTCAACGAAATGCAGTTGTTCGCTAATTTGTACATCTCCCAGTGGCAACACTTGAGTTTCATCTGCTAAACATCTTTTGAGATTTGATACATGGAATGTATTATGGATAGCGCTTAACTCTGGGGGCAGGTTTAACTTGTATGCCACTGGCCCAGTCCTTTCTACTATTTCGAAAGGACCAATATAACGAGGACCCAACTTGCCTCTCTTTCTAAAACGCATTATCCCTTTCCATGGTGAGACCTTTAGAAAAACTTTATCTCCGTTCTGGAACTCCAATGGTCTCCTCCGATTGTCGGCATAGCTTTTCTGACGATCCCTTGCAGTTTTGAGTCGATTTTTGATTGCTATAATCTTATCAGTCGTTTCTTGGATCACGTCTGGTCCAGTTACCTGCCTATCACCAAGTTCTGACCAACACAATGGGGATCTGCACTTGCGCCCATACAAAGCTTCATAAGGCGCACATTGGATGTTGGTATGGTAGCTGTTGTTGTAGGCAAATTCCACTAACGGAAGATGCGTGTCCCAGCTTCCACCAAAATCTATAACACAGGCGCGTAACATGTCTTCCAGGGTCTGTATTGTTCTTTCGGTTTGTCCATCAGTCTGGGGGTGATAAGAAGTGCTTAGATCCACCGTGTACCCATCCCTTGCTGGAGTGACTGCCAAAAGCTTGACGTAAAACGACTGTCTCTATCCGATAGAATGGAAATAGGTACTCCATGCCTAGCGATGATTTCGTTTATATAAATCTGAGCCAACTTTTCCATCTTATAATCCTCTCGGAKTGGTAAGAAATGAGCAGATTTCGTCAATCGATCTACAATCACCCAAATGGCATCATGCCCATTTCCAGTTCGGGGTAACTTAGTTATAAAGTCCATCGATATTTGTTCCCACTTCCATTGAGGAATTTCAGGTTGCTRGAGCAGACCGGAAGGTTTCTGATGTTCGGCCTTGACTATTGCACAAGTTAAACATTTATTTACATATAGTGCAATGTCTTTCTTCATTCCAGGCCACGAATAATGTGCTCTTAAATCCCTATACATCTTATCTGCTCCCAGGTGAATCGAATATTTTGATCGATGGGCTTCATCCAAAATGGTTGATCTAAGATTGCCAATCTTAGGTATCCAAACTCTATTTCCTAAATAATTCACTCCTTCTGACTTTATCTGAAATTTGGACTCTATGTCGTGCAGAATCTCGTTCTTCAAGTTCTCTTTCCTTAGAGCTTCTTTTTGATCCTCTAGGATTTGGGCCTTCAAACTGGTATTCACCAAGGCTCCCAAAGCTCGCACCCTCATTGGTTTTATTCCTCCCTTTCGGCTCAAAGCATCGGCTACAACATTGGCTTTGCCTGGATGGTATTTAATCTCACAATCATAATCACTAAGCAGTTCAACCCATCTTCTTTGCCTCATATTCAACATTTTCTGATTGAGGATGTGTTGAAGGATTTTATGATCAGTGAAAATGGTGCATCTGGTGCCATAAAGATAGTGTCTCCATATCTTAAGTGCAAATACTACTGCTCCCAATTCAAGGTCATGCGTAGTATAATTCTTTTCATGCACTTTAAGTTGTCTCGAGGCATATGCAATGACYTTATCTTTTTGCATCAATACGCATCCTAAACCTTGATGCGATGCATCACAAAAGACCACGAAGTTTTCCTAACCTTCTGGTAAGGATAAGATAGGCGCATTGCATAGTTTCTGCTTGAGAGTCTCGAATACTTCCTCTTGTTTCTCACCCCAAATAAACTTCTTGCCCTTCTGGATTAAGGCTGTGAGCGGCTGTTCAATTTTCGAAAAGTTTACGATGAATCGCCGATAATAGCCTGCTAACCCAAGGAATTGTCGGATCTCTGTAGGGGTTCGTTCTTCTTAATTTGTCCAAAATAAATCTGTTAGAGCCTCAGAGTTTAATTTGTCTCGTTCTGTTTCTAGAAGCTCTGTTTCTTTCTTCTTAATTGCCGCTTTTAATTCTAAGCACTCTGTTTTAAAACTTATTTTAATGGATCATTTTGTTCGTAAATTTTTTGCATTTTCCACTGGTAACTCTTGTTTCTCTACAGTTAGCAGCTCTGTCTCTTGTTCAAAAAATAGTTTTTTTTTCAAAGATTTTCTTTTGGATTTTTTGATAGAGAGCTTTTGTTTTAGATTGACGAAATCATTAGTCAAAAAAGAGATACTCTCTTCCAGATCAGATTAGAATAGCCAGAGATGGAACATACCTGGGAGTCGGAGTCAGATCCAAACTCTTCTCTATCATTCTCGACAGCCATCCCACATAAGTTGGCCTGGTCTTCTTCTTCTTCAGACGAGGAGTCGGAGACCCAATTCTCCTGTTCTTCCATGAGGATTCTTTGTGATCGATTGTACTTGTACTTATTTTTATAGTACAGTTCGTCTTTCACTAAAGGGCCTCTGCACTCTTTGGAGTAGTGCCCCATATTTCTGCATCTAAAACATCGAACACCTTGCTTCTTCTTGTCCGATGGCTCTTCCTCCTTCTTGTTAGAAACAGATGAAGGGTTCCTTCCATCAAAAGATCTGCCTCTGCTTCGATCATTTTGTCTTCCTCTTTTGTCGAAGACCTTCTT
>NC_037529.1:36457553-36463342 GCF_001531365.2 Cynara cardunculus var. scolymus
CATCAACATTGACGAGTGTAAACTTCTTTCCAGCTAGGGATTGCACGTTGACTGGACCAAAGTGATCCATATGCAATAGCTGAAGAGGTGCAGTCACTAAACACATTTGCTTAGACTTGAAGCTAGCTCTTGTATGTTTTTCCTTTTTCACATGCTGAGCAAAGAGATTTCTTTGCAAAAGAGTGTTGACGAAGACCAGTGACAAGATCATTTCTTGACAGCTCGCTGAATGTCTTGAAGTTGAGATGAGATAGCCGTTTGTGCCATAGCCAGTTAATATCTGACGAGGCTTTAGAGAAGATGCAACTATTCTTGGTAAGAGAATAATTCATATTGATGATGCATACATTCTCAAGACGAGAACCGGTTAGAGCAACCTTATCATCTTTTCAAGAACGTGACATGAATTCTTTGAGAATTTAACTGTATAATCTTTATCACACAGTTGACTGATGCTAAGAAGATTGTGCTTCAGTCCTTCAACATATGCAACGCGTTTGAAAGTTGTTGCACCATTGGTTAATATACCAAAACCTTTGGTATATTCTTTTCCATTTCCTTCAAAGGTTACGGAAGGTCGTCTTTCTTCCTTGAAATGAGTTAGAAGGGATTTATCTCCAGTCATATGTCTTGAACATCTGCTATCAAGATACCATATACCTTTGACATCATGTGTAAGGAAACAAAATAAGAATGCTATTGGTACCCAGCTATTGGGGTCCAGCTTTGTTAGAGGCTTCATCCTCTGATGCTGAAGAACCAGCATCAGTACATGGCATCACCGAACCTGAAGAGGTTTGAGTAGAGAAGGGAACAACCTCTGACACTAGTAAGGTAGTTTCAGTGGAAGTCTTCACTGAGCCTGACGAAGAGGCTTCAGTGGTAGGAACTACAACGTCTGATGCTGAAGATTTTTCAGCAGGAGTTGTCTTCGCTGAGTCTGAAGAAGAGGCTTCAACAGTTTTCTTCACCTTGGTTGCTTGTGCAGCCTTTGTGGATGATTTCGCCTTGGTTGATTTCTCAGCCTTGGCTACTTTCTTGCCCTTAGCTGGTGAACCAGCGTTGGAGACAGAAGGACACTTGTTGGCAATATGTGTTTTCTCACCACAGTGTTTACACTTCCTAAAGCTGAGAATAGCTTTAGGGCCAGGAAGTATCAGACTAGAAGGGGACCAACTCCAAGGATTCCCTTCTCATTGGTTATAGGAGGAACCTTTGAGGAATTGGATTCCTTAGGTGAAAAGTTCACCTTGAGCTATGACTTGGATTTCTGATGGGATTCAGATTTCCTAGTCCTTGAGAAGAAAGAAGCCTTACAAGCTGAAGAAATAGACCTTGATCTATTCTACTTGTTAGACTTCTTGGGAAGGGATGCCGTGACAATGGATTTACCTTTGTCTTTGCACCCAGAACTTGAAGGAGTTCCTTCAAGATGACTCTTAGTAAAAGAAGAAGACTGAGAGGAAGAAGTGTTGGGAATAGAGGAGACGAAGGTGCCAAATTTGAGCATGGACCTGTCTGTAACACATTCTTCCTGATCATAGGAGAATCCTAGACCAGTCGTTACTTTGGCGGGAATCTTAGCGTTAATGATCTCAGAGGCCTTGATGGAAGCTTTGCACCACCCTTCAATGGTAGCTTTATCAGCCTTGAGTTTAGGGATTGCTCGCTCACGCTCAGCGATAGCCTTCTCATGTTCAACAGTGATGGCTTGGTTTACAATAACCTGATCTTTAAGATTTTCCTCGACTGAGGTCAGGTCTTTGATTTTAGAATGGCAAATCTTCAATTGCTCTTGAAGATCAACGTTAAGCATTTCTACTTTCGATTTGCCATTGAGGGCGTTGTAAAGGTCAACCGTCAGCGTATCCAGTGTAGAAAGACTAGAAGAAGAAGAGGATTCATTCAGGGAACATACCCGAGAAATATAAGAAGAAGATCCTTCATCTGCATTTATGGCCATCAAGCAGATATAGGCTGTATCCTCTTCTTCTGAGGATGATTCATCAAATGACTCAGCCCAGTCATGCTCTTCAGCAACAAGGCCTTTAGCCTTTCGCTAGTTGTTCTTCATCTTCCTGTACTTCTCCATCAGTTTTGAGTACTTATCATCTTTGGTCCTGAAGGAGGAGGGTGCCTTGGAAGATGGCATCACAATCTTCTTTGATCTGCATTCACTTGCAAAGTGTCCGGGCTGGTGACAATTGTAGCAGACAGCTGAAGCCTTGTCTATTCTTTTAGACTTTGGCTTTTCCCTGAAGGACAGCTGAGGASATCTGCGGAAGTTGCTCTTACTGGTGAACCTCCTGAATGACTTAGTCAGGAGTGCTTGGGACTCATCAAAACCTGTTAAATCAGATTCTGGAATATCCTGAGAGATAGAAGAGTCAATCTCCGTGATAACGACAGGAGGAAGAGAAGAGACAAAAGGAGTAGAAGAAGTTTCAATTGAAGATGCTTCAGAGATCAAAGCCAATGGAGAGCTTTTCATTTCCCTGGAATATTTTACAATATTTCTCTTCAGTTGAAGAGATTGCTCATGGTTAAGAAGAATCTCGTGTAAAGTAGAAAGAGAAAGAATGGACATGTCATTGGACATCTTGAGACACATGGAAAAGGTGTCCCAAGACTCAGGAAGACATTTCAGAAACTTAGTTAAAGTTTCAGAATAGGAATATTTCCTGTCGACAACCCAAAGATCAATAAGAAGGCAGTTAAATCTTTGATGTACTTCAGACAGCGTCTCAGACTTTCCACAGAGAAAACTTTCAAACTGTCTTACTAGATTGATCTTTCTGGTCTCTTGAACATGAGTGGTTCCTTCATATTGGACACAAAGTGTGTCCCACATGGATTTAGAAGTTTTGAGHTTCATCABTRAGTGATAAATCTCATCAGGAAGAGACATARCTATTATAGACCGAGCACRCRTGTCTATAGCTATTTTCTTCTTGTCTTCATCGCTCCATTGATGTGGGAGCTTTGGAATCTGCCGTTCAGGAATCGTGGCAGTCGTAGCTGTTGCTGGAACAGCCGGAGTAATAGCAAATGGAATATATGGTCCATTTTCTATGTAATGTRGAATTTCAGGATCCACACCTWCAAGAAAGAGGGACATCCGGTTCTTCTAGAGACTAAAATTGTCACGGACAAATCAAGGAGGTTTGGCAAGAGAGCCATTGTCTTGTATTTGTGTGTTTGTAATTTGTAAAGCCATTTGTAAGTGGTAAAGTTATCTAACAAAAGAGATAAACTAATACAGAAAATAGCTAAACAGAAAGAGAGAAGAAAACACTGCTCTGATACCACTTGTTGGTCCCATGAGGGTCTACAAGAATAGTAAAATAGTTTGTAGAAGGGGGGGATGAATACAAACACAATATTTTCAAATTTAAAATATATATTGATAAAGAAGATCAATACAGATTTTATAAGATTGTTTGCGGAAAGATAAGGTAATAAAAACCTATCTAAACAATCTTTGGTTACACACGAGTTCTTAGCAAACAAGAAAAGAAATGCTTTAAGAGAAGATCCTTTTATTTAAGTTAGAAAATGCTTGAATTAAGAATTAGGTTTAGAGAGTGAGTTGCACGCACTCTGCATGGAGAAGAAACAGTTCTATCTATACTTAGTGCATTAAATGTTCATTTAATGCAATATGGTAGGGTTAGAGTGTGTGTCAAGCCTTAAGAGGAAGGCTTCCTTACCTACAGTGAATAGTACAAAAGCACTATTCATGAGCAGACATCCTTACCGAAAGTTGGTGGACAATAGAGTCGACTAGTCGGCTCCGTACCGTACTAACTTTTATAAGGGTATGGGTTTGTTCTTTGTATGCATAAGGACAAGATAACAACAGTCGTGATAAGCAAGCTTCCTTTGATTGCTGAATGCTGGAATGACCTGAAGGTCCCTTCAGCATTCGCTGAGGCTTGAGCAGTCTTCACCCATTTGTAGATAGGCTTGTAATCACTGAGTACCGCTTCTGATCACGTACTCGGTAGTCTCTAATCTTTAATTTCAGTCTTCGACATTTGCTAAATGTTTTTTGGTGTGAGTTTTGTCTTCTTGAAGTATCACTGTCTCTGATTGATTTACAATACAAGTTCTTCAACGATCACTGAACAGGCTCAGTGATGATTGCTGGAACTGAAAAGACAGAAACATAAATACAACGTATAAGTGAAAAGGGATTATCATCAAATCACCGAGAGAGAGGATCAACAAGCTCAATCTTTGCTGTCTGAATCAAAAACTTTTTCCAAAAAACCAGACGTCTTAAAAGCTGAATTATCTGATTCTTATGAAAAATATAAGTCTTTAGAATTGGTGAATGAAGAACTGATTGTTAAAAATAATACGCTTACCTTGCAAATTAAAATTTTAAATGAAAAACTGAAGGCCCAAGAAGAAAAGTTGTATAAGAGAGGGCAAACTGACCAAACTACTTTTCTGAACAAGCCGACCAAAACGAGATTTTTTTAATCATCGGGAAGGGTTAGGATATGAAAATCTAAATTGCTTGAAAAAGACTTTATATTTTACTCCAACTTTATATAAATTTGAATATCTTGACCCTGGTCCTGAGTTTCAAATTAAATTTACAAAATCTTCTGATGAAGTCGAAGAGCAAGAAGATCTGAACAGAAAAAGAAAAGACAAAATGCAAGTTCCATTTGACTACAGTAAACTTAATGAAAGTTCTCAAACACAAGTTACTGCACTTTCTACTGACTATTTTCATAGTTACTTAAAAGTAGAACTTGAATCTAAACCAGCTGAACCAAAACTTTATACTCCACCTTTGGTTTTGGAAAAACAAGTGGTTTAGTTGGAAAGAATTTTAAATGAAGAAATATTTTCTTTTCAAAAGCAAAAAGAAGAATTTCTTAACAAAATTGAAAATTTAGAAAATTCAAAATTCAAAGTGGAACAAGAAATATTTCTCGTGTTCTAAATCTTTGAGTGACGCTTCTGAGTCTGAAGGTTTAAAAATTTCAACTGAAGAGCTAAATTTTTCAGAAATTTTGAATTCAGATTCTTGTTCGGATAAAGAGATTGATCTTTTTGATTTCTCTAAAGAACTACCCAGTCATGAGGAGTTTATTATTAAAAATGAAAAGACTGTGGATTCTAAAGCGCTTCAGATTGCAAAAAGAGCTTTAAAGAAAAACCTGTTTATGAGAATGTGTATTACAAAAGACACAAAACCAAAAGAAATTCGACGAAACAGAAAAAGTGTACTGAGAAAATTCTGAAACAAAAAGTTCATCGTAAATCTAAATCTGATGATTTTATTTCTCATGTTTCAAATAACTCACTGAAGTTTAAGACTGTCTAAAAAGTGAAAGGTTCAGATAAATCATCAAATTAGCAAAGAAAGAAACATTTTGCTAGTTTTGTATTATATAACACTACAAAAAGATATTCATTCAGTGAAATGTTTGATATTAAGAAACGCAAAATAAGTTGTTCTTTTTGTAGATGGGATGAGTTTGTGCCTTTTACTTCTGTTAAATCTCATCATGTTATGCGTTCTGCTTTATCTGTTCTGAAGAAGAAAATTATTTTTAACAAAAGTTGGTTTGGTAGTTACAGTTTATTACCAATACGGGCTAATATGAAAGTGTTGATCCCAGATCTCTCAATAACACTTATAATCTAGTTATGAATAACCAAATTATAATGATTTTACGAAGAAAGTTAAGAAGACTCAAAAGTAATATATGAATATTAAAGAACAGTTTGAGCTTCAAAGGTTTTACTTTATTGATAATAAAACGTAA
>NC_037529.1:36463726-36464839 GCF_001531365.2 Cynara cardunculus var. scolymus
GATGCTCTGGTTAGTCTTTCCATCGATTCAGACTTAGTCTTTTCTGCCTTGATGTCTTCATCAGTGTTCTGGTTCTTCATCACTTATTGTTTTTCATTACTTTTTACATTTTGTACTATGGGGTCTAACAATCTCCCCCTAAGTAATGAAATAACAAAATCTAATCTAATCACATATGAAGAACATACACTAATCTAGAAGAAACATCAAATTCCAAATTTTCATTGGATGATGAAATATGTACAAGACTGAAAGCAAATATACATCAAGGCAAAGATAAAAAAAATCCATCTCATCAACGATTACCCGAGTATATATCTCTGAATCGTACGAGTAACCTTCTGTAGTTTATAACAGTTGAGATTTCTTGAATAAGATGGTTTCCCACTTCCCTCGGCACGTGAATCGGTTGAGTACTTGAAGGCTTCAGACATTCTAAAGAATATTTTTACCCCAAACTCATTCTTGTAAACAAGTCCGAGTTCGGGTTGAGACAAGACAGAGGCAGAGCATATCTCCTGCAAGCCTTGGAATTCCTCGTTTGGTGGAGCGCAGGATAGCCTCTCAATGCCCAGCCTTAGCGCAATCTCGAAGTCTGTTTTTGCTCTTAACTTTACCAGGGACTCCATTGTCTTTACTATCACTCGATTTGCCATTCCAAACCTTATCCCGTGATCCTGCCTCTGAGCTGTATAGGCGTATAACTCGATTAAGTCGTATGGGTTGAGATTAATGAGATCATTTTTGTTGAACACGCTAATGATCCCATGGGCTCTTTCCATGGTGAACTCAATGTATCTGATAGCTCGGTTGACGAAGGATTTTATCTTTAAGTCCATGACTCTCCTTATTCCTTCATTCGAGAAGACAACTCGAGGATCTTGAGTAGTTTGTCTGACGAAGCGATGGTGTAGGAGATCCATTGATTCGGGTGATAGGATTGGAGGATTTGTTGACAAACTTTCATCGCGATCATGGTACATGTATTGATGGATATTTTCAATCATCATTGGTTCCTGTTTAGCACTTGAGGTCTTCTTCTTATCGACTCCATTTGCTGAATGATCTCGTCCACTAGGCCTGTTGGAGGATGCCTTGAGGAAGAGGGAACAT
>NC_037529.1:36466209-36467338 GCF_001531365.2 Cynara cardunculus var. scolymus
CCATTGGTTGTGTTTGGGTTGGTTGGGTTGGGGTTATTATAGGTTCTGGTTGTTGGGGTGATGAAGGTTGGGTTGTAGTGGGCTCTGGTTGTATGGGTGAAGAATGTTGGGTAATAGTGGGCTCTGGTTGTATGGGTGAAGAATGTTGGGTAATAGTGGGCTCTAGTTGTATGGGTAAAGAAGGTTGGGTTATAGTGGGCTCTGGTTATATGGGTGAAGAAGGTTGGGTTATAGTGGGCTATGGTTGTATGGGTGAAGAAATGATGAAAGGTTGAGTTGTGCGGGGTGTTGGTGAGGGGGTTAAGGGTAGGTTTATATTTGGTGTAGGTGAAAAAGGTTGATGTGTTTGTGGGGTGGTTGGTTCTTCATCGGTTGAGGAGCTCAGCACGATGGGCTCTGGGGTTGTAGCCGAGGGAACCTGGATATGCGGTTGATCATTAGAGGGCAAGGCCACTGGATCCCGTGCTTGGGTTTCTTGAGGTGATGGTTGGTGTGGTGCTGCTTGCTGTGGTGCAGCAGATGTTGAAGTGTATGCAGCCGCCGCCTCTTTCTCCCCCTCACGAGGGCCAAGGCCTTGATCCTCGGGGTCTTGGTCGTCGTGGCGTCTTCGTTTGCTCGGGCGGCTGCTTGAGCAAGAGGCTTGAGACCTCTTCTTCTTCTTGTCCTTCCTGAGGGATGTAAGATACTCCCTCAGGGCTGCCTTTATGGTGGTCTCCTTCATTGAACGAAGGAGAGTTGATGTACGTCGTTGTTCATCGACCATCGTTTGAGTGAGAGCCCTTGTTGGTTGGATGGCTCGATGAACAAACTTTGCACTGATCTCGTTGAAAGAGGAGACCAGTGCTCTTGATAGTGCAAGAAGGTTGAGAATGGCAGCGGGTAGTTGGGTGAGGGTTTCTTGGATGGTTGTCATTTGGTGTGTGAGGGTGGTGAGGGTTTCATCGATTGAAGAGGTGGAAGGTTGAGAAGGTTGGGGAATTTGAGAGATGATGGAGGATGGTAGTTGATGAAGGTGGCGTGTGATGGTTTGTAGTTGGGAAATATTGTATGTGAGGTTCTCATCAGTCTCAGTTGCCTGAGCCGTGAGGGTGGCAAGGGATTGGATGAGGACTTGGTTGCGTTGGGTGGC
>NC_037529.1:36468430-36469098 GCF_001531365.2 Cynara cardunculus var. scolymus
TTCAGAAGTCCTTTGGATAGAGTCATCGAAGGACACATTGATGCTTTCAATGACGATTCTGGTCCTTTTGATGTAGACTCTGTATGCTTTGGCGGTTAGAGAATATCCCAGAAAAATTCCCTCATCAGCTTTCTTGTCRAATTTRCMAAGWTATTCTTTATCGTTGAGTACAAAGCATTTGCACCCAAAGATATGAAAATATTTGACATTCGGTCTTCTGTGATTGATAAGCTCATATGGGGTTTTCTGGTGTCTCTTGTTGATGATGGATCGATTTTGGGTGAAGCATGCGGTGGAAATTGCTTCAGCCCAAAAGGATAGTGGTAACTCHRATGAAGCAAGCATGGTTCTTGCTGCTTCCACAAGGGTTCGATTCCGTCGTTCGACCACTCTATTTTGTTGAGTTCTTGCTGATGAAAAGTTTTGTGTAATGCCTTCACTGAAGAGATAATCATCAATGATGGCATTTTTGAATTCAGTACCATTATCACTACGAACCTTCACCAATTTTTGTTGGAGAAGAACTTGTAGTCTTTTCATCACTCCAATTAGTAGGTCTGGAACTTCAGATTTCTTCTTTACGAATTCAACCCAAGTGTATCGGGAGTATTCATCGACCAATACCAGCATGTACTTCTTTCCTGACAGGCTCTGGGTTGATGTTGGTC
>NC_037529.1:36469833-36470207 GCF_001531365.2 Cynara cardunculus var. scolymus
TTTGTTAGTATGGGGGGTGGTACTTTTTTTGTTTTCCTTAGCTTTTGCAGGCTTTGGTTTCTTTGACTTTTTATTTGGTCCCTTATATTGATAGACATGTTGAGTGAAGGGACAATTATGTGTCAGCATGTGATTCCTCAGGTTTTGTAAAAGAATTACACATTGACAAGAATGATGCATTGGTTGTGTTTGTCTAAAGTGCTTTTTATTCGATGAAAATGAAGAAGTAACCGTAGGTAGAAATCCTGTCCTATCTAGTCCAGATTTTTTATTGAAAGTAGGCTTGGGCTTTACTTCTTTTCTTCTGAGGAAGGTGGACTTTTCTTCAGCTGGATGAACAGAAAAGTTGTGGTTAGATTTGTCAGAGGTAGACA
>NC_037529.1:36471133-36472576 GCF_001531365.2 Cynara cardunculus var. scolymus
TTTTCTTTTAGTTTTAAGAAATCTTCTGAAAGTTGGATTACCTTTAACTCTAGTTCTGATGGACCAGAGTTGGTTTCATGTGGGTAAGACTCACATACGTGATCGTCAGAGTTGGAGGAGGATTCTGCATTAGACGTGGCCATTAGACAGATGAGTGCCTTATCTTCATCATCTGATGAAGAAACGAACACCCAGTTTTCTTTTTCGGCCATCAAGCTTCGCTCTCGTGAGTTATACTTGTATTTGTTCTTGTAGTAGTYTGMGKCYTTGATCAAGCGTCCTTTGCATTCCTTTGAAAAATGACCAAGCTTTHHGCATCTGAAGCATCGAAGGTCATTTTTCCTTCCTTCCTTGTCCTCTCTTCTTTCCTCTCTTCGTTCTTCTCTTCTCTTCTCTCCTCTCTTCTATCGTCCCTTTCTTCTCTTTCACCTCTTCTTTCGTTCCTCTGATACAATTTAGATGGTTTTCTATCATAGGAAGACTGGAACTTTTCCYTTCTGAACTCTTTTTGCTCGTAGGGTTTTCTGATGAACTTCTTCTGAAATTGTCTTGTAATCAAGGCCAATGATTTGGCGAACGCTTTATTGTCATCATCTGAATCAGTAGTTTCCTCTTCAGATTCTGATTCGACCAACAAAGCTTTCTTGCYTTTCTTCTTGTGTTCTTTGGCAGGAATCCTTGATTTTTCAACTTCATCGGCAGCAAGAGCAAGAGGTCCTCCAATGGATACCTTTTCCTTCATTATATCGCTTTCTTGTGCTGCAAGAGTTCCATACACATCATGAAAAGACCATCAATCTAAGTCCTGATTTGCTTGTAAAGACATGGATAGCTGAGTCCATTCATCGCCTAGACTTTTTAGGAATAAAACATTATTTTCTTCTTTGGTTCTCATAATATCATTTCTACGACATTGATTTATCAATGTGTTGAAACGGTCATAGGTTTTTTGTATGGGTTCATCAGGGAGGGCATTGAAATTGGTGTAATCATTGAGACATTGTGCTCTACGATTTTTCTTTGTCTTTGCTCCTCCTTCCAGTTGACTAGCCAATTCATCCCATAGTACTTTTGCAGTGGAGCATGTATCAAGGGATTGAAAGATTTCATTGGGCGGAGCCATTATTATAAGTCTCTTGGCCTTTCTGTCGGTCTCGACTTTTTCATTGTCATCATCGTCCCAATTTCTTTCCTCTTTCATCATGTAGTAAGCTGGAATTTCAGCCGTGGTACTTGTTGCTGGAACTCTTGGAACAAGAGTTTGAGGGATGTAAGGACCCTCCTGTATGGATCGCAGGAGATTCTTGTCCATCCCCTCCAGAAAATTTACCATTCTTATCTTCCATTGAGGATACTCCTCACGTTGAAGAGTTGGTGGTTTTGTGAGAGAACCAACATTGTAGGCAGAATTCCAGTTCGCCATTGAAAGGATTTGGAGAAGAA
>NC_037529.1:36473130-36528857 GCF_001531365.2 Cynara cardunculus var. scolymus
GTCATCTCCAGCTGTCATTATTGATGTGGCGCTTTCATCCTTATCTTCAAGTCTTCAAWGCATGCTTGGATGAATACTTAGAAAATCTTCTAAGTGTTAGTTTGTCCATCGTGTCAATGAATACACTTTCCATCGCATCATCCATCGATCAGCTGGTTGTACTTGGTCCATCGGTTCGATGGTTGGTCTTTCCATCGATGCTCTGGTTAGTCTTTCCATCGATCCAGACTTAGTCTTTTCTGCCTTGACGTCTTCATCGGTGTTCTGGTTCTTCATCACTTATTGTTTTTCATTACTTTTTACATTTTGCACTATGGGATCTAACAGAAAGGACCCATTTTAAAATGGGTAGCTAAATCCAATTGATTCACTATGCAGGTAATCCCGCATGTGTGGTTCTTAGACTCTAGATGCTCTAAGCACATGACTGGTAGGAAAGAATTGTTATCTAATTTTGTTGAATCATGTGGTGGAACGGTAAGATTTGGTAACGATCAATACGCACCTATCCTTGGATATGGTGACATAATTTTTGGAAACTTAATGATAAAGAAAGTGTCGTATGTCGAAAGACATGGACATAATCTTTTTAGCATTGGTCAATTTTGTGATAAAAATCTGAAAGTTTGTTTTAAAGCTAACTGGTGCAGTGTCCGTACTACTGATGGTAAGGAGCTACTCGCTGGATCCATAAAATCAAACCTCTACACGATTGACTTATCGAATACACAAGTGGATGCTGAAGTGTGCTTGATATACAAGGCCTCCATGCAGCAAAACTTGATGTGGCATCGACGTCTTTCTCATCTGAACTTTAAGAATCTCAACAAGTTGGTTTGTGACAACTTGGTAAAAGGACTTCCAGAGTTCAAATTTAATAAACACCATATAAGCAAAGCGTGCAAACTGAGTAAGATGAAGAGAGTTTCACACAAGACCAAGACAGAGTTCAACACCGAACGTCCTCTACATCTACTTCATATGGATCTTTGTGATCCTATAAGAGTTCAAAGTATCAACGAGAAGAAGTATGTGTTAGTTGTTGTTGACGACTATTCCAGATACAGATGGGTTCATTTTATGAGGTCTAAAGACAAAGTCGCTGAGACTATCATTTCTCTCTTGAAGAACGTTCAAGTTAATCTACTGTTATCAGTTCAGAAAAATCAGAACTGATAACGGAACATAATTCAAGAACAAGATTCTCGACAAATTTTTGGAATCTCATGGTATCTGACATACATTCTCGGCAGCCCGGACACCACACCAAAATGGTATTGTTGAGCGGAAAAACAAAACTCCAGTTGAAGCAACGCATACACTCCTAACATTCTCGAAGCTTCCTCTATTCCTTTGGGCTGAAGCAGTTGATACTGCGTGTTTTACCAAAACCGATCCCTCATACACAAAAGGTTTGGTAAAACACAATACGCACTCATAAATAAAAGAATACCTAATATCAAATTCTTCATAGTGTTTGGTTGCAGGTGTTTTATTCTCAATGACAAAGAGGACAGAGGTAAGTTCGCTGCCAAGGCCGATGAAGCTGTCTTTATTGGTTACTCAAAAATATCTGCTACTTACATGGTCTACAACAAGAGTACGAAAGTTGTAAATGAGAGCGTAAACGTTTCGTTCGATGAAGTAGTTGAAGTGGCTTCTAAACAAAACGGTTCAGGACCCAAGCTGATAATTAATACTTCACGGGATGCAAATCTTAATGAGTCTTCTGATTCTAATATTTCTCATCTAGATTCATTGTTTGAAAAATTTTATGATGATTACTTTGATAACAAACCTGATAAATCTAATATTTTGTCCAGGGTTGTTCAATCTGAACATTTATCTGGTTCATCTGTTGATGTTCCAATTACTATAACTGAAGAAATGTCTGAAGATGTAGATGAAGAAATTTAAATGGAAAATCCAAATTGTCCAGTTCAGTGTGAAGAGGTCTCGAATATCAATTTGCTAGTGGTTTCGGTCGTTGAAGATGAAAACACTCTACCTCAGTCAGATATTCAGCCTATTTCAGTACCAAATATTGAACCTTTACCTGAACCTGTTGTGGACGATTCCCCCGATACTTACACCGATCAAAGTTCTGATCGAAGTTCATATATTCCCCTACCTCATAGCACCAAGTGGACCAGAGATCATCCAATAACTTAAATTATTGGTGATCCGAATGCTTCTATTCGTGCTTGGTCTACTTATGCCAATGAGTGTCTTTACTCCGCTTTCTTGAGCAATATTGAATCGTCTAAGGTTTCTGAAGCCTTAGCGGACCTGGATTGGATAATCGCGATGCAAGAGGAGCTGAAACAGTTTGAAGCTTTAAAGGTCTGGAGATTGGTTCCTCGTCCAAGAAATAAAACGATTATCGGTACTAAATGGGTTTTCAAAAACAAGAAAGATAAAGACGGAGTTGTTGGCAGAAACAAGGCCCGACTTGTCGCTAAAGGATACAATTAAGAAGAAGGCGTTGACTAGGATGAAACATTTGCTCTGGTATCACAGATTGATGCTATGAGGATGTTCTTGGCGTACGCTGCACACAAAAACTTCATCGTTTATCAGATGGACGTCAAGACAACATTCCTGTATGGTCTTCTCAAAGAAGAAGTCTACGTGTCTCAACTGAAAGGTTTTATTGATGAGTCAAAACCCTGACCATATATACATCCTCGACAGAGCCTTATATGGTCTTAAACAATCCCCGAGAGTCTGGTATGACATTCTATCAGAATTCCTAGTAAAATTAGGTTTCTCGGAAGGTAATATCGACACAACCCTCTTTATTAAAAAGAAAAAGTTTGATATTATTTTGATACAAATTTATGTAGATAATATAATATTTGGATCTACGAATCCTAAATACTACAAAAACTTTTCTACCTTGATGGTTTCTCGTTTTCAAATGAGCATGATGGGTGAGATGAACTTCTTTTTAGGTATTCTAGTAAAACGATTATCTTCAGGAATTTTTATCTGTCAAACAAAATATATTTCAGAAATCCCGAAGAAATATAATTTGGAAAATTATTCATCTATAAAAAGACCTATGGCTCCCAGTTCAAAACTATATGTTGATCCTTCTAGTAAAGCTGTAGATTAGAAAACATATCGAGGCATGATTGGTTCTTTAATGTATTTAACGTCTTGTAGACCAGATATTATGTTTTTAACACATCTTTATGCCAGATATCAGGCTAATCCATAAGAGTCCCATTTAAGTGCTGTTAAGCGCATTTTTCGTTATCTGAAATGGACTGCCAATCTTGGCCTCTGGTATCCAAAGGGTACTAATTTTGAACTAACAGCATACTCAGATGCAAATTATGCAGGGTGTATGTTGGACAGGAAAAACACTTCGGGTCATGTACAATTCTTGGGAGATAAACTCGTAAGTTAGGCTTCAAAGAAACAAAACTATGTATCCATTTCCACCGCGGAAGCATAATATGTAGCTGCTGCCAGCTGCTATTCTCAAGTTCTTTGGATGCGGACACAGCTAAGAGATTACGATTTTTATTTCGATAAAATTCCCATTTATTGTGATTTGAAAAGTGCTATTGCTATATCTTGTAATCCTATTCAACACACCAAAACCAAACATATAGATATCCGATATCACTTTATTAAAGATCATGTTGAAAAAGGAACTATTGAATTATATTTTGTAAATACATAATTTCAACTAGCTGACTTATTTACAAAAGCTTTAGATGAAAACATTTCAACTTTTTAGGTATGTTGAATTTGAAAATTTGAATTTTTCTTAAAATCTGTTCATTTAATGAACTGAATTTAAGTCAAATACATTATTTTAAACTATCTGTATTTTTTTAATATAAATCAGTATTTCTTTCTTTCTAATGTGATTGAAAATCCTTTGGTCGTGGAAGGTATATTTGAGGGGGAATGTTTAACTTTGTTCTTAATTTTGATTCATTTTTCGAGGGGGAGTAAAAATATATGTATGATGCTAATTGATTTATTTTTCTTGTAGGTATTGATACAATATGTAATTTTTGAAAGTTGTGAGTTTTGAGGATAAGTGTTTGTCCGATATAGTCTAAATCCAGCAAGAGTTTGTCCGATTCAGTCTAAATCCGGACAAGAGTTTGTCCGATAAGGACTCAATCCGGATGAAGCTTTGTCCGGTGAGAGTCATATCCAGACAACATTATGTCCGATTTAGAGCATATTCGGATAAAAGACTATCTATCTGATAAACTCCCATCTGAATAAGATTAGATATAACTTGGACTTGGATAATTCAAAAGTGTGTCTCCAGTCATAGGTCTATTCGGACAAGACTTGTTCGTATTTCTATTCTTGAGTGACTTGGATAATTTTTGTTTCTTATCCGGTCATTGAGTCATCCAGATTTTGTCTAATCCGGTTGAAGAGTCATCCATAGATGAGTTTAATCGTTTAAATCTTCATACGTATTTCTTGAGTGTTAGTGTTTGTTTCTTGAGTCGAATCCGGACAACTCTTTGTCCGACTTTTGTCAATCCGGATAACACTTTGTCCGGATTAGAATATTAAGAGTTTTTTGTTCTTCTATATGAGTCATCGTCCGATTTTCATTTCATTCTTTATTGTTTACATTCGCTCGAGCTTTCACTCGTATTTCATCTTCTCCAAACAATTTGACTATGTTCTTTGAGTTCTTATTTATCTTAATCTTCATTCTCTTTGAACCTTAATCGAACATCGTTGGACTATTATTGATCTTTTAAAAGGTTGGTTGTGAATATTATTTGGACCTAAATCAATCGTATTAAACCTATCATAAATTTGAACTTAAATCATAAGATCTTAAAATCTGGTTTTAACCTAAGACTGTCATGAACCTTCATGTGTTGAATCTAAGAACTATTAAAATCATTCAAGTTTCAATCATTTTCGAATCAATATTTGTTAATCGGATTTGTTTGTGAACTTAATTAAATCTTTAATCTTAGTATCCGGATTAGGATAGATTAGACTGTTTTGGACTTTTGAATCCTTCAATCCTATTTGTTTGTATTGACCGAATTCCATTACTGGAGAGGTGACTGGATTATTCTCCGGTTAAGTTGTCCGGTTTAGAAATTCGGACGACATTGTGTTTGTCTTTGTTTTTTTTTTCTTTCTTAGTTAAATTTTTTTAGTAATTTTTTTTATCTTTTGTTTTAGCATAATTTTTTTTTTGTTTTGGTTATTTTTTTATAAGTTTAGTTTTTTAGTGTTACAATTTTTATTTTTATTTTTTTAATGTTTTAGTTTTTTTTTTTTGTTGTTAGTTTTTTTTGGTTTTTTTGTAATTTTTTTAGTTTAGTTTACTGTTTTGTTTTTAATTTTATTAATATAATTTTTTGTAAGTCATTTTTTTGGAGTTTATTTTTTTAATGTTTGTATTTCTTTTAGTTTTAATATTTTTGTTTAGTTTTAATTTTTTTGTGTTATTTTTTTGTTTTGAATCGAGCGAAAAAACCAATATCGAATTGTTCTTAGTTTTTGGAGGAAAATTAGAATTTTTTTTGGGAAATCATAGTGTTAGGTTTTTTTTGTCAAGTATTGATATTTTGTAAAAAATTATTTCATTTGCGGATCTAATATTTTTCTTTATTACAGGAAAACGGCTATCGAAAATATCGAAAACCTTCAAAGATCTGACGAGGAAACCCATATCCCCTCGCCAGATCAGATAATATTACCCAGCCACCCGAGTCACTAAATATCCCGATCCCAGATGAAGCAGTTTTTCCCCAATGCCTATACCTAGACATTAAACCCAATAACCATCACTTTAACTTCGATATGCCTTGTGAATACCCCCATCATCCCGGAAATCTTACGAGGACACCCGATAACATATGCCTTATCTGTTACCGCTGAAGTTCCTATGGTCTACTTGCAGCAATTTTGGCATACACTGAACTTGTCAAAAGACGGAGACCTCTTATACTTTGAAGGGAATGTGGACGAATTCATGAGTCGTCTGACACTAAAAAGGCTGTGGAGAATTCTCCGATTGCGAAATCCAACTGCTGTTCCAGGATCACAACAATTTGAAGACTTCATTACAGACGAAGAGCTATGTCATGATATTAGACAATTAGGATACTCACAAGAGTTAACTAATCCGTCACGATTCAGAAGATGTTTCCTACCTTCCGTTTGGCACTTGTTGTTTTCAACCCTCAACCGGTGCTTGACTTCAAAAACTACCGGTATTGACACATGCAACAGTTCATTCCTTAAATTCTTCCATATAATCGTCTTCAACCGTAATTATAACTTCGCACTAGTGATCTGGAATGAATTGAAAGAGTTGCTCAATGCGAAATGATTTCCTTCAAAGGCTCGGAAGTTCGTACCATTCCAGAGGTTTCTTCAACTCGTGATTAAAGCAATGATGCATGCCAACGAAGATATTCCGGCCAGACAAACAAGTGACATTGGCCTGTCTTTCGAGATGCAACGTTTAAGGGCACACACTGAAGTTGAAGACCTCAACTCGATTATGGAAAATCCAGCTGAGATGTTTGCCTACGCAATTCAGATTGCTCTGTGTGTTAGAGTATAGGAAAGTGATTATAAGAGGGTTGCTACTGCCACCTCTGTAATTTTCCGTACTCCCTTCCTTTCATACTAAAACAAAATCGAATTCTTTAATATATTTTTTAATTCTAAAATTACATTATATTTATAGTTACTTAGTTAATTTGTTTTACATTTCTTATTTTTCATTTTTCGTTTTATACTTTTATCACATTAACGTACATAGTTGTATACTAACTAAAAGGGCAAAAGCATGAAACAACAACCTATTTTTACAAAATTCTTTATTATAACATTGTACTTTTAGATTTTCTTATTACAACAGTGTACATTCAAAATATTTTTTATTATGCCATCATATTCTCAAAAATTTACCCGTTATAGCATTTGGTAACCTTTTATGTAAAATTTACCCATTTGCTACCTCATCGTCCACGTAGGCTATACACATGTACGATAGTGCTGACATGACATTTCTTATTATAACATTGTACTTTTAAAATTACTTTATTATAAATCACCAATTTCTATTACAACATTATACTTTTAGTTTTAATATTTTTATCATTTAAACATTATAAATTTAATCAAATATGTTTAGTAAAAATTATAATATCAAAAACTAAACATGTTTACAAAAAATCACTATTTGACGAACAAAAATATTCATAAAAAACCATTCGTTTATCGAGTTCATCGTAAATTTCATGGCTTACTTTGTAATGCCAAAAACTAAACAAGTGGAACATCTTTTCAGAAAAAAAAACTATCCTATTCATATTCGTCTAACAATGATATTTTATCAAGTGGAACCGCCTTGTCACAACTATTACCTTCTTCATCTTTCTTAATAATATTTTTTCGTAGGTTGTTAAAAGTTATCCTTTCACTTGGTCTCTTTTTTTTGTGATGAGCTTTGGTCATGATTCCATGGTTCTTGTTCAAATTAGTGAACTAATTAGTATGCAATTGATATATAAAATTAGTATGAAACTCGAAGATTTCACATTACCTTTTTAACACCCCATTGTGAATCCGTTCGGCTCGTGTACCTAATGCTATAAAGGGTAAATTTTTGAAAGTACGATGCCCTAATATAAAATATTTTGAAAGTATATTGTTGTAATAAGAAAAACTGAAAGTATAATGCTATAATAAAAAAATTGTTAAAGTATGTTGCTATTTCACGCATCTCCCATGTATAACAGGTTATCCAATGTGGCTTCCATGTTATTTTAAGTTTGACACATCAATAAAAGAAAAACTTGTTCAAAAGGTAATAGGTTACCCAATGTTGTACCAAAATATTTTATTTTTTCCGCTACGTTTAAGGTTACAAGTTATAATGAAATCCAACAATGATATCAGAGCCACTGTAAACAATTTAATTTAAAATAGAGCTTTTATATGGCAAAATGAAATTATATTTGGATCCCTATTCTAAATCATCTCCTAAATCATTTTGGTTCAATTTTTTTCCCTAATTGGTCATGCTGAAGCCACTCGAAACTGGCAGAGTGAAAATGTTGTTGCCCAAAATAAAGTTCTCAAACTATTTTGGCACAACAAACAAAGCTGACAAGGACACAAGAGATTCTTACGACGAAAGTGCAGACTCTTGAAGGTATGATCACAGGGATAAGGTTTAAGATACAAGGGCTCCACAATGAGCTTATCCAGATAGTTCAGAATAGCCCTTCACCAACCTCCAACTCTCTCACCCAAAAAGAGTCAGAAATGAAGTTCTTAAAAGCCCAGCTTACGGATCTTGAGAGATAGGACAAACAAAAACGATTGTCAACTTTGGTTGAAGATCCATGGAGGTTACCTTCCACTTCCTATATCGGGACTGCATTTGATCCATAGCCACTTCCCTCGTCACCATTCATCCAGACATCCCCATCAATTATGTTATGGGCCTCAGAAAAGGAAAAAAAGGTCAAGCAAACCTACTTTGGTTCCTGCCAGATCTCAACAAGCCCTTGAAAGAACTGAGACAGCCTCCTCCAGTGGTACAAAAGAACTCCCAGAAGATACGCCTATGGTTGCCTCCTCAAGGTCACCCGGAGTTTTACCAATAGAAGAAATAAACCCTATTTCTTCTTTCTTACGGTCTTTGACTCAATCATCAGAGACAACACCCCAAAGACGGGCCAATATTCCAAAAGGTGATACTAAACAACAGTTCACCTTTGATGACATCCCTCCATCAAGATGGAGGGACAGAAGCATTGAAATGCAAACATGGTGCAGTGCAGAACTTCAATACTATGACATCGACATAGTAGTCAAAAGGTCCATAACCAGGTGCCAAGGACGACTCAAAGATTGGTACTTAAGTCTTGGAGAGTATCGTCAACTGCAAATCCGGCAATCTCAATCTATTGAAGAGCTCATACATAAAATATATGTTGAGTTTATAGGCAATCCAATTGAGCACACTACCCATGCACGAGAAGAGTTTCTGAAAATGAAGTGTTGTTCATATCAAAAAAAGATCTGGAGAGACATTATGATCGCATGTCCAAAAGATTTTATTGTCTAAACGGACCAGATGATGTGAATCTCAAACAAGTTTTCTTAAACTCCTTCCTAGAAACTCTAGCAAATGAATCATTTAGATTCTTAGAGTTGAAGGGAATCACAGTTTCTCAAGCCTCAATAGGAGAACTCTACCAGCTAGTAATGAATGCACTCGCTAAGCTTTGCAACCAGAGAAACTTCTTTTCTGATCTCAAGAAGACTAGCAAGACCCTTCGTACAGCTTGTGATGACAAGTATTTATGAATAAAATGCAAAGAAAGTTCTTCTTGTGATTGTTTTCACAAAGGAAAGACGTCATCTTTCGGGAAAAGAAGAAAACCTTTTGTCCCACAAAACGGACAGAACAAAAGATAGAAATTCCTGAAACAGAAGCCACAACGGGGTCGGAACACTGATAGGTGGTACATATGTAACAAGAAGGGGCACTTTGCGAGAGACTGCAAAGACAAGAGAAAATCCCAGGTGCCGATTCAGACACTCAACCAAATTGAGCCTGTCGACATCTCTGATCTAGAGTCTCTCTACTCTCTTGATGATGAACTTAATGATCAGTCATTATGTTCGATTGGCTATTTAGACTCTTTTAATGAAGAATCTAAAACAGAGTCTCATCCAGACATTGAAGTTTTTATGATAAAGCCTCTCCTCATTTTCCAAGCAAGCCATTTTCCTCTCCCACACATCCCAGATGTTTTATCTGTACAAAAATCACAACCAGTTCCTTTAGCCAAGGTACACCTTCTCACCATAATGTATGCCAAACCTATCTCGGTTGTCGCCTTTTTTGATACTAGGTCTTCTGTTTCAATACTGAATCCCAATATCTTACCCAGTAGCTACTGGAGGCCACATAACCAGCACTTTCTTGCAGCCAATGGTGATACTTTTGTCATTGACAAAATCAGTATCCCGGTTTACATCCGGCTATTTCCTAAATGTGTGGTTAAGCACAGACTATTAGGATCTAGTTCGCATGGCAAGGACCTTCTGATCGGTTTCGACATACTTCATACACTACCAGGATTGAGTTATACAGAACAGGGTCTATGATACAAGAGTTTCCTAAATCCATGGAGCTCTATTCCATGACTCTACATGGCATCGGACATCACTATAGATAGTCTGAAGGAGTAGATTATTCAATCTTCTTGCGCCTCAAATCACACAGAGTTTTTAAAGAAACGTGGATCTCCACTATGGTTAAATCCTTCGTTTTTTGTTACACTCCCATTCAAACAAAACGAAGATGTTAACCCCACAAGAGCAAGCCACCCGGGTATGAATCTAGATCACTACCAGCTTGCAACACATGAGTGTTCAGAAATGTTAAGCCAATATCTCATAGAATCAACTACATCGCCATGGGCATGTGAAGCATTCTATGTCAACAAGAGGAGTGAACAAGTTCGTGGCAAGCTTAGGCTAGTCATAAATTATCAACCCCTTAACCAATTCTTGGCTGATGACAAGTTTCCTCTACCACAAAAGAAGTCATTGTTTCAGTCTCTCGTAGATGCAAAGGTCTTGTCCAAATTTGATCTCAAAGCTGGTTTTTGGCAATTAGGATTAAGTCCTGATGACAGACCAAAAACCGCCTTCTGCATCCCAGACCATCACTACCAGTGGAAAGTTATGCCGTTTGGTCTAAAAAATGCTCTATCTGTCTTCCAAAAGGCAATGATAAGGATTTTTGAACCAATACCCTGGTATACATTGATGACATTCTTCTGTTCTCACCGGAYGAGAAATCTCACATAGATTTACTTACCGAGTTTCACTCCATTGTCAAGGAACATGGGATCATGTTATCCTAGAAGAAGATGGAAATCGGAGTAAACTCTATTGATTTTCTTGGTATGAAGATATCTGGTGGGCAATACCAGCCACAACCTCACATTGCTCAAGAACTGCACAAGTTCCCAAGAATCCTGACATCACAAAAAGAAATTCAACAATTTGTTGGGCTAGTTAATTATATGGCAAATTTTTTGCCTAAATTATCAAGCCACACTGTGCATTTATTTCCTATGCTAAAGAAAAATCCGCCCTCGTGGGGTAAGGAACAGACTTTAACTATAGAAAGAATAAATCAACTGGCTGATGTGATGCCTCCTTTAAAGATTCCTACTGTTTCTGAAAAAAGGGTCCTCCAAACTGACGCAAGTGATGAGTACTGGGGGCAGTCCTATACCGATTAACGATCGGGTCAATTTGATTTATTTTGCCATATGCAAACTTGTTCCAATTATTGGCCATTTTTAATTTGTTACTTGTTTTTGGCCAAGTTTTTAATTTTATTTTTAAAATTATATATAATATATGGTTTGCCCCGTAAAAACCCGTGGTTCGGATTGGTTATTTTCGCTTATTTATAAAGTTAAAATGTATAATTGCAAGGGTTGTAATTTTAAATTTTGGTTTTTCTAGTTAGAGACAATTGTTATCTTTCTATTTTTTTTGTAATCATCCGAAGACGGCGCTCCAAGAACTTCAATCGGAATCACTGGAATTCACCAAGATGGTGAGGTCAGTAGGAGCTTGAAGATGTCCTTAGACTGATTGTAGTTGTTGTATCGGCTGACAATGTTATGTTAGAGATAAATCCATATATTATTATTGGTTGGTTGTTTATTTTGTGTTTGGATTTCTTTTTGCTTATTATTATTTCTATAATATTTGCAAACATTTTAAACAAATTCAAAACGTAAAATAAATTTGAAACCGGTTGTAAAATATAATATTTTAAGTTGATATGATTATCAAAACAAACCGATTTTTGGATAAACCTTTAAAACAAAGATTTTTATAAAATCAAACCTTTTAAAAGGATAGAATGTTTTCTAAGATGAAACCTCTCACTAATGTAAACTAAACGCCACCTATTTAAGGTACTTGTCAAAACTTATAGATTCTGGTATGGTTAAAGCCTAGTCAATCATGTCAAATGATTATTGTGTGAGATAAGGCGCTAAAATAATGAGATTTAAGAGAACATAGCATTGTCCATTCGCTGAAATAGCCGTATTTTGGACGACTGATACCAGTAAACCCTAAATCAAGAAATTAGGAGGGATCAAGATATATTAGTATGGTTAGTTTACTTGAGAGTTTCATAGACAGAGCGTTGGCCATCTATGAGTGCTTTCAAGGCGTTGAAGTGGGATTAAGCATGTCAATTTCAATATATGATATATCGAATATATTCCCACTATCACCTAAGATTTATGAACATAGTTCAATGGTTCCTACCTAAATAATATGTTTCAATAAACAGCGTATTAACCATTCATGGAAATTGATGAAATAAGGATCTTAGCTCAATTAATTTTTTTTCTCAAGGTTTATTATTTAATTAATATCTTAAAATTACGAAAATTGAACTTAAAATTTTGTAGATGTCTGCTCCCACTTCAAACACAAACACAATCACTAATAACCTATCCCACTACACATTGCGGTCTATCCTTAAAAAAGAAAAACTAAACTGGATGAACTTCCTCAACTGGTTTCGCTTCCTGAGGGTTGTCCTCAAGAATGAAAATAAGTTCTACGTGCACCCCTGCCAGAAACGCATCAACTGAAGCCAGGGCTGCTATGATAAGTACCAAAACGACTCGGTAGAGGTTGGATGTGTCGTGCTTGCCTCTATGACTCCCTAGTTATTGAGGGAACATGAAGACATGTGAGCCTGGGATACAATATCATCTCTAAAATCAATGTTTCAGTTAAAGGCTAGGCAGGAAAGGTTTGACAACAATCAGGGCACTACATGCCTATATGATGATCGAGGCTTCATCATTCGGTCCCCACGTTTTTAAAATGAAAAGGCATATTGACCGATTAACCACCATTGGCTTCTTACTAGATAAGGAATTGGCAATCATTATGGTTCTCAATTACCATTCTAAATTATATGACCAATTCGTCATGAACTACAATATGAAAGTTTTGGTCAAGTATCTCATAGATCTTCATGACATGCTTCAAATTGCTAAGAGAAGTATAAATTCCAAGTCAGAAGTATCCAAACCAAAACAGGTTCTGATGATCAAACCCAAAGTTGGGATAGCCAAAAAGAAAAAGGGTGGTTCCCAAGGGTAAAACAAAGGTTGGAAGTTCCAATAAGGATAAGAACAAGCGAAAGATTCTTGAAGACGCAATCTGCTTCAATTGTAATCAAAGGGGGCACTGGAAGAGAAACTGTCTAGCCTTACTGGCAGAGCAAGGGAAGAAAAAGGCTACTGTATTCGGAACTTCAAGTATGTTTACCTTTGATTTGTTCATTTCTAATACAGATTCCTGGGTATTGGATACCGGATGTGGTACTCATACTTGTAACACTTTATAGCGACAAAGAAGTGAAGAGAGATTGAAACCAGGCTAGATGGAACTAAGAATGGGCAATGGAGCAAAGGTAGTTGCAGTTGCTCAAGGGACATATGATATGGAACTGCCAAATGGCCTTAAACTATCACTTCGGAAGTGTTTATATGGATGTAACATTACTACGAATAAGTTTTTTTGCTCAATTATAGCGAACTGGATTTATGTATACTTTCAGTAATAATTCAATTTCTGCTTTCCTTAACAATGTTTTCTATTTTGTGGCCAAACCACACAATGGTATTTATGAAACTGATATGCTAAACAACTGTAATTACAAATAAATATACAACATTAACAATAATGAATTAAGCAGGGCTTAAATCAGACTTGGTTGTGGCATTGTCGTCTTGGACTCATAAACAAGAAACGCAAAGCTAAACTCCAATCAGATGGAGTATTATAATCATGTGAAGATTCATATGATATATGTGAGTCTTGCTTATTAGGCAAGATGACAAAGGATCCTTTTAAAGGGAAACCTGATAGGGCTACAGAACTGTTAGGAGTTATTCATACTGATGTATGTGGGCATTTTAGTTCAATCACAAGAAATAGTCATCGCTACTTCATTACCTTTATTGATTACTTCAGTAGATATGGGTATGTTTACCTAATGAAAAAAAAATCTGAAAGCTTTGAGATATTCAAAGAGTTCCAAAATGAAGTAGAGAATCAACTTGGCGAAAGAATAAAAGTGGTTTAGTCAGATTGAGGTCGCGAATATCTAAGCTAAGAGTTTATTGATTATCTTAGAGACCGTGGGATAGTATCCCAAATATCTCCTCCCCGAACACCTCAGCATAATGGTGTGTCCGAAAGAAGAAAGATAACTTCGTTGGACATGGGTCGTTCTATGATGATTCATACCACTCTACCTAAGAGTTTTTGGGGATATGCCCTAGAAATAGCTGCCCAAATACTGAATAATACACCAACCAAAAATACCAATAAAACCCCATAAGAATTATGGATTGGGAAGATTCCAAAGTTATCTTATATGAGAATATGGGGTTGTGATGCTTATGTTAAACAAGTAGCTTCCAAAAAGCTTGATCCAAGGTTTGAAAAGTGCATCTTTATGGGCTATCCAAAAGAGACAATTGGATATTACTTCTACAAACCCAACAAGAACAAAGTATTTGTTGCATGACATGGTGAATTTTTAGAAAATGATTTTCTAACAAGAACCACTACAGGGGACATAGTAGATTTTGAAGAAATGTAAGAACCAGAAAATGAGACTATGGTTGTGATAACCGGATCTTTGTTATCACCCAAGTTAAGTAATATGCGATTATTTGATAAGTGATTACATGATAACATGATAAATTTGTTATATTTTATCATGCTAGTATGTGGAAATTATGTGCATAATATAGATGCATGTAGGTGATTATGTGTATATATAGATACACACACATGCATGTTATGAAGTGCATGGTATGTGTGTGTGTGTATTCATGTGGTCGACCTTTCTTGTTTTGGAGGGGTCTTCATCTTTTCGAGGCCTAAAACTTTAAGATATGATAACAGATCTGAACAGAAGATCAGTGAGAAAGTATGCTCACAGTGTCGACAGGTTCATCAAGGTGATTGCAAGATGGATCCAAAGAAATGTTATAAGTGCGGCGAAGCATGTCATCTGTCTAGAAATTGCCCAGCTAACCGAAGGTGTTTTAATTGCAATTCTCTGGATCATATTCGACCAAATTGTCCCTTGTTAAGAACTCCACAACTGACAATGGGAAGTAATACGTCGGGTACTCGGGGAAGACCTACTGTGAATAGAGGAGGGCAAAGAGGGGCGTGATGACGGTCCTTCCAGATGACTAAAAACGTAGCAGAAGCATCGCCGGATGTAGTAACAGGTACATTCCTTCTAAATTCAATACGTGCTAAAGGTGTTATTTGACTCTGGTGTAAACTTTTCGTTTGTATCACCAATGTTTGCTCAAACTGCATGTCTGAATTCTCTAATACTTGATGATGAATTAGTAGTTGATACTTCTAATAGTCAGGAAACTGTTACAAATGTGTTTAATAACTGTAATATTATTATTGAGAATTGTGAACTTCCGATCCGGTTATTTCCCATGCCAATGAAGGAATTTGATGTAGTGGTGGGTATGGACTAGTTGGCAAGGTATCAGGACAGTATTGTTTGTAATCAGAAAATGATCAGAATTACTCTGTCAAACCAAGGAACAGTTGTTATATATGGTGATCGTCAGAATCACCATACCAGTATTTTGACAGTTATGAAAGCTCAGAAAGACATTCGGAAGAGATGCCAGGGATATTTGACATATGTAATTAATGTTAAGAAAGAGAAAGGAAAAGAAGAATCGATTTCAGTTGTTAGTGAATATCCAGAAGTCTTTCTAGAAGACTTATCTGGATTACCACCAGACAGAATTATAGAATTCCAAATTGATCTAGTACCCGGGACTGCACCAGTAGCAAAGGCATCGTATCGGTTAGCTCCATCTGAGTTGAAGGAATTGGTTGCACAATTGAAAGACTTAACTAACAAGGGATTTATTAGACCCAGCACTTCACCTTGGGGTGCCCCGGTGTTATTCGTCAAGAAGAAGGATGGGTCTATGCGAATGTGTATAGACTATCGTGAATTAAATAAGCTGACATTAAAAAAAAATCCTTTACCGAGGATTGATGATTTGTTTGACCAATTGGTGGGAGCAAGTTATTTCTCCAAGACTAATTTAAGGTCAGGGTATCATCAGCTCAAAGTCAGGGAAGAAGATGTCGCCACAACAGCATTTAGAACAAGGTACGGGCATCACGAATTCTTAGTTATGCCATTCGGGTAACCTAATGCGCCCACAACCTTTATGGATTTAATGAATAAAGTATGTAAAGAGTATCATGATCAATTCGTTATTGTATTTATCGATGATATTCTTATATACTCTAAGACCAAAAAAAGAACACGTGGAACATCTTCGTCTGATATTATAATTATTGAAGAAAGAAAAGATGTATGCAAAATTGTCTAAATGTGAATTCTGGTTGAGAGAAGTTCAATTCCTGGGTAACGTCATCCCAGAAACAGGTGTTAAAGTAGATCCAACGAAAATAGAAACAGTTACAAGATGGGAAGCTCCGAAAAATCCTTCTGAAATCCAAAGCTTTTTGGGATTGGCTGGTTATTACTGTAAGTTCATTCAGAATGTTTCTAAGATAGCCATGCCATTGACTAAATTGACTCGAAAGAACGTTAAATTCCAGTGGGAAGGAGAACAGCAAGAAGCTTTTCAACTGTTAAAAGATCATCTTTGTAGCGCACCGGTATTGACTCTTCCAGATGGATCTGAAGACTTTGTGATTTACAGCGATGCTTCAAAATTAGGGTTAGGATGTGTTCTGATGTAGAGAGGAAAAGTGATTTCTTATGCGTCAAGACAATTGAAAGATCATGAGAAGCAGTATCCAACCCATGACATGGAATTAGCTGCAGTGGTGTTTGCTCTGAAAATTTGGAGACACTATCTTCTGGGAACAAAATATCAGATTTATACTGACCATAAAAGTTTATAACATCTGTTCAGCCAGAAGGAATTAAATATGCGACAACGTCGGTGGATTGAACTAGTTAATGACTATGATTGTGAAATCCTTTACAACCCGGGAAAAGCTAACGTGGTGGCTGACGCTTTAAGTCGGAAAGAAAAGAATGGAACCATTAAAGTTGTGGCAATGAGAATGAATTTGATCCCCGACATTCGTAAGGAAATTCAGAGATGCCAACAAGAAGCTGTAAAAGAAGAATTTGTTAAAGCAAAAAAGTTGAGTAAGATAATCTTAACCTTGGAACAAAATGACGAAGGACTAATGTGCTTTGAAGGGAGAATTTGGATACCATGTTTTGGAGATATCCGAAATACAATATTAAATGAAAGCCATAAGTCCCGATACTCTATTCATTCAGGCACCAATAAGATGTATAGAGATTTGAAACCTTTTTATTGGTGGCCAAGGTTAAAAAGGGACATAGCTAGATATGTGGAACAGTGTCTGACATGTTTACAGGTTAAGATTGAACATCAAAATCCGTATGGAAGTCTTCAATCTTTAGAGATACCTATATGGAAATGGGATCACATTACTGTGGATTTCGTTATGAAGTTACCTCGAACTCCAAAGGGGTACGACGTGATTTGGGTAATTGTTGATCGTTTGTCTAAATCTGTGCATTTTCTGCCAATAAGAGAGAGATACTCTTTAGAGAAGCTAGCACAGATTTACATCAAAGATATTGTTACCAGACACGGTATTTCATTGTCTATTGTCTCTAATAGAGATAGTCGGTTTACTTCAAAGTTCTGGGAAGGGTTACAGAAAGCTTTAGGGTCTGAAATCCGACTAAGTACAGCTTATCATCCACAGACTGAGGGGCAGAGTGAAAGAACTATCTAGACTCTCGAAGATATGTTAAGAAGTGTTAGGATCAAGCGCTTACCCACTACACCAAAAGCAATTGCCTTGGTGAAGGCGCAACCTTATTTTCCTTATAGCGTAGCAGCCAGCGCCACGTTTCGATTTAGGAAGATGCTGGAACCGTGACCAACAATCCCCCCCCAGCATCTGCCGGTACTAATAAAAGTTTCGTTAGAAGTCAATGGCCGCGCAACATGTCTTTCTCATAATTATGCACTCCTTGCATATTATGCACACCATGGGATTCGAACCCGTGACCTACTCTGGTACCAATTGTTAGGATCAAGAGCTTACCCACTATACCAAAAGCAATTGCCTTGGTGAATACGCAACCTTATTTCCCTTATAGCGTAGCAGCCAGCGCCACGTTTCGATTTAGGAAGATGCTGGAACCATGACCAATAATAAGTTGTATTATTGACTTCGAGGGATCGTGGGAAGATCATTTGCCATTAATAGAGTTTGCATATAACAACAGTTACCATTCCAGCATTTAAGCGGCACTGTATGAAGTGTTGTATGGACGTAAATGCCGAACGCCGTTATGTTGGAATGAAGTGGGTGAAAGACAGCTGACGGGTCCTGAAATTGTCCAAGAAACTTCTGAGTAGATCAAACAGATCCGCGAAACAATCAAAATAGCACAAGATCGTCAGAAAAGTTATGCAGATAATCGTCGAAAGCCGATTGAGTTTGGTATAGGTGATTTTGTGATGTTAAAGGTTTCGCCATGGAAGGGTGTCATCAAATTTGGGAAGAAAGGAAAGCTCAGTCCGAGGTATGTGGGGCCGTTCAGAATATGTAAATGAATTGGGCCAGTAGCATATCAGTTAGAACTGCCAGAAAAGGTAAGTCTGATTCACAATACTTTCCATGTGTCAAATCTGCTGAAATGTTTGGCTGATCCAAGTTTAGCTGTACCGTTGCCAGAGACTAAATTAGACAGTAAGCTGAACTTTGTGGAAACCGTAATTGATCAAAAGATCAGGGTGTTGAGAAACAAAGAAATAAGTCTGGTTACGGTTCAGTGGAAGTTTCACAAAGGACCAGAAGCGATATGGGAATTAGAGTCAAAAATGATATCAGAATACCTTTGGCTTTTCAATTAAAGGAATTCCAGGATGAAATTCTTTTAAGGGGTGTACATTTGATATAAGGGTGGCATTTGTATGTGTGTTGTATAATATAACTCTTTCTATTATGTTCATTAAAACTACCATGGTCTGGAATCTTTATTTCTTTGTGATTTAAAGATTTAGGATCAAGGTTCTTATTGGAAATCATAGTCTGGATGTTATTGAGGAGAAAATAATAGGTTTGGCCTGAATCTTTATATAAACCTTGTCTGGTTAGAAAAAGGTTTAAAAGTAGCATTATATGAAACCTGATTGGTTCAAACGTATGATATCTGAATAGCCGTGCGCTTAGCTTGAAAAGTGGAAAGAATCTGGTATTATGTCTCTATTTGTTTATATATTTGTTATATATATGAATAGTTGTTTTCCATAAAAGTTTTTGGTGATTTTCACCCTGCAATGACATAAATAGGGTATTTCACTAGACCTTTTGGTGTAACCCTCGTTTTGTGATTTTAACTATGTATTGCAGGAGGTACCGACGGTAAGAGGAAGGGGAAAATGTAATATTTTCCTATATGCATTTCTACATGAAGATCTATCTTTGAGGTACAGTTTTGATTATTGAACATTGATTAGTGCAAGAAATGTATTAGAATTTTTGGACCTTGTATTCTGTATAGAGATTTCTTGTACTAAGAGATCTGAATGTGATATAAACAGGTATTTCTTTTGTATGAAATATGTGTTACATGCAATGTGTGTTTTGGGGTGTTACAATGGTTGACACTGACCATCATCAAGATGTTGAATCTCAACTGGTTGTCGAAGAAAATAACAAGATACAAACAATTCGCAGATCAGGTAGGAACCGGCAAGAGCCTGAGGGATATAGTTACCTCATTGGCAGTGATGATCCAATTCATAATGAACCTGTAACCTACCAGGAAGCCATATTAGGTTAAGAATCCGATAAACGACATGATGCCATGAAGGCTGAAATAGACCCCATGTCAGACAACCAAGTTTAGAACTTGGTACATGCACCTTCCAACTAAAAAGTTGTTGGGTGTAAATGGATCTTCGAAAAGAGAAGAACATGGATGGAATTGTGCATACCTATAAAGCTAGGTTGGAAGCAAAAGGTTTCACTCAGACTCAAGGAGTAGATTATGATGAGACTTTTCCCCCAGTAGCTATGATTAAATCCATCAGGATTCTTCTAGCCATAAGTGTGTATCATGATTAGAAGATATGGCAGATGGATGTTAAAACCGCATTCCTTAACATAGCTCTAAACGAGGACGTATATATGGTACAATGAAATGTTTTAAGCATCCAAAGTATCCTAAAATGGTATGAAAGTTACGGAGGTTCATTTATGGACTAAAGCAAGCATATCGTAGTTGGATTCTTCATTTTGACAAGAAAATCAAGGAATTTGATTTTATAAAAAAAGATGAACCTTGTGTATACAAGAAGGTTAGTGGGAGCATAATAGTATTCTTGATCCTCTATGTTGATGACATATTGATTATTGGAAACGACATCCCAACGCTTTAAGGAGTAAAAATATGGTCTAGGGAAGTGTTTCGCGATGAAGGATCTAATATCCTTGGAATAAAGATTTATCGAGATAGATCTAAGTGCTTAATTGGATTAAGCCAGAGTAAAAAGATTGACAAGATCTTGAAATGCTTCAAGTTGGAGGGTTCCAGGAGAGGAAACTTACCAATGGTCCATGGCATACAACTAAGCAAAACTTAGTGTCCTAACACAAAAGATGACATGAACCGTATGAAGGGTGTTGCATACATTTCGACCATTGGTTCAATAATGTATTCCATATTATGTACTAGAACAGACATTTCGTATGCCCTAAGCATGATGAGTAGATATCAATGAAACCCAGGTGATGCTCACTGGGAAGCAGGGAAAAATATCCTAAAGTATTTGAGAAGAACTAAGGATATGTTCTCGCTATACGGCGGTCAAGAATGAGATCTATGTATCCAAGGGTATACAAATGCTAGTTTCCAAACTGACCTGGATGACTATAGATCACAGTCAAGATATGTGTTTGTATTAAACGGAGGAGCTGTGAGCTGGAAGAGCTACAAGCAAAGTACAATAGCAGACTCAACTGTAGAATCATAGTATATTGCAGTATCGGATGCCTCGAAGGAAGGTGTTTGGATGAAAAAATTCATATCACACCTAGGAGTGGTTCCTAGCATATGTGACCTTCTTGAAAGTTATTGAACAATGAGGGTGCCATAGCTCAAGCGAAAGAACCAAGGTCACATCAACGCTCCAAGCATATTCTAAGATGATACCACCTAATTCGAGAGATCATTGATCGAGGTGACATGAAAATATTTGTAATATTCGGGTTTCGAGTTTTGAACTAAGATTTTTGGAATATATATATATATATTTATATATATATATATATATATATTTATATAATATTTGAATTATGTAGAAGTGTGTGGGTATGGGTAATGTAGTTTTGTGGGTAAGCCGACCTTTGAGGGGCGGCTATACACTTGCTATAAATAGCAAGTGTATGTAAAAAGAAAGGAAATTTTTGGTTTTTGAAGGAATTTTCTGCATATTGAGAGAAAAAGGGCTGAAGGAAAATTACAGGCTTTATCCTATCTTCAATATAAGGTGAGTGTATTAAAGCTTTGAGTATAAATTGTTCGCATACAATTCAGTAGTTATTGGAACTGGTTATTATGATTTATATTTCATATTGTGCGGATTTTTCCTTAAATCGTCTAAGTGATGACCGGATTAATATTCAGACAGTTTCATCCGGATTATAAACCGCTTAAGTGTTGTCCGGACTCAACCCTAAATTGGTCAAGAAGTGACCGGATTAACCATAAATCGCTCAAGAGGTGTGCGGAGTAAAACTAAACCGCTCAAAGAAATGTGATAACCGGATTGATATCCGGACAGTTTCATCTGGATTATAAATCACTCAAGGCGTGATCGGTTTACCTTAATATTCTAAGTTTTTGTTCGGATTTCATATCCGGACAAGGCTGACCAGACTTCAAATCCGGCTAATATGTTGAAATATTTTTAGAGATGTAATGGCGGTGTAACCACGAGAGAGATGTAATGGCGGTGTAACCATGAGAGAGATGTAATGGCGGTGTAACCGCGAGAGAGATAAAATGGCGGTGTAACCGAGAGATAAATGAAATGGTGGTGTAACCGCGAAAGAGATGTAATGGCGGTGTAACCGCGAGAGAGATTAAATGGCGGTGTAACCACGAGAGAGATGAAATGACAGTGTAACCGCGAGAGAGATGTAATGGCGGTGTAACCGCAAGAGAGATGTAATGACGGTGTAACCGCGAGAGAGATGTAATGACGGTGTAACTGCGAGAGAGATGTAATGGCGGTGTTATCACGAGAGAGATGTAATAGCGGTGTAACCGCGAGAGAGATGTAATGGCGGTGTAATCGCGAGAGAGAGATGTAATGGCGGTGTAACCGCGAAAGAGAGATGTAATGGCGGTGTAACCGCGAGATACATAAATAAGTTTGTGTGTCTGAACAGGTTTGATTCTGAACTGATTGTTTGGAAAGTATGTTGTTTATTTGAGATTTATACACTCACTAGACCTTTTTGGTCTAACGCTCAGTTGTTGGACTAACCTGTTTTGTAGGTCATCATACCTCGCAAGATGAAGGCAAGGGAAAAGTTTAAAATGAATGACATTTAGTACTCATAAATGTATTTTAAGAAAGTTTTTGTTAATCTGTATTTTGTAAACGACGTTACAATTTGTGTTATGAGTATGATGATGTGGATTATCTGTACATGGAATATGTGGGTTGTTACAGTTGGTATCAGAGTCTTAGTTTAAGGGATCTGGGTATTTGCGAAATACTTAGACTTAAACTAGAGGTGTGGAAAGTTATGATAATAGGTTTCACTGGGTCTATGAACATGGGAATATGTTATAGCTGAACCTAATATGAGAAAGATAGATTATATATGACTGATATAATTTGAGTTATGAGTAGACGTGAGGATAAATGTATTATTATATTGTGATTATGAGAATAATCATGTGTGTTTGAATGTGACAGAAAAAGTTATATACTGAGAAATGGCAGATAATCCCAATCAATCAGAAATGACATCTACTGGTTATGGAAGAGGTTGGGGAAGAAGAAACGTAACACAAGGAGAGGACCCGAAAAATGTGATGACAATAGAAACGCGAAGTCGTAGCAGGGGTCGAGGAAGAGGTAGAGGTACTAGACAAGAACAGTGTCAACTCAAGAAAGTTCAATGTCTGGTCATGGAAGAGGAAGGGCAAGGGGTGGACACAATGTTCTTGATCCCGGGTTTATTACCCAAGAAATGTTGACAGCAGAGTTGGGAAAGTTCCAAGAAAGTTTGGTAAATTTGTTGGGGAGTACAACCGAAAATAATCCAGAAGTGGTAAGAAATCCCGATTATCAGGAGGAAGCCGGAGCTAGTACACCGGTAACTGGTACATCTGTACCCCTTACTTCGTCCTCAGTACAAAAGGGAGGAGATATCAAAATGTTTTTTGCTTGTAAACTCCCAAGTTTTCTGGTGAAAGTGATCCTGTTAAAGCTATGTGTTGGCTTAAGGAGACAGAGCTGAGTCTACAAATCAGTAAAAGTGCAGAAGAGGATAAAGTTATGTTTGCTGTGTCWCGTTTGAGATCAAGTGCTTTGTACTGGTGGGAAGTCCTGTCCAGTTTAGATCCGAACATTTTGAAGACCATGTTGTGGGAAGAATTTATGGTTATGTTTAAAATGCAGTATTGTCCTGAAGCTGCAATACGAAAGTTGGAAGATGATTTCCTTCGTCTTGAGCAAGGAAACATGTCAGTCCGCCAGTATAGAGAAGTTTTCATGGAACAATCTAGGTTTGCTGAAGCCTATATTATATCTGAAAACAGTAAAGTGAGAAAGTATATCTGGGGATTGGAGTCGAATCTTCGGAAATATGTGATATCTAGAAATCTGACAACATTTCAAGCGGCAGTTGATGCTGCTGAAATACTAGAACAAGATATTAACCGACAACCACAAGAAAGGGTTAGGGAGAAAAGAAAAGGGGAAACTACAGTAACTGATTTTTGTAGACCGAGATTTATGGAAAATTTAAATCGGCGAGTCTCAAGATTTGCTGATAAGGCGTGTTCTCGATGTCATAAGATACATCAGGGAAATTGCAATACCGAATCTCGAGTATGCTTTAAATGTCAGGAACCAGGACATATAGCTCGAGACTGTCGGATGACGCGGAGGTGTTTTACTTGTAATTCGTCTCAACATGTAAATGCTGATTGTCTGCAAGCAAAGAATCGAGGGATTGGTTTTGTTGGAGGTCGGGGATCTGGATATTCTGGGGGTCGAGGATCTGGGTATGTGCCAACAGGTAGTTGGCAAATGTATAATCATGTTAGTCCAAGTGGACGGGGAGGGATAAGACATGCATAATCTAATGCAAAAGGGATAGCCTTTCAGATGACGAGAGGCGAGGCGGAAGAGCACTCTGAAGTGGTAACAGGTACATTCCTTGTTAATTCAGTATGTGCCAAAGTTTTATTTGACTCGGGTGCAAATCATTCTTTTAAGTCACCGTCGTTTGTTAATTCTGCACATTTAGAATCTAAAACATTGAGTGAGGATTTAATTGTGGAGACAACAAATGATAGTGAAGTTTCAATTAAGGAAAGAATTGATGAAYGTTTCATAAGTATAGAAGGATGTGAGGTGCCTATACAGTTATTTCCTTTGCCTTTAAGGGAATTTGATATAATTATAGGCATGGATTGGTTAGCTAAAAACCAAGCCAACATAGTCTGTAATGAAAAGATGATTCATATAGATTTACCTGAAAAAGGAAGTGTTGTAATTTATGGAGATCGGCGGGATCGTTACTCTAGCCTAATTTCAGTTCTAAAGGCTAGGAAGTATGTACAGAAAGGATGTGTTAGTTTTCTTGCATATGCTATAGATATGAAGAAAGAGAAGAGAAAGATGGAGGATATTCCAGTCGTAAGGGAATTTCCTGAAGTATTTCCAGAAGATTTAATAAGTCTACCTCCTGACCGAATGATAGAATTTCAGATTAAATTAATTCCTAGAGCAACACATGTTGCACGTGCACCATATAGATTAGCTCATTCTGAGTTAAAGGAATTAATGTCTCAATTGAAAGAATTGTTGGATAAAGGTTTTATCCGACCAAGTACTTCCCCGTGGGGTGCGCCGGTACTTTTTTTGAAAAAGAACGATGGATCAATGAGGATGTGCATTGACTACCGGCAGTTGAATAAACGGACAATCAAGAATAAGTATCCTCTCCCAAGAATTGATGATTTGTTTGATCAATTGGTTGGGGCTACTTATTTTTTAAAGATTGATTTACGGTCCGGTTATCATCAATTGAAGATTCGGAATGAAGATGTGTCGAAAACAGCATTCCGTACACGTTATGGTCATTATGAATTCCTGGTTATGCCATTTAGACTCACCAATGCGCCAGCAGCTTTTATGGACATGATGAATAGGGTGTGTCATCCCTATCTTGATAAATTTGTGATTGTTTTCATTGATGATATTTTGATATATTCTCAGTCGGAAGAAGAACATGCACATCATTTAAGATTACTTTTGAAATTGTTGAAGCAAGAGAAACTGTATGCCAAGATGTCAAAATGTAAATTTTGGCTGCGAGAAGTTCAGTTTATGGGGCATGTTATCTCAAAAGAAGGGATTAAAGTAGATCCACTCAAGATTGAAGCTACTGAAAAATGGGAAGCTCCAAAGACTCCAACTGAAGTAAGAAGTTTTCTTGGATTAGCTGGGTATTATCGTAAGTTTATACAAGATTTCTCTCGTATAACTACTCCCTTAACAAAGCTGACCAAGAAGAATGTAAAATATAAGTGGGATGAAGCACAAGCTCAGGCTTTTCAGATATTGAAGGATAAGTTATGCAGTGCACCAATTCTATCTTTACCAGATGGAATGGAAGATTTTGTAGTTTATAGTGACCCGTCGAAGATGGGTTTGGGTTGTGTACTGATGCAACATGGAAAGGTGATAGCTAATGCTTCCAGACAGTTAAAAGATCATGAAAGGCAGTATCCTACTCATGATATGGAATTGGCGGCGGTAGTATTCGCTTTAAAGATATTGAGGCACTATTTATACGGAACGAAATGTCAAAGAAGATGGTTGGAAGATGGTTGGAAGTGGTAAGTTATTATGATTGTGAAATTCTATATCATCCAGGAAAAGCAAATGTAGTAGCTGATGCATTAAGTCGACAAGAGAAAAGTGGAACTATCAAAGCTATAGCTTTACGAGTTGAGTTATTACCCAATATTCAAGAAGAGTTACGAGAATTTCAACATGAGGCAATGAAGGAGGATAAGATCAAACAGGAAATATTGGGTGGATTAATATCTGATTTGGTGAAAGTGATAAAGAATTTTGGAAATTCCAGAACATAATTTGGGTACCATGCTATAGTGATCTCAGAAAACGTATTTTGGGTGAGGCTCATAAGTCACGTTTTGCAATACATCCAGGTATAAATAAAATGTATCGGGATTTGAAACAACACTATTGGTGGCCAGGTATGAAGAAAGATATTTAGCCGCAATGCCTGACATGTCTTCAGGTAAAGATTGAACACCAGCGTCCTTATGGTAAGTTGCAATCTTTAGAAATTCCAGTTTGGAAGTGGGATCATATCACTATGGATTTCATAACCAAATTACCGAGAACATCAAAAGGTTATGATACTATATGGGTGATAGTAGATCGGTTATCTAAATCTACACACTTCTTACCTATGAAAGAGTCATATTCGATGGAGAGATTAGCAAAATTATACATTGATGAGGTAGTAACATGACATGGTGTTCCTCTATCAATTATTTCTGATAGAGATAGTCGTTTCACTTCTACGTTTTGGAAGAGCTTCCAAAGAGAAATGGGTTCGCAAATTAAACTATGTACAACTTATCACCCTTAGACTGATGGACAAAGTGAACGAACTATCCAAACTTTAGAAGATATGTTGAGAGCATGTGTCATTGATTTCAGAGGATCATGGGATAGTCATTTGGCTTTGGTGGAATTTGTGTACAACAATAGCTATCATTCAAGTATTCAGGCAGCACCTTTTGAGGTTTTGTATGGACGAAAATGTCGAACTCCTTTGTGTTGGAATGAAATAGGTGAAAAACAGTTAGCTGGGCCTGAGTTAATTCAGCAAACTGCAGATAAAATTGGAGTAATATGGGAATGGATGAAAATGGCACAAGATAGACAAAGAAGTTATGCAGATAAATGTCGAAAGCCGATTGAATTCCAAGAAGGTGATAGAGTGATGTTAAAGATATCACCTTGGAAAGGAGTGGTACGTTTTGGAAAAAGAGGAAAATTAAGCCCAAGATATATTGGACCATTCACTATTATTGGAAGGGTTGGGGAAGTGGCCTACAAATTAGAACTTCCTTTGGAATTACGTGGGATTCATGACACGTTTCATGTGTCGAATTTGAGGAAGTGTCTAATGAGTCAAGATGTGGCAGTACCATTACCTGAAATTAAGGTAGATGAAAAGTTATCCTATGAAGAAACCCCTGAACAGATCACTGACTACAAGGTGAAGAAACTACGAAACAAAGAAGTTGGGTTAGTAAAAGTTCAGTGACGTTATCACAAAGGACCAAATGCCACACGGGAATCGGAGTCTGAAATGCAAATGAAGTATCCCTATCTTTATGGCTTAAATGGAATTCCGGGACGAAATTCTTTCAAGGAGGGAATATTGTAATATTCGGGTTTCGAGTTTTGAACTAAGATTTTTGGAATATATATATATATATATTTATATAATATTTGTATTATGTAGAAGTGTGTGGGTGTGAGTAATGTAGTTTTGTAGGTAAGCTGACCTTTAAGGGGTGACTATACACTTGCTATAAATACCAAGTGTATGTAAAAAGAAAGGAAATTTTTGGTTTTCGAAGGAATTTTCTGCATATTGAGAGAAAAAGGGCTGAAGGAAAATTGCAGGCTTTATCCGATCATCAATATAAGGTGAGTGTATTAAAGCTTTGATTATAAATTGTTTGCATACAATTCAGTAGTTATTAGAACTGGTTATTATGATTTATATTTCATATTGTGCGGATTTTTCCTTAAATCGTCTAAGTGATGACCGGATTAATATCCGAACAGTTTCATCCGGATTATAAACCGTTCAAGTGTTGTCCGGACTCAACCCTAAATCGGTCAAGAGGTGACCGGATTAACCATAAATCGCTCAAGAGTTGTGCGGATTAAAACTAAACTGCTCAAAGAAATAGGATGACCGGATTGATATCCAGACAGTTTCATCCGGATTATAAATGGCAGTGTAACCGCAAGAGAGATTAAATGGCGGTGTAACAGCGAGAGAGATGAAATGGCGGTGTAACCGAGAGAGAAATGAAATGGCGGTGTAACCGCGAAAGAGATGTAATGGCGGTGTAACTGCGAGAGAGATGAAATGGCGTTGTAACCGCGAGAGAGATGTAATGGCAGTGTAACCGTGAGAGAGATGTAATAACGGTGTAACCACGAGAGAGATGTAATGGTGGTGTAACCGCGAGAGAGATGTAATGGCGGTGTAGCCGCGAGAGAGATGAAATGGCGGTGTAACCGCGAGAGAGATGTAATGGCGGTGTAACCGCGAGAGACATAAATAAGTTTATGTGTCTGAACAGGTTTGATTCTAAACTGATTGTTTGGAAAGTATGTTGTTTATTTGAGATTTATACACTCACTAGACCTTTTTAGTCTAACGCTCAGTTGTTGGACTAACCTATTTTGCAGGTCATCATACCTTGCAAGATAAAGGCAAGGGAAAAGTTTAGAATGAATGACATTTAGTACTCATAAATGTATTTTAAGAAAGTTTTTGTTAATCTGTATTTTGTAAACGATGTTACAGTTTGTGTTATGAGTATGATGATGTGGATTATCTGTACATGGAATATATGGGTTGTTACAATATTGATCCTAGATTTCTCAATATAACATGAATATTTACGTTTATGAACCTAAATCTATCGTATCTATGAAGAATAGTGAAAAATAGCTTGTATGATATTCAAGAGAAATTAAAGCTTTCATTAAATTTCACTATAATAATAATAAAGAGAAGGATTACTTATTTTACAAGACATATGAAAGATATTTGTACTAGCAATCTAGTCTAGGAGATAACAATCTAGTAAAAGATATCTATGAGATAAACAAAGAAAAGATATATATCTAGAAATATGGAGTTATCTCTAATTACCTTGTGTAACAGAATTCCAGCTGTCGATGAGTCATCTCCAGCTGTCCCTAGGTAGTATGTTCAACCAGGATTCTTCACATTTCTATTTGACTAGCGTATATTTGATTGAACACTTGACGATTCTATTTGATGCTGAAAACCAGAGAAGTAATGGAGATGTATGTTCATCGCACCTTTGGACACTTCATCGTATCTCTGGTTTGCCTTCAAGCACTTGGAATCTTTTCCAGCTTCTCTTTCATCGGTCCTCCGGATTTCCATACTTGTGCATTTTTCATTACTTTTACAAATAATAATTATGAGGTCTAACAATCTCCCCTTAAATAATGAAAAATAAACAATAGCTATCTACGAAACATAAATGAAATAGCAATGTACACAAGACTAAGCTAGTAGAAACATCCTTTTGTCAAAAAATTTCATTTTTTGAAAACTGGATCGTTTCATACAATACGAAAGTAAAAGTAAGGGAAAAGAAAATTACATCTCAATCATGGTCTCCATTGAATATTCTCTAAAATCGCATCATCATTCCTCTGTAGCGTATGACTGTGGAGATCCCATGAATCAACTCCTGTCCCTCTCTCTTCGGCACATGATCTCTGCCCAGTCTCTCTCGAATAACCTTTTGAAACCACTCAAGTGTATTTGTCGAATACTTGAAGGCCTCAGTCAGTTTGAAGAATTTCTTGGTTATGAACTCGTTCTTGAAGACCAAACCCAGTTCCGGTTGAGTAAAGACTGATGCAGAGTGTTTCTCCTGTAGTCCAAGAAAGACTTCTTTCAAAGCTGTGCAGGAGAGTCTATCGATGCCCAGCTCCAGCATAATCTGGAAATCATTCTTCGCTCTGAACTTTACCAGAGTCCCCATCGTCTCTATAATCGCTTGCTGCACCATCCCATACCTTATCCCATGATCCTGACGCTGAGTTGTGTGACCATACAAGTCCATAAAGTCCCATGGATTGAATTTATAGGATCATTGTCATTAAAGATGCAGATCATCCCATACGCACGTTCCACGATGTACTCGATGTACTTGATGGCTTTATTTGCAAACGTCCGCATCTTGATGTCATGAACCATCTTTATCCCATCGTTTGAGAAGACGGCCTTTGGCGGTTGAGTCGTCTGCCTCACGAACCTGTGACTGATCAAGTCCATGGATTCTGGAGACAGGTTTGGGGGATTAAGGACTATTTGCTCATCACGATCATGATAGAGGTACTGATGGATGTTCTCCATCATGATGGGTTCTCTTGGTGGCACCTCTGGTCGTCTCCTCAAGGTCTCCATCTGTGCAATGACTTCCTGCAATATATCGATTGATGGAAGCTGCCTTGAAGAAGAGGGAATGTCTGCAAGCACTGTTCATTGTATAGGTTGGGTTGTTGGTGGTTCTGGTTAGCTAGGTGATGGTTCTGTTTGGGGAAGTGTAGGTTCTGGTTGGCATATTTCTAGTTGGGTGATAGTGGTTTCTAGTGTTGGTAATGGGGGTGGTGTTGGTGATGGAGTGAAGGGAATTGGTGCTTCTAGTTGTATTGGAATTTGTGAGGTTGAGGGTTGTTATTGAGGGGGTGATGAAGAGCTCACTAGAATCGGTGAGGATTCATCGGTTGGTGGTGATGGGTTGGTTAAAGATGGATCAGATGGGGGTAGAGGTACTTCAGATAAAGGTACGGCTTGGGTTACCGGGGTAACAATGTCTGCAGAGGGGTGAGATGTCAATTCAACAAAAATAATGGAAGGATAATGTAAATTTTGTACATTACTTACATCATCAGAGGGCTGAGCCTCTGGTTCCCTCGCTTCTATACTAGCTGTTGGTTGTTGAGTTGGAGCTTCAGCTGGTGGAGGTGGTGTTGCGGTGGTTTCTATCGGGGTGTTGGATGGATTCTCCCCCCCATGAGGACCGAGATCATGGTTGTTCGGGTCTTGGTCTTCATGCCTCGGCCTCTTGGACGACCGACTAGCAGAGCGAGAAGTAGGTCGCCTTTTTTAGTTTTGAGCAAGGCGGTGTACAATTGTAGGGCCATCTTTCTCCTGTTGGCATCCATACGATGAATGAGTTGATTGGTTCTCTCTTGTTGTTGAGTGAGCCTTTTCTAGAGTGAGGCAGCGGGTTCAGCTGCCTTGGTTATGAACTTGGCATTAATCTCATTGAATTTTGAGACTAATACCATGATGAGGGAGCGGAGGTCAGCGCTGGTAACCATGTCTGGGGTGGTGGTGGTGGTGGGGGGTGGTATGGAGATGGAAGATATGAGATCTCATACCTCTACATCAAAGGAAGTGAAGGCTTCATTGAGGATAGGTGTTGTAGAGGTAGAGGGGGCTGTTTGTGGTGGTATGGTGGTTTGTATGGTGGTGGGGAGAGAGGTGATGAAGGTGACGATGGATGATATTTGGGATGAGAGGGTGGCTATTGATGCATCGGTGGCAATGATTTGGACTGAAAGGGAGGAAAGTGATGCATCGACTGAATCAACTCTGGTGACCATAAGATTGTGATGGTAATTATGTTGCTGGGTCACCAAATGTTGAAAGGATTAGAGGCGTATGGTATTCTTCCTCGATTGAATCTCTAGGGAGGCGATGGATTGCTGAATGGAGGTAAGATCGTGGTTAGGGGTAGATTCAGCAACCCTCACAATGCTGAGTGTAAGGTCTTCTGAGGACCGCTGAATAGAGTCAACAAAGTCTTGGAACTCAGCCTTCATGACCAACTCAGCCATTGAGGTAACCCCTATGGCAACAGATGACGTAGGTTGAGCCTCCATCAATGCCTGTGGGAATGTTGGGCAAGGGAGGACTTCCATCTCGTGGAGAGAAGTACGTATGTTTCCCCGTCGATAGACCAAGTATCGAGGGGGTGCGTGCATGAACGGGAGATCGCTCTGAACGATCTATGGGAAATCCAAAGCCAGAAGCAACGAAGGCTTCTGAGTGTGTGAAGAGAGTCGGGTCCTAAGAAAAATCTGCCCTTATGTCTTCATCACCCCTCTGTTGGGAGAGAGGCGATGGATGGGTGGGTTCCTCAGATTCATCATCTCCAGAGACCTGAAGAGTGGCCTCTTGATGGGTGTCTTGGGGTGGGTTCGGATTAGGCAGTCCTTCATCAATATCCCTTTGGCCTTGGTCGCCAAGGATAGCAGATGTGGTGGCCCGAGGAGTTGGTTGGAGAGATGCAGCAGTGGTGTTCATTGGGTCGGGGGAGGTAGTAGGACTGTCATCATAATCAGACTCATCAACTGATTGAGTCCTCTCTTCGTAAGATCGCTCGCATGTTTCCGGGGTAGGCTCTATGTGCACCAAGGCATCTGGTTTTGGTTGTTGGACTAGTGTAGAGCTTTTGTGTGTCCTATGGGTGGTAGAGGTATCGGGTATGACACTTAGCATGGCCCTTGAAAGAGGCCTCTCCGCGGGATATCCATCTTTTGAAATGGTGCAGCGATGACCATTCATGACGAACTGGGGAGTGGATGGTCCATCACCCGGCAGGTCGTGAACTTTCATCGCCTTCTTGATGAAAGGGCAAGGAAGCGAGGAAAGAGAACAGAGGTGACTGGCTTCCCTGCGGCCATCAATTTGTTCTTCTTGACCACGGTGGCATGGATTTCATTGTAAATTAGGAGGGCGTAGTCTTGTGGTAGGTTGAAGAACATACCACGGATGATGGTCATGATGTTGATGTTCCCTTGATCCATGCTTTCAAGCTTGCAAGTTAGAGCTCGATTTAGAATGATGAAAAATACATTCCACATTGGTGGAAGGTATTATCTTTTGAAGTCCGATGCATTTCGAAGCTCCTAGTTGTAACCCAACATCTAAATGAAGCGCAAGATGTCATGACTACTAGGTGGGTCCTTGTACCGGGCAATCCCGAGTTCTTGGTGGGTAGGAACAAACAGTACTTTGGAAATCTTGGCTCGGTATATTTTGATAGAACATACCAGGTCATTAGGGGCATCAATGTTGCCCATAATGCCACGGTTTTCGGGGAAGTAGTCACAAGTGTTCCAGTATTGTTGGATGTACCTTACTGGAACTTCGTTGTCGGAAAGGGTGAGGGCCGACTGCAAAATGTAGTTCTGAAAGAACTCTACCAGGTTGGAAAATCTGTCCTCAAAAAGTTGAGGACGGAGATTGATGTTATGGTTGTTTGGCTTGATATGGAGGAAAATGATGGTACGACTGTCGGCGCTGGTCGACTGGACTTGGATTTGATTGTTGTTTGAGTCATGGGACGCTGAGGAGGACACCATTGTTGCAGGTTTGAAGTTGCAGGTTTGCTCGTTCGTAGGAGAAGTATGAAAGCATAGAGGTTATAATGGTGGGGATGATGGGTATTTATAGTGGGAGGGAAAGGATGTGGGTGAATTCAAAAAAATATTAAAATAATGGTTAAAAGGTAATATTTGGAGGCTGGCGTTTGAGGAAAAGTTTAAAAGGTGTGATCGTGAGCCGTAATTACAGCTCACAATCATGATGCTTGCAGGCAGGTAGGGACACGTGTCAATTTATGGTTGAAGGAGGTGGTAATATGGAAAGGTTTCTTGGAGAAGGCTGGTGTTGTGTCAAGCGTTTTATTGAAGGTGACGTTTGGGATTAGAGGATAATTATTAAAAATAATTATAATCCCAAACGGATAACTCTTATGAGGATAGACCCCAATATTTTTTTTTTTAAAATCCCATTAAATTGGATGATAAATACAAATTATGAAGTTTTGGTTTTCTAAAAACCCATGTTATATAATTTTTAGTCACAAAAGCTGCAATTATGCACAATCTTGAAATTTTTTTGCAATTAAAGATGGGTTTTTGGGAAAAAGTTTGTTGCCATGGAAGCAGAGAAGCTCTGGTTGGTCATGACTCATGTGGGGGAACCAGAGGGGCTCTGGTTTGGCATGATGAATAAGTTCATCATTCAAATGTGGGGTTTTGATGAGACAGAGGTTATGGATAGACAGACAGAGGCTCTGGGTCATCCTTTGAAACCCTTGGAATAAAAATAAACCCTAGTAGAGAAACCATAGGGGCTCTGGTTGATCTAGATGTGATAACCGGATCCTGGTTATCACCTAAGGTAATTAATATGTGATTAATTGTTAAATGATTATGTGATAGTATGATAAATTGCTATATTTGATCATGCTAGTATGTGAAATTATATGCATAATATGGATCCATGTATAAGATTGGATATGTGTGTGTGCATAATTAGTTATGTGCATGGTTATATATATATATATATGTGTGTGTGTGTGTGTGTGTGTGTGATGGTATGCATGGGGTAAATACTATGCATAAGATATATATATATATATATATATATGCATACATGATATATGTCCATGAAATGGGTGTGTATATATAAACATATATGCATGGGGTATATGTGCATGCATGTGGGAAGGCTATAGTAGCTGACTTTCCAGGAAAGGAAAGTATAAAAGGAGGAATAAGCCTCCAGTTGCATTTTTTTGCCTTCTTTCAAAGAGAAGTGAGCGATTTAAAAGGAGAGATTGATCAGAGTTCTTTTATCAGAATTTCAAGAAGTTGGTTTTTCAAAAAGAATATTCAAAGGTGAGTAGTTAGTGCTTTCAAAATACTTTGAATTGCATATGAAATTGAGTTTTGAAAGATTATCAGATTTGACTTAAAACGGGTTACTAACCGAATTATCTCTAAACTGCTCATAGTATTATGCGATTTAGAGTTAGACAGAATTTGGATATATATAAATCGCTCAAATGCTATCCGGATTATATATAAACCGCCTGTTGTGTTGACCAGATTGTTAAACCGGACAAGGCATTGAGGATTATTGTTCGGATTATTAAATCAGACAAATGGCATAAGTGTTATCCGGATTGGTTATCCGGCCAGAGCTTGACCGAAGATAAAGTCCGGTCAAGCCTGTGTTGTCCGGATTTATGCATTATCTTATATAAATATTACTTAAACAAATTCTTATTTTCAATATTCTTGTATAAAGAATGTGAATTTTAATAAAAAAATGAATATGAACTAATGATATTCCATTAATACATTTATGACTACGGTCTGTTCTAAATGGAATTGTTTTGTAAAAGTTTTGATGAGGAAATAAGGGTAGCATATCAAGGAGAGCTGTACTATAGAATAAGAGTGGCATATTAAGGAGAGGTGTACCATGGGATAAGGGTGGCATATCAAGGAGAGGTGTACCTTTGGATATAAGGGTGGCATTTGTATATGTGATGTATAATATAAGTCTTACTATTATATCCTTTAAGATTACTGTGATTTGGATTCTTTAATTTTTTTTTTGTGATTTAAGGATTTAGAATCAGAGTTCTTATTGGAAATCATAGTCTGGATGTTATTGAGGAGGAAATAACAGGTTTGGCTTGAAGCTTTAGATAAACCTTGTGTTAATCAAACAGGTTTGAAAGTGGCGTTATGATAAACCTGTTTAGGCCTTAGATATGTCTATTAAAAGCTAAGAATTTGACTTGAAAAGTGGAAAGGTACTGATAGTTATGCTCTTACTTGTTATATATGATACGTTGTTTTACAAAAAGTTTTGGTGATTTTCGCCCTACAATAACATAAATAGGGTAACTCACTAGACCTTTCGGTCTAACCCTCGTTTTGTAATTTTAAATATGTATTGCAGGAGGTTCAGACGGTAAAGGGAAAGAAAAATTGTGATATTTTCCTAAGTGCATACTTGGTAGAAGATTTGGCTATGTTATGAATAGTTTTGTTAGCTGAACGTGGAATAGTACAAGGATTGTATTTTGAATTTTTGGACCAAGTAATCTATGTTGATAAATTCTTGTACTAAGGAACCTATATGGTATATAAACATGTATTTCTTGTGTATGAAGTAAATGTTACATGCAATATGGGGAATGAGGTGTTACAGAAAGTGGTATCAGAGCCTGAGTTTAAGGGATTCAGGTATTTAACCGCATGATACCTAGACTTAAACTATTTTATTGCATGTTAAGGGTCCCGGACATAGTTAGCACCATTGGAAATAAATATAATGAGTTGAAAGAACCGTGTGTAAGGTAAATTTTAATTACATCTGGCGAGTGTAATTATGAATTTACAGGTACACATTTGAACTTGAATACTTCATTATATTTGGGAATGTGAATACGTGATTATTAACATTAAAATCTGCAAATGTGTAGCCTAACACGGAGATCTGTAAGAATAACCCGTCCAGAATCTGAAAAATGAGAGGAATCACCTGCTAATCCTCCGATAAGCACTTCTGGAAATAGAGGTCGGGGGAGAACCAGAGGAAGAGGCAGAGGGAGAAGTCAGTCACAGGGAAGGGGTCGGACTGAAGTACATTATAAGCATGAAGAATCTTATTCTGGGAATGTTCAGGAAAATCATTGCCACACCCAGAGTATGTAACCAGAGATATGCTGGCGGAGGAAATGGGAAAGTTATGAGAAACCTTAACGTCTATCATGTGGATACCAGGTAGAGTGGAGACAGAAAGAGTGGAAGTACATCCCTCTATTCCAGTTACTCATAACAAGGAATGAGACATTAAGATGTTTTTGGCATGCAAACCGCCAACTTTCGCTGGAGAAAGGGATCCAGTAAAAGCTATGTGCTGGATCAAGGAGATTGAATCTATGTTCAACAACATAAGATGCCCAGAAACTATTAAAGTTTGATTTGTTGTATCAGTGTTAAAGTGTTTTGGTGGGAAGTTGAATCGTTGGCCAGAACAGATGTCTTACAAACATTATCCTGGACAGAATTTGTGAATCGATTCAAATCAGTTCTGCCCTAAGATGGCTGTACGACAAATGGAAGAAGATTTTCTGAAATTGGAACAAGGAAACGGAACAGTCCAAGAATATACTGAAAAGTTTATTGAATACTCTCGGTTTGCTGAACATTACATTTCATCGGAATCCCGAAAGATGGAAAGGTATATCTGGGGATTGAAACCCTCGATCAGAGAATTTGTAATTGCTATGAACCCCAAAACGTTCTGACTAACCGTGGATGTGGCAGAAGTAACGGAATGAAATAAGAATCGGCAAGCAGAGGGTAAGGTTGTGGAGAAAAGAAGATGGGAAGGGCCTTCATCAAACTTTCAAGGGCCAAAAGTAGTAAGATATGATAATAGAGCTGAACAGAAAGTCGGTGAGAAAGTCTGTACGCAATGCCGACAGGTTCATCAAGGTGAATGCAAGATGGACCCAAGAAAGTGTTGTAAGCGTGGCGAAGTGGGCCATTTACCAAGGAATTGCCCAGCCAACCGAAGGTGTTTTGATTGTAATTCCCTGGATCACATACGACCAAACTGTCCATTGTTGAGAACTCCACAGTTGACAATTGGAAGTAATGTGTCGGTTACTCGCGAAAGACCTACTGCATCTAGAGGAGGGCAAGGAGGGGCACGGGGACAATCCTTCCAGATGTCGAAAAATGAGGTAGAGACATCACCAGATGTAGTAATAGGTACCTTCCTTCTGAATTCTATATGTGCTAAGGTGTTATTTGACTCTGGTGCAAACTTTTCGTTTGTATCACCATCGTTTGCTCAAATTGCATGTTTGAATTTTGTGTTACTTGATGACAAATTAGTAGTTGATACTGCTAATAGTTAAGAATTTGTTACTAGTGTATTCAATAACTGCATTATTGTTATTGAGGTGTGTAAACTACCGATTCAGTTATATTCTATGCCGATGAAAGAATATGATGTAATAGTGGGTATGGACTGGTTGGCAGAGCATCAGGCCAGTATTGTTTGGAATAAGAAAATGATCAGAATCATTTCTCTAGAGAAATGAACAGTTATTATTTATGGTGATCGTCAGAACCATCATACGAATCTCTTGACTATAATAAAAGGCCAAAAGTGTATCCAGAAGAAGTGTCAAGGATGTTTGGCATATCTGATTGATGTAAAGAAAGAGAAAGGAAAAGAAGAATCGGTTTCGATTGTTAGGGAATATCCATAAGTCTTTCCAGAGAATTTATCAGGGTTACCGCCAGACTGAGTTATTGAATTCCGAATTGATCTTATACCAGGGGCTGCACCTGTAGCGAAGGCACCATACCGGTTAGCTTCGTCAGAACTGAAGGAATTAGTTGCTCAACTAAAGGATTTGACAGATAAAGGATTGATTTGACCTAGCACTTCACCTTGGGGTGCTCCAGTCTTATTTGTCAAGAAGAAAGATGGTACTATGCATATGTGTATTGATTACCGGGAACTGAACAAACTGACTATAAAGAAAAATATCCATTACCAAGGATTGATGATTTGTTTGACCAATTGGTGGGAGCGAGTTATTTCTCCTAGATTGACTTAAGGTCGGGGTATCACCAGCTAAAGGTCAGGGAGGAAGACATTTCTATAACAGCCTTCCAAACTAGGTACGGGCATCACGTATTTTTAGTTATGTAATTCGGCTTAACTAATGCGCCCGCAACCTTAATGGATTTGATGAATAGAGTATGTAAAGAATATGTTGATAAATTCGTTATTGTATTTATCGACGATATTCTTATATAGTCTAAAATCGAGGAAGAGCACGCAAAACATCTTCGTCTGATACTAGAATTACTGAAAAGAGAAAAGTTGTACGCAAAGTTATCCAAGTGTGAGTTCTGGTTAAGGAAAGTTCAGTTCTTGGGTCATGTTATATCAGAAGAAGGGGTGAAAGTAGATCCAACTAAAGTAAAAGCAGTTGAAAAGTGGGAAGCTCCGAAAACTCCTTTTTAAGTTATAAGCTTTTTGGGTTTGGCAGGCTATTTCCGTAAATTTATTCAAGATTTTTCCAAAATAGCTGTGCCATTGACCAAATTGACTCGGAAGAACGTTAATTTAAGTGGGAAGAAGAACAACATAAGGCTTTCCAACTATTAAAAGATCATCTCTGTAGTGCACTAGTGTTGACTCTACCAGAGGGATCAGAAGATTTTATGGTATACAGTGATGCTTCAAAGCTGGGATTGGGATGTGTTTGATTCAAAGAGGAAAGGTGATTTCTTATGTGTTAAGGCTATTGAAGGATCGTGAGAACCAATATCCAACTCATTATATGGAATTGGCTGCGGTGGTGTTTGCTTTAAAAATCTGGAGGCATTATCTTCTGGGAACAAAGTGTCAGATTTATACTGACCATAAGAGTCTGCAGCATTTGTTCAGCCAGAAAAAATTGAATATGTGACAGCGTTGATGGATTGAACTTGTAAATGATTATAATTGTGAAATCCTCTACCACCCGGGAAAAGCTAATATGGTAGCTGACGCATTGAGTAGAAAAGAAAGGAATGGGACTATTAAATATGTGGCAATGAAAATAAACTTAGTCCCTGATATTCATAAAGAAATTATGAGATGTCAGAAAGAAGCCATGGAAAAAGATATTGTCAAATCGGAAAGATTGGGTAAGATGATTTCGACTTTGGAACCAACCAATGAGGGAATTTTGTGTTTTCAAGGGCGAATTTGGGTACCGTATTTCAGGAATATCCGAGAAGTTATACTAGATGAAAGCCATAAGTCCCTATACTCTATTCACCCAGGTACCAATAAGATGTACAGGGATTTGAAACCTTTTTATTGGTGGCCCGGATTAAAAATGGACATAGCCAGATATGTGGAACAGTGTATAACATGCCTACAGGTTAAGATTGAGCATCCAAAACTGTATGGAAATCTTCAATTTTGTATGGAAATGGGATCACATAACAATGGATATTCGTCATGAAATTACCTCGAACTCCAAAGGGGTATGATGCGATCTGGGTAATTGGTGATCGTCTATCTAAATCTGTGCATTTTTTGCCTATAAGAGAGAATTACTCTTTAGAAAAGCTGGCTCAGGTTTATTCAAAGAGATTGTAACCAGACATGGAGTTCCACTATCTATTATCACTGATAGAGATAGTCGTTTCACTTCAAAGTTCTGGGAAAGTTTGCAGATAGCTCTAGGGTCTGAAATCCGACTAAGCACACCGTATCATTCGCAAACTGATGAGCAGAGTGAAAGGACTATCTAGACTCTTGAGGATATGCTGAGAACTTGTATTATTGATTTCGGGGATTCATGGGAAGATCATTTGCCACTAATAGAGTTTGCATACAATAATAGTTACCATTCCAGCATCCAAGCGACACCGTATGAAGTATTGTATGGCCGTAAATGTCAAATGCCGTTGTGTTCGAATGAGATAGGTGAAAGACAGTTAACGGGTCCTGAAATTGTTCAAGAAACTTATGAAAAGATTGAACAGATCCATGAAAGAATCAGAACAGCACAAGATCGCCAGAAAAGTTATGCTGATAATTGTCGAAAGTCGATTGAGTTTTGTGTAGGAGATCTTGTGATGTTAAAAGTTTTGCCACAGAAGGGCGTTATTAGATTCGGAAAGAAGGGTAAGCTCAGTCCGAGGTATATTGGGCCATTCAGAATTTGTAAACGAATTGGGCCAGTGGCGTACCAGTTAGAGCTACCAGAAGAACTAAGTCTGATCCATAATACTTTTCATGTATCAAACCTGCGGAAATGCTTAGCTGATCCGAGTCTTGCTATACCGTTACCAGAAATCAAACTGGACAGTAAGCTGCACTTTATAGAAACACCAGAAGCCGTGATTGACCAAAAGATCAGGGTGTTAAGAAACAAAGATATCAGTTTGGTTAAAGTACAGTGAAAGTTTCACAAAGGATGAGAAGCAACATGTGAATTGGAATCGAAAATGAAATCAGAGTATCCGTGGCTCTTTAATTAAAGGAATTCTGGGACGGAATTCTTTTGAGGGGTGGATAATGTGATAACCGGATCCTAGTTATCACCCGAGGTAATTAATAAGTGATTAATTGTTAAATGATTATGTGATAGCATGATAAATTGCTATATTTGATCATGCTAGTATGTGAAATTATATGCATAAAATGGATGCATGTCTAAGATTGGATATGTGTGTGTGTGCATAATTAGTTTTGTGCATGGTTATATATATATGTGTGTGATGGTATGCATGGGGTAAATACTATGCATAAGATATATATATATATATATATATTTATATATGCGTACATGATATATGTACATGAAATGGGTGTGTATATATAAACATATATGCATAGGGTATACGTGCATGCATGTGGGGGAGGAAGGCTACAGTAGCCGACTTTCTAGGAAAGGAAAGTATAAAAGGAGGAATAAGCCTCCAGTTGCATTTTCTTGCCTTTTTTCAAAGAGAAGTGAGCGATTTAAAAGGAGAGATTGATCGGAGTTCCTTTATCAGAATTTCAAGAAGTTGGTTTTTCAAAAAGAATATTCATAGGTGAGTAGTTAGTGCTTTCAAAATACTTTGAATTGCATATGAAATTGAGTTTTGAAAGATTATCAGATTTGACTTAAATCGGGTAAGGTACTGACCGAATTATCTCTAAACCGCTCATAATATTATGCGATTTAGAGTTACACATAATTTGGAAATATATAAATTGCTCAAATGCTATCTGGATTAGATATAAACCGCCTGGTGTGTTGACCGGATTGTTAAACCGGACAAGGCATTGAGGATTATTGTCTGGATTATTAAATCAGACAAATGGCATAAGTGTTATCCGGATTGGTTATCCAGCCAGAGCTTCACCGGAGATAAATTTCGGTCAATCCTATTTGTCCGGATTTGTGCATTATCTTATATATATATTACTTATACAAATTCTTATTTTCAGTATTCTTGTATAAAGAATGTGAATTTTAATAAAAATGATTCTAAACTAATGATATTCCATTAGTACATTTATGACTGCGGTCTGTTCTAACTGGAATTGTTTTGTAAAAGATTTGATGAGGAAATAAGGGTGGCATATCAGTGAAAGGTGTACTATAGGATAAAGGTGGCATATTAATGAGAGGTGTACCATGGGATAAGGGTGGCATATCAAGGAGAGGTGTACCTTGGATATAAGGGTGGCATTTGTATATCTGATGTATAATATAAGTCTTACTATTATATCCTTTAAGATTACTGTGATTTGGAATCTTTATTTCTTTGGGATTTAAGGATTTAGAATCAGAGTTCTTATTGGAAATCATAGTATTGGATGTTATTGAGGAGAAAATAACAGGTTTGGCCTGAAGTTTTAAATAAACCTTATGTTAATCAAACAGGTTTAAAAGTGGCTTTATGATAAACCTGTTTGGGCCTTAGATATGTCTATTAAAAGATAAGAATTTGACTTGAAAAGTGGAAAGGTACTGCTAGTTATGCTCTTACTTGTTATATATGATAAGTTGTTTTACAAAAAGTTTTGGTGATTTTCACCCTGCAATAACATAAATAGGGTAACTCACTAAACCTTTCGGTCTAACCCTCATTTTGTAATTTTAAATATGTATTGCAGGAGGTTCAGACAGTAAAGGGAAAGGAAAATTGTGATATTTTTCTAAGTGCATACTTGGTAGAAGATTTGGCTATGTTATGAATAATTTTGTTAGCTGAACGTGGAATAGTACAAGAATTGTATTTTGAATTTTTGAACCATGTAATCTGTATTGATAAATTCTTGTACTAAGGGACCTATGTGGTATATAAACATGTATTTCTTGTGTATGAAGTAAATGTTACGTGCAATGTGTGGAATGGGGTGTTACACTAGAAGATAGACCAAAGGGGCTCTAGTTCAATGTAACGGTTAGTTTACTCCAAAATATAGCATATTTGGGGTCTAGAGACTCTTGATAGACGAACTAGAGGCTGTGGTTGTGAAGATGCTATTAAAAAGGATGAAGATAAGGAACCAGAGGGCCTCCGGTTGAGAGTAAAGTTCAACCAGAGGGGTGCTTGGTTCATATTTGATCCGAGAGAGCTTAAGGTAAATGCATGAACTCCCCTCAAAAGATGCAAGAGGTTTTGAAAATAGTAAAAACTCCCCCTAAAACCAAGAGGGGAGAAAATTTGGTGGCCAAAAGCTCTGGTCTATACAACTAGAGGCTCTGGTTATGAAGAAGGGTCAGGATTAAGGCTTGGGTATGGAAAGGGTGAATCCATAGAACTAGAGGTGCTCTAGTTCAATGGGAAGGGGAAACTAGAGGCTCTGGTCTTTAGAACTAGAGACCCTAGTTGAAGAAAAGGACACCAAAAATATGGTGAACCCTCTAGATCTTCAAAAACATCCAAGAAAGAAAAAGCATAGTACAACCAGAGGGTCTCTAGTTGTATTATGGTGAAGGAAAGAAAGTATAAGAACTTGGGAGTAAGGTGTCTATTGGACAAGAGGGGCTCTGGTTGCAAAGACTTAGAATCCAGAGGCTCTGGTCTTTAGAACCAGATGCTCTGGTTGCAAGAAAGGTAGAAAACTTAAGCTTAATGTATGGAAAAATGGATAAGAAAGGAGACCAAGTTGGACCAGAGGGGCTCTGGTCCTTAAGACTTGTAATCTAGAGGCTCTGTTCTATAGAACCAGAGACTCTGGTTGGGAAGGGGGGGGGGTACTTAGTGAAAAACACTAAGGACCTTCTTTGGACCAGAAGGGCTCTGGTTCCAAAGGGTGAAAATTTTAGGCCAAATATAAGTCAAGTAATTCCAATTTTCCAGAGGCTCTGGTTTATAGAACCAGAGACTCTGGTTTAGAATACTTGGTTATGAGGGCCATTTGAATGTATCACTTTTGGCATAACCTAAAGTTATTGAAAATCTCTGGTTCAAAGGATGATATGCCTTAAGTGGTGAGATTCAACATACCCATCTTCCATACAAGAAACATAAATCTTTTCTCATCTAATGCTTTTGTAAAAATATCAGCAAATTGAATATCTGTGGGAATAAAATACATCTATATGGTTCCCTTTTCTACATGATCTTTAAGAAAATGATGCCTGATATCAATGTGCTTTGCCTTGGAGTGCTACACTGGGTTTGCAGAGATTGCTATAGCACTTTTGGAGTCACAGAGGATGGGGCTTTTCTCATATTGAAACCCATAATCCTTTAGCTAGGTTTTCATCCACAACACTTGTGAACAACAACTAGCAGCAGCAACATATTCTGCTTTTGTTGTAGATGTTGAGACACAATTTTTTTCTCGATGTCCAACTAACCATCTTGTCCCCCAAACGTTGGTAGCTTCTAGACGTACTCTTTCAATCAAGCTTGCAACCTGCATGATCTGGATCTGTATAAGCTATTAGTTCAAATCAAGATTTCTTTGGATGCCAGAGTCCCAAGGATGGGGTTCCCTTAAGGTATTTAAAGATCCTCTTGATTGTAGGGAGATGAGATTCCTTAGGATTAGCTTGATATCTTGCACAAAAACACATAGCAAACATAATATCTGGCCTACTAGCTGTTAGATACAGGAGTGATCCAATCATGCCTCTGTAGGTTGTTACATCTACAGCTTTGCCTGATGGATCAGAGAATAACTTAGCTCCTGTAGCCAGTGGAGTTCTCATGGATGAAAAACTTAAAAGATTATATTTCTTTAGAAGGTCAGTCACATATTTGGACTAATTGATGAAAATCCCTTCTAAAGTTTGTTTTATTTGAAAACCAAGGAAGAAACTTAGTTCTCCCATCATGCTCATCTCAAATTTGCTTTTCATCAGTTTTGAAAAATTTTCACAAAATTTTGAGTTAGTAGAGCCAAATATAATATCGTCCACATATATTTGGACAAGCAAAATATCACCTTTATGCCTTTTAAGAAAAAGGGTTGTGTAGATGGTACCTTTTTCGAATCCACTGGCTGTGAGAAAAGTAGAGAGTGTTTCATACCAGGCCCTGGGTGCTTGCTTGAGCCCATAGAGAGCATTATCTAGAAAGTAAACATACTCTGGATGTTTGGAGTCTACGAACCTTGGGGGCTGCTGCACATAGACTTCCTCTTGCAGTTTGCCATTGAGAAAGATAGACTTGACATCCATTTGATAGACCTTGGAACCCTTGTGTACTGCATAGGCTAGGAATATTCGTCATAGTCTATCCCTTCTTCCTAGAAGTAGCCCTTTGCGACTATCCTAGCTTTGCTCCAAATAACGATGCCATCTTCATGTTTCTTATTTCTGAAGACCCATTTGGTCCCAATCGTGGTTTTACCTTTGGGTAGAGGCATGAGGGATCAAACCTTGTTCTGCTCAAACTGGAGAAGTTCTTCTTGCATGGCGTCTATCCAATTTAGATCTTATAGGGCTTCAAAAATTTTCTTTGGTTCGATCATACTTAGGAAGTTCACGAAGAGGCATTCATTGGCAGTGGCAAATCTTGTCTTAACACAGGACGATGGATCACCAATAATCTGGTGATTAGGATGGTCTTCTGTCCACATGGTGGTAGATTGGGATTTTAGAGCAACAGGATGCAGTTCTTCATTGGTAGATGGAACTGCTTCCTCCCCCTCAAAAAGATCGTCTCTAGTGTTGTGCTCTAGTTCTGAAAACACATAAGAAGTAGATGGTGATGTAACATGAGTTTCAGAAAGAGTTGTACCTTCAGCGTTGGAGATCTCATGTAATTCATCAACTCTACAAGGTAGTTTTTCATTGGGCACTTGTCCGGAGACTGCATCTTCTTCAAACAAGTCTTCAAATAATTGAGTCAGTTCTGATTCATTGGGTTTGTAGAGAGATGAATTAGAGGCTCCTTTAGTTAGCCTGAGTTCTGAATTGTGTTGTCCATAAGTCATTGGTGATGCATCATTAAAGGAAACATTGATGCTTTCAGTAACGATTTTGGTCCTTCTGATGAAAACTCTATAGGCCTTTTGTGATAATCTGTTCTTGGTTATCACCTGAGGTAACTAATACGTGATTATTTATTATATGTTTACATAACAACATGATAAATTAATAATATATTTGATCATGCGAGTATGTGAGTTTTTATGCATAAGTGTGTATGCATAATGTGAAATATGTATGGCAAAAATGTGTTAGTATGCATGAGTTTAGATATGCATAAAGATGCATGCATGATATTATATATATGCATATAAGGAATGCATGGTGTGGGTTTCATGCATGAGTATGACATGCATGGGTATGCATGCAAGGGGCGGTCTAACCACCATTCTATTTTTAGTAAGAGTATACATAGAGAGGAGGCTCTTCATAAAAGCCTCTTGGCCAAATTGAATTATGTAAAAGAGTTTTAAAAAGGGAGTTGATTGGATTGCTCAAATTGGACTGGAATCGAGTGATTTCTTTTACAAATTTTGAAGGTGAGTATCTTTATTCATCATATTTTATCTTGAAAAGTAATTTCTCTTGATTTGTGTACTAAAATTGTGTTATAAACAAACACCCGGACTTGGTTATAAATCGGACACATGTTGTCCGGATTCGGTATAAATCAGACATAGTGTCATCCGATTTAGAGGAAATTGATCATACTATTGATCGGATTAATATGTTGATGAGATTCTATCTTTGTAAACCGGATAAATGTCTTAAACGGAGAAGTAGGAATATGATCAAAGGCTATTCGGATTAGATATAATCCGACTGGTACGTTGTCCGATTTATTCATAAACCGACCAAAGCCTTGAGCGGAATTATGTAATCCGACTGAGTGAAGATTAGATTTTGAAAAGTGTTGGAAAAATGTTGTATGTAAACCAGACAAGCTTGATCAGGTTTGTTTTAAAGTTGTTCGGATTGGTAAATCGGACAAGTAAGCTTGTGTTGTGCATTTTGTTACACCAACCACGACTTGACCGGAGTTGAAGTCCGGCCAAGTCTATGTTGACCAAATTTCAAGATTGACCGGATTAGTACTTTGACTAAAGGTATTTATTAAAATGAATCATTAATATGACATTCTTTTAATATGATAAGGAATGAGAAGTTTTATAAAGATAATTTTAAACTGATGATATTCCATTAGGACATTTATGACTTTGGTCTGTTCTAATTGGAGATATTTTGTAAAAAAGATTTGATGAGGAAATAAGGATGGCATATCAAGGAGAGGTGTAGCATGGGATAAGGGTGGCATATCAAGGAGAGGTGTTCCATGGGATAAGGGTGGCATATCAAGGAGAGGTGTACCTTTGGATATAAGGGTGGCACTTGTATATGTGTGTTATGTGATATAACTCTGTAATATTTGGTATATAATAATTAGTTGATTAGATAGTTAAGCTTGGGTTATTCAGGTTAATTACTGTTGGATTCTTTTGTGTGTAAAAGTAAAATGAGTATTTGATTTAAAATTCTTGTGAAGAAGGGGGGGCGGGGGGAAGTTGGTTGCTTTGCACCGCCCATGAGGATTTTCCATTTACTATATATAGTAAATGGGGTGGAGAGGAAAAGGGTTTACACACTCTTCTAAAAGAGAAGTCTCCTTATTTTCATCATCGACTGAAGAAGCAATAAAAACTAAGACTTCTGGTTTTAAGGTGAGTGAATTGATTCTCTGTTTTGTAATTATGTGTATGATTGAATTGTTTTTAGAATACTCTTTTTATATATTGCACAAATATATTGATCGGATTCTCCTAAATCGCTCAAAGCATCAACCGATATTCTCCTAAACCGGACAAAGCATCATCCGGTATGCCCTTAAATCGGACAGGGCATCATCCGGTTTACTTTTTAAATCGGCCAAGGGTTATCCGGATTAGAGCTAAATCGCCCAAGGCTCAAACGGTATTCTCCTAAATCGGACAAAGCATCATCCGGTATTCCCTTAAATCGGACAGGGCATCATCCGGTTTACTTCTTAAATCCGCCAAGGGTTATCCAGGTTAGAGCTAAATCGCTCAAGGCTTAACCGGATTCAAGAGGAACTCTTCAAAAAAATCTAAGTGTTGTCCGGATTACTTATCCGGTTGGAGTTGACCGGATTACATTTAGATTTTTTTTTGAAGAGTTCCTCTTGAATCCGGTTAAGCCTTGAGCGATTTAGTTCTAACCCAGATAACCCTTGGCCGATTTAAGTAGTAAACCGGATGATGCCCTGTCTGATTTAAGGGAATACCGGATGATGCTTTGTCTGGTTTAGGAGAATACCGGTTGAGCCTTGAGCGATTTAGCTCTAACTCGGATAACCCTTGGCCGATTTAAAAAGTAAATCGGATGATGCCCTGTCCGATTTAAGGGAATACCGGATGATGCTTTGTCCGGTTTAGGAGAATACCGGTTAATGCTTTGAGCGATTTAGGAGAATCCGATCAATATATTTGTGCAATTTATAAAAAGAGTATTCTAAAAACAATTGAATCATACACATAATTACAAAATAGAGAATCAGTACCCTCACCTTAAAACCAGAAGTCTTAGTTTTGATTTCTTCTTCAGTCAATGATGAAAATAAGGAGACTTATCTTTTAAAAGAGTGTGTAAAACCTTTTCCTCTCCACCCCATTTACTATATATAGTAAATGCAAAATCCTCATGGGTGGTGCAAAGCAACCGACTTCCCCCCCCCCCCTTCTTCACAAGAATTTTAAATCAAATACTCATTTTAGTTTTACACACAAAAGAATCCAAGAGTAATTAACTAGAATAACCCAAGCTTAACTATCTAATCAACTAATTATTATATACCGAATATTACATTATCCCCTCCATAAAAAGAATTCCGTCCCAGAATTCCATTAAGTAAATAGATAGGGATATTTCATTCGCATTTCTGACTCTAATTCCCAGGTGGCGTCTGGTCCTTTATATTAACACCATTGCACTTTTACCAATCCAATCTCTTTATTCCGTAGTTTCTTTACTTTGAAATTTGTAATAAGTTCAGGGGTTTCTTCAAAGCATAATTTCTCATCAACCTTAATATCAGGTAGAGGTACTGCTATATCTGGGCTTATTAGACACTTCCTCAAATTTGACACAAGGAATATATCATGGATTTCACTCAACTCCAAATGAAGTTCTAACTTGTATGCCACTTCTCCAACCTTTCCAATAATAGGAAATGGTCCAATATATCTTGGACTTAATTTTCCCTTATTACCAAAACGTACCATTCCTTTCCAAGGTGATATCTTTAACATCACTTTGTCACCTACTTGGAATTCAATCGGCTTCCGACGTTTATCTGCATAAAATCTTTGTCTATCTTGTGCCGCTTTCATACGTTCCCTTATTAGGCATATTTTATCCGCTGTTTGCTGAACTAGCTCAGGTCTAGCTAACTGTTTTTCACCTATTTCATTCCAAGACAAAGGAGTTTGACATTTTCGTCCATACAGAACCTCAAAAGGTGCAACTTGAATACTTTAATGGTAGCTATTGTTGTAAGCGAATTCTACCAAGGCTAAATGACTATCCCATGATCCTCCAAAATCAATGATACAAGCTCTAAGCATATCTTCTAACGTTTCGATAGTTCGTTCACTTTGTCCATCGGTTTGAGGGTGATAAGCTGTACTTAGCTTAATTTGTGAACCCATCTATATTTGGAAGCTCTTCCAAAACATAGAAGTGAATCGGCAATCTCTATCAGAAACGATTGATAGAGGAACACCATGGCCTGTCACTGTCTCGTCAATGTACAATTTAGCCAATCTTTCAATCGAATATGATTCTTTCATCGGCAAGAAATGTGCAGATTTGGATAACCGATCTACTACTACCCATATAGCATCATACCCTTTTGATGTGATCCCATTTCCGAACTGGAATTTGTAAGGATTGCAACTTACCATAAGGACGTTGGTGTTCTATTTTCACCTGGAGACATGTCATGCATTGCTCAACATATTTAGCTATCCTTCTTCATGCCTGGCCACCAATAGTATTGTTTCCAATCCCGATACTTTTTATTTGTACCTGGATGAATTGCAAAACTTGATTTGTGAGCATCACCTAAAATATGTTTCCGGAGATCACCATAACATAGTACCCAAATTCTGTTCTGGAAATTCCAGAATTCTCTACCATTTTTCACAAATTCAGATATTAATCTACCCAATCTTTCTTGTTTAATCTTATCCTCCTTCATTGGCTCGTGTTTAAATTCTTGCAATTCTACTTGAATACTTGTTAATAATTCAACTCGTAAAGCTATAGCCTTGATAGTTCCACTTTTCTCTTATCGGCTTGAAGCATAAGCCACTACATTTGCTTTTCCTAGATGATACAATAATTCACAATCATAATCACTAGCCAATTCCAACCATCGCCTCTGATGCATATTCAGATCTTTCTGATGGAACAGATGTTGTAAGCTCTTATGATCTGTGAAAATTTGACATTTCGTCCCATATAGGTAGTGCCTCTATATTTTTAAAGCGAAAACTACAGCTGCTAATTCCATATCATGAGTAGGATACTATATTTCATGATCTTTTAATTGCCTTGAAGCATATGCAATTACCTTTCCACGTTGCATCAGTACAGAACCCAAACCCATCTTTGACGCGTCGCTATAAACCACAAAATCTTCCATTCCATCTGGCAAAGATATAATTGGTGCACTGCATAATTTATCTTTTAACATCTGGAAGGTCTGAGCTTGTGCTTCATTCCACTCATATTTTACATTCTTTTTTTTTTTGAAGGACATATTTTACATTCTTTATTGTCAGCTTCGTTAATGGAGTGGCTATACGTGAGAAATCTTGTATATACTTGCAATAATACCCAGCCAATCCAAGAAAACTTCTGATTTCAGTTGGGGTCTTTGTGGCTTCCCATTTTTTAATGGCTTCAATCTTAAGAGGATCCACTTTAATGCCTTCTTTTGAGATAACATGTCCCAAAAACTGAACCTCTCGCAGCCAAAATTCACACTTTGACATCTTAGCATACAGTCTTTCTTGTTTTAGCAATTCCTAAAGTAACCTCAAATGATGAGCATGCTCTTCTTTCGACCGAGAATATATCAAAATATCGTCAATGAAGACAATCACAAATTTATCAAGATGAGGACGACATACCCTATTCATCATATCCATAAAGGTTGCAGGTGCATTTGTGAGTCCAAATGGCATCACCAAAAACTCATAATGACCATAACGTGTACGGAATACTGTTTTCGACACATCTTCATTTCGAATCTTCAATTGATGATAACCGGATCGTAAATCAATTTTCGAAAAATAGGTAGCCCCAACCAATTGATCAAACAAATCATAAATTTTTGGAAGAGGATACTTATTTTTTATTGTTAATTTATTCAGCTCCCGGTAATCAATGCACATCCTCATTGATCCTTTCTTCTTTTTCACGAATAGCACTGACGCATCCCATGGGGAAGTATTTGGTCGTATAAAACGTTTATCCAACAATTCTTTCAATTGTGACATTAACTCCTTAATTTCAGAAGAAGCTAATCTATATGGTGCACGTGCAATTGGTGTTGCTCCAGAAAGTAACTCAATCTGAAATTCTATTCTTCGATCCGGAGGTAGACTGTGATTCCCAAATATCATATACAAATAGATTAATCGTCCAAGAACACAATTGAGATGAGTAGAGAGAGATTTTCACCAAAGTTGAAATGATATTTCTTGAGAGAGTTTTTACAAAGTGATTAACATCAACTAACATGAACTAATTACAATTAACCAGCTAAAACCTATTTCTACTATGAACTTAACAAAGGCTAACTATTACAAAGACAATTACAATAGGAGAACTTGAATACAACAATTAAGCACATCCTTGAACCCAACAATCTACCCCTTTGGATTCAAGGTCGAGACATTGTGAATCTTGTCTTTCTAAGCCCAAGTAGTGTTTCTAGCCTCCTTAACGCACTTCGGTATTGCAATTTATCATCAAGAAGGTTCAGAGCATTGATCAGTAGATACCGCTCCTTCGGACTCATCCTCTCAGATTTCACAGCTTTATCATTGTTAGCTTTTCTCGTCTCAAGCGCCCGTCGCACCATCCTTATAGTGCCATCATAGTACTTATTCAGCTAACTGAATCTCATAAACTTATTTATTCGACCTTCAGCACTATACACCATACCGAACTCCGGTTCTTCAAGAATGATATACAGAGAATAGATTTCAATATCTTCAAGTTCTTGGTCAGGTCTTTTCAAATTAATAATTCTCTTTTTGTCTTCAAGACCCATTTGGATATCAAGAACCATTGATACTTTGACATGACTCCGCATAAATCTTTTTGATAGCATCAAGAGCAACAACTGTTCCTTCTCTTCTGACAGTCATATTCCGTACTTCGTGATACATGTGCTCCAAGTCTTCAAAATACTGATTAGAGAAATCAGCTTCACTGAATACCCAGACCTTTCCATCTTGTCTTGTAACAGTGAACCCAGGATACTAATCTCTAAGGAGTTTTTGGGCATCAATTTGTTTGATGGAGACAACTCGATGTTTGGTCCGTACTTGGCTGATCGGGAAAAGCTTCGCCTTGAGAAAATGCTTGTACTCTAAACGATAATCTTGAGTTTCTTTGTGAATCCCAAGAATCTTGTCAGCACTAAGAGCTTTCCGATGTCGATGAAAGATGACGAAGTAAATGTCTTCCAGATAAGGCTCTCTGATCCTTGCTCTGTCAGTAGGATCATACGTCGCTCTCGGAGTTTCAGTAACATCATGATTAACTGCGGTGGAGGGTTCAGGCGAAATCTGATGATCACCCTGGAATGGGAAGATAGGATCTTCTTCATTGATATCGGCTTCAAAGTCAAAGTACATTCCGGATGACTCATCAATATTGTCGATGTCTTCACCAAAGTCCTGGTCTTCACCCAATTCTTTCGAGAAAGCTTCATTAAATCCCACGTTGGCAGACAAATCCAGAAGCAACCTTGTTCCTACAGTAGAGTCCGCCGACTTTTCAACCATTGGCTCGATCACTGGATTTGTCTCCAAGACTATCTCATCTTCAACTTTTATTGAGCCTGTAGTCATTTCCCTTGTTCTTTTAGAAACAGGACTTTCAACATTAACCGCTTGAGACTCTGGCTCCCTTTCAACACGAATAGACGACTCAGCCAGCCTCTCTCTCTTTCTCTCCCCCTCATGATGATCTGGATCGTCCGGATCATCATGTCTTCTTTTTAATGAGGTGGCTTGAGCTCGACACGTATCTTCTAAGACTGATACACTTTCAGATAGAGCATCAATGGAATTCTTTAAAGCTTGACTGTTTGATGTAATTAGCTTGCTAACTTTTGAGAAATTAGAAGCAACTACATCTTGAAAGGCCGAAAACTCTGAGGCTCAAACATTCGGGTTATCATCTAACAGTTGGCGAAGGAGCCCAACCAAGTCTGCATCAGCCGCATCTGGATTTTAAGTAGACATCAGCTTTGCGTACAACAACAATTCAAGCTCATCCACCGATTGTTCTTATACCCTCGGAGGATTGGGCACAGATGGTGGTGACGGCACAGACGATGGTGACGGCACAGACGGTTGTTCATCAACTACTGGCTCCTTTCCCTTCATTATCCTTTTGAGACTTAAAATCTACGTAGTAAGTCAATAGACTCCATTCTGGTTGTTCCGGCAGGTTCACTAAGAACTGCAATTAGAGCAACAAATGCTTTTGACTCTTATGTACCTATGTGTATGGGCTCTATACTCGAGGTGCACAGAATCGAAGTCGTAGGCTGGGGGCAGAGGCCTACTATTTTCAATATCCATATTCTCTGAATGAGAAGCAGATAGATTATGTGTTAAATCCCCGTGAGATATTGAAACAACTGGTTGTTGAGAATCAGTTAAGTGGCCGAGAGGGTGTGCAAATGCATAGCTGGGCTAGCTATGTCTGTTCCAATATCGACATTCAACGAATGAATTTCGATAGTAGATGTGGGTGCCCAACTAACTGTTTCTGCTGGGATAGGAGCATATTCTTCATTTTGAGCTCCACTCACACTCTCACCATCCTTTTCTCCATCCTAATCACTCATCATCTCAACATTTTTGACTTGAACCCCCTCATCTTCTACTACTGGAATATCGTCCATTAAACGATCAAATTCATCATATGTACCACCAAATTCATCAACATTGAAGGATAATGATTGTAGACTTGGGCAAGTCTGTGGGGCTTTTATTTCAGGAAATATATCTTCAATGTTATCAATCACTGCTCCGACTTAAATATTCTGAGAAAGCACCGGATGAGCAGTATTGTCAGCAGCATCATTGTTATCATCATTATCATCATCATCATTAGCACCCTAAGTTGCCTCATTATCAGATATAGTATCTTTCGAATATGAAAAAGTTGTGGAAGTACTGTCAGATGAAGTACTGTCAGATGAAGTACTGTGCTGATCAGAGGCTCCCCGCTCCATATTACCCCTCTCATTTTCCTTCTACTCACAACCCTATTCAGGTGACCCGTGTTCCTGAATGCTCTCAACTATAGCTAGACCCTCTCCCTCAACTAAGGTATGGGTTGATCCTGGGGTAAGTTCAACCGGTTCTAGTTGAGCTATAGGATCTATCACTCTCCTATAGTCTATAACGCACTGAGCCCTCTAATCAGCAAAGGCAAAAAGCTCAGTCGGGATTTCCATTATTGAATCCAAATCTTCAACTTTCGTGTGTTGACGAATACGCGTCATGACGAACGGTGGCCCAACTTCACTGTTTGCCCTGGACGAGATGTCATTGTTGGCATTCCTCATGGCTTTAATGATCAGTTGCAAGAATCTTTGAAACAACACAAACTTCCTCGCTTTGGATGGGAAACGTTTGGCATTGACCAGCTCGATTAGTTCATTACATATTATTATCGTGTAATCGTACTTGTGCTTGTATACAATCCCGTGGAAGAACTTGAGAAATGAACTACTGTAGGTATCAATTCCGGCAGTCTTTGATGTCAGGCATCGGTTGAGGATCGAAAATAGAAGATGCCATATAGACAGAAGGAATCGCCGTTTGAACAAAGATGGATTACTCAACTCCTGCGAGTATCCTAATTTCTTGATATCTCTGTAAAGCTCGTCATCAGTGGCTAGCGGTTCAAAACCTGTCGAGCTCAGACCCGGTAGACGCAAAATTCTTCAGAGTCATTTGAAGGTCCAATGACTTATGTATTCGTCTACGTTTCCTTTAAAAAATAGGTATCACCATCTTTGTCAAGGGTTAGAGTGTTTCAGAATTGTTGCAAGTATATCATCGGGACAGATATATTGGCTGAAAGGGCATAAGAAATGGGATGTCCACGAAGTATTTCTAGTATTATTCGATATTCGAAGGGCATATCAAAGTTAAAGTGGTGGTTATTGGGTTTGATCTCAAGATAAAAACATTGTGGTAGAAGGGATTCTTCTGGTATTGGGTTGTTTAATGGCTGGGGTGGGTTGTTTAGGTTGTCAGATCTGACGGAAGGAATATGAGATTCCTAGTCAGACTGATTATGTTGTTCAGCCATTTTA
>NC_037529.1:36528873-36530419 GCF_001531365.2 Cynara cardunculus var. scolymus
AAATAAAAAAATTAATGGTTTTATAATTTAAAAAATCAATTTATAAACTAAACCGTTTATAAACTAAACAACAATTTAAAAAAGTGAAATAAATAAAGGGTATTATTGAACAATGATTACAAGTTATTTTTAAATAAAAAATAAAAAATAATTAATAATAATTAAGTAATTATTACTTATAAATAGGGGTATTATAATGGGGTGTAAATCCTAAATTGATGTGGTGTAAATCCACCAAGCCGTAAATCCACCAAGCCCTAAAAAAATTTAAGAAAACAAATCTAAACTAAAAAAAATAAAAACTAAAGTTAACTAAAAAAAATATTATCTAAAAAAAATTTACTAAACAAAACACAAAAAAATAACCTAAAAAACAATATCCTAAAAAAAATTAAACTAAAAAACAAAATTCTAAAAAAAAAATTATTAAGCTAAAAGAAAATTTTAAAAGAAAGAAAAATTAATACTAATCTAAAAAAAATTGAACTAAAAATAGAATTAGAAAAAAAATAAACTAAAACAAAATCTACCCGGATTAGAAATACGGTCAAAAGAAAAACAAACAACCCTCATATTCCATATACATATAATTCACATCATCATACTCATAATACTAAAAATAGTATTATTACAAAACATGTACTAACAAAATGTATCTTTAATACATATATGAATAAACTAATATCATCATTTAAACTTTTCCCTTGCCTTTATCTTGCAAAGTACGCTGACCTGGAAAACAGGTTAGTCCAACAACTGAGCGTTAGACAAAAAGGTCTAGTGAGTGTATAATTCTCAACAAACAATATACATTCCAAACAATCAGTTCAGAATCAAACCTGTTTCTGATACATAATCTTATTCATATATCTCTCTCTCACGGTTACACCGCCATTACATCTCTCTAGCGGTTACACCGCCATTACATCTTTCTCGCGGTTACACCGACATTACATCTCTCTCGCGGTTACACCACCATTACATCTCTCTCTCTCTCGCGGTTACACCGCCATTACATCTCTCACTTGCGGTTATACCGCCATTACATCTCTCTCGCAGTTACACCGCCATTACATCTCTCTCGCGGTTACACCGCCATTACATCTCTCTCTCGCGGTTACACCGCCATTATATCTCTCTCGTGGTTACACCGCCATTACATCTCATAAATACTTCAACATATTAGCCGGATTAGAAATCCGGTCAGCCTTGTCCGGATAAGGAATCCGGATAAATTCATAGAATATAAAAAAATTATATCATATCCGGTCAATAATCCGGATAACACCTTGTATAAGCTTTGTCCGGTTAACACTTAGAATATAGTCAATATCTTTGTCCGGATTACAAATCCGGACAATACTCCACTTACAATGTTAACCGATTTAAAAATAGTCTGGTCAATACACCGCACAACCCTTGACCGGTTTATACAATATCCGGACACCTCATGAGTGGTTTAGAAGCAAACTGGTCACCTCTTACATGGTTTAAGGTAAATCCGATTAATACTTGAACGGTTTATTTGTCCGGATAACAATCCGGA
>NC_037529.1:36530854-36532699 GCF_001531365.2 Cynara cardunculus var. scolymus
ATTCCCAGGTGGCGTCTGGTCCCTTATGATAACGCCACTGAACTTTTACTAACCCAATCTCTTTGTTTCGTAACTTCTTTACTTTGTAATCAGTAATCTGTTCAGGGGTTTCTTCAAAACGTAATTTCTCATCTACCTTAATCTCAGGTAATGGTACTGCCACATCTGGACTTATTAGACACTTCCTCAAATTTGATACATGAAACGTGTCATGAATTCCACTTAATTCCAAAGGAAGTTCTAATTTGTAGGCCACCTTTCCAACCCTTCCAATAATAGTGAATGGTCCAATATATCTTGGACTTAACTTCCCTCTTTTTCCAAAACGTACCACTCCTTTCCAAAGTGATACTGTTAACATTACTCTATCACCTATTTAAAACTCAATCGGCTTCCGACGTTTATCTGCATAACTTCTTTGTCTATCTTGTACCACTTTCATTCGTTCCCGTATTACTCCAATTTTATCTGCAGTTTGCTGAACTAACTCAGGCCCGACTAACTGTTTTTCACCTATTTCATTCCAGCACAAAGGAGTTCTACATTTTCGTCCATATAAAACCTCGAAAGGTGCTGCCTGAATACTTGAATGATAGCTATTGTTGTATGCAAATTCTACCAAAGCCAACTGACTATCCCACGACCATCCAAAATCAATGACACAGGATCTCAACATATCTTCTAAAGTTTGGATAGTTCGCTCACTCTGTTCATCAGTTTGAGGATGATAAGCTGTGCTTCACTTAATTTGTGAACCCATTTCTCTTTGAAAAATCTTCCAAAACATAGAAGTGAACCGACTATCTCTATCAGAAACAATTGATAGAGGAACACCATGTCTTGTCACTATCTCATCAATGTATAACTTTGCCAATCTCTCCATCGAATATGACTCTTTCATAGGTAAGAAGTGTGCATATTTAGACGATCCACTATCACCCATATTGCATCATACCCTTTCGATGTTCTCGTCAATTTGGTTATGAAATCCATAGTGATATGATCCCACTTCCAAACCGGAATTTCTAAAGATTGCAACTTACCATAGGGACGCTGATGTTCAATCTTTACCTGAAGACATGTCAAGCATTGTTCAACATGTTTAGCAATATCTTTCTTCATACCTGGCCACCAATAATGTTGCTTCAAATCCCGATACATTTTATTTGTACCTGGATGTATTGCAAAACGTGACTTATGMGMTTCATTCAAAATACGCTTTCTGAGATCACCATAACATGGTACCCAAATTCTKTTCTGGAACTTCCAAAATTTTCTGTCATCTCTCACTAGATCAGATACCAATCAACCCAATCTTTCTTGTTTAATCTTATCTTCTTTCATGGCCTCATGTTGAAACTCTCGTAACTATTCTTGAATACTGGGTAATAATTCAACTCGTAATGCTATAGCTTTGATGGTTCCACTTTTCTCTTGTCGACTTAATGCATCGGCTACTACGTTTGCCTTTCCTGGATGATATAGAAATTCACAATCATAATCACTTACTAATCCCAACCATCTTCTCTGACGCATATTCAGATTCTTCTGATGGAACAGATGTTGCAAGCTCTTATGATCTGTGAAGATTTGGCATTTCGTTCCATACAAATAATGTTTCCATATCTTCAAAGCAAACACTACTGCTGCCAATTCCATATCATGAGTAGGATACTATCTTTCATGATCTTTTAATTGTCTGGAAGCATAAGCTATTACCTTTCCACGTTGCATTARTACACAACCCAAACCCATCTTTGACGCATCACTATATACCACAAAATCCTCCATTCCATCTGGTAAAGATAGAAATTGTGCACTGCATAGCTTATCTTTTAACATCTG
>NC_037529.1:36534449-36536249 GCF_001531365.2 Cynara cardunculus var. scolymus
TCTCCGCGTCATCCGACAGTCTCGAGCTATATGTCCTGGTTCTTGACATTTAAAGCATACCCGAGATTCTGTATTACAATTTCCCTGATGTATCTTATGACATCGATTACATGCTTTATCCACAAACCTTGAGATTGGTCAATTCAAATTTTCCATAAACCTTGGTCTACGGAGATCAGTTAACGTAGCTTCCCTTTTTCTTTTCTCTCCAACCCTTTCTTGTGGTTGTCGGTTTATATCTTGTTCCAATATTTCAGCAGCATCAACTGCCGCCTGAAATGTTGTTGGATTCCTGGATATTACATACTTTCGAAGATTTGACTCCAATCCCCAGATATACTTTCTCACTTTACTGTTTTCAAATATAATATAGGCTTCAGCAAACCTAGATTATTCCATGAAAACTTCTGTATACTGGCAGACTGACATGTTTCCTTGCTCAAGACGAAGGAAATCATCTTCCAACTTTCGGACTGCAGCTTAAGGACAATACTGCATTTTAAATTTAACCACAAATTCTTCCCAAATCATGGTTTTCAAAATGTTCGGATCCGAACTGGACAGGACTTCCCACCAGTATAAAGCACTTGATTTCAGACGTGACAGAGCAAACATAACTTTATCCTCTTTTGTACTTTTACTGATTTGCAGACTCAACTCTATCTCCTTAAGCCAACACAAAGCTTTAACACGATCACGCTCACCAGAAAACTTAGGAGGTTTACAAGCAAGAAACATTTTGATATCTCCTCCTTTTTGTACTGAGGATGAAGTAAGGGGTACAGATGTACCAGTTACCGGTGTACTAGCTCCGGCTTCCTCCTGATAATCGGAATTTCTTACCACTTCTAGATTATTTTGGGTTGTACGTCCCAACAAATTTACCAGACTTTCTTGGAACTTTTCCAACTCTGCTGCCAATATTTCTTTGGTAATAAATCCAGAATCAGGAACATTGTGTCCACCCCTTGTTCTTCCTCTTCCATGACCAGACATTGAACTTTCTTGAGCCGACAGTTCATGTTCTTGTCTAATACCTCTACCTCTTCCTCGACCCCTACTACGACTTCGCGTTTCTATCGTCATCACATTTTCCGGTTCCTCTCCTTGTTATTCTTCTTCCCCGACCTCTTCCATAACCAGTAGAGGCCCTTTCCGATTGATTGGGATTATCTGCCATTTCTCAGTATATGACTTTTTCTGTCACATTTAGACACACATGATTATTCTCATAATCACAATATAATAACTCATTTACACTCATGTCTATTCATAATTCAGATTATATCAATCATATATAATCTATCTTTCTCATAATAGGTTCAGTTATAACATATTCCCATGTTCATAGATCCAGTGAAACCTATTATCATAACTTTYCACACCTCTAGTTTAAGTCTAAGTATYTTGCAAATACCCAGATCCCTTAAACTAAGGCTCTGATACCAACTGAAACAACCCTCATATTCCATATACATATAATTCACATCATCATACTCATAATATTAAAAATAGTATTATTACAAAACATGGACTAATAAAATGTATCTTTAATACATATATGAATAAACTAATATCATCATTTAAACTTTTCCHTTGYCTTTATCTTGCAAAGTACGCTGACCTGCAAAACAGGWTASTCCAAYAACTGAGCGTTAGACCAAAAGGTCTAGTGAGTGTATAATTCTCAACAAACAATATACATTCCAAACAATCAATTCAGAATCAAACCTGTTTATGATACATAATCTTATTCATGTATCTCTCTCTCACGGTTACACCGCCATTACGTCTCTCTCG
>NC_037529.1:36536834-36540991 GCF_001531365.2 Cynara cardunculus var. scolymus
ATACTCAAAGCTTTAATACACTCACCTTATAAAAGATTTTGAACGGATTGGATCTGCAAGATATCAATCTTCACTTTTACAATTGATTTTGCTCTCCAGATGGTTTTTCAGCAAGAACTTCTAAAAGTCAAAAAATTTCCTTCCCTTTTCACATACACTTGCTATAAATAGCAAGTGTATGGCCGACTCAAAAAAATGTCGGCTAATCCCAGATATTCACACCAAAACATATATATATATATATATAATATTAACATAAAGATTTAAAATTTTAAAACCAATAAAATAACCCGGATATTACAAAAAAAATCTATGTCTAAAACCCTAAACCGGACAAATCATCCGGATTGAGGTTGATCGGATAAATATCCGGTCACCTTCTCCGGTGAACAATCCGATCAAAACACTAAACCCTAAATCGACTAAAATAAACCTAAAACTAAACCTAAATATATCAAAACTAATAAAAGCTAAAACTTAACACCTGATTAACAAACTAAAAATAAAACCTATCAAGATTTTAAGCAGTTTATTAGAAATCAATTTCCACATTTATTCAGATTTGTCATTTAAGTCCAAATAGATTATTGTTCAGATTTTATTTCGATTACTTATGAAGTCCATGAACAGTCCAAATATGTACGATCGAGTCCAAAAGATTATCAATAAGAACCTTAGAATGTAGATGAAGATCAAGAACATAAATCAATCGACGTTATTGTGAAGAACACGAGCGATTTAATCGAACGGAGACGACGATGAACAATGTTGAACGATAAATGGTGAAAGTAAAAAATGAAAGGTAAAAATCGATCGAGTATTTATAAGAAGGATAAAAACCGTTCAACTTCTAATCCGCTCAAAGCTTATCCGGATTAAGATAAATCGGACAACGGTTGTTCGATTTAGAATATACTCAAGCTATGTAGAAAGAAATTGCTCAACAAACAATCGATTTAAAAGGAAATTGCTCAAAGGTTAATCGATTAAGACATAAATCGCTCAAGGAACAAGCAATTTAAAGAGAAATCGTTCAAAGAGATGAGTGATTTAGACACTTGGACGCACACAAAGATCAAAACGATTTATGAAATCGGACAATAATATCAAGCGATTTAGAAAATCGCACAACTCCTTAGAAACATATATAATCTTATCCGGATAAAAGTTTATCGAATAGCCTTTTATCCGGATTAGCCTAAATCGGACACTGCTTTGTCCGGTTATGCGATAAATCGGACAAAGTGTTGTCCGGATTAGTCTAAATCGGCCAAATACTTATTCTTCTAAACTCTTAAGTCTTTCAAAAATTAGATATTGTTCAAAAACCTGTAATAGAAAATTTTAAACCAGTTAGTGTATACAAATATTTTTACTCCTCCTCAAAATATGAATCAGTTAAAATACAGATAAAATCCACATTCCCCCTCAAATATAGATTTTCACGATCAAAGAATTTAAAATCACATAAAAAAATAAAATACTGATTTGTATTAAAGAATACAGATATTTTGAAAAAATGAATTTGAATTAAACACAGTTTAATAAATTGAACTGTTTTTAAGAAAAATTAAAATTTTCAAATTTAGCATGCCTAACTTAGATACTAGAAAGCTGAAGCGTTTTTCATCAAAAACTTTCGTAAATAAGTCGGCTAATTGAAATTCTGTATTTACAAAATACAACTCCATAGTTCCTTTTTCTACATGATCTAAGTGATACCGGATATCTATATGTTTGGTCTTAGTGTGTTGAACAGGAAATGCAAGATATCAAGAGAAGAAATCAACGGTTTTGAAGATTTTTCGAAGATGTTTTTCTGGAAATTTTTGTGTTCTTCTTCTTTTTCTTATTTTTTTAAAGTTTGATTTTTTTAAATTCTTGTGTTTTTGTGTTAAATTTGTGATCGTTGTGTGTGTTTTTGCTTCGTGAAAATTTGTTATACACAAAGATTTGCCTTTTAATCTTTGTTTTTCAAGTTTTAGTGATTTTTGTAGTTTTGAATTTTTTTTGGGTGTTCTTAATTTTATTTTAAAATCTATGTTTGATTTTTTTTTGTTAATTTTTTTTCTGTTTTTGTGTTTTTGCCTAGCCCAAGGGCCTCTGGTGACAAAGACTTTGAATCCAGAGGCTCTGGTCTTTATAACCAGAGGCTCTGGTTGGAAAAACTATGAAAAGGGAGTATGAGGGGAAATGGTTAAGACTTGCTTTTTAAAGAATCTAAAGCCAGATGCTCTGGTCTTTATAACCAGAGGCTCTAGTTGTTAGAAAAGAATAGATAGTATGTAAAAGTGGAAACCAGAGGCTCTGGTCTTTGGAACCAGAGGCTCTGATTTGAAAAAAATATGGCATGAAGTATGGGGAAACCAGAGGCTCTGGTCTTTAGAACCAGAGGCTCTGGGAGGTTAAGGAGAGAAATAATGAGAGAGTGCAAGAATCCAAGGATTGAGACATTGATACCTCAAAGTGTTGGAGTCCAGAGGCGCTGGTCTATATAACCAGAGGCTCTGGGTGGGAGAAAAAGGACTTGGTTAAAAATACCAAGTATTTGCTTTGAACCAGAGGGGCTCTGGTTACAAAGAGGAAATTTTGCCAATAAATATAAGTCATTCTAAATGGCCAGAGCCTCTGGTCTTTATGACTAGAGGCTCTGGTTTAGGATACTTAGAAAATTTATGGCTAAGTTATTATATCACTTATGGGCATAAAAATGAGATATTGAAGATCGCTGGTTGAAAGATAATTATTGCCTCTAAGTGGTGAGATTCAGCATACCCATCTTGCTGACTAGGAATAAAAATCATTTTTCATCAAGAGCTTTTGTAAAAATGTCAGCAAGTTGAATCTCAGTTGGAACAAAGTACATTTCTATGTTACCTTTTTCAACATTGTCATTCAGAAAATGGTACCTTACATCGATGTGCTTGGTCTTGGAATGTTGTACTGGGTTTGCAGAGATTGCTATGGCACTCTTGGAGTCAAAGAGGATTGGGACTTTATCATAATGAAAACCATAATCCTTAAGTTGAGTCTTCATCCAGAGAACTTGTGAACAACAACTAGCAGCAGCAACATATTCTGCTTCTTCAGTAGATGTTGAGACACAATTTTGTTTTCTGGATGTCCAACTTACCAGCTTGTCCCTCAAGAGTTGACAACTTCTAGACGTACTCTTTCTATCAAGCTTGCATCCTGCATGATCTGCATCTGTGTAGGCTATTAAATCAAAGCCAGAGTCCTTTGGATACTAGAGACCCAATGAAGGAGTTCCCTTAAGGTATCTAAAGATCCTCTTGACAGCAGAAAGATGCGATTCTTTGGGATTTGCTTGATATCTTGCACAAAGACATATGGCAAACATAATATCAGGTCTACTAGCAGTTAGGTACAGAAGTGATCCAATCATGCMTCTATAGGTTGTGACATCTACAGATTTGCCTGATGGATCAGCAAATAACTTGACTCCTGTAGCCATAGGAGTTCTCATTGATGATAAATTAGAGAGAGTATTTTTGCAAAAGGTCAGTGACATATTTGGACTGATTTATTAAAATTCCTTCTGGTACTTGTTTTATTTGAAGACCAAGGAAGAAGCTGAGTTCTCCCATCATACTCATCTCAAATTTGCTTTTCATCAACTCTAAGAATTTTTCGCAATGTTTTGCATTTGTAGAGCCAAATATAATGTCGTCCACATATATTTGAACATGTAAAATATTACCTTTGTGCTTCTTGAGAAAGAGAGTTGTATCGATTGTACCTTTTTCGAAGCCATTTTCGATGAGGAAGGTAGTTAGAGTGTCATACCAGGCCCTGGGTGCTTGATTGAGCCCATAAAGAGCTTTATCCAAAAAATAGACATAATCTGGGTGCTTTGGATCTTCGAACCCAGGTGGCTGCTTCACGTAGACTTCTTCTTGTAGTTTACCATTGAGGAAGGCAGACTTRACATCCATTTGGTAGACTTTAAAACACTTATGTGCTGCATAGGCTAGAAACATTCTGATGGCTTCAAGTCATGCAACAGGAGCGAATGTCTCATTGTAGTCAATGCCTTCTTCATGGCGATAGCCTTTTGCAACAAGCCTGGTTTGTTCCTTATTACAATGCCATCTTCGTCTTTCTTGTTTCTGAAGACCCATTTGGTTCCTATTGCC
>NC_037529.1:36541108-36542310 GCF_001531365.2 Cynara cardunculus var. scolymus
GGATCTCGTCTTGACACCAGAGGTTGGATCACGAATGATTTGGAGATGTGGGTGATTCTTCGTTCACTTGGTGCTTGATTGAGGTTCTGAAGCAATAGGATGCAGTTCTTCATCGACTGATAGAACTGCTTGCTCCCCCTCAACGAGATCATCTCCAGGGTTAAACTCTGGTTCTTGATCATGATMTGAAGACACAGGAGAAGTAGATGGTGAAGTAACATGAGCTTCTGTGAAAGATGTACCTTTACTACTAGAGTCTGCATGTTCATCATTTACTCTGGAGATTGATTTTGCATTGGTCTCATGTCCAGAGATTACTTCTTCATCGAAGATGTCTTCAAATAATTGAGCTAACTCTGATTCATTGGGTTTGCTAAGTGATGAATCAGATGCTCTTCTTTGAGGGCCGAGTTCTGAACTGTTTTGTCCAGAAGTCATTGAAGTAGAGTCATCGAAGGACACATTGATGCTTTCAATAACTGTTTAGGTCCTCTTGATGTATACCTTGTAAGCTTTGGTGGTTTGAGAGTAGCCCAGAAAGATTCCCTCATCAGCTTTCTTGTCAAACTTGCCAAGATATTCTCTATCGTTGAGTACAAAGCATTTGCACCCAAAGATATGAAAATACTTGACGTCTGGTCTTCTTTGGTTAATAAGCTCATATGGGGTTTTCTGGTGTCTCTTGTAGATGATGCATGGATTTTGGGTGAAGCAAGCTATGGAAATGGCTTCAGCCCAGAAAGAGAGTGGTAACTCCGATGAAGCGAGCATGGTTCTTGCTCCTTCCACGAGGGTTTGATTTCGCCGTTCGACTACTCCATTTTGTTGTGGAGTTCTTGCTGATGAAAAGTTTTGAGTAATGCCTTCATTGAAGAGATAGTCATCAATTWTRRCATTTTTGAATTCAGTCCCATTATCGCTACGAACCTTCACCAACTTTTGTTGTAGAAGAACTTGTAGTCTTTTCATCACTCCAATGAGTAGGTGTGGAACATCTGATTTCTTCTTTACGAATTCAACCCAAGTGTATTAGGAGTATTCATCGACCAATACCAGCATGTACTTCTTTTCAGAAAGGCTTTGAGTGCATATTGGTCCACAGAGGTCTATGTGAAGCATATCCAATGGTTTGGTGCAGGAGGTCTCTGACTTGGTTTTATGTGAGGCCCTTTTTAGTTTTCCCAACTCACATGCTGAGCACA
>NC_037529.1:36545930-36547342 GCF_001531365.2 Cynara cardunculus var. scolymus
CTCCCCGCACCAGTTCACCCCTCTCAATTACATTTACTCTCAGCACACTACCCTGTTCAGGTACCCCTTGTTCCTGAACTCTCTCTTCTACTTCTATTTCTCTCTCAGCTGAGGCATGGGGTGATCCTTGGGCAAGTTCAACCGGTTCTGGTTGAACTATCGGATCTATCACTCTTCGATAGTCTATAACACACTGAGCGTTCTGATCAGCTAGAGCAACCAACTCTGGTGGAACTGGCCTAATAGAATCCAAATCTTCAACTTCCTTATGCTGTCGAATTCTTGTCATGACGAATGTTGGCCCTTTTTCGGAATTCGGTCTGGCCGGAATATCTTCATTCGCATCCATCATGGCTTTAATAAAAAGTTGCATAAATCTTTGAAATGGCATAATTTTTCTGGCTTTGGACGGGAACCTTTTAGCATTGACCAGCTCAAGTAATTCATTCCAAATGACAAGTGTATAGTCATAGTGTCTTGAAAACACTATGCCATGAAAGAATTTTAGGAATGTGCTGCTGCACGTATCAATTCCTTGGGTTTTTTATGTAAGGCACCGATTTAGTATCGAGAAGAGCAGATGCCAAACTGATGGTAGAAAACGTCTCTTAAATTTAGTAGGATTATTCAATGTTGCAGAATATCCTAATCTTTTGATATCAACGCATAACTGATCATCTGAGACGAAATCTTCAAACCCAGTCGGTCCAGGAGCAGGAAGATGAAGTATTTTCTTAATCTTCTTAAAGTCAGAAGACTGACGTATTCATCGACCTCTCCTTGAAGATATAAAGCATCTCCGTCCTTTTCAATTGTAAGAGTACCCCAAAACTGTTGAAGATACACCATAGGAATTGGTGTATGGGCAGATAAAGCATATGAAATGGGGTGGCCTTTCWRRATTTCTGGTATGATAGGGTATTCGGCTGGCATATCGAAAGAGAAGTGATGGTTATTTGGTTTGATTTCGAGATATTGAATTTGAGAGTAAAGGGTTTCAGAGGCTATGGGTTGGTTAGGTAAATGGGCTGGTACATTTTCAGATCTGACAGAGGAAACACGAGATTCCTCGTCATACTGATGTCTAGGATCGACCATTTACCTGTAAAAGATCTAAAATATTAGTACCCATTTTATTGAAGTAAAAAAAATGAAGTAAAAAAAATACACACACACACATAAAAAAATCAAAACAAATGAAAATTAAAAAAAATATTTCACTCAAACAAAATTAAAAAAAAATGAGATTGAAAAATAATTTAACCTAAAAAAATTAACTAAAAAAAATTAAAAAAATGAGAGTAAACACATAGCAAAAAAATGGAAATGGATTGACCGGATTAGAAGTCCGGTCAACATACAAACACTTAAGAAACTAAAAGAATTGTGTCCGGATTAGAAGTCCGGACAAC
>NC_037529.1:36547442-36550212 GCF_001531365.2 Cynara cardunculus var. scolymus
TGCTTGTGTGGTCTGTCTGATGAATCGATGGTGTAAGAGGTCCATAGACTCAGGCGATAAAATTGGAGGGTTGGTGGACAAACTCTCATCGCGGTCTTGGTACATATATTGATGGATGTTTTCCATCATGACTGGTTCCATGGGCAGCAGTTGAGGACATCTCCTCATCGACTCCATGCTTTGTATGATTTCATCTACCAGGCCCTGTGGAGGTTGCCTTGAAGAAGAGGGAGTATTTGTATGCACTTAAGGGTTGTGTATCGGTTGGGGGTTGTGTTTCAGTTTGGGTTTGTGTATGGGTAGAGGGTATGGTTTCTTAGGTTGGCTCTGTTTCATGGGCTTGGGTGGTTTCTAGTGCATGGGTTTTTGTTGGAGTTTGTGGTTGTTGGGGTGATGGTTGGTTTGTTATAGGTTATGGTTGTGTAGAAAGGGTGAAGGGTTGAGTTGTGCGAGGTGTTGGTGAAGGGATTAAAGGTAAGTTTGTTGTGGGTGAGGAAGTGAAAGTTTGGTTTGTTTCTGTTGGTGGTGTGGTTGGCTCTTCATCGGTTAATGAACTCAACACGATGGGTTTTGGGGTTGTAGCTAAGGGAACATGTATATTTTGTGCATTATCAGAGGGCAAAGCCTCTGGTTCCCTCGCTTGGGTTTGTTCGGTAGAGGGTGGTTGTTGTGACGGTGATGGTTGTTGTGGTGCAGCATATTTGGTGTGTTGTGTAGCCGCCACCTCTTTCTCCCCCTTATGAGGTCCAAGACCTTGATCATCGGGGTCTGGATCATCATGTCTTCATCGTTTTAGGGGGGGCTGGATGAGTAGGAGGCTCTTGATCTGTTCTTCTTCCACAATCAAATGTGGTCAGCGAGAGTACGCACCCGATCCTTGTTGCGCCGTTTTTCCATGGTGCGAAGGAGAGTGTTTGTTCGGTCTTGCTATTGTTGAAGACTATTCCTTAGTGCTATGGTAGGTTAAACGGATCGGGCGGCAAACTTTGCACTGATCCCATTGAAGGATGAGCTTCAATGGGATGAGTGCCTTGGACAGAGCTCGAAGATCGACTTTGGTGGCAAAATATGTGCTTGTAGTTGGGGGTGGTGGCACAGAGGGCGTAGCGGATGTTGGAGGATGAGGAAGGTTTGCAATGAGATTCCTCACCTCTGCAGTGAAGGAGGAGAAGGCTTCATCAAAGGATGGGCCTGCAGAGGGAGGTTGGGGTTGACTTGGTTGTGGGATTTGGGCAAGTATGGTGGTGGGTAGTTGGGTGAGGGTGGTTTGTATGGTGGCCATTTGGGTGGTGAGTGTTGCAAGGGTTTCATCGAGTGATGAAGTGGATGGTGGTTGAGGTTGAGGGATTTTGGAGATGATGGAGGTGGGTATCTGATGAAAGTGTCGAAGGATGGTTTGTAGTTGGGTAATGATGTAGGTGAGGCTTTCATCGGCCTCAATTACCTGAGCCGTGAGGGTTGCGATGGATTGGATGAGGACTTGGTTTCTTTGGGTGGCTAGGGAGGATGTGGTATTGTGGTGTTGGGTGACGGTTTATTGGAGCATTTGTAGGCGGGTTGTGTTGGCTTGGGTTTGGGTTTCTATTTGGGTGAGATGGTGTTGGAGGATTGCAAGGGATTGGTGGAGGTCTGAGGTGTCGGTTGAGGGTTGGTTGTCCACTATCCCTTGTATGAGGAGTTTAAGGTCATCCAAGGACCGCGTCATTGTATCGACATAGGCTTGGAACTCTGCCTTTGTGACCAGATCGGCTTGTTGGGTAACCCCTGCAGCAACGGATGCTGCAGGTTGCGCCTCTGTTCCTGAGGCGCCTTCTTGGCCTTGTGCGAATGTAGGCCTTGAAGGACTTCCATCACGTCCTTGATAGCCCTCAAGAGAAGAGCTATCTTATGATGTTGCGACATCCTCTTCCTCTTCCTAAGGTGAGTAAGTGAAGTGGATGTGTGTCCCCTTCGGTAGATTAAATACCGAGGGGGGTTGTGCACGAATGAAAGATCGCTCTGAACGATCTATGGGTTCAACGTCAGAAGCAACACATGCTTCTGTGTGTGTGATGGGATGTGGCGAGCCCTGAGGCGAAGGAGCTCTTATCTCTTCATCACCTCTCTGTTGAGAGAGGGGTGATGGTAAACGTGGTTCCTCGGCTTGTCCATCTCCAGAGGCCCGAAGAATGGCCTCTGGATGGCTGGCTGGGGTTGGGGTGGGACTGGGTCGTCCTTTTTCAATACCCCTTTGGCTTTGATCGCCAGGGGTAGAAGATGTGGTTGACCTTTTGGTAGTAGGGGGAGGAATAGTATGAGGAAGGCCAGGGGAAGCACGAGTAGCATCATCATCATCATCATCTTCATCATCCGATGAAGATGAAGCTTGTGCTCCCTCGCTTGGAGGGGGGACGGCTCTAAATGCTCCGGGGTAGCTGTCCTCGGTTTTTGGGATAGCATGGAGCGTTCATAGGTCTGGCGTATCTCATTTGTCGATGGTATGACAGTGATCATAGCCCGGGACAGCGGTCGATGGATGCTGTATCCCTCATTCGAGAGGGTTGGTCGGTGTCCTTGCATCTTGTAGACCGGGGTGACAGGCTCTGTAACAGGTAGACCGTGCTTCCTCATCGCGTCCCCAATGAAGAGGGCGAGGAAGCGGGGAAAGAGAACTGCAGAGAGGGGCTTTCCTGCGGCTTGAAGTTTGCATTTTTTGATCATGGCCGCGTGAATCACGTTGTAAATATGGAAGGCGTAGTCGAGATTTAAGTTGAAGAATAGCCCATACATG
>NC_037529.1:36550932-36552613 GCF_001531365.2 Cynara cardunculus var. scolymus
GGGGGGTTGGGTGGTGGGGTGGTAAAGGAAACGTTTTCTTGATTATTAAAATATAATAATCATGAAAAGTTTTGGTGGTTTAAGTATTGGTGATATGATTTGAAGAACGTGAGCCATCGTGATAGTACGTGCCATTAATGAATTTGACACGTGTCAAGCTGGGGTTAGGGAAGATGAAAAATTGAAACGGCTCATGGGCAACAGCCTGTATGGTGTCAGGCGCATGGTAGTATGACGTCGTGCATTATTTGAAATAAAGATTTATTCCAAATAATATCTTGGTGAAGACGTTTCCCAAAAATATTTTGAATTTAAAATCTCATCTAATTGTAAGATTAATACTAATTACAAAGTTTTGGTCTTCTAAAAACCCATGTTATATAGTTTTTAAGCTGCAATTTTGTATAATCTTGAAAATGGTTTTCAATTTAGATGAGTTTGAGTGTAAAATTTATTGTCATGGGACTAGAGAAGCTCTGGTTAGGCATGACCCATTGGGTGAGGAGCCAGAGGAGTTCTTGTTTAACATCAATGAAGTTCATATATGTATTATTGGATTTGCATGATTTAGAAGCTTCGGTTAGCAAACCAGAGGCTCTTGTTAAGTTTGGCAATCCATTATGTAGAACCAGAGGAGTTCTGGTTAAATACATATATAGCATTTTAAGTGGCCAGAGGCTCTGGATAGTAGAACTAGAGGCTCTGGATGGAAAATGCAAATGCACAAAATGAAAAAGGTGAAAAAGTTTGCTCCCCCACAAGTGATGCATGTGGATGGATGTTGAAAGTATCAAAAACTCCCCCTTACATAGATAAAACTTAAGAAATTTAGGGACAGAGGCTCTGGTCTATACAACCAGAGGCTCTGGTTTTGAAAGATGAGAAAAAAAATGCTAAGGGGAAGTGTAGAGAGGTATTTGAGACTAGAGGGGCGCTGGTAGCAAAGAAAACAAAGCCAGAGGCTCTGGTTGGGAATGCAATGAATGTGATGGGAGGGTTAGAAAGATTGCGAGTCTAGAGGCTCTGGCCTTTAGAACCAAAGGCTCTGGTTGTGAATGCAATGAATGTGAATAAGGAAATGGTGAAGGCCATGTGGAGTGCGATAAAAGGAAACTCTTTGAAACCAGAGTGGCGCTAGTTGCAAAGAGTCTAAAGCCAGAGGCTCTGGTCTTTAGAACCAGAGGCTCTAGTTGGAAGAAAAGAAAATTTTGCATGTAGTGTGTTGGAAACCAGAGGCTCTGGTTGGTGAGTTATACTTACTGATGAGAACTAGGTATAAGCTTTGGACCAGAGGTGCTCTGGTTCCAAAGGGTGAAAGAATGAATGGGATTTAGATGCATGAGAGTCCAAGGTTTGAGACTGGGACGTCTCAAAGTTTTGGAGACCAGAGGCTCTGGTCTATATAATCAGAGGCCCTGGTTTGGAGAAAAAGACTTGGTTAAAAAAAATTTACCAAGTATTTGCTTTGGACCAAAGGGGCTCTGGTTCCAAAGACAATATTTGCCATATTTTAATCGAAGTTATTCTAAATAGTCAAAGGCTCTGGTCTTTATGACCAGAGGCTCTAGTTTAGGATACTTGGAATTTATGGCTAAGATGTTATATCACTTATAGGCATAACCATGAGATATTGAAGATCGCTGGTTTAAAGATAATTATTGCCTCTAAGTGGTGAGATTCA
>NC_037529.1:36553653-36555399 GCF_001531365.2 Cynara cardunculus var. scolymus
TGTATCGATTGTACCTTTTTCGAATCCATTGGCGATGAGGAAGGTAGATAGAGTTTCATATCAGGCCCTGGGTGCTTGTTTGAGACCATAAAAAGCTTTATCCAGAAAATATACATAGTCTGGATGCTTTGGATCTTCGAACCCAGGAGGCTTCTGCATGTAGACTTCTTCTTGTAATTGAGGAAGGCAGACTTAACATCCATTTGAAAGACTTTAAAACCTTTATGTGATGCATAGGCTAGGAACACTCGGATGGTTTCAAGTCTTGCGACGGGAGCGAATGTGTCATCGTAATCAATTCCTTCTTCTTGGCGATAGCCTTTTGCAACAAGCCTGGCTTTGTTCCTTATTACAATGCCATCTTCGTCCTTCTTGTTTGGAAAGAACCATTTGGTTCCTATGGCCGTCTTCCTTTTGGGTAGAGGCATAAGAGACCATACTTTGTTTCGTTCAAACTGGAGTAATTCTTCTTGCATTGCGTTTATCCAGTTTGGATCTTGTAGGGCTTCATAAATCTTCTTTGGTTCTATCATGCTCAGAAAGTTGGCGAAGAGGCATTCATTTGCAGTAGCAGATCTCGTCTTGACACCAGAGGTTGGATCACCGATGATTTGGTGACGTGGGTGATTTTTTGTCCACTTGGTGTTTCATTGAGGTTCTGAAGCAATCCCCCTCAACGAGATCATCTCCAGAGTTAGACTCTGGTTCTTGAGTATGATTTGAAGACATAGGAGAAGTATATGATGTAGCATGAGCTTCTGTAAGAGATGTACCTACAACATTGGAGACTGCATGATCTTCATCGCTTTTGGATATAGATTTTGCATTAGATTCATGTCTAGAAACTACTTCTTCTTCGAAGATGTCTTCAAATAATTGAGCCAACTCTGATTCACTGGGTTTGCTAAGTGATGAATCAGATCCTCTTCGTTGAAGTCCGAGTTCTGAATTGTTGTGTTCAGAAGTCATTGGGGTAGAGTCATCGAAGGACACTTTGATGCTTTCAATAACAATGCTAATCCTTTTGATGTAGACTCTGTAGGCTTTGGCGGTTTGAGAATAGCCTTGAAATACTCCCTCATCGGCTTTCTTGTCAAACTTGCCAAGATATTCTCTATTGTTGATTACGAAGCCTTTGCACCCAAAGACATGAAAACATTTGACGTTTGGTCTTCTTTGGTTGATGAGCTCATATGGGGTTTTCTGGTGTCTCTTGTTGATGATTGATCGATTCTAGGTGAAGCATGTCGTGGAAATAGCTTCAGCCCAGAATGTGATTGGTAAATCCGATGAAGCGAGCATGGTCCTTGCTGCTTCCACAAGGGTTCGATTTCTTCGTTCTACTACTCCATTTTGTTGTGGAGTTCTTGCTGATGAAATTTTTTGAGTAATGCCTTCACTGAAGAGATAGTCATCGATTTTGGCATTTTATAATTTAGTTCTGTTAGCTCTCATTTCTTTAAATGTAAAAGTATGGAAAAAGTAATACTGCAAGTGTTGACAGAAGATGATCTGTCACAGAAGACCACAGAGGACCAACAACAGAACCTCTGTCGTGTCTCACAGAGGTTCTGGAAACTGGTCCTCTGCAAAGACAATGCTACAAGTCAAAGACGACCGAACCTCTGTCGTGTCTCATAGAGGTTCCGCAGCCTGTTTTCTGTGTAGATCTTCTTTAGCTGTTTTACTTAGGTTTATTAGCTGCTCGTGTTTATCACGTGTTCTTGTCTGTAATTTGTGTTGATC
>NC_037529.1:36558452-36560705 GCF_001531365.2 Cynara cardunculus var. scolymus
CAGGTCTCTTACATGGATGGGCTTAAACACAATCTCATTAGTGTCAGCCAACTCTGCGAGAACGGTCTGGATGTGTTGTTCATAGTCAAACAATGTATCATGTACAAGGCAGATACGTTGATAGAAGTGATGAGAGCCGACATTAGGGGAGACTTGTACCTTTTGTGCTTTGACTCCTTAGATGGCAAAGAAGAAGTTAGTCTTGTCTCCTCTGTGAAGAACGAAGAAGCTTGGCTCTGCATACCAGGTTTTGTCATCTCAACTTTCATATTCTTGACAAACTGGTTAAGCTGAGTTTAGTCAAGGGACTACCTAACATAAAATTTGAGAAAGACCATCTCTGCTCGGCTTGTGAAATGGGTAAACTCAAAAGGTTTTCCCATAAATCCAAGTCCGATCCTTCCTATGATAAGCCTCTGTAGATGCTTCATGTGGACCTCTGTGGTCCAATCTCTGTGCAGAGCCTCGGAGGAAAGAAGTACATTCTTGTACTCATAGATGAATTCTCAAGGTTTACGTAGGTAGAGTTCATTCGAAAGAAATGTCAAGTTCCCTGCGTACTAATCAATCTCTTAAAGAGATTGCAAGTTCTTCATGCTTTTCAGGTCAGGGTATTACGGAGTGATAATGGTACATAATTTAAAAACTCTGTGATCGAAGAATACCTAGCCTCTGTCGGCATCACACACAACTTCTCAGCCCCAAGGACTCCGCAACAAAATGGAGTAGTGGAAAGGAAGAACAGATCGCTTGTCGAAGCTGCCCGAACGATGCTGAATGCCTCTGGGCTTCCATTATCTTTTTGGGCGGAAGCTGTTTCTACTGCCTGCTACACACAAAACCGGTCCTTGGTGGTTAAACGCTTCGAGAAGACTTCCTATCAACTTCTATTCAATAGAAGGCCAAACATAAAGTTCTTCCATGTGTTTGGTTGTAGATGCTACGTTCTAAATGACAGAGAGTCTTTGGGAAAATTTGAACCCAAAGGGGATGATGCAATCTTCATCGGTTATGCGTGGGATACTGCCGCATACAGAGCCTACATCCCCACGACCCAAATCGTGGTTGTAAGCACAAATGTAAGATTTGATGATTCTTTTCATGTGACGAAGGACAAGATCATAGAAGAGTTGAAAATCCAAGCTAACAAATCTCCAAACGCTACAATCACCCCAGAACTCGAGCAACTGTTTACAGAGTGGTATGGAGACGATGCAGAACCAGAAAGACCCTCTGTAGAAGTTGCCCATCCAGATCAAGCATCCAGAGAAAGTCCTTCCACAACACCTCTCACAGAGGACGCTCCCCTCCCTTCATCCTCTGTGACCCCTTCCCAATAAGACTCTCAACCAGAGGCTACACCAATAAATGAAAGTCCTCCAGTCTCATCTCCAATGAAGCTCAAGAGCCTGAACAAGACTCTGCATCTCAACCTCATTTTCAAATTGCACAAGAAACCGTGCCTTATGTTCCACCACATCATGTCTCTAAATGGACCCAAAGCCATCCACAATATCAAATCATAGGAGAACCTTCTGCAGGTGTAAAGACACGAGCCACGGCGAACGTTTGCTTATTTACTTGCTATGTAAGAGAAATTGAACCCAAGACGGTTGCAGAGGCTCTGGCAGATACCTTATGGGTTGACGCTATGCAGGACGCTCTAGTTCAATTCGAGAGAAATCAAGTTTGGACACTCGTACCTCTGCCAGCCGGGAAGCTCCCTATTGGCACCAAGTGGATTTTTCGCAACAAGAAGGATGAGCAAGGGGTAGTGGTAAGAAACAAAGCAAGGCTAGTTGCGAAAAGGGTATTGCTAAGAAGAGGGAATCGACTACGAAGAGACCTTTGCCCCTGTGGCTAGGCTGGAAGCTATTCGTATCTTCCTAGCATTTGCTGCTCACAGAAGGTTCAAGGTATTTCAAATGGACGTCAAGTCAGCCTTCCTTAATGATAAGCTCAAAGAGGAAGTTTATGTCAGGCAACCCCCAGGGTTTGAGAGTGAGAAGCATCCAAACCATGTCTACTTCTTAGACAAAGCTCTGTACGGTCTCAAGCAGGCTCCCAGAGCATGGTATGATCACCTATCAAACTTTCTTACCTCTAATGGGTTTCCATGAGGACTCCAATGGCCCCTGGCCAGAAGCTTAATAAGGACCTTAATGGTCCACCTATAGAGTGCAAACTCTACGGAGGAATAATCGGATCCCTCTTGTATTTAACTGCCAGCAGGCCTGACATTATGTTTTCTAC
>NC_037529.1:36561351-36564101 GCF_001531365.2 Cynara cardunculus var. scolymus
CTTTTTACAAAAGCCCTAGATGAGAAAAGGTTTAACTTCCTTYTGGAGAAAATTGGAATGTCGTGTCCAGAGTCTTAGGTGGTGGTCGTCTTAATTCTTTATTCTTTTTGTTCATATTTTTCTCTTTTAAATTTAATTTTGTAAATAATTTAAATTTCTTGAATAATTTTTCGCTTGATTCATTAGTCTACAGGTTTAACCAAGCAAAGGCTTGCATGGTTCAAGGGGGAGTTTGTGTTTTAAAAAGATAAAACCTCTTGAAGAATAAAATGTTTTAGCTCACAGAAGTCTTTTCACAGAACTTCTGTGACTACTTACAGAGGCGCTTTGAACGGATCTTCTATGGACACTTCTTCTTAAGGATTTTCAAATGGTTTTTATTCAAGGGGGAGCCAAGGAAGCTGGCTCAGAGGGGGAGTTTTCAAAACAAATATAAAACCACAGAAGGTGCAAAAACGTTAGAAGTATTTTGTTCTCAGAGGTCATCTCATCAGAACCTCTAGCGCTTCTAACAGAGGCTCTGTGAGTTGAGCTAAGCAAATACTCATCTCTCTGTGGATTTTCTAAAACCGTTTAGGTAAAAAGGTGTAACATTTAGAAGAAAGCCTGGCACATATCACAGACGCTCTGTAACCCTTAGGCCTCTGACAGAACTCTATTCATAGTTCTTGTCTATTGACATGTTGCGCGTGGTTATATGGATAAGGGTAAGAACAAACACGCGCGTGTCAGAAAACGGAAGCGCACGTCATCAATCGCGCGTCTTCCCACTACGGCGTGTCACACTTTTTTGAACCGTTTCACCCAAATCCACTCATTACTCGACCTTTCGTATAGCAGACGGTTCAATTTTAAAAAACCTCACCTATAAATACCCTTTTTCCCCCTAAATTAAAACCTTACGCTCTCAAAAACTCTCTTATACACACAGACGAACCTGCAACCTACAATTTCTCAAAGCTTACCTGCAACCATGTCGTCTTCAAGCGCCTCAGCCCAATCTGTTAATGTAATCCAGCGATAACGAGGTGACTCAAGCACAAGCCCTAACTTCACACGCCCTGTCTTTCGTGCAAAACAAGTACGAAAAGATCGTCCTGGTGAAAAAGCCGAACAATTATTACTTCGTCCCCTCAGGTTTTCCCGATAAAACCTTCACTTTAATGGAAATACTAAGGAACCATCCCCTTTTCTATGCTTTATCTGCTACTAGACCCACACCAGAAACCTACTTAACCCAATTCCTATTGAGTGCCTACATTACTACCCTTGACAAAACTGGGCTAACCATTGTTGGTTATGCCTCTCACCCAGTTAACAAATCACTAGTCCCATTAGAACTTAATGTGGAAATTTTGAGAACTGCTCTACATTTGCCTACACTTGAACAATTGAACCTAAATGCCTATGCTGCCACTTCTACAGATGAAGAATTAATCCAATATTTGGAATTTCATTCTTATGCGACCCCGATTACCAAAAGGACACAGTTCAGGCGTAAGGGACTACCCCCTGTATGGAACACTCTATTCTCCATCATCAATTGCTGCCTGACAGGGAAGGTAGGCAGTCATGACCAGACGTCCCACGCCATGCTGTCTATCATGTATGGCATCTACTTCAATCTGCCATTTGACTACGTGCAGCTGATATTCGAGGACATAGTCGGCCTCATCAAGAAAAAGTGCGTAAGCCAGAAAGGGGAGAAGACGAAGGTGAAGGCCCAAAAGAAGGCCAAGGACGATATGAACCAGCCTAACTTGATCTTACAATGCTTCCTTGGCTTAGCATTTGGAGATCTCTTGGCAGCGAAACTGCCTTCTGTGGAGCCTAATGCCAAACTCTATCCATTCAAGGAGTTTCGACCTACAGAGCACGAGCATGGCTACAGAAGTCCAAGACCCCTATCAAAGGCCATGCTCAGGTACTTAAGTCACCATGATCGCAAATCCTATAGACGTGGTAACAGGAGACCAGAAGCGGTCCCTGTAACCCCACCACGAATAGGTGTCCCATTAGGTGTTGAAATTGAAAAAATGAGAGTGGAGGGACGTGTGGAGGAGCCAGAAGTGGCTGGTAAGCAGAGTGAGGAACCCCCTAGAATCCCAAGTCCCCCACGCAAGAGGAAGAAGACACAGAAGGGTGATGACACCTTTGTGAAGAAGAAGGCAAAAAAGAGGCCCGTAGAAAAAGAGGGCCCAACTGTACCTCTGCCAAAACCAAAGAAAAGAAAAACAAAGAAGGCTGAACCGACAGAGCCTGTGATCACAGAACYYGTGGTCACAGAGGCCATTGCAGAAGAAAGCCCGGCAGAGGCTACAGCAACACCCAAGCGCAGAAGGTTGCGCAAGATGGTCCTCAATGTCTCCCCAACAGAACAAATTCAGGATGTTCTTTTGAATATCCAGAAGGAGTTCAAGGCGCCAATTGATGAAACTCAATTGGGGACAGAAGTCATTCAAGATGACGAAGAAGAAGAGGCAGAAATGTTAGGTGAGGGAGCAAAAGATGCCGAAGGCACACAACCAATCCCACCTCCCAGTGCATCCCACATATCTAGAGGCCTTGTTATAGAGGGAACCTCTATTGAAGCAGGCAGGCACATGCCAAACCCTAACCAGCCTACCACCACAGAGGATATTCTTTCGTCCTCTGTGGAGCACACACCTGGGCAACCACATCATACTCCTTCATCCTCTCAAAAGGATGAAGGTTTTACAAAAAGAGTCCCTTCGCCCATGGACTCGACA
>NC_037529.1:36566836-36568472 GCF_001531365.2 Cynara cardunculus var. scolymus
CGTGTCAGAAAACGGTTACTTGCTTGTATAAATAGCAGCATAGACCCTTGTATTTCAGTGTGCTTCCATATTGTAATTGTTAACATTTTCATCTATTGAAAATCATTTGAAGCTCTCTCTTGTGTTCATCAATCTTCATTATTGTGTTCTTATTGATTTCTACTTTGGTTGATTCATATCTTTTTTGCTGCATTATCCCTGTCAAACAGATCATCCAAGTAAGTAATTAATACCAAGAAACCAAGTTAATCGATCCTACAAGTTCCATTGTCGCTACAAACGTTTACTAACTTTTGTTGTAGAAGGACTTGTAGCCTTTTCATCACTCCAATGAGTWGGTCTGGAACATCTGATTTCTTCTTTACGAATTCAACCCAAGTGTATTTGGAGTATTCATCGACCAATACCAGCATATACTTCTTTCTATAGAGACTTTGGGTTGATATCGGCCCACAGAGGTCTATGTGAAGCATATCCAAGGGCTTGGTGCAGGAGGTTTCTGATTTAGTTTTATGTGAGGCCCTTTTTAGTTTTCCCAACTCACATGCTGAGCAAAGATGATCTTTTTCGAATTTGAGAGAAGGCATTTCCTTGACCAAATTTTGTGTGGCTAGTTTTCTTAGTGCATCAAAGTTGAGGTGTGAGAATTTTTGATGYCATAGCCAATTTTCATCGCTCTTATGAGACACAAGACAAAGGGTGTCTTGTCCCATGGAGGACTCAAAGTCTAGAAGATAGAGATTTCCTTCTCTTTTTGCCTTGATGATTGTGTTACTGGGCTTTGTTTCAATGATGTAGAAACCTTTGTGAAATCTGACTTCAACACCCTTGTCGCAGAACTGACTTAATGAGAGTGCCATATCCCTTGATGATACCCTTGCTGTTGTCTCCAAAACTTAGTAGATTGTTCTTTAATCCTTCGACATATGCCACTTTGCTGATGGAGATATTGCCTTTGATGAGAGTGCCATATCCCTTGATGATACCCTTGCTGTTGTCTCCAAAAGTCACAGAGCCTCCAGATTTTTCGATGAAAGAGGATAGCTGACTTTTATCACCATTCATGTGCCTGGAGCAACCTGAGTCCATGTACCATGGTTGCACATGCTGGTCCTGCAAGACAAATTAAGGGGATTTAGGTACCCATTTCATAATGGGTCCTTGTTTGTTAGTAGGGGATGTTGCACTCTTTTTATCGTCCTTAGCCTTTTCAGGCATGGGTATATTTTCATTTCCCTTGCCCTTGGATTTGGGCTTTTTCATGTTTTCATTGGGTCCTTCTTTATATCAATAAACGTGTTGTGTGAAGAGACAATGATGTGTCAACATGTGATTCCTCAGGTTTTGTAAAAGAGTTAAACATTGACAAAAATGATGCTTTGGTTGTGTTTGTCTATGATTCTTTTTATTCGATGAAAACAAAGAAGTAAATCTAGGTGTAAATCCTATCCTAGCATCAGTTGTTTTTACAAACTTCCAATCTAGTTCAGATTTTTTATTTGAAGAAGGCTTTGGCTTTACTTCTTTTCTCCTGAGGAAGGTCGGCTTTTCTTCAGCTGGATGGAAAGAAAAGTTGTGATTAATTTTATCAGAGGGAGATCACTTCTGTTTTTGCTCACGAGTAAACTTGATGAAC
>NC_037529.1:36569290-36573144 GCF_001531365.2 Cynara cardunculus var. scolymus
CGCTCCTTTTGGAAGAAATCTTTAAGAGCTACTGAGTTTAGTCTCTCTGCCTCAGATTCCTTTAAGGGCTTAGTTTTCTTTTCTAGGTCCTTAGTTATTCGCTTGTTTAATTCCAGAAGTTTATCTTCTTCTAATTTCTTAAGGATGCTTATGCGAGTCTTTTCGTTTGCTAGTTCATCTTTTTCTTCGGTTAGAAGATCAGTCTCTCTTTTGTAGAAACTTGCTTCTTTTTCCGCTTTTATTCTTTCAGATTTTTCAAAACTTAATTTTTCTTTTAATTTCAAGAAATCTTCTGAAAGTTTGATCACCCTTAACTCTAGTTCTGATGGAACAGAGTTGTTTTCATTTGGGAAAGACTCACATACCTGGTCATCAGAGTTGGAGGTGGAGTCTGCATTGGACGTGGCCATTAGACAGATGAGCGCTTTGTCTTCATCGTCTGATGAAGAATCGGACACCCAATTTTCTTTTTCGGCCATCAAGCTTCGCTCTCTAGAATTATACTTGTATTTATTTTTATAATAGTCAGCATCCTTGATCAATCGTCCTTTGCATTCCTTGGAAAAATGACTAAGTTTTCTGCACCTGAAGCATCGAAGGTCATTTTTCCTTCCATTCCTGTCCTCTTTCCTTTCCTCTCTTCTTTTTTATCTTCTCTTTTCCCGTTCTTCTCTTTCATCTATTTTTTCGTCCCTTTGATGAAATTTGGATGGCTTTCTATCATATGATGACTGGTATCTTTCCCTTTTGAACTCTTTTCGCTCATAGGCTTTTCTGATGAACTTCTTTTGGAACTGTTTTGTAATCAAGGCCAATGATTTGGCAAAAGCTTTAATCTCATCATCTGATTAAGAAGTTTCCTCTTCAGATTCTGATTCTACCACCAATGCTTTCTTGCTTTTCTTCTTATGTTCTTTGGTAGGACTCCTTGATTTTTCCTTTTCATCGGCAGCAAGAGCAAGAGGTCCACCGATGGATACCTTTTTCTTCATAATGTCGCTCTCTTGTGCTGCAAGCGTTCCATACAGGTCATGAAGAGACCAGCCATCTAGGTCCTGGTTTGCTTGTAGGGACATAGATAGCTGAGTCCATTCATCGCCTAGGTTTTTTTGGAATAAAATGTTGTTTTCTTCCTTAGTTCTGATGATATCGTTTCTACGACATTGATTTATCAATGTGTTGAAGCGATCGTAAGTCTTTTGTATTGGTTCAACAGGGAGGGCCTTAAAATTAGTGTATTCGTTGAGACATTGTGCTCTATGATTTTTCTTTGTTTTTGCTCCTCCTTCCAGTTGGCTTGCTAGTTCATCCCATAGTTCTTTGGCTATGGAACATGTATCGAGGGACTGGAAGATTTCGTTGGGTAGGGCCATGATTATCAACCTTTTGGCCTTTTTGTCAGTTTCAACTCTTTCCTTGTCATCTTCGTCCCAATTCCTTTCATCTTTGGGCATGTAGTAGGGTGGAATTTCAGTTGTTGTGTTTGTTCCTGGAACTCTTGAGACTAGAGTTTGTGGAATGTTGGGACCCTCCTGTATAGATCGTAAGAGATTCCTATCCATTCCTTCCAGAAAATTTACCATTCAGATCTTCCATTGTGGATATTCATCTCGTTGAAGAGTTGAGGCTTTGTGAGAGAGCCAACATTATAAGCAGAATTCCAGTTGGCCATTGAGAATGTTGACGAAGAAGATCAAAAGTTGAGAGATTTTTGAATGATCGTTTTGATTGGGAAATCAATCAATAGGCTCTGATACCAATTCTTGATCCCAGATCTCTCAATAACACTAATAATCTAGTTATGAATAACCAAATTATAGCGATTTTATGAAGGAAGTTATGAAGACTCGAGAAGAAAAATAAGAATATTTATGAACAGTTTTGAGCTTCAAAAGTTTCACTTTATAAACTGAGAAACGTAAAAGCGATTTGTAAAAGCTACTCTTTTTACAATAGGTCTAATCACCTATTTATACTAATCAGCTAATAAGATGATAACTATATAATGCTACTTTCTAGCAATCTTCTATTAACAGATGAGGTTTATCTTTTATATGGATAAGCGTTAATATTAAGATAAACTCGAATTCCAGCTGTTGACTTGTCATCTCCAGCTGTCATCCATGATATGATGATTTCATCCTTATCTTCGAATCTTCATTGCATGCTTCGATGAATTGCTGGAAAATCTTTTAAGTGTTGATGACCAGAGGATCGATGAGAATGCTCTTTCCATCGCATCCTTGGACTGTCCATCGGTCCTCTTGTTGAACTCTAGACTTAGTCGTTTATGCCTTGATGTCTTCATTCGTCTTCTAGTTCTTTATCACTTATTGTTTTTCATTACTTTTTACATTATAAATTGTGAGGTTTAACACCATGACTACAAAGCCGCCATAGAAGGCATCCCAAATAATGTGTCCATTAATTGGGTTGTTCTGAAAACCAATAAAACTAAATATATGCCACTACACGGATGACGTTAATAAAAAGTCAACCTTCAAAGTACTTCATAAAACTCGAAACTACTTCAAAATATGATAATCAATTTAACAAACTTGAAAGATTCAAACATACAATTCAACGGACTAAAATCAAGTGTTCACGATAAAAATTCAAGAGTTTATATATATATATATATATATATATACGTAATTTATTGACCACTTTTAAGCGATCAATCAGAAAGTGGTGAACCACGGTTACGAAGGGTCAAATACAACAACTAGTTGCCCAAGAGTCAAAGAAAGTGAAATCCGTATCTTAAGTAGAATAGAGAAGTAAACACGATCAAATGGGATTCACGGTAAAGTTCGACTTGCTCGCGTGCTTAACAAATGCGCAAATCGATTATTACTTACACAATGTAAGATCATATCTTAATTCTACTAATAAACTACTTAGGTCCTACATGTTTATAAACAACTTAAACTTCAAATACGACAGCCAGATATGTATTACAAAATCGACGCAACACTTAGCTTTATATAATTCCGTTTTGACTTTTAATAGCTTTTGACCCTCATTTTCGGGAGCATTTTTACCCCATTTAGAGGCCAATACAGAAGATACTATTTAAACGAAAGTTGTAGTATGCATTAAGGACTTTCTAACTGCAAAATATGAGCTAATTCTGACTAACTTTTATAATCCAAATTCCATGGTTCGTTATATTTATGTGCTATAACTATGTTTCAACATACTAAACACTAAAACAAGTCCAATGGTCGCTAACCTAAGGTTAATCACGCAATTTTACTCTTTTCGGCATTATATCGAACAATTGGTGTGCCGTTAATCATATACACCAAATCTAACCATAATGAAACCGTAATCTACCATTTTTATTTCTACATCAATTTAACCAATCCTACCATTCTAAACATGAAATATATCATACTTATAACAATATCCATCCGTAAACTTAGATATAACATAATTTATAAACCGGTCTAAAAATGCTAACGTAAACACCCTAATAAAAGTGAATGAAATTTATATCTTTATGAAAGGTTCGAAGAGTGGATTCCGAATACATAATCGTTACTTCGATTGCTTCAACGATTTGAGAAATATTTTAGAGAGAAGACAAGAGATTTTGAGAGAGAGAAGTGAGAGGCGGTGAAGGACGATGCATATAGGGTTGTTGGTTTTTTTTTGTCTTTTACTTCATATATATATATATATAACATATATATATATATATACTAGTGGTGAACCCGCGCGATGCAGCGCGGGTGAATCACAACTTTGAAATATTAGTTTAGTCTTGAATCATGGTTATTTTGCAAGTCAACTAATATATAAAGTTGAAGGTTAATATGGTATATAGCAAGATCGAATGGACGTAAGAG
>NC_037529.1:36573374-36576334 GCF_001531365.2 Cynara cardunculus var. scolymus
TTCCAAAACAAAGGAAGACCTTGACCGATAGCCATATTTAGATTCAGATCATAAATTGTAGCACTTCTTTCTCCATTGTAAAAATGAATTAAACTGGATTGGACTATCAGTTTGACAGCAACATTTTTTAGTAATATAAACTAATTTTAGTTGATTTAATTGTTTCTCATGAACACCCATGTCAATTTGCTAAGTAGAAAAGGCTCCTTTGGTCTCAAAGCCAATGTATACCCTTCTTTCTGTACCGACAAAGAATAAAACTAAGGGRCCGTTTACCAAATACTTATCCGGTAAGTGCTTACTGGTACAACGTAACACTACTATTTACTTATCGAGTAATATTTTAATCCACTAAAACGACATCGCATGTAACATTTTACACGGTAAACGCTTACTGTGGTAAGAGCCGTCGTCATCACTTACCAAATAAGACTTTCGGTCTGTGTTTTTGCTATTACCAGGTAAGATTTTTGGTCATTACCATATTTCATCCGGTAAGGAAATATAACTTGATAAGCGCTTACCCGAATAGCATTTGGTAAACGGTCCTTTATTTCACATCTAAAAACCTAATATGAACTCCCTTTTTTCAAAAACACATGATTAMTAATCGAGTTAACAAGGGTTCACGAAATGGAAATAGAACATGAAAACGAAAGCAACTTCTCATAAACATATGTGATAATTAAACCTAAAACACTTGMTTTCATCTTGTTCTTCTTAGCTTGTACCTTCTTCGCCTTCTTTTATTTCTCTTCCTGCTCTCCTAATTCACGAGCAATCGAAAAAAAGAATCAGAATACGATACCAAAAACACATGAATACTCAATTAGAAATAACGAAAAGTCCCGTCGTTCTAATAAATCAATTACTTTGAAACTCGAATTCGTACTGCTTCTTTCTAAGGGATAAGTTGTTCTTCTTCGACATCCCTGATCAGAAGGTTTCCTGTGAGTATTGATTTTCTAAACCCATATACTCAAAACTCATTAAAAACTTGAAATTCTTAACTGAAAAGTTTAAGTAGTAACGACAAAACCCAACTACTTATTATGAAGGATTTTCATTTCATCCCTTCTTTCTTTCTTTCATATCAACAAGAAGCAGCAGCAGCAGCCGCCTGCAAATCTGCAGGTCACATATTAACAAGGGTTTTCATTTCATCCCTTATTTCTTTCTTTCATACCAACAAGAAGAAGAAGAAGCAGCTGCAATCAACATGAATCATTAGATATACACTTGAGTTCAATTTCAATGATATAATACAACATTATTAAGTTTATGTACACAAGATTAGAATTGGAATTGGAGTTGGAGTTGATTTACCAAAAGTTCCAATGCTAGAAGATCTTGTCGACAATTCCTCCACTACGAACARCAATCTGGAGCGATTCAGATACAGGAGGAACCCCCCAAATTAGCGGCAGAACAACTGTCATTGTTAGCTTTTCATTCAAACCCCCCTTGCTATCCTTTTCCACTACAACAATCTGCATCAACCAATCGATATATCATCGATATAAYCGAAATATCGAATATCGGTCTTGACCAATATTTTGTATTTTGACCACAGTAACAACATAGTTTACAAGTCAACTAATATATAATTGAAAGCATGCATTACGATAACATGTTAAGCAAAAAAAAAGTAACCAATGATAAGAAAGAGTGTTTACCATGCTACTGTAGTTGTAGTTGCAGGTGATTTGTCTTCAGACCGAAAAATTTCCAAACCTTGTAACGATAAAATACTCGGTGGAAGATTATTTACAGGACACTATTTGAATAAGCCACTACAACAAAATTGGGTTTATAGGATGCCCCCAATCTCTAAGCCTCCCAGTAAACCACTTTATAGGACTTAATTTATACGACCAAAATATAAAGCGTCCTATCTAAAGGTGTTGAAATAAGTTTATATGACGCTTTTAGGTGTCTTAACAAGTTTTTTAGGACATTTTAAATATAAAGCGTCGCATTAACAACTTTATATGACACTTTTTAGAAAGTGTCCTATAAACTCAATTTTTAATAAGACACTTGTTTTATAGGACKGTTTTTCAAATAGTAGTTGTAGTTGTAGTTGTTCCCCTTAATTGTCTTGTAATCTTTTAGTTATGTGTATCAGTTTCTAGTGCAAAGCTATAAACAAAGCAGGCCCAGTTTTCACAACCAAAACAAGAGTTGAGTTTGCAAGGATGAGGCTGGTTAAGAGAGATGATTACACCAACAGCTGCTGTAGTAGCAAACCAACATCAAGAAAACAGCAAATCAGCAACAAGACGGCACCAGAAACTATCGGTCGAGAACTGCAGTTGACACTACTTGACAGTAACATCATTTCAATAGCTTTTTCCGAAATTTGAAGAGCATCCCATTTACCTGCTTGATAACTTGCATATTGACAGAAATGTATGACGGACTTCCTGGAACCGAAAACGGTAATTCACATAATGTAGGTGAAGCTTTTGCCTGAAATGCAAATCTCATCGTTGCTTTGGACATATACACGAACAAATATCTGTATATAATGGTCATCTTGAAGGATGGAAGAATGTATATAACCAACGTTAGGCATGTTCATGTGGTTCTAAACTTACACAAAAGCTTGAAAAKGATATTTTAAGAGAACCTTTCATATTTTGTTTAATACATGAAAACAAGGATTCAGAAAGGAAAATATCAGAAAACAWATTYTTGATTTAAAACAGCAGGTACAGGGGATGCATGACCATTAAGAAAGGACTTAAGAATCTGTTGCATATAATCTATGATGCTTATGATGTCCAATTAAATTGATGGAGATATTCTAAAGATGTGTTTATACCTGATGAAGAAACAGYTGWTGTTGAAACTGTAAGCACACAAACACAACCAGACTTTGTCTTGAAACTGTAAGCACACAAACACAACCAGTAAGAACAAAACAGTATAATACATTTTGGCCAATCCAAAAGATG
>NC_037529.1:36577914-36583400 GCF_001531365.2 Cynara cardunculus var. scolymus
TTTTCTTATGAATGAATCAAGAAGCAGCTGTAAATGTCACTGCAGATTGCCACCATGCTTGATGATACAGCTAATATTAACATCACCCATGACACTTTCCTGTCCTTTTTTGTTGCAATTCCATGACTGTCCCTGCAATCCATACTCATTACATACAAACCCAAAACTAATTAAGTTATATGTAACTTTACACAAGTTTACATACCTTAGGGCAACAGCAGCCGAAAATATGAAACCAACCGACACAGTCGCTGTCTCACCCGTGAACTGGAAGGCATCCCAAATGCTCGGTATAAAATTTGCTCCAACATAAATCAAACTCATCACAAAGCTTGTTACCATCAAGAATCTTCTATTATCAAAACCAATAGGGATTGCATAAGGGAAAAAAAGCCCATCCAGGTTGAGGCGCAGCAAGAAGAATACAATCGGGAAAACAAGCATCAGATGGAGGCAGTAGCTTATCCTAACCACATCATTAATCAGTGAGCTATATGGGATTCCGAGATCACCATCAAAATTCCCAAGTACATCATCCTGGGTATGATCACCAAAGAGTAGAAATCCGAAAATGCTGGTTGCTACATACACTGTGGAACACAATAAGATTGATTGCCGAACTATATACTTCATCTGGGTAGGATCTTTTAACTCATTGTCGATTGGGTGAACTGTCATAAATATGCAATCAAATAAGTTCAATCAACGTTCCTTCAGAACTTCAGTCAACAATATAGATGAAAAGAAAAAGCATAAGAAAGACTCGTATTGCAAGAAATATGTTTGCATATCACAAAAAGTTGAATAAGAGATGATGAATGCACAAATGTCAGCTAAATCAAGCAGAAATCAAATCTCAAACCAGATTTCTGGGGAGAAGCTTGATGCCACTGAAGTTACCTGGAGAGTGATAGACTGGGATTAAAGCCTGAGTGATGGATAGTGAGTGTCTCTTCGAAGAGGATGAGCCTGAATCGTTTTGAGCAAAGGATGAGTGTCGAAGAGGATGACCCTAAACCCTAAGATTGAATCGTATTTTTGAGGGGAAGWCTCTCTCTCACAGCCTGAATCATTTCAAATTTCAGAAATTTCAAATTTGAAATTTGAAATTTGAAATCGGTAAGAGTAGAGAAGACAGTGATCGGATACAGAAGAAAGTGACCAAATTGGTGATTTTAAAAGTCTGAAAAGAGAAAGTAGGTTTGACCCAATTAGGATTTGGTATGGTATGAAACCCTTGCATAAATAATTTGTACATTGTGCATGATAATTTGTAATTAAGAGATTTTTTTAATTCTTGCATAAAATGATTGTACTATGTGCTTGAAGGGTTGTATTTAAGATAAAGACTTAAATGCTTATATATGTAGTATAGATATATATATATATATATATATAATTATTAAGAGTTTAGAACTTTGGCGGTTTTAACCTCTTAATAATTACCGACCGTTATTTTAGCTATGGTACAATTTGGGTAAGTTAACGAGAATGTGTTTTTAAAACTCGGGTCTTACAGAGATAATAAGAAAAAACTTGTCTCTCAACCATTGAGACTTGTTTCTGAAGAACAAGTTTCTCATTTCTGAGATGAGTATTGTCATCATTGATAATTTTAAAGTTTCTGGATATAGTCTCACAATGATCACAAAAAATAGTATGAGTATGGCTCGGGTCATTGGAAGCAAAAAAGTCTAAAGGGGGTTCTATATAGTTTCTGAGGGAAGGAGAAACGAAAAAGTTCTTTCCTAAACGTTGTCTGGCTGAAGAAAGGGCTTCTTCATAATTATTAAAGCCTTTTTATAAAGGACCGGGATCCTTAAGTTGCATCAAGAACTTCGATCCAAGTATGGAAGAAACCTGTATTCTTACCCTTGAACACAACATAAAATTTAAAACGCTTAGCATTCTGACAAAAAAATTCTGATAAAGCATTTAAACATGCAATAAAATATTTAACGTCTTTTGGGATTTTGCCGAAGGCTACCCAAAGATTGTCTACAAGACAACGTTCTTCTTTGCTAAGAGAGATATGGTTCTGCAACCTGAAACATGCATTGCTGCAACTTGGAAACACAATTAGTTCATTATTTCCAAATCTAAGACGTTCTTGGTAAATAGGTCTTCTCTGGCTACTAAAAGTTTGATTAAAAGCATGTCTTGTTATAGGATTATTTCCCGAAGGAATTCCTGGTCTTGGAGGAGGTCTAGACATTTGCAAAAAGAATAAAAATTAAAAGGTTAAATAATTAACCAATTAATTCGTCTTATTCGAAATATTTTTGCCAATCAAGACTGCAATTCTGAATCAGTATCATAATTATGAGGAGTTTTCGTAAATTCATTTACCAATTCAGAATCAGAATCACTATTCCTGTCTTATTCTAAATTAGTCTCTTCTATTGAAATAATACTATAGATGGACTCGGTATCATAAATATATTCATCAACATGAATAAGGTATTCATTAACGCATTCAATCAAAGTACTTTTTCTACTAAAATTAATTATTCTTTTCGGACAAGTCTTTGCAAGGTGTTCATTTCTGTTACAAACATAACAGCTAAGACGATTCCTGTAATTTCTTTGAGGTTTAAATTTTCTTGTTTTTCTTCCTTGAGATAAGGCTTTCTTTTATCTGATTTTCTCAAAAAATATCTCTTTTTGGGAGAACCTTTAAAATTCTTGTATTTTTTCTTGGGCTTGGAGCATGAAGCTCCATAAGTCTGAGGAGTATACATGTCTCTACAAATTTTATAGTTTGTCTTTTTAAGCTATTTTTGAATCTGGAGATCAACACATTTTTTTTTCAAGAGTTCTGGTGATAAACTGAGCTCTTTGACCTATTGACCACAAAAAATTTAGACTTTCTTTAACCTAAGGCAAATTATTCCATTTATCAAGAATCTCTAGTCCTAATGGTCCAGCTAATTTATGGAACAACTTATTTCCAATGTCTTGATTAAAAGTATTTCCAGCGATAGAAGTAAGATAAACATAATGATTTAAAAACTGTTTTACCTTTTTACTGCTAGTCCAATGGTATAAACTTAATTGCTCGAGTTCTCTCATGGCTTTTTTCTGAACATTCATTTGTCCAGAATTCGGATCAGCACCTATTGCTAAAATTTGTATTTGATTAACAAATTTATAAGGATTACTACCGAGGGACTTTAAATGATTATTACTCTATCAAACAATCCCTTTTGAAAGCTTCCCACATCGCTTTTGTGCTTTCTCCCAAAAAAGCTTCTAAATATCTGTACATTTCTTCTACTTCCATGGTTTGATTTTGTCCATAATAATGAGCAATAAGGGTGCTTTTCCAAAATTCAATCACATTTGTCCAAATTTGAGGATCATGAGCAGTTAAATTTAAAACATAACCTTTGAACTCAGATTGAAAATTTATTGGTTGTTCTAACGGTTTTTCTAAACCTTTGGTAATGTATCAAGTATCAGAAGGAGGATCATGATACTTTGTATAAGGAGCTCTTGGAGGAAAACTAGTGTATGTAAAACCTTCATGAGGAACAGTTCTATCAAATGGAGTTCTAGCAGTCGTTCTATAGTTTTTTGCTTCTTCGTCAACCAGGTCTTTTTGGTAGCTAATGTCTGTAATATTGGATTCTAAGTCTTCATGAAATAAACCGACTCTGATATTTTTGTCTTTATCATAGAAAATGTATTCTTGATGAGAAATTTGTTTGGACAAATACAACTGATCTTCCAAATCTAAAAGCTCGTCATCGGTTAAAAATATTTGTAGTTATTTTGGAAAAATAATTTTAAAAGTCTCAGTATCAACTACTTCAAGATTTATTAAATCACTATCTGTTTCGACTTCTTGAATCGGGACAGATGTATAATTAGTAAATGTTAAACTAGTTTTGCCATATCTATCGGTATACAWTAAAGCWTCTTTTGGCGTCAAAACCGTTTCTGTCTTTTGCTCAAAATTACTCAAATTCCAGTCTAAACCGACTAAATCGTCAGTAGAAAATATTTTCGGTTTAACCATCTTATACCTGTGCTACTGACCAAATCCACAACTTTGTCGGTATAAACTTTATATTTTTTTCTTTGAAGAAAAAGAGCATCTTCCTAATATTCCCAAGGTTACCAATAAATTGTCACCTTGTTCAACGTCTTCATAACCTTTTGTTTGAATGTCAATTTTGATATGATTAACAAAATCTTTTATAGTTAACAAAAAGTCTGGACTACAATAAATAATACCTTTATTATTATTTAAATCGATCTCAGTACTGGCAATCATTCCTTCAGCAATATTAGAGATTCTATCATCAAAAATAGTAACCAAAACTTTACTACCCAAATATTTTCGCATTAAACCTCTAATGCCGATTATGATTAAACCAAGATGTATAAMTTTAAAATCTTTTTTAAACAACTGTCTGTGAGCTTCTTTGGAAACAATGTCTAAATTGTTTGACTGGTCTTTGATACATTGAAGAGTAATTTCTTGACTATGTTTAAAAAACTAGGATGACGTCTCAAAAAAGCCTTTATTGTATAGAGTTTCTGGATTTAATAACTGAAGACCATGAGTCCGAAAATTTTGTAGTCTTGATTAGGATCAACGATTTCTTCTATAGTAGTATCATAGTCTTTCTTTTTTGACAAGATTTTGTGTAAAAAAAATTTGGGTCTAAAACTTAAGGATTCTCGCTTTTCTTCAAAAACACTTGTAAAAGGTTTATTAAGATCCATTTTAAATGTCTTTGAATCGAACAAAAGTATAATACTTGGGAGGTTTGTCTTTGAAAATGGGAATTTTTGAATTTGTTTCTAAAGAGAGAGAACTGATTTGGTCTGTCAAAACTTTAATATCTTTTGAATTAGATAAATCTGGGTTACGCTGATTAAACTTTTTTGTAAAATTGTCTAAAGAAACTTGCAATTTTTTTATAAATGCCAAATTTAGGATGACAAAGAAGTTCTAAAAATCTGAGTATTTTGTTCTTTTAAAAAGTCTAAATTGGAGTGCAAGACTTTGATTTCGTTGTTTAAAACCAAAATGGTTTCTTCGAGATGAAAAAGTCTTTTTTCAAAATTCTCAGAAAATTGATCAACAAGTCTAAAATAGTATTTTGAACAGCTTCTGAAGAATAAAAACTGTGCTGATGATCTTTTTCGAAATTACACTTGAGCTTATTTTTGTCTGGAAATAAAATAGATCTTTTGTTTAAAACCGAGTGTTCAAGACCAAGGTAATCCAATTTTTTATTTTCCAGTTTTTGCATTTTTTTTAGAAAACAGAGAAACAGAAAATTAATAAAATTAACAGATAAAGATAAAATACTGACTAAACACACTAACAGAAAAAACAACACAAGGGAAAATGTTAAACCCCACAATGCAAAATGTAAAAAGTAATGAAAAACAAACAAGTGATGAAGAACTAGAAGACCAATGAAGACATCAAGGCAGAAACGACCAAGTCTGGATTCGACCATTGGATC
>NC_037529.1:36583500-36591647 GCF_001531365.2 Cynara cardunculus var. scolymus
TCATTAAATTTGCTCTACCCATGTGACACGAAGCGGTCACCTCTGAGGTAGTCCGTTAGGAGTGCTACCCATGTGGCACGAAGTGGTCACCGCTGAGGTAGTTCGGCATGAGTTCTACACATGTGGGGTTCGAGTCCCCACCGCTGAAGTAGTTCGTAAGAATGTTCTACACATGCGTGTCACATTTAGCAATTCCAAAACTTCTTCTATGTTTAGTGTTGTAAACTTGTATTTGGGACTGTAAACTTTAGTTTTGATGTAACTATGTTTTAAATTATATGGTTGTGTTGTTTATAAACTATTGCTATGAGACTCTACCTGCCATACCTTGCGTTTCCACTTTAGCGGGGTGTGACAAAGACCCTCCTTTTATACCTTTCCCTTTTTGGAAGGTCGGTTGACTACAGCCTTCTTCACAAGCATGCATTCACACTAACAAAACCCATGCATACACATTCATTCCTTTCAATACCCATTTCATGCATGCATGTAATATCATATACATATACACATGCACACTTATGCATATATATATATATATACATATATATATATATTTCACATACTAGCATGATTAAATATATTTATCATTCTGTCAGGTAAACACGTAGCAAATAATCACATATAATTTACCTCAGGTGATAATCAATATCCAGTTATCACATCATCCACCCCTCAAAAGAATTCCGTCCCGGAATTCCTTTAATTAAAGAGTCAAGGGTACTCTAATCTCATCTTTGACTCCAATTCCATGTCGCTTCTGGTCCTTTGTGAAACTTCCACTAAACCTTAACCAGACTTATCTCTTTGTTTCTCAACACCATGATCTTTTGGTCAATAACAGCTTCCGGTGTTTCCACAAAGTTTAGCTTACTATATAATTTAATATCTGGCATTGGTATAGCTAGACTCGGATCGGCCAAACATTTCCGCAGATTCGACAAGTGGAAAGTGTTGTGAATCATACTCAGTTCTTCTGGCAGTTCTAACTGATATGCTACTGGCCCAATTCGCTTACATATTCTGAACGGCCCCACATACCTCGGACTGAGCTTTCCTTTCTTCCAAATCTGACGACACCCTTCCATGGCGAAACTTTCAACATCATAAAATCACCTACATCAAACTCAATCGGTTTTCGATGATTATCAACATAACTTTTCTGGTGATCTTGTGCTATTCTGATTCTTTCGCAGATTTGTTCGATTCTCTCAGAAGTTTCTTGGATAATTTCAGGACCTGTTAGCTGTCTTTCACCTATCTCATTCCAACACAACGGCGTTCGGCATTTTCGTCCATACAATACTTCATATGGTTCCGCTTGGATGTTGGAATGGTAACTGTTGTTATATGCAAACTCTATTAACGGCAAATGATCTTCCCACAATCCCCCGAAGTCAATAACACAACTTCTCAACATATCTTTGAGAGTATGGATAGTTCTTTCACTCTGTTTGTCAGTTTGCGGATGGTAAGTTGTGCTTAGTCGGATTTCAGATCCTATAGCTTTCTACAACCTTCCCAGAACTTTGAAGTAAACCGACTATCTCTATTTGAGATAATAGACAATGGAACACCGTGTCTGGTTACAATTTCTTTGATATAAATCTGCGCCAGTTTTTCTAAAGAGTACTTCTCTCTTATTAGCAGAAAATGTGCAGATTTAGACAGACGATCAACAATTACCCAGATCGCATCATACCCCTTGGGAGTTCGAGGCGATTTTATGACAAATTCCATGGTAATGTGATCCCATTTCCATACAGGTATCTCTACAGATTGAAGACTTTCATACGGGTTCTGATGTTCAATCTTAACCTGTAAACTTGTCAGACACTGTTCCACATATCTGGCTATGTCTCTCTTCATTCCGGGCCACCAATAAAAAGGTTTTAAATCTCTGTACATCTTATTGGTACCTGGATGGATAGAGTATCGGGACTTGTGGCTTTCATTTAATATAATGTTCTGGACATTTCCAAAGCATGGTACCCAAGTTCGCCTTTGAAAGCACATTAGTCCTTCATCATTATGTTCCAAGGTCGAAATCATCTTACCCAACCTTTCTGTCTTAATAAATTTTTCTTTCATAGCTTCTTGTTGACATCTCGAATTTCCTTTTGAATGTCAGGGATGAAATTCATGCTTATTGCCACTGCTTTAATGGTTCCACTTCTTTCTTTTCTGCTCAAGGCGTCAGCTACCACGTTTGCTTTTCCTGGGAGGTAGAGGATTTCACATTCACAGTCATTAACTTGTTCAATCCACCGATGCTGTCACATATTTAACTCTTTCTGGCTGAACAAATGTTGTAAACTTTTATGATCAGTATAAATCTGAGATTTCATTCCCAGAAAATAATGTCTCCAAATTTCCAGAGCAAACACCACTACAACTAATTCTATGTCATGGGTTGGATACTGCTTCTCATGATCTCTTCACTGTCTTGACGCATAAGAAATCACTTTTTTTCTCTGCATCAGAACACATCCTAACCCTAACTTTGAAGCATCGCTGTAAACCACAAAGTCTTCAGATCCATCTGATAGAGTCAATACTGGTGCACTACAAAGATGATCTTTTAATAATTGAAAGGAATCTTGTTGTTCTCTTTCCCATTGAAATTTAATGTTCTTCCGAGTCAATTTAGTCAATGGCACGGCTATCTTAGAAAAGTCCTGAATGAACTTATGGTAATAACCTGACAGTCCCAAAAAGCTTCGGACTTCAGAAGGATTTTTTGGAGCTTCCCATCTTGCTACTGCTTCTATCTTAGCTGGATCCACCTTCACTCCAGCTTGGGATATAACATGGCCCAAAAATTGAACTTCCCTTAACCATAACTCACATTTGGATAACTTCGCGTACAACTTTTCCCTCCTTAACAATTATAATATCAGACGAAGATGTTCCGCATGCTCTTCTTTGGTCTTAGAGTATATAAGAATATCATTGATAAATATAATAACGAATTTATCAAGATATTCCTTACATACCCTATTCATCAATTCCATAAAGGCTGCGGGCACATTAGTTAAGCCAAATGGCATAACTAAGAATTCGTGATGCCCGTACCTAGTTCTGAATTATGTCATAGCAACATCTTCTTCCCTGGCTTTGAGCTGATGATACCTTGATCTTAAATCAATTTTGGAGAAATAACTTGCTCCCACCAACTGATCAAATAAATCATCAATCTTTGGTAAAGGATATTTGTTCTTGATCGTTAATTTGTTCAGTTCATGATAGTCTATACACATTCGCATAAACCCATCTTTCTTCTTGATGAATAAGACCGAAGCACCCTAAGGTGAAGTGCTACGTCTAATAAATCCTTTGTCAGTTAAATCTTTCAATTGTGCAACCAATTCTATTAATTCACATGGAGCTAACTGATATGGTGCCTTTGCTACTGGTACCGCTCCTGGTACAAGATCAATTCGGAATTCTATAACTCTGTCTGGTGGTAATCCAGATAAGTCTTCTGGAAAGACTTCTAGATATTTGTTAACAATCATAATCGATTCTTCTTTTCCTTTTTGTTTCTTCAGATCAATTATGTAGGCTAAACATCCTTGGCACTTCTTCCAAATACTTTTTTGAGCTTTCATTATTGTCAAAATATTGGTATGGTGATTCTGATGATAACCATAAATAACAACTGTTCCTTGTTCTGGCAGAGTAATTCTGATCATTTTCTGATTACAAATATTACTAGCCTGATACCTTGCTAACCAGTCCATACCCACTACTACATCAAATTCCTTCATCGGCATAGGAAATAACCGAATCGGAAGTTCACAGCCCTCAATAACAATAATACAGTTATTGAACACACTTGTAACAGTTTCCTGACTATTAGCAGTATCAACTACTAATTCATCATCAAGTACCACAGAATTCAGACATGCAGTTTGAGCAAACAATGGTGATACAAACGAAAACTTTGCACCATAATCAAATAACACCTTAGCACGTATTTAATTCAGAAGGAAAGTACCTGTTACTACATCCGGTGATGCTTCTGCCTCGTTCTTAGTCATCTGGAAGGACCGTCCTCGCGCCCCTCCTTGCCCTCCTCTGTTTACAGTAGGTCTTCCCCAATTTCCCGACACATTACTCCCCATTGTTAACTGTAGAGTTCTTAACAAGGGACAATTCGGTCGAATATGATCCGGAGAATTGCTGTTAAAAGACCTTCGATTAGTCGGGCAACTTCTGGACAGATGACCTGCTTCACCACACTTATAACATATTCTTGGGTCCATCTTACATTCACCCTGATGAAGATGTCAGCATTGTGAGCAGACTTTCTCACTTATCTTCTGCTCAGATCTGTTATCATATTTTTCATTTTCCGGCCCTCGAAAATTTAATGAAGGCCCCCCCACCCTCTCTTTTCTACAACCTTTCCTTCTGGCTGTCGGTTCTTATTTCGTTCTGTCACTTCGGCCGCATCTACCGTTAATGAAAAAGTGTTGGGGTTCATGGGAATTACAAACTCTCTAATTGAGGATTTCATACCCCAAATATACCTTTCTATCTTTCTAGATTCTGTTGAAACGTAGTGTTCCGCAAAGCAAGAGTATTTAATAAATCTCTCAGTATATTCCCGAACTGTTCCATTTCCTTGTTCTAGCTTCAGGAAATCTTCTTCCATTTGTCTCACTGCAGTTTTAGGGCAAAACTGATTCTTGAATCGGTCCACGAATTCTGCCTAAAACAACGATTGTAAAACATCTGTTCTAGCCGATGATTCAACTTCCCACCAGAACAAAGCATTTGATTTTAATACAAAAGCAGCAAATCGAACTTTATCTGTTTTCGGACACCGAATGGTGTTGAACACAGATTCCATTTCTTTGATCCAACATACGGCTTTCACTGAATCCCTTTCTTCAGAAAATGTTGGTGGCTTACATGCCAAAAACATTTTAATATCTCCTTCATTGTTGTGAGCAACCGGTACTGAGGGATGAACTTTTACTCTTTTTGTTTCTACCCTGGCTGGTATCCCTTTGATAGAAGTCAGAGTTTCCCGTAACTTACCCATTTCTTCAGCCAACATATTCCTGGTTATGTATTCAGTATGTGGCACTGATCTCTCATGAACATTCCCAGATTGGGATTCTTTAGGTTTAGAATGAATTCCAGTTTACCCCTTCCTTGAGACTGGCTTCTTCCTCTGCCTCGTCCCCTTGGTCTTCCCCGACCTCTGTTTCCAGACCTGCTAGCCGGAAGATGGACAGGTGATTCTTCCCTTTCTTCAGATTCTGGACGAGCCGTTCTTTCATATCTTCTAGTTCGGCTAGACATCTGCAAATTTTAGTGTTAATAATCACGTATTCACATTCCCAAATATTATGAAGTATTTAAGTTTAGATGTGTACCTGTAAATTCATAATTACACTGCCCAGATGTAATTAAAATTTACATTACACACTGTTCTTTCAACCCATCATATTTATTTCCAATGGAGTTAACTATGTCTGGGACCCCTAACATGCAATAAAACAGTTTAAATCTAGGTATAATGCTGTTAAATACCTAAATCCCTTAAACTCAGGCTCTGATATCACTTTCTGTAACACCCCATACTACACATTACATGTAACACATACTTCATACGAAAGAAATACATGTTTATACACCACTCAGGTCCCTTAGTACAAAAATTTACCATACAGAATACATGTCCCAAAAATTCAAAATACATTTCTTGTACTAATCATCGTTTATCAATCAAATGTATGCATCACAGACAAATCTTCATGTAGATATGCATATAGGAAAATATCACATTTCCCCTTTCCCTTACTGTCCGTACCACCTGCTATACATATTATAAAATCACAAAACGAGGGTTAGACCAAAAGGTCTAGTGAGTTATCCTATTTATATTATTGCAGGGTGAAAATCACCAAAACTTTGTACAAAATAAGCTTTTCATATATATAAAAAGTATATGAACAAATAGGAACATATTACCAGTATCTTCCCACTTTTCAAGTCAATCATTTAGCTATTCAGATAACATACCCCAAACCCTTATAGGTTTGAATCAACCAGGTTTCATATAATGTCACTTTTAAACCTTTTCTATTCAAACAAGGTTCATTCAAAGTTTCAAGCCAAACCTGTTATTTTCTCTTTAATAACATCCAGACTATGATTTCCAATAAGAACCTTGATCCTAAATCTTTAAATCACAAAGAAATAAAGATTTCAGACCATGGTAATCTTAAGGCATATAATAGAAAGAGTTATATCATAAAACACACATACAAATGCCACCCTTATATCCAAATGTACACCTCTTGTTGATATGCCACCCTTATCCCATGGTACACATCTCCTTGATATGCCAACCTTATCCCATGGTATACCTCTCCTTGATATGCCACCCTTATTTCCTCACAAAAACATTTCCCAAAAACAATTCCAAATAGACCGCAGTCAATGGAATTATTATCAGTTTAAATTTATTCTTATCAAAATTCCCATTTTATGATAAAATAATAATTTTTATCAATCAAGCACCAGGTATAACACAAATCCGGTCAACATGGCTTGGCCCGACTACATCTTCAGTCAAGTCTTGGCCGGTTTACCAAATCCGGACAACACATCGCCCAAGGCTTGTACGATTTAACACTTGGTTTAAATCACAAAACCTTGTCCGGATAACAAATCCGGACAACACTATTCACCATCATTCGATTTAACTAAACCGATCACCATTTTGTCGTATTCCTACTTCTCCGTTCAAAATATTTAACATAAACTCAATAATCATAAACCACTCAATCATTATCCGGTTTAAGACTAAACCGCTCGACTCTTGACTGGTTTAAGTTCATCCGGACAACTTCACCAAGCGATTTATCTATAATCAGCTCAAGTCTTATCCGGTTTAGGGCTTAAATCACCCAACCCTTGTCCGGTTTGAGACTAAACTGCCTGACTCTTGGCCGGTTTAAGTCTAATCCAGACAACATTTCAACGATTATTTTTCAAATCAGATGAAAAGCTATACAATCAATTATACGACTATAAAGAGTTTAAAAGCAGTTTAAACCACTCACCTTAAAAACTTTTTTGAAATCAAACTTCTTGCAAAGCAAAAATGAGAAATCCGGACAACCTTTCTCTCCCTTAAATCGTTCCAACTTTAGAAATTTGCAAGGAAGGTGAAAATGGAGGCCAAGACCCTCCTTTTATACCTTTCCCTTTTTGGAAGGTCGGCTGGCTACAGCCTTCTTCACAAGCATGCATTCACACTAACAAAACCCACGCATACACATTTATTCCTGTCAATACCTATTTCTTGCATGCATGTAATTTCATATACATATACACATGCACACTTATGCATATATATATATATATATATTTCACATACTAGCATGATTAAATATAGCAATTTATCATGCTGTCAGGCAAACACATAATAAATAATCACATACTATTTACCTCAGGTGATAATCAAGATCTAGTTATCACATCCTATGTGTGTATAAGGACAGGACAACAACAATCGTGTTCAACAAGCTTAGTCATTGAATACCGCTTCAAATCACGTAGATAAATGTAGACAGATCTCTTCAGCATTCACTGAGCCTTGGGCAATCTTCACACATATGTAGACAGGCTTATAATCACTTTTGATGAAGGTTCTTTGGTGTAAGTGTTGTCTTCTTGAAGTATCATTGTTGCTGATTGGATTTATAATACAAGTTCTTCAGTAATCACTGAACAGACTCAATGATGATCACTGGAACTGAACAGAAACATAAATAATTCTCCTAGGGTAAAAAGGATTATCATCAAATCAGTGAGAGAGGATCAACAAAGTTTGAACATTGAAAGTCGAAATATGTCACACCCCGCTAAAGCGGAAACACAGGATGCTAACACACAAGCGAGTCATAGCAACAGTTTATAAATAACACTATTTTGAGTCGATTCAAAAACAAAACGGTTCATCGACATAACAGGAGTTAGAATTTACACAACGTTCACAATTACATCAAAAACTTGACTTAATCGATCTTGGCTCAAGTATGCTTCCTTAAAATCCAAACCACTCACTTAGAACCTGAAAAGCATGGAAATAAAAACGAGGTCAACTACAAAGAGTTGGTGAG
>NC_037529.1:36592681-36597653 GCF_001531365.2 Cynara cardunculus var. scolymus
TTAAAGTTGCATGCAAGACCTATCATCCGAAAATGTGATCGAACCTCACATGCAAGGAATTTCTCTTTCTTTCTTGGAGATTAAAGAACTTGGGTCACAGATTATCATCCCAACGAAGACACATGCAGGTCTTTGATGAATAATCTCTCCTCTTTAAATCCCATAAATCTTACTCAAAGAGTCGAGTAGGGAGAAAGATAAAGACTTTCGGACATCAAAAAGGGAAGTAAACAACTCTAAAACATACCTTTTCTTGACTACGAACTAGTCTTAAGAACAACAGAAATCTTGAGTTTTGCTAGGAGATGGAATCGGTTGGAAAGTGATGGAGTTAGAGAGAGAAAGATGAAATGGCTGGAAATTTGGAAAATGAAGAATTTTCAAAACGAAAGGGGTATTTATATGGGGATTCAATATAAAGAATGGGCTGACCTCTAAAGGCCCWAGCCCAAAAAGATTTTTATTTACAAAATAAAAGACCCCAATAATTACAACAAACTAAACAATTTTGACAAAAGATTTTTAAAAACTCCACTCTTTCAAAATAATAATTKRCAACCAAATATAAAAGATTGGAACTTTGGAAATTTGAATTTTTAAGAAGAACGAAACGAAAATATTGACTTTATTTTTATGTGAAATATTTAAAAACTTATTTGGCATTGCACGTACTAACTTGGTTAGCTACCCGCCGAAATGTGATCTAATCAGACTAATCTTGGAAGATAAGCAAGATGATCTCAGATCATCGAAGCTAAATCCTAGAAAAACTTAGTTTTCAATCAGGATCATGTAATAAAGTGCTAACCTGAAATCGCACAATGCAGAGTTGTCACAACATAGAATACAAAAGACCGAAAGTGAATGGAAAATTACAAAAGAAGTAACTAATCTAAGTTGTTTAGATTAATGTAGCCAGTACATTTTCTCTAAGCTCCTTTCGACGTTGAAACTTCCTTTTGATCTTGCGGTCCATCATTTCACCTCTGAAGTCATTATCTAGCGAGAACCTGAGGTATCTGAGATGTTCCATTGGGCATAGATGTAACTCAGACATTCTTTGGAATCTGATTTTGCCATCATAGTCATGGAATACTAATTCTAACTCAGGCTTTACATGCACAGTGTTGGGTATGTAAGGACCCTTTGCTGGCAGTGATAAGTTCAACATTGAAATGTCTGGCTTCTTCGAAGCCTTCAGGAATTCATCTAAGAAGAACTTTGTTTCATGTTCGTTCCTCACGGATGGTCCGTCATTTTGACTTGAAGGTCTTTTTCTTCTTCCACCTTTCTTCAGAGTTGGCTTTTCATGTACTGCGTCATACCTGGACATCTTCTTGATCAGCTCGCCAATGATGTCTTCGACAATGGGCTTATGTCAAGATTTTGAGCACTAAATGGCTTGGAGGATCTCTAGCCATTCACTGTAGTCGTACACACCTAGGTAAGAAAGGGACTCGGTAACCGCTTTAAGGTTATCCCTGGTGATGACCATTAAGATCAACAACCTACCACCTTTTATTCGTTCGTTGATGATGACGTTTGAAATAGGAAGAAGGCTAATTCTCTTTTGAAGGCATTCTTCGCTCTAGTGTCTGTCATGACCAGCCAGCTTCAGGTAATTTTCCCGTTCAGCTTCTACAATAGAGAGAAGTTTATCTTGGGCCTGACAACGTTCACCGTCTTTTTGGATTTTTTTTCTTTGGAAGAACTTTGGCAGCTAGAGACTTGGCCAGCTTTAAGCTGTCCTCAGTCTGTTTTATTTGAAGTCAAGTTCTTCCTTGGCCTTGAGAGCCTCGAGTCTTTCAGCTTCGGTCAAAAAGTCGAACTCACCACAACTAGAGGTACGAGGAGGAATTTTTACTCTAGTTTGGTCGAGTGACTCCCTGAGCTGAGTCATCTACTGGTCGGTGGGAGCGCTGGGGGATAGGTTTTCAAGGACCCATTCCTCCACCCGACCGTAGGTAGTTGAGGGGATGGAGAGTTGGTACATGGATGTTATGGTGATTTGGCTAGAGGACACATCATATAAAGGTTCAAGGAGTTTGAAAATTATCATCAGAATCCGTTCTTCAGCAACACCTTCGCCTTTAGACGTGGTGCTCTGGTGCTTTTATTGAGTGGCCTCATTCTCCTTTGCTCCCCATGGAATCCCTGAGGGCGACACCTTTCGTGGCAGCAGCAAGTCTCTGGTACTAGATAGTGAAGTCGTCTTCATCATCCTCTTCATCATCATCGTCCAGGTCACTGCCAGAGTCAGTAATATAAGGACAGACATCGTCTTCTTCATCATCCTCTCCATCATCTTCTTCCATATCAACAACATCAGCTGCAGAGGTGATGGGAAGGTCATAGTTGCGAGCTTTAGCGTTAGCTAGACGACATCAGCATCCATAGGAGCTTTATAAGAAGTTGAAATTTCATTAACAACCTCAACTTCAGCTTCAGCTTTAGAAGCTTCAGCTTTAAAAGCTTTAGCTTCACCGTCAATGGTTGTTGGAGCAGCAGGTTCGGGGGCGGCACCATCATCGGAAGGACCAACGTTAGACCTTATCTCTTCTTCTCTAGCAATAGCTTTGGAGCAATAGTAAGAGAGCTGGTTGACGCTCTGGATTTGGAGCACCATCATTTCTTCTAGTCACTTCAGAGCGCTGGCTAGGCTAACTGTTGCTTCATGCACTTTGTTTAGCTAGGCACGATCGTCAGCGGTGAATTAAGGTTCAGGCGCTGTCACAGGTTGATGAGAGCAGCCAAGATCTACTGCATCAGCTACGTATGCTGGAAAAGTTGGGAGTTTGCTTCATCAACCTTGCTTGTTAAACCAGCGATGGCCTCAACATTGGCTTGAACTGCCACTTGTAATGTGGAGAGTTGGGCCTTGACCTCTTGAACTTCAGCCCTGACGGCCGAGAGATCAGCAGCAACTTCGTCCCTTCGAGACATGTCTTTATGGAACTTGTCCATCTTGTTGAAGATCGTCTCGACAATGGGAAGGAGTAGCTTCACGTCCTCAACTGCTTCTTCCATGGTTGGTTCTTTTGAAGGAGCAGAAAAAGAGTGAGAGTAAGCATAAGGAAGCTTAAAGTTAGTAGAAATGAATGGGTAGGAATATAGAGTACCTAAGGGGTCTTCAACGTTATAAGAGGGATTAACGCTAGTGCGCTCTTTGGTGCATTCAAGAGGATAAACACCAGTATGCTAAGGAGCCTCGAGAAGAGCAACCTCAGGTCCAGTGGTGGGTGTCTCATCATCATCGAGAACAGTCGTTGATGATTAATAGAGACCAAGGAAGGAGAAGAGGAGAAGATGGTTGAGACTGAAGGAAGTGGGTGTTCAGCAGTGGCGATGCTGATTTCTCACCTTCAGTGATTTGGGTCACTGTGGCGGTTGGGTCAGGAGCCCCTGGTATGACAGTGATTTCAGATATCACTGATGTAAAACCCAAAAAAAAAGAAATTTGAGGAATAGATAATTAATTTTATTTTTTATTATTATTCTTTCCTTTTTGGGTTATAATATATATATATATATATACACATATATACATATAAAGAAATTAAAAGGATTTTGAAAATCAGACTAATAACGAATAAAAACCTCAAATTGGGGGTGAAAATTGTAATTTTGACCAAAACATTGAAGCCAGGGGGCCGAATGTAAATTTGTGATAGTTAAAGGGGTGTGTCAGGTGTTAACAGGTCCAAACAAGAAAGGACCAGTTCTATAAATATGTCATTTTCTAATTTTTGAATGTGATGGAACGATGTCGACTTTTGAGGCATCTTATTGGCTTGTTTAGTCAACCAATAAGCCAAAAAAAATTTCAGGAATATATAGCCAACGTTCCCCTCTACAGTTTTCATTCAAACATTTTTAATTTTCGCTGAAAATCGGGAGAGAAATCGGAGATCAAAAGTCCCCATTCGAAATCTCCGTTTATCGAAGATTAGAGCAACCAATATTTTCTTTATATGGTTACCTTTGTTTTTTAGTCCTCTATAGAACCCTAATAGCCTTACGTTCAGATTTCATGTTTTATGGTTCAATTTTGGAGTTTAAAGTTTCGTTTGGTTTAGTTTAAAACTAAAACTTTAAATAAGAAAATAGAATTCATTTCTTGACGAAAAATTATATTCTTTATGTCAAAATGTTGGTAAAAATAATACCAAGAATTTAGTACAAAAAGAATGAACAAAAAAGATAAAAAAAAAAAGGGTCAAAATAGAGCTTAAAATGGTGAGAAACGTGCAGCCATGGGGCTGTTGTGTTTCTGGGTTGCGACCGGGGCGGGTCAAGCCCATATCTTACCCATAAACCTGTGAATCCGACCCATTAAAAATAAATATGGATACCTATTTAGCAAGAGTCAAATATGTGACCTCTTGATGGTAAAGGCGCACATTAACCACTCCGGTAGGAGATCATTTCATACTATTTAGGATTAGAAATTTCTTATATTTAGTGATTAACTGATCATCCTTAATAAATTTCTATTATAGCCCCAAGAGTTTAGGAAACTTAACTTCTAAAACTTTCTTAACTCCGAAAAGTTTCTTGAAAATTTTTAGATGTGTAGATTTCAACTATTTTTTTGATTTTATAAAATTACCAAAATGCCTCTAAAATTAAAGAGTGTGTATTTTGAGCAATATGTGACCATTTTGCTTTATAAAAATACCGTCAAGATTGAATTTTACTACTTTAACTATGTAATTATTTGGTGATAATTAGAATTAATCATTTAAATAATTAGATGATTTTTTTTATGAGATTAAAGCATAGCTCTAGAGTTATATATATATATATATATATATATATAGGGGAGTGATCAAATGCAAACCACTCAATTTGTACAAACCGTGCAAACCGCATTCATAATTTTTCATTTTGTTCATTTTTTGTAATTATGAGAGGTTGATTAATCATTTTTATTGTGGAGGGTGTTAATCATAGATATTATCATCTTCATAAT
>NC_037529.1:36598133-36608072 GCF_001531365.2 Cynara cardunculus var. scolymus
TTATGTCGGAACTCACGGTTCCTATAATTTTAACTGATGTGAGGAGCGTTCTTAAGCATACTTGACCAAGGTTGACCCTAGTCGACGTAGTTGACCGTAAGTTGACTTTATGTTGTCCTTTGGGAGAATTTAATCATTAATGCACTATTCATTATTATAAATTGTAGGTTATCAGTCAGCGAGATTAGTTAAGCAACCTACGTTATTAGATGAGTCTTCATAAGATTTCTCTGTGATGCATACCTAAGTACAAATTTATTTTTGCAAGATAATGCACTATTCATTATTATAAATTGTAGGTTACCAATCAACGACATTAGTTAAGCAACATACGTTATCAGGTGAGTCTTCATGAGATTTCACTAGGATGCATACCTAAGTACAAATTTATTTTTGCATGATATGAATCGTGTACGTATGCATGATATTTCAATTACTTACATGTTATGATATATTTTACATGTATGTTATTTTTTGAATGGTTACATGTTATGTGTTTAATCAGTTTTCGAATAACTCTACCATGCTATTCCATATTAATGTTTTATGATTCAAGGGTGGGCATTTGACTAGTAATTCACGACCAGTATAAAACAAGACCCAGATATGTGGGTGATCAATTAAGACTGGCATATCAACCCAGGCGTGTTTGTGACTAAATGACCCATACCCGACTAAACGTTATATGAGATCTCTTATTTTCAATTTTTTAAATATATTTTTAAAAAAGTTGTGACTTTAATTATAAAGCTTGCTTATATCCCCCCCCCCCCACACACATATATATAAATATATATATATATATATATTTACTTATATATGTGTGTGTGTGTTTGAGTATGTGTGTGTCAAAATATGATTTTCTTCACACAAATCATGAACTCACTGAACTTTATAAGCTGACTATAATATGCATCTCAGTGCCAGGTAGTTCGACTTTGGATAAGGGCAAGGGACACACTTAGAGAGTTACTGTTGGGTTTTAGTTTCTGAAAATAATGGGATAAAACGTAGCCCAAAAACAAAACCCGGTTACAAAAACGTTTAGGAAATTTTTCTAAATAAAACCCAAAGTCGGATCCATTAACAATTAAAATGAGTCTACACAAACCATAAGGTGTTTAAAATACTTACCTTATGGTTGAAATTGAAACTTTGATGTAGCACTAAGAAACCAAATCATGTTTCCTCAATCGGTTGTCCACACACGAACACGTTTGAAACTCCCATCGGGTGCTAGCCCAAAGAATCCTAATTCGATAATTGTATCGTAATGGTTTTGAGGCTACAACTAGTTATCAGAATTCAATCCCCTACTTTGGTTTAGCCCCTAAGCCTTATTTGTATGGTCAGTCTTCGAGATTGACCATAACTCTTAATAAGGCTTAATCATTATCTAAAATGGTTATTTATTTATCTAATAATATCTTATATAATTATCTAAAAACATTTAAGATAATCACATACATATTTATAGATTAAACCTTGTAATTATAATAATCACAAAACGATACACATGTTTTGATTCTTTCTTTAGTGGAAGCATACATGTTCTTTGTGTGCGACCATTTAGGTTTACATGGCTCGTTGGCAGTGTATCTGGGTGACACATGTCGTCGGCATAACATACAACTTACATTCTGCCACTTACACATGACACACTGTAATACAAGCGTCTACCAACACGTCACTGCCCCCAATGCTATGTAAATGTGCTTTTCTTCTAAAATTTGATTGATCCAATCAATCATATACTGGAGTCATTCATCATCCGTTTACTTGACGATATTTTTATTGAACTTCTAAGGCATAGATCTTGCTCATTCTTTATAGTTCAAAGTTCTATTTCTCGATCCTAACATGTAACACCCCCAATCCATACATTGCATATAACACATATATTATACATAGAATACATGTCTTCTCCCACATAGGTCCATAATACAAGAGACTAAAATATACAGCCCAAAAATTTCAATGTACATGCTCTTGTATCCTAGCATCTATGCTTCAAAACGGCTAAGCATATAGGGAAGTAATTCACATAATGATCTTTCCCTTATTATCTTTTACCTACACACATATATTTGAAAACAAAATGAGGGTTAGACATGAATGTCTAGTGAGGTTCCCTTTTATGTAATGCAGGGTGCAGATCATCAAAACATTTATTTCAAATAATTCATCTCATGTAGCAAAACTAAAATCGTATTGTTCCAGTCCATCGGGCCTCTGGTTCCAAACCACACTTGGAATATATTTCAATAACCAGGACCAGAGCCCCTTTGGTCTCTCTCTTTCAAAGCTTCTGGTTCCTCAACCAGAGCCTCTAGTTGTACTAACTAGGGCTTCTGGCTCATATAACTTTTTATAATGTTCTCTAGTTAAGTTTTCAATCAATAAAATAGCCTTTTTCATAAAAAAAGTAATTATGAAGAGTTCATGTTCGACCAGAGCCTCTGGTTGTATTAACCAAAACTTCTGGTTCAAAAGACATGATCAACCAGACCCCTTTGGTTCAATGTGTAAGTCAAGCAGAGCCTCTCTGGTCTGTTTTTCATAAAAAGATTATAAGTATAAAATTCATTTCTTAAAAACTTCTAAAAATATTATTTTGACATAAAAGTTTTTATTAAAAGATACAGAACCTCTGGTCCAATAATGAGGACCAACCAGAGCCCCTCTGGTTCCTTGCAAGGAACAACTAGAGTCCCTCTAATTCCTCATAAAAATGAACATTTTGTTCCAAAACATTTCTAACAAATACCAATGGCCATAGGCCAAGTTTTCCCTTCTCGATAACGTCAATACTATTATTTCTAATAAGAACAATAACTTTGAGTTCTCAAATCACAAAGAAGTAAGGACTCAAATCTATTGTGGTCTTAAAAGATATAATAGTAAGATCTATAATATTCACACACAATTGCCACCCTTATATCCAAAGGTACACCTCTCCTTGATATGCCACCCTTATTCCAAAAGACACCTCTCCTTGATATGCCACCCTTATTCCAAAAGACACCTCTCCTTGATATGACACCCTTATTTCTACTTCAAAATCTATGAAATAGTTCGGATAAAGGACCGCAGTCACAACCATCTTATCAAATCCTGATTCATAGTTTTATTCAAGAAATCTATAGATTAATTCCAATTAAAGATAGATCAAAATCACAATCGTCTCAAAAGAATATTCTCTATAGTTTTCAATCAACAGCTTTATCATAAAAACCTTTCAAACTCATGAACAATCTATTCTTTCAACGATTTCCAAAACATCATATCCCTTTTAAATCCTCAAAACAGGATATCATTTCCCAAACTGTTTTAAAGAAGCAATCTTTTCTTTATCTTTCCCAAAACAGTTTTTAATAGTCAAATATATAACAATAACACCTTTAAACTATCAAAATAGTTTTTACCATCTTTTCTTCAAAAAGAAACATCAAAACTCAACAGTTTATATATAACAATATATATAAAGGTTTTAGTCATCAAAAACTCACCTTAATGATCATAGATTCTGCAGATTATAAACACACATCACATCATCAATTAGCACAGAATCTTCAAATCACGTTTTTTGTGTATTAATCTTTTTGAAGAACTCTTTCATTGTCACACACTTTCTTTTTTTCTCAAAAAAAGTTCCTTTCTCCAAAAATCAAGAGAAGGTATGATCTTATCTTTTTCCTTCTTTATATATTTTTCTAACAAAGGCGGTGATGGTTTTATTAAAATAAAACTCTCTGGCGGTGTGAAGGCTTTAACCAATAAAGATAATTTAGGCAGTGGGTTTTTCATTATAAAATTCACGTTTTCTTAACCATGAAGGAATAAGTTTTTAAATATTATAACAATGTTTCCACAATAATATCTTATCACCTATATGCAACACCTCATGTATGCTTCACACCACATGCATATATGTGTAAATCATATATGTCATGCCATCTTTTCACATATATGCATGCACAATATCATGTTCATATTCCACATATATAATTCATGCATTTCTAAATTAGGCATGCATATTTCACGTAATCAATATAATAAACACGTATAAATTACCTTAACCCAGGTTGTCTAAAATCCTAGTTATAACATTCTCACGCCCCCTAACAGAATTCCGTCTCGGAATTCGCTCATTGAAATAACCACGGATATTGGGTTCTCATGTCAGATTCTAATTCCCATTTTGTCTAAAATCCTGGTTATAACATGCGTAGATTTGATACATGAAAGGTGTTGTGAATTAGGCGGAGTTCCTTGGGTAATTCTAACTGATAAGCTATCGGTCCAATTCTTTTGCAAATTCTGAATGGTCCAATATATCTTGGACTAAGCTTACCTTGCTTCCCAAATCTCATAACACCTTTCCATGGAGATACCTTTAACATCACAAAGTCACCTATGTTGAATTCAATTGGTTTTCTTCGTTTGTCGACATAACTTTTCTGTCGATCTTGGACAGTTTTGATTTTTGCTCGAATCTGGTCAATCTTTTCAGACGTTACTTGCACAATCTCGGGATATGTCAACTGTTTTTCACCTACCTCATTCCAACACAATGGCGTTCGACATTTTCTTCCATATAGGGCTTCATAAGGTGCCGCTTGGATGCTGGAGTGATAACTATTATTGTAGGCAAATTCTATCAACGGCAAATGTTCTTCCCATGATCCCCTAAAGTCGATGACAAAAGATCTCAACATATCTTTGAGACTTTGGATGGCTCTTTCATTTTATTCATCTGTGTGTGGGTGATAAGCCGTACTCAACCTGATTTGTGATCCTAAAGCTCTTTGCAAACTTTCCCAAAACATTGAAGTAAAGCGACTGTCTCTATCAGATATGATGGACAATGGAACTCCATGTCTAGTCAGAATTTTCTTGATATAGATTTGAGCCAATGTTTCCAATGAATAAGTCTATGTCATCCGTAGAAAATGTGCAGACTTTGATAAACGGTCCACTATTACCCATATTGCATCATAAGCTTTCGGAGTTCGGGGTAATTTCATGATAAAGTCCATCATAATGTGATCCTATTTCCAAACGGGTATTTCCAATGATTGCAGGTTTCCATACGGTCTCTGATGCTCAATTTTAACCTGCAAACAAGTTAAGCATCGTTCTACATATCTTCCGATGTCTTTTTTGAGACCTGGCCATGAATAAAATGCCTTCATATCCTTATACATCTTGTTGGTACCTGGATGGACGGAATAACGGAACTAGTGGCTTTCATTTAGGATGGTTTCTTGTGTATTCCCATAATTTGGTACCCATATCCGACCTTGGAAACATAATATTCCTTCCCCATTTGGGTCCATCATGGAAATTATTTTACTCACTTTTTCTAACTTCTTGCTTTCTTCCTTGACAGCCTCTGTTTGGCATCTCTGTATTTTCTTGTGCAAGTCTAGGGTTAAACTTATTTTCATCGCCATTGCGTTGATAGTTCCACTTATCTCTTTACGGCTTAGAGCATCAGCTACAACATTAGCCTTTCCTGGGTGATACAAAATTTCGCAGTCATAATCATTAACAAGTTCAATCCATCGACGTTGCCTTATATTTAATTCCTTTTGTTTGAACAAGTGTTGCAGACTCTTGTGATCAGTATAGATTTGGCACTTTGTTCCTAAAAGATAATGCCTCCATATCTTTAGTGCGAAGACCACGGCTGCTAATTCCATGTCATGGGCGGGGAATTGTTTTTCATGATCTTTTAGTTGGCGAGATGCATAACATATGACCTTTCCTCTTTGCATGAAAACACAACCCACTCCCAATTTTGATGCATTGCTGTATACTATGAAGTCTTCAGTTCCATCGGGTAATGATAGTGTCGAAGCACTGCAAAGATGATCTTTTAATAACTGAAAGGCTTTCTGCTGTTCTTCTTCCCACTGAAATTTGACGTTCTTTCGAGTTAATTTCGTCAAAGGCACAACTATTTTAGAGAAATCTTGAATAAACTTGTGGTAGTAGCTTGCCAATCCCAAAAAACTTCGAACTTCAGATGGTGTTTCCGGTGCCTCCCATTTTACAACGGCTTCAATCTTTGCTGGATCTACCCTTACTCCATTCTCAGATATAACATGTCCCAGAAACTGGACTTCTCTTAGCCGAAATTCACACTTTGATAGTTTAGCATACAACTTTTCTCTTTTCAGAAGTTCAAGGATCAATCGAAGATGTTCTGCATGCTCTTTTTGGGTTTTGGAGTATATAAGAATATCATCGATAAATATAACAAATTTATCGAGGTATTCATTACATATTCGATACATCAGATCCATGAAAGCTGTAGGTGAGTTAGTCAAACCAAATGGCATAACCAAGAATTCATGGTGCCTATACCTGGTTCGGAATGTTTTTTTTCTATATCATCTTCTTTGACTTTCAACTGATGGTATCCTGATCGTAAATCAATCTTTGTGTAACACCCCAAATCCACGCATTGCATATAACCCATATTTCATATATAGAATACATGTTTCCCCACATAGGTCCTCGATATAAGAATCTATAATATAAAATACACAGCTCAAAAATTCCAAAAATACAAGCTCTTGCATCCTATCATCTATGCTTCCAAAAACAGCTAAGCATATAGGAAAGTAATTCACACATTACTCTTTCCCTTATCATTACCTGCACACATAATTTTGKAAACACGAAAATGAGGGTTAGACATGAATGTCTAGTGAGGTTCCCTTCTATGTAATATAGAGTGAAGATCACCAAAACATTTATTTCAAATCAAACATCTTATGAAGAAAAACTGAAAACATACTGCTTTGGTCCATCGGGCCTCTGGTCTCAAACAACACTTAGAAAATATTTTAAACATTCTTGACCAGAGCCCCTCTGGTCTCTCTTCCAGAGCTTCTGGTTCCTCGACCAGATCCTCTAGTTTAACTATCCGGACTTAGAAAATATTTTGACAATCAGGACCAGAGCCCCTCTAGTCTCTCTTCCAGAGCTTCTGGTCTTCATGACCAGAGCCTCTGGTTCTAAACCACACTTTGAATATATTTCATCAATCTGGATCAGAGCCCCTCTGGTCTCTCTGCCAGAGCTTCGACTCTTCATAACCAGAGCCGCTGGTTTCACTAACCAGACTTGGAATATAATTCGATATTTAGATAAACTTTCAATCAATAAGATAACCTTTTTCATAAAACGAGTAATTTATAAAAAGGTCATGTTCGACCAGAGCCTCTGGTTGTACKAACCAGAGCTTCTGGTTCAAAAGACATGCCCAATCAGTGCCCCTCTGTTTCAACATGTAAGTCAACCAGAGCTCCTCTGGTATGTTTTTCATAAAAAGATTCTAAGTATAAAATTATTTTCCTTAAACATTTAAAATATGATTTTGACGTGAAAACACTTAACAAAAGATACAACACCTCTAATCCATTTATTACATTTTAATAAAAACTTGCCCATCCTTCAAATCAATAACTAAAATCCTCTGGTCCAATGATGAGGACCAACCAGAGCCCCTCTGGTTCCTTACAAGGAACAACTAGAGCCCCTCTGATTCCTCATGATAATAATCATTTTGTTTCAAAACACTTTTAACCAATACCAATGGCCATAGGCCAAGTTTTCCCCTTCTCAATAGCATCAATACCATTATTTCTAATAAGAACAATATTTTTGAGTTTTCAAATCACAAAGAAGTAAGGACTCAAATCTATTGTAGTCTTAAAAGGCATAATAGCAAGAGCTATAATATTCACATACCATTGCCACCCTTATATCCAAAGGTACACCTCTTCTTGATATGCCACCCTTATTCCAAAAGACACATCTCCTTGATATGCCACCCTTATTTCTTCTTCAAAATCTATGAACTAGTTCGGATGAAGGACCGCAGTCACAACCATCTTATCGAATCCTCATTCATAGTTTTATCCATAAAAACCTTTTCAAACTCAGGAACAATCTTGTCTTTCCAACAATAACAGTAACACCTTTAAAACTATCAAAATTGTTTTACCATCTTTTCTTCAAACCAACATCAAAACTCATAGCATATAATCAACAATAAAACTCACAGTTTATAAGCAAATGTAGTTTTAAAAGAAAAATCACAGTTTATACTCAACAGTAGTTTAAAACTCAACTTATCAAACAGATTTCTTGATGATAAACATATAGCAACAGCTTATTCTTAACATAGAATCTTGAAGAACACTTTAGCTCACACACAGGTTCTTTTCTAAAAGAGTGACAGTGATAAGATTAACCTTATCAAACTCTTCTTTAAATATCCTCACCTAGGCAATGGAGGATTTTAATAATAAAACTTCAAAGGCGGTGAAAGCTTTTGTCCAATAGAAATACTTTGGGCGGTGGATTTTGCATTATAAAATTCATGGTTTCTTAACCATGAAGATATAAGCTTTTAAATAATAAAATAATGTCCACTCAAATAATTTATCACAATTATACACCACCTTATGCATGTTTCACACCACATGCATACATGTATAAATCATATATGCGTCATGTCATCTTTGCACATATACACATACACAATATCATGCAATCCACATAATAAGCACGTATAAATTACCTCAACCCAAGTTATGTGAAACCCGGTTATAACATTCTCTCCACCTTAAAAGAATTCTGTCCCGGAATTCATTCAAATAACCATGGATATTTCTCTTTTATTTCTGATTCTAATTCCCATGTTGCTTCTGATCCTTTGGGAAATCGCCACTGCACCCTTACTAGATTTATTTCCTTGTTTCTCAACACACGGGTCTTGTGGTCGGTTATAGCTTCTGGAGTTTCTACAAAATTTAATTTGTCATCCAACTTAATCTCCGGAAGTGGTATCACCATACTAGGATCGGCAAGGCATTTCCTTAGGTTTGACACATGGAAAGTATTGTGAATCAGACTAAGTTCATCTGGTAATTCCAATTGATAAGCTACCGGTCCAATTCTTTTGCAGATTCTGAATGGTCCAATATACCTTGGACTAAGCTTACATTTCTTCCCAAATCTCATAACACCTTTCCATGGGGATACCTTTAAAATTACAAAGTCACCTACACTGAATTCAATCGGTTTCCTTCGTTTGTCGGCATAGCTTTTCTGTCGATCCTGGGCAATTTTTATTTTTGCTCGAATCTGATCAATCTTTTCAGATGTTACTTGCATAATCTCGGGACCTGTTAACTGTTTTTCACCTACCTCATTCCAACATAATGGTTTTCGGCATTTTCTTCCATATAGGACTTCATAAGGTGCCGCTTGAATGCTGGAGTGATAACTATTATTGTAGGAAAATTCTATCAACGGTAAATGTTCGTCCCATGATCCCCCGAAGTCAATGACACAGGATCTCAACATGTCTTCAAGAGTTTGGATTGTTCTTTCACTTTGCCCATCTGTTTGTGGATGATAAGCCATACTTAATTTGATCTGTGATCCCAAAGCTCTTTGTAGACTTCCCCATAATTTTGAAGTAAAACGACTGTCTCTATCTGATATGATCGACAATGGAACTCCATGTCTTGTCACAATTTCTTTAATATCGATTTGAGCTAATCTTTCCAATGAATAAGTCTCTTTCATTGGTAAGAAATGTGCAGACTTTGATAGACGGTTCACTATTACCCATATTGCATCATAAGCTTTTGGAGTTTGGGGTAGCTTTATAATAAAGTCCATCGTAATGTGATCCCATTTCCACATCAGTATTTCCAATTATTGTAGGTTCCCATAGGGTCTCTGGTGCTCTATTTTAACTTGTAAATAAGTTAAGCATCGTTCTACATAACTTGCGATGTCTTTCTTGAGACCTGGCCACCAATAAAATGCTTTCACATCCTTATACATCTTGTTGGTACCTAGGTGTATGGAATAACGGGACTTGTGGCTTTCATTTACGATGGTTTCTCG
>NC_037529.1:36608172-36609497 GCF_001531365.2 Cynara cardunculus var. scolymus
AGAAAGCATCATAAAATGATGAAGAGAGTTGATGAATTGAAGAAGGAAGTTGACATTCTGAAGAAGGAACGGGTACAGTGGGCAGAGTACAAGACACAGAAGGAGAGGATACTTAGGGCTGCCACCAAACATGGGCAATCAAGGAGTACTGTCAAGCTTCCACCTCCACCCAAATCCATCCTCTTGCAGCAGTCTGATTCACCTACTCAGTCTGAGTAGGACAGGTTCTAGCTCTATAACTCTTTGTGTACATATATCTATCTATCTTTAGCTATGCATGACCTGTTTAATGATGATGGTACAATCTTTGCTGTTTCAAAATGAAATTGCTATTTAGCTGGTTTYGGGTTTTCTTTCATGATCTATTGTCTTTTGTCCTCAACTCCATCATRCATGTTTGTCTTTGCTGTTTTTAAGACCTGAACTCTGTTATTGTCAAAWTTGYTGTTTTAAGAAGTTTCAATTTGCTGTTTTGAGTGTTACCTTTGTCACTTCTRCTTTGCCACAACAAAGTCTAGTAGCTCAGTTTTTATCTCATTTTAATTTGCTGTTTTAAACTTTGTTGTGGTATCTCTGTTGCTATTTGACTGTTTTGATTAAACAGATCTGCCATTCCTGACCTGTTGATTTGCTGTTACCTGCTGTTTTCCAAGTTGATTTGCTGTCTTGACCATAGTTTGTTTCCTATTATACTGTTTATTTGCTATTTTCATTTAAATTTGCTGTTTTTACTTTGATTTGCTGTTTTAACCACACAGTATGCTGGATGTGTATGCATAGTTACTATTTGCTGTTTAGATGAATAGCCAAGATAGATATGATGCTCAATCCTCTGTTTTGGTAAAACCAAGCCTGTTTGTTGCTATTTTTCTTTTTAGCATCTGCTGCTTCTAAGAGTGCTTTGTTGTTTTGTTTTGCTATTTTTAAAACTCCCTTGCTCATTTTAATTTGCTGTTTTGACATGGCTGCTACCTGTTTTGTTTTGTTGTTTTACACTATCTCATGATGTTTGTTTAGTTCTTTGCTGTTTTAAGTATCTTGCAGTCCTAGATATGCACCTTGATTAAGCTCTTTGCTGATTCCCATTTATTGTTTCTAGCTAGAATTTAAGTTTCATTCTACTGTTTGGACATTTGGTATTGCTATGCTTATAGCTTACAGTCCACTTTGTTGTTTTTAGACTTAGTTTTATGTTTGGTCTACTGTTTTCATATCTACTGTTTTAAGGATTTTCTTTCCATTTTGATTTGMTGCTTTCAAGGGTTAGATGTAGTATTGATGTTGTTGTTTTCAGCCTCATTTAGCCCTATGCTTGAGCTTCTTTG
>NC_037529.1:36612602-36642695 GCF_001531365.2 Cynara cardunculus var. scolymus
GTCACCTTTTTACTGAATCATTTGTTTAAAGTCTTAATCAACTGTTGCACCCTGTGCTTCTTTTTAAGATTGATATTTTCTTAGCTGATAATCAAATCTCCCCATTTTAGATAAATCAAATCTCTCGTTTCGCCTTCTGAAATTAGTTTTTATAAACTGGACCTTTTGAATTAACTTTACAAGCTATCTATGTGGGAACGATAAATCTGGTACTTTTTACCATTATTACTTGTTACGAGACGACAGTAGTTCGAGGTGTATACTTGTGCCGAGTTCTATTTTTGTGTTGGAATCTAAGGTTGAATAAACCGACGAGCAAAGAGCTATAATAATCACACATACAAATGTCACCTTATATCCAAAAGTACACATCTCCTTGATATGCCACCCTTATCCCATGGTACACCTCTTCTTGATATGCCAACCTTATTTCCTCATCAAAATATATGGATTAGTTCCAAGCGAAGACAGACCGAAGTCACAACCATCTTGATGAAACATCCTCCATTGTTTTAACCATCAAAATCTATAGATTAATTCCAAACGAAGACAGACCGAAGTCACAACCGTCTTGAAAGAATATCCTCTATAGTTTTTAACCAATAATGGTTTCAAAACAGTTTTATCTTCAAAACTTTGAAACTCATAAATCAACTGTTCTTTCAATATCATTTCCAAACTCAAAATCTCCTTTAAATCCTCAAAGTAGGATATCATCCACAACTGTTTTAAAGAAGAAAAAATCTTCTTTATTTTCCAAAACAATTTCCAAGACCAGATTCACAAAAACTCATTTTAAATTGTTAGAAACAGTTTCTGCCATTCTTCCTCCAAAATCAAATCATCAAAACCACATACTTCAAATAACATCATTTAGATGTTTTAATAGCAAAAACTAACCTTAATATGCACATATTTGCAGGTTCAAACACACAGCAATTCTTCAAATGAATACACATTCCTTAAATCGCTTTTAGGTAAATATCCTTCTCAAGAACAATCTTCACCGCCACACTCGCACGCTTTTTTTATCTCTAAGATCTTATCTTATCTTTATCTTCTTCATATATACTTTAAATCAAGGCGGTGTGTGTTTAATAAATATAAAACTTCTTTGGGCGGTGGGTTTTATTATTTTAAAACTTAACCTTTCTTAACCATGAAGGTTGCGTATCACATATTTTAATAATAGTTTCACATAAACATATTATCACATATGTGTCCACACATATTTTTATCATTCTCTTATATGTATGCACAGCATCGCATTATCACAGATATACACACGATCCATGCATTTTTTTTTTAAACATGCATGTCATCACGAATTTCACAAAATAACCACATAAAGTTACCTCAACCAATGTTGTCTGAAATTCTGGTCATCACATTATTTCACCCTCAAAAGAATTCCATCCGAGAATTCATTTAATCAAACAGCCAAGGGTATCGGGTTCTCATTTCAGATTCTAATTCCCATGTAGCTTCTGAACCCTTGTGGTAACACCATTGTACCTTTACCAACTGATTTCTTTGTTTATCAACACCCTAGTTTTTCGATCTGTCACAGCTTCTGGTGTTTCAATGAAATTCAATTTACTGTCCAGTTCAATTTCTGGAAGTCGTATTGCTAAATTTGGATCGGCCAAACACTTACGCAGATTTGACATGTGAAAGGTGTTGTGAATTAGGTTGAGCTCTTTCAGTAATTCTAGCTGATAAGTCACTAGCCCAACCCGTTTACAAATCTTGAACGGTCCAGTATACCTTGGACTAAGCTTACCTTTCTTCCCAAATCTCATAACACCTTTCCATGGAGATACTTTTAACATTACAAAGTCACCCACGTAGAATTCAATCGATTTTCGTCGCTTATCGGCATAGCTTTTCTGACGGTCCTAGGCTGTCTTGATTCTTGCACGAATTTGTTCAATATTTTCAAAATTTACTTGAACAATCTCAGGATCTGTCAGTTGTCTTTCACCTATCTCATTCCAACATAACATCGTTCGGCATTTTCATCCATACAATACCTCATACGGTGCAGCTTGGATACTGGAGTGATAGCTATTATTGTAAGCAAACTCTATCAATGGCAAGTGATCCACCCATGATCCCCCGAAGTCAATTACACAGGTTTTCAACATGTCTTCAAGAGTCTGGATGGTTCTTTCACTTTGTCCGTCCGTTTGAGGGTGATAGGTTGTACTTAGCCGAATTTGAGACCCCAAAGCTCTTTGTAAACTTTTGCAGAACTTTGAAATGAAACGACTATCTCTATTATAAATGATGGATAATGGAACTCCATATCTGGTTATGATTTCCTTGATGTAGATTTGAGCCAATTTTTTTCTAAAGAATAGGTTTCTCTTATTGGTAGGAAATGTCCGACAAATTACGATCCACTATTACCCAAATTGCATCATATCCTTTCGGGGTTCGGGGTAATTTCATGACAAAGTCCATCGTAATGTTATCCCATTTTTAGACTGGAATTTCCAAGGATTGCAGATTTCCATAGGGTCTTTGATGCTCTATCTTAAGTTGCAGACAGGTTAAGCATCGTTCCACGTATTTTGCTATGTCCCTTTTTAAGCCTGGCCACCAATAGAAAGGTTAAAATCTTTGTAGATTTTATTTGTACCTGGATGAATCAAGTAGCGAGACTTGTGACTTTTGTTTAAAATAGTTTCTCATGTATTCCCATAGCATGGTACCCAAATCCGTCCTTAGAAGCACAAAATTCATTCATCGTTTGATTCTAGGGTGGAAATCATTTTACCCAATCTTTCTGACTTCATAAGATCATCTTTGATAGCCTCTTTCTGACATTTCAAAAACTTTTGATGAAGATCGGGAGTTAATTTTATTCTCATTGCCACGGCTTTGATAGTTCCACTTTTTTCTTTTCTGCTTAAAGCTTCAGCTACCACATTGGCTTTTCTCGAGTGATAGAGGATTTCACAATCATAATCATTAACGAGTTCAATCCATCGATGTTGTCTCATATTTAATTCCTTCTGATTGAATAAGTGTTGTAAGCTCTTGTGATTGGTGTAAATCTGGCATTTAGTTCTCAAAATATAGTATCTCTATATTTTCAACGCAAAAACCACCGCTGCTTATTCCATATCATGAGTTGGATATTGCTTTTCATGATCCTTCAGTTGTTGGGATGCATATGATATGACTTTTCTTCTTTGCATCAAAACACAGCCCAAACCTAGCTTTGAAGCATCATTGTATACCACGAAATCTTCTGTTCCTTCGGGTAAAGATAATATCAGGGCGCTACAAAGATGATCTTTCAGTAACTGGAAAGTTTCTTGTTGTTCTTCTTCCCACTGAAATTTCATATTCTTCCGAGTCAATTTGGTCAATGGCACGGCTATTTTGGAAAAATCTTCAATAAATTTACGGTAGTAGCCTGCCAATCCCAAGAAACTTCGGACTACAGAAGGAGTCTTTGGTGCCTCCTATTTTTCGACTGCCTCAATTTTTGCTTGATCCACTTTTACCCCTACCTCTGATATAACATGCCCAAGGAAATGAACTTCCCTTAACCAAAATTCACATTTAGACAGCTTTGCGTACAACTTTTCTCTTTTCAAGAGCTCGAGTATCAATCAGAGATGTTCTGTGTGTTCCTCTTTGGTTTTAGAGTATATGAGAATATCGTCAATAAATACAATAATGAATTTATCAAGATATTCTTTACATACTCGATTCATTAAATCCATAAAGGTTGCAGGTGCATTAGTTAAACCGAATGGCATAACTAAGAATTCATGGTGTCCGTACTTGGTTCGGAAAGCTGTTTCGGCAATATCCCTTTCTTTAACTTTGAGCTGATGATAACCTGATCGTAAATCAATCTTTGAGAAGTAACTAGCTCCCACTAGTTGATCAAAGAAGTCATCATTTATCAAGCAAATCCTTTAACTGTGTAACCAATTCCTTTAGTTCTAACGGAGCTAAGCGATATGGCGCTTTGGCTACTGGTGTTGCTCTGGGTATCAGGTCGATCCCAAATTCAACTACTCTGTCTGGTGGTAACCGTATAAGTCTTGTGGAAAGATTTCAGGATATTCACTAACAATCGGAATCAATCCTTGCTTTCCCTTTTCCTTCTTTATATCAATTGGATAAGCTAAATAACCCTGACATTCCTTTTGAATACATTTTTGGGCTTTTAACACAGTTAACAGACTGGTATGATGATTTTGATGATCACCATAAATAACAACTGACCCTCTGTTTGGCAAGATCATTCTGATCATCTTTTTATCACAAACAATGTTGGCCTGATTTTTTGCCAACCAATCCATTCCTACTACTATATCGAATTCTTTCATCGTCATGGGAAACAGTCTGATTGGTAACTCACACCCCTCAATCATAATAGCATAGTTATCGAACACATAGTCCACAAATACTTGATCATTAGCAGTATTAACTACTAATTTATCGTCAAGTGGCACAAAATTCATGCAAGCATATAAATCAAAGGATGGTGATACAAACGAGAAGTTTGCACCCGAATCAAATAACACTTTAGCATATAGAGAATTCATGATGAATGTACCTATCACTACATCTGGTGTAGTTTCGGCTTCATGTTTGGTCATTTGAAAAGATCGACCACGCTCCTCACCTGGTCCTCCTCTACCCATACTTGGTCTTCCATGGGTACTCAAAGTATTGCTTCCCATGGTCAATTGTGGAGCTTTCAGTTGCGGGAAGTTAGGTCTAAGATGATCTGGTGAGTTGCAAATTAGAACATCTCTTAGTCATTGGGCAATTTCTTGACAAATGGCCTGCCTCACCACGCTGATAGCATTTTCTCGGGTCTGATTTACAATCACCCTAATGAATTTGATGACATCGAAGACAAGCTTTTTCACTAATTCTCTGAACAGGTCTGTTGCCATACTTCACAGACTTCGGCCCTTGGTATCCTGTCGATGGCCCTTCCTATGATCTTTTCTCTATTGTTTTCCCTTCCTCTTTCCTGTTCTTATTCCTCTATGTTACTTCTGTTGCATCAACTGTCAAAGAAAACGTAGTCGGATTCATGGCTATCCCAAACTCTCGAATGGATGGCTTCAATCCCCAAATGTATCTTTTTACCTTTTTTGATTCTATTGAGATATAATGTTCGGTAAATCGTGAATATTCAATGAACTTCTATGTATACTCTCGAACAGATCTGGTGTCTTGCCCTAGCTTCAAAAAGTCTTCTTCCAATTCTCTTATGGCGGCTTTAGGACAAAATTGTTCTTTGAATCTATTAACAAATTATGCCCATGACAAGGTCTGCAAAATGTCCGCTCTGGCTAATGATTCCACTTCCCACTAGAATAATGCATTGGATTTTAACACAGAGATGGCAAATCTGACTTTATCTGTTTCTGCGCATCTGATGGTATTGAACACAAATTCTAATTCTTTGGTCCAACACATGGCTTTGATGGGATCTCTTTCTCCAGAAAAGGTTGGTAGTTTACATGTTAGAAACATCTTGATATCTCCTTCTTTGTTATTTATAACTGGAACTGATGGTTTATTTCAACTCTGCCTGTTTCGATTCTGGCAGGTATCCCCATAATAGAAGTCAAAGCTTCTCTTAATTTTCCCATCTCTTCGGCCAACATATCTCTGGTCACATATTCAGGCTGAGGCATCTGTTCCTAATTAACATTTTCTGAATTGGATTCTCCATGGTCTGCATGGGTTTCTGTTTGGCAAGTTCTGCCTCTGTTTTTCCCTCTGCCTCTTCCTCTACTTCTGCCTCTACCTCTGCCCTCTGATGTACCAATGGGAGCAAGAACAGGGGAATCCTCTTCATCATTCTGCCCTCTGATGTACCATAACTCACATTGCATATAACATATAATTCATTCAGGGAAAAACATGTTTAATCCCACAAAGGTCCAAAGTACAAGAAACTATATTACAAAATACACAACCCAAAAATTCCAAAATACATGTTCTTGTACTACATAATAATTAACTTCAAAACACATCCACAGATTGATCTTCACATAGCTATGCATATAGGGAATCAATTCATATTTTCCCTTTTTCTTTACTAACATTATACTCTGTTGTTCCTGCAATACATATTTGAAACACAAAATGAGGGTTAGACCTGAAGGTCTAGTGAGATCCCTTTTTCCATGTAATTGCAGGGTGAAAATCACCAAAACATTATTAAAATCAATTATTTCACATAATGGAACATAACTCCATAATCTATTTAGTCCATCTGTCCTCTGGATCCAATAACCAGACATAAGAAAATATTTTTATAGGATAACCAGACCAGAGCTCCTCTGATTCTTCTACCAGAGCTTCTGGTTATACCAACCAAAGCTCCTCTCAAGTTAATCTTTATAAATTTACTAAGTTGAACACAAATAATTGATAAAATAGCTTTCCCAAGTATGAAAGTATACAATAAAAAGGTTTAAGTACGACCAAAAGCTCTGGTTAGCCTTTGGTTCTACTAACCAGAGCTTCTGGCTCAAAACTCATGACCAACTAGGGGCCTCTTGGTCCAACATGAAGACCAACCAGATCCCTTCTAGTTTGTCATTCTTTGTATGAAAAGTTTCTAAGTTAAAAGAAAATTATAAAATCTTTCGAACATCTTTTAAAACATAACTTTGACACAGAGCTCCTATCTAATAGATACAGAGCCTCTGGTTTAAATAAAACCTTTGTAAAGACTTGTATCAATATCAAACCATCATCCAGAACCCTCTGGTTCTATTGTGAGGATCAACCAAATCCCCTCTGGTTCCTTTCAAAGAACAACCAGATCCCTTCTGGTTCCTCATAAATCAAACACTTTGTTCCAAAAGCATAATTTATCCAAAACCATTGGCCATAAGCCAAGTTTTCCCCTTCTCAATAACATCAACACTATCATTTCTAATAAGAGCAACATTCCTGAATCCTCAAATCACAAAGATGTAAGAACTCAAATCTATTGCAATCTTAAGAGACATAATAGCAAGAGCTATAATAATCACACATACAAATGTCACCCTTATATCCAAATGTACACCTCTCCTTGATATGCCACCCTTATAACCGAAGGTACACCTCTCCTTGATATGCCACCCTTATCCTATAGTACACCTCTCCTTGATATACCACCCTTATTCCCTCATCAAAATTTATAGATTAGTCTCAAGCGAAGATAGACCGAAGTAACAACCGTCTTGATGAAACTTCCTCCATAGTTTTAACCATCAAAATCTATAGATTAATTCCAAACGAAGACAGACCGAAGTCACAACCATCTTGAAGGAATATCCTTTATAGTTTTTAACCAATAATGGTTTCAATACAGTTTTATCTTCAAAACTTTGAAACTCATAAATCAACTGTTCTTTCAATATCATTTCCAAACTCAAAATCTCCTTTAAATCCTTAAAGTAGGATATCATCCACAACTGTTTTAAAGAATCAAAAATCTTATTTATTTTCCAAAACAGTTTCCAAGACCAGATTCATAAAAACTCATTTTAAATTGTTAGAAACAGTTTCTACCATTCTTTCTCCAAAATCAAATCATCAAAACCACATACTTCAAATAACATCATTTTAAAGGTTTTAATAGTAAAAACTTACCTTAATATGCACAGATTTGCAGGTTCAAACACACAGCAATTCTTCAAATGAACACAAATTCCTTAAATCGCTTTTAGGCAAATATCCTTCTCAAGAACAATCTTCACCACCACACTCGCACGCTTTTCTCTCTAAGATTTCCCAAAAAGTAAGATAAGAGAAGGTCTTATCTTTATCTTCTTTATATATACTTTAAATCAAGGTGATGTGTGTTTAATAATATAAAACTCCTTTGGGCGGTGGGTTTTATTATTTTAAAACTTAACCTTTCTTAACCATGAAGGTTGCTTATGGCATATTTTAATAATAGTTTCACATAAACATATTATCACATATGCGCCCACAAATATTTTTATCATTTTCTTATACGTATGCACAGCATCGCATTTTCATAAATATACACACGATCCATGCATTTATTTAAATAACATGCATGTCATCACGTATTTCACAAAAAAACCACATAAATTTACCTCAACCAATGTTGTCTGAAATTTTGGTCATCACCTCAACATATGTGTGAAGACTGTTCAAGCCTCAATGAATGCTGAAGAGACCCTCAGTGTTATTCCAGCATTCAGTGATGAAATGAAGCTTGTTGTGCAAGATTATTTTTGTCTTGTCAACCCCATAACCTTTCTAGAGTATAGTACGGTACGTAACCGACTAGTTGACTCTATTACCCACCAACTCCCACGAAAGGATGTCTGCTCATGAAGAGGCTTTTGTACTATTCATTGTAGCAAAGGACAAGCTTTTCTTAAAAAGTTTGACGCGTGTTCAAACCCTACTACATTGCATTAAATGTGCATTTAATGCAATGGGTATAAATAGATGAATATTCTCTCCATGCAAACAATGTGCATATACACAAGAGATCACACACATCTAAGAACATTTACGCTTATCTTCGAGAAAGTTAGAATACCTCTCAAGTATTCTAAAAGTTCTTACCTAAGAAGAACTTACTTCCTTCTTTCTATTTCAGCAAATCTTTTCTCTTTGCTAAGATTATCTGTGAGTAAACTTAGATTATAGGTTATCTTTACCTTGTCTATTTTCACATACAATCTTGTAAAAATCTGTATTGATCTTTCTTTATCAATATATATTTTTAAATTTGAAAGTTCTTTGTGTTTGTATTCATCCCCCCCTTTTACAAACTGTTTCTATAAAACTCTTGTAAATCCAACCGGGATCAACAGTGTTATATGTATCTGTTTGTTTTTATACTCTAGGTAACAAGTAGATTTGCAAGCTTTTGTTGAAATATATTTATCTATTTGCAAAAGATGATTTTAACAGGTTTTGGTGATTTTCATCTTGTAATTACAAAGAAGGAATTTTCTTACTAGACCTTCGGTCTAACCCTCTTTTTGTATTTTAAAATATGCATTGCAGGTCCAGCGGGGTCAAGGGATAGTAACGGGAAGGGGAAAATGTAATTATTTTCCTAATGTGCTTATCTGTTGTTTTGAAGATCAATCTGTTGAGTGATGTATTTTGAGGATACATGTTGTTATACATGTGATAGTGCAAAAACATTCTTTTGAAATTTTTGAGTTGTAAATTCTGTATATAAGTTTCTTGTACTAGTGGGACCTTTGTGGTGTAAATTGTATTTCTTTTATATGAAGTACATGTTATATGCAAATGTGGAGGTTTAGGGTGTTACATTCTTTCTCTTAGACAGAGAGTAGTGAGAGAAATAACTTCTTGGGTAAGTTCTTAGTGAGGAAGATTGATAACTAAGAGGAGAACACTCAGCTATTTATACCCATTGCATTAAATGCGATTCAGAAGGTACAAAACACGTGTCAAGCTTTTGGAGGAAATCTTACCCTTTGCTACAATAAACAATCCTTTTGGTTGTATATGAGCAGTCCTCTTTCATAAAGTAGGTAAGTATTATAGAGTCAACAAAGTGGATTTGTACTGTACTATACTCTAAAAAGATATGAGTTTGTCCTTTGTGTGAGAGAGAACAAGACAAAACTAAGGATGGTGATTTGCCCCAACACGGTGGGGAACCCGGTTCACCCGACCCGAACAGAGACGGAGATTCCCCGGTAAAGCAGGTCCTGGGGCCAGGGCCGGGGATCCCCGATAGACTCAAACGGGGGTCAGGGTCGGGGGCCAAAGGATGCTACTCAAACCGGTGTCGGGGGATCCCCGATAGAATCAAACTAAGGGATATTCTCCATGGGGTTTGACCAGGGATTTACCGGGGTTTGACCGAGTTTTGACTGGAGATTGATAGAGGTTTGACCGGGGACGAGATGTTAATCCCCATACCCGCCGGGGACCAGGGTTGAGGTCGAGGGATGTTATTAAAAACCGGGGCAGGGCCAGGGATCAGAAAACCTGCCCCATCCCCATCCCGTTGCCATACCTAACAAAAAACAATCGTGCTTGGTAAGTTTTTTTTGATCGTTGAATACTGGGATGACGCTGAAAGGTCTCTTCAGTGTTTGCTGAAACTTGCGCAGACTTCACACATACGTAGACGAGCTTGTAATCACTGAATATCGCTTCAGATCACGAACTTGCTAGTCTCTAATCTTCAGCTTCTGTCTTTGACATTGCTGAACGATCTATGGTGTGAGTTTTGTCTTCTTGAAGTATAACAATTTCTGAACGAGTTACAATACACGTTTAGTGATCACTGAACAGACTCAGTGATGATCGTTGAAAATGAATGACAGAAATACTATAGTTTGATAGATAAAAGGGATCATCATTAAATTAATGAGAAAGAGGATCAACACCTTCAACAGTGCATTTGAGATGCCCAACGGTAATCCTTCAGATACTGTTGATGACCCCTCAGGTATATAACAAACATCCCTTTTTTTATTTGTTACTAACATTGAGCTCTCTTATGCTCAATGCTCTCCTATTTCTACGAGTCCAATGGAGAATGAACCCCTACTCAACGAGACTGAAGCCTATGACATGACTGGGATGTCACGTTGCTGCTGCCATTTAACCGTCCTCGACACGATGGATGAAGTGCAACAAGGAATGCCCTCCAAGGATGATCTAACTCATGGCCTCTCTGTTGTCCAAGCTGAGGTGTGTGAAGTCAAATAAACGCTAAACGCCATGAAAACGAAAGTCCAGCAAAGTTCTGATGTCGCTGCACTCTCCAACAAAGCTGAAGATGTTTAGGCCCAACTTACGAGGCATGGTGAGCTCATTGAATGGATCTTCCAACTTCTTCAGCAACCGGCACCTATCCATGAACCCTCCTGAAGCCATCGATGATGATGATTCTGATGATGTTGTGGTTACTGTTGTTGACCATGAAGACCTTCATCCTTCCACCTCTACGTTTTCAAATGGTGATGATGATGATGATGATGACGACGATGATGAGGAGGAGGACTCTGAACCTCAAATTCTAGATACAAGTACTGATCGTGGTGGTAATGATGATGATAATGACGATGATGATTTATGTGTCCAGATCATACCAAGATAGCCAGCAAAAGGAATATCCTTTAGTGAACCTGCTTCCCTGGGGGAGAAATCATTAGGGAACCAACACTCCTTAGGTAAAGAAAAAGGAGTGGCTGAAGAAAACCTTGCATTAATTCTTAGGTCAGTCAATTTAAGGATGCAGACACTTCCAGGTTTGTACCTCTTTTCTCAGAAACTAAACCTTCTACCCATATCCCTCTATGACTCTCTGCAACAACCCATCTTGGTCTCTCAACCCATCTCCCATCTTTTGAAATCCTAGAGAACGATGAAGATTAAGCCAACATCCTAATACCCAAGAAGTCATCTAGACAACCTGTGTGTTCAAAAATAAAAGAAGACTTGAGGATGGCTCAGTTAATAAGTCAACTAGACCAAACCAGAGTAAAAATTCCTTTTCGTACCTCTAGATGTGGTGAGCTTGACTTTCTTTCAGAAGCTGAACTTGAAGAATCCATATGTGCTTAAAAAGAGCTGAAGAGACTTCAGCAACAACTTAAAGACAACTTGGAGTTTGCCAAGACTCTAGTTGATCAGACACTTGTTGAAGAGAAATTGTCACAAAGTGATATGCTCAATGCTCAAGCCCAACTCTTAGCAGAAGCTGAACGAAAACGTCAACGAGTGTTGAAACTAAGGGATTGTGACCTCAACTGGTGCAGAGAAAGGACCAAAAAAAGAATGAGCCCTCACAAGATCTCAAAAGTCACTATCAGTGGTCGAATGAAAGATGGTGCTCTTATTATTTCAATGGTCATATTCCAAGAGAACAACGCTTTTGTCACTGAGTATCCCTTCTTCCTCAGTTAGTATGGTTTCTATGAATTACTTGAGATTTGACAAGCTATCCAAAAATCCAAATCCAAGCACAAGCCTTGCATTGAAAAAGTTCTTAACGAATTATTCAACAACGTGTCGAAGATCGTCGAGGTTCCTCTTGTGCCACAGAAGTCCTTTCGAAGACGAACCCTTTCTGATCTTGAAGATGGTGCATCCCGTAAGAACGAGCATGAAACAAAATTCTTAGTGAATAAACTCTTCAAGGATAGAAAGAAGCCAGATATCTCAATGTTGAATCTATCATTGCCTGAGAAGGGTCCTTATATACCCAACACAATACATGTGAAACCTGGATATGGACTTATGTAAATTGACTATGATGGTCAATACATGTTTCAGCGAGTATCTGAGTTCCATATCTGCCTAATAGATCATTTGGATATCTTCGAACTTGGATGAACGGAGACATTTATGGCGAGATGATAGACCTCAAGATTTGAAAGGAAATGCTTAGAAGAAAGATTCAAGGAGAAGATGTACCTGATTACATCAACTTCAGCAATCTAGATTAGTCAACCTTTTCAGTCTTGTAAATCTTGTATTTCTTTATGTTTTTTTCGGTGTATAACTTTTATGTTTTAAGCATACCAAAACCGACTGTAATTAGTTGTAATATTTTCCCTTGTAAAGTATTTTAATAAAATGATTGGTTCACTGAAAAAGATCCCTGAAAAAAGTAAATGGGACATGTACTTATGAGTACTATTTATTTTGTTACATTCGCTGACACCTTTATAATCAGTGAACATGCTTTCAGTATTCAGTTATTTATATTATGTAGGCTTATTCTTTCCTTGTAATCCTTTACAATTAAAGTAAATTTCCATAGTAAAATGTATCACTGACAAAGATCCCAAAACAGTTAAAAAGGATATGTATTTTACTAGTACATTTTCCTTACTGTAATACCTAAAGAACTTTATGTTGTTTTGTTATCATCAAATAGGGGGAGATTGTTGATCCTCTCTCTCAGTGATTTGATGATGATCATTTTTGTCTTACGAAGTGTACTATCTCTTTATTCAGCTTCAGCGATCATCACTAAGTATGTTCAGTGATCGCTGATGATGTATTATAATTCTCTCATAGACAAGTATTCTTCAGGAAGATAAAATTAACACCACAGACCCTTCAGCGATATCGAAATAAAAAAGTGGAAGACAGAAACAAGTAAGTTCGTGATCTAATGCAGTTTTTCAATGATAACAAGCTTGTCTACACAAGTGTGAAATTTACTCAAGATTCAACAAATACTGATGAGACCTTAGCGTTATTCAAGTGTCAGTGATCAAATGAATCTTGTTGAACAAGATTAGTTTTTGTCTTATCCTTCTACACCCAAAGGACAAACTCATACCTCTCAAAGTAAAGTACTGTACGGAGTCACTCTACTGTCTCCAAGCGTGAGTACCTACTTTGTGAAAGACTACTGTTCATATACAACCAAATACTGTATATATGTAACAAAGAATAAGCTCACCAATAGAAGCTTGCCATGTGTTTTGTATCTTCTGGCTTGCATTTAATGTAATGTCTACTCGACATGAATTAGAAGTTAATGAAACTTTTTACAGGAACCTTTCACAAAATTCCCAACTAATAGTAAAATTATCAACTAATCAGAATGCTTGATTATTAGACCATGGTATTTGATTCGGCAAATACATCATTATTGTATACTCTTTCATATATATGGCGCAACCCAATTCTTATTTTATTTTTTGAATAGAAATACCTAAAAATAACACAAATGCTAAGAAATTACCTCTTGACAGTGATATACGTTGTAAGTGATATATGTATTATTATAATTATATTATCTTATAATAAATACGTATACTATAAATATAATATAAAAAGTGGTGGACAAACAAAAGAAGAGGGGAAAATTTGTTGAGTAAATAGAACTTCTTCAATGAACTTATAAAAAAATCTTCTAATTAATAAGAACTCAACGGGACCTTCTCCCTCAAATTACACAAACAAAGAAGGGAATCCGTTGAGTCCTTACGCTTTCATGTCTACAATTCAATTCATCCGATTACTACAGGGAGGGTCGAGAAACTCAACGACACTATTTTGGGTATAGATAGCTGAGAAGTTCTTCCTTCTCAGTTATCTTCTCTAACCTCTCATCTCTGTCCAAGACAAGTTTCCTTGTCTTGAAGATCTTATTACCCAAGAAGATATTTCTCCATCTCAACCACTCTAACCAGTGAAGAGCACAAGACTTCTTAACCTTTTCTTTTAGCAATTCTTTTATTTTCTTGCTTTCTATAACTTGTATGTTTCTTTGATTATTTAGATAAGTTATGTATGTTATCTTTTTCGCAAACAATCTGTAAAAATCTATATTGATCTCCTTTATCAATATAAGTTTTTTAAAAGTGAAAGTTGTTGTGTTTATATTCATCCCCCCTTCTACAAACTATTACCTATAAACTCTTGTAGATCCGGCTGGGACCAACACATTGGGATCTCCCAAATCCAACTTACAACTAGGGAGTCTTTATCCCCTGCAAATTCAGTAAGATCGACTTATAAGCCTATGTATCCATTGCATTTTAGTCCAATATATATACATCATTCTAGGTATGTCCAACCATACCCATCATATAAACATTTGTGTATCGACAACCATCAAATGGGCAAAAAATTCATTTAACCAATAAAACCAAGACAATACCATATTCAATACATGGTTCTCAAACTCATCCGAAATTTGTAGTAATCCTCCCTAATGTATATAAAATCATTTCCACACATATTTATTCATGATGCATAAAGTCCCAAAATCCCAAATTTGACCTAGTTGTTCCAAAACCATCCAAATCTTTTAAGGAACTGAAATAAAGCGTTTTAACATGCATATGGTTTTACAAATGTGTAGATGAACACACAATACTAGGTCTTGGTGAAAACCTAGAAAATCAATGAAGCCTTAGAAAATGGAGAGAAACTTAGATGTTTGATTCCACACTTGAAGCTTCTTTCTGGACTCCTTTAATGCTCAAAAGCTCTTGAGAAATCCCTTAAACGATCTCTAAATCAAAATTTAATGAAGGGAGAGAGGAGGTATGGGGAGTAAATGAGGGAAGAGGGAGGTTGCAAGTGAAAAAATCTAGGTTGTAACATGTATAAGCAAATAGACGCTCCGGGGAACTTGGGTCACTTGGCCCCTAAGTCGCCTGGACCAAAAACCTCGTGCCTCACCAACCAGGCAGCATTAGCCCGCACCCACCTCATGTACCCAGGCGACCTCCTCTCGTGCGCTCTAAGGCGCCTCAAATGTGGCCTCGACCACTGTTTGATATTTCATGAGTTGCACAAATAAAGGAAAACAAAACAGTGGGTTAGGCGACCTTTTCCGCGGCTAAACGCTCGGAGCACTAGAATTTTTTAAATCTCCCCAATTTTTATTCTAAAACCAACAAAACATTGAAGGGTCATAATGGAGACATTAAACCAACCATTTCTTGCCATAACAAAAGAAATCTGATAAAACCCAATTGCATTCTAGCTTGAAATTAAATACAAAAGTTACGGGTGTTACATAAAAAGAATATGATGCTTTACATAAAATTGTTTTAAGAAACTTGTCAGGATGCCTAGAGACATCCTATCAACTTATTATTACATCATTTATATGGAACACACAATTGTTTAGTCCTGTGAATTTATTAGAACATTTGGACATAATAAGTCATCCTATAAAACCAATTTTGTTGTTGAGTCTATGTCATGGACGAAAATACTAAGAGGAGAGGTAACCAGTGAGTGTAGCATCAAGTCAAGTTGATAAATGAGTGGAATTCAATTCAAAGAGGGTAGGGAAGATCGTGGCATCAAGAGCCACATATCAAACACGAAATAGGTAGCAAGAGGTTGTACCTGATTTGTGAACATGGCCAAATACGATGAGACATGACTATAACATGTCGACTTTCATGTGCATATCTATACTATATTATAAAGTATTTGACAACAGCTTTTAAAATCATTGTTTACGCATGAAGTACTGTTTATTAATACATATTACTTAAATTTTAAGATTGCAAATAAACTGGCTCTATTTTTAAATTCATATAACTAACTACAGATTAACATAATCAGATATAGCATAAACATCTCATTTTAAATATAAAAAATCTAAAATATAATTAGGATAATCATTGAGTTCTAACATAATCATTATTTTCATAAAAAATTATATTATTAAGTCAAAAATAAATTACTTCGCTATTAGATCTAAATTAAATTATAATAAAAAATTAAATTAAAGAAATTGTAAGAAAAAAAAAAGTTTTTAAATAGTTAATTTGACATTAATATTCATGTGTTTTTTCAAAAATTTTATGAAATCTTCAAATTTTATTTTATTCAAAAGTAAAAACATTGTTTTTCTCAAAACCACATAAATAGTATTATATCAACAGAGATAAAAAATAAAACAAAACAAATTTATCTTATATTTAATTATGTATTTTGCTGTTGATATAATACCATTGCATTACACGAATGTCTTTCTATTAATTAATAATAATTGAGTGGATATTGGAGCGAATTTCACCATAAAAAAATAGGAATTCAAATTAGAAACAGTGGTTTGACTTTATCTATTTCTATGAATATTTAATGAATCAAAACTGTAATATGTTTGGTTTTTTTCAATTTCTATTTTATTCAAAAGTACCAACTCAAGACTCAATTGAGGTTGGAGTTCGGTCCATCCAAGGTGGGATTATTCTTGTTGACTGATTACATGTACACTTTTTGTGAGCGTCCTTGAGACGTTTGAAAATTGGAGTAAATTATGTTTTTGGTCCGGTGATTTATTAAAATTGTTGATTTTTAAAATTGTTGATTTTGTTCCTCTGATTTTAAAATTTTGATTTTCATCTCCGTGATTTGTAAAATTTCTATTTTCGTCCTTCAATCCAAAACACTACTTTTAGATATGAAGGACTAAAATATAAAAGAATTGTCAACCATAAGAATAAAAAAAAAAACAATAGATTTTAAATCATAAGAACGAAAAGGGTATATGAATTTTAAACTATAGGAACGAAAATTGTAATTTCAAAACCATAAGAACGAAAATAGAAATTTTCAACAAACCACAGGAACTAAAAATGTAATTTACGCTAAAGATTATTCACGTTGTCAGTCTTTTTTTCTTGTTCTTTTTTGGTCGTGCCAATATATTATATTTTATTCTACCTAAGTGGAAACTCAGGCCTTATAGACTTAAGGACTTGTTGCTTAATGGGCTGTATAAGCCTTATAGCTTATTTGCTCAGCTATATAAAGTTATTCGGTTGGGGCCTATTCGCTCAGCTGAAAAATGTCTCTCCTATGGCCTCAGCCATCAATATTTCCCCAATTACCCTTGATTTCTCCTCGCATCTTTTGCTTCTCTAGGCTTCTCCACCTGCTTCTCCATCGTTCTCTCTCGTTCTCCCCCTACTCGTCGTCGATCTCGTTCTCTCACTACTCAAAGCCATCATATTTCCCTCGCCACCGATCTCATTCTCTCCAACCACTTTAGTTCTCCAGTGGTCTCATTTTCTCCTGTATATATCGTTCTCCAATGGTCTCTTCTCCCATCTATATCGTTCTTCGGTGCTCTCGTTCTCTTTTGTCACTTTCGATCTCTCCTACTTGCTTCTCCATCTCCCGATCTCTTCATCAAATGTTCTTCATCTCTCAATGAATCTGATATATGTGTTTGTTTTTCTTTCTTTTTTGCTTTGTTTTTTGTTTCATTGCTTCTATTACAGTTCAAACACAACAGTGTGGGTTGTATTTGTTTCTTGTTCCTTTGATTTGGTAACATATTTTCTATTTGGGTTTGAGTTACAAACATTGTATTTGGGTTTTGATTATAAATCTTCAATCTTGTATGTGGGTTTTGGTTACAGCCAAGTGTGTCTGATCTAACTTTTAATTTTCAAGTTTATGGATTTTGTATGAATCAAAATTGATGGGTTTACATGTATGGAGGACAATGAAAAAGAAACTAGAATTCTTTTGCGGACGATGAAATATATATTGGTTGGAGATGATGAAGAAATTGAAATACTTTTTGTTTATGAAAAAAACAAATAACAAAGGTAAAATGGTCATATATATTTCGGAGTGTTTTATTTAGCACCACAACCAAACAACAATACATCTCTTATCATACAGACAACTTTATCAATACAGGTCTTAATAGAAAACGAATCGAACTACCTCTTAACTAGTCTTAAGTTAAATATCATAATTATCAAAGATAATTAAGAATGCTATCTTTCTATTGCCTTTTATCTGCTTTGTTTGATAAGGTAAAGTGATTTGGTTATTTTATGGTATCGATTATAGTATCTTTTTGTTTTAAATGGTTTTATTTATATTACATTAATATGTATTTTTTTTCGTAAGCTATATGAAGCAAAATTTACTGGTTCAAAAGAATTTGTATTGAAGTTAATTACAATTTTGATCAAGAAGTTTGACGTGACATTTTAAATTACGACATAAAAATGTGACAAGCCGAAGTTTTGTGAAATTAAGTACAAATAGTTAAACTCGATTCTAGAGTTAACATTGACGCTCATTTCTTGTATATATGTTATCAAATATTCTCATACGAGAGAATAATTTGTGCAAAATAAGCCAATAAACATCTTGTAATAGACGTCTATCGTAAAAGAATTAGGCATCAAGTTATTAACATACTATATTACGTCACATGGTTTGTCAAACGTGTAATGTCATTGGCTCTATATGTGCGAATAATGTCAGAGTATTAGGATGGTTTTATCAAATATTTAAAAAAGATCTGTAAAACAAATGTAAATAGTCAGATATTTTTTACAATTAAACATCTAAGAAACATATATGTTTTATGTTTTATACTACTATATTTTTAGAAAACAAATGTTAACAATCATATATCTTTTACATTTGAACATTTAAGAAACATGTCGATTCCCGTGAATCTACTCATTTAAATAACATCATTTATCATACCAAAACTATTTAAAAATAAAATAAAAAATAATATAATTTTTTTAATAATTATTAACATACTATAATTGTTGTTGATTTGATATTTTAATACAACAAAATAAATTTGCGTTGACTTCAAATGAGCAAGGAGAAATAATTTAAATAGGTAAAAGAAAGGATTTCTAGATTTAGTCAATATTTATCAAAAAAGGCTTCTTAAACCCGGTCGGGTTACCGGTCTGAAAAAACCAAAACCGTCCGGTCCATGTCTTTCTATATAAATGAGTCACCATTTTTATTTCTACAATCCCTTTTTAAGTCTCTATTTTTATATGTAATCAGAAAACCATCATCTTCATCACCGTCACAGCTTGAAGGGAAAAGGGTGCTGTACAACGGCGACATCTCATCTGCCGGCAACAAAAGTTTCAATCTTCGGTTATCTATCTGGGGTAATGGACTATTCGTTTCAATCTCTGAAGTTTTTTGGTTTCTTTTTCCCTTTCTGAACTCTAATAAATCGATTAGTTTCATTGTTGTCTATTTATTGTTATGTACTTTGTTCATTCTAATTCTAGTGATTCTTTTTTCACTGAGGTTTTTGAGCTACCAAAACCCTAATTTCATCGATGTTGCTCTAGTTCAGCATTTTATCTCGTCGATTATCTTATTATTTATGTTATATTTGAAAAATATGTCATTTTGCGCCTATTATTTTTTTAGGGTTTGGAAAAGAGGTTGCAATTTTGATTGGTATATTGTGGAATTCTGCTGCAATTAGGGTTTGTGATTGACAGAGGGACACATAAGGATTGAAGATAGGGTGTTTTTTGAAGGATAATGTGTATACTGTGTGTGATTCAGAAGTGGTCAAGAAAGGTTGCTACCATGCTACCATGGTTAGTAATTCCACTGATTGGACTGTGGTTGTTATCGCAATTCTTGCCACCTGCATTTCGTTTTGAAATCACCTCGCCGAGGCTGGCTTGCGTTTTAGTGCTTTTAGTTACCCTCTTCTGGTATGAAATTTTGATGCCGCAGCTGTCGTCTTGGCGGGCTCGTAGGAATGCTAGACTTAGGGAGAGAAAGAGGTTTGAAGCTATTGAAATGCAAAAGCTTAGAAAGACTGCGACTAGACGGTGCAGGAACTGTTTGACTCCATATCGAGATCAGAACCCTTCTGGGGGTAGGTTTATGTGTTCGTACTGTGGACATATTTCTAAGAGGCCGGTATTGGACTTGTCTGTACCTCCTGGCTTGGGGCGGCTTTCAAATTCTGGGATTTTAAAAGATTTGGTTGGGAAAGGTGGGAAGATGTTAAACGGGAAGGTGTGGTCTGATAATAATTGGATATGCGGTCAGGATTGGCTGGAGAATGGTGGTAACTGGGTTAATGGGTCTCTTTCTGGGAAGTCTAGCTACTGGAAGAAGAACAGTGGTGCCTTCTTTAGTGGTGGCACTGACCACTTCTTTTCTGAAAAATCATACTCCTTTCTTCTTGTTTTTATCTGCAAGAGTTTAGCTGCTATTTTCTTTGGCATTATGTGGCTTTGGGGAAAACTCTTTAGAGTTGTCTTGGCTGAAGATGATACTTCAGCAGACGATATTAGAGGTCTGGGTAAGAAGGGTGAGAATGGGGTAAATTGTAATGAGAGCAGAAGTGAGAAAGCTCGCAGGAAAGCAGAAGAGAAGAGACATGCTAGATTAGAGAGGGAGCAGTTGGAGGAAGAGGAAAGGAAACAAAGGGAAGAGGTTGCTAGGCTAGTGGAAGAACGTAGGAAGCTGAGAGATGAAAAAGTAGTGACTGAGAAGGACCAAGGTAAGGCGTCTCCGCAGGACATCGATGAAAAACGGGAGGCCCAAAGGAAGCGCCAAGAAAGAAAGAAGGAAAAAGACAGGGGGTCTAGTAAAAGCAACTCTGATGTAGATGAAATTGAAAAAAGAGCAGGTAAGGAAACTGAAAAGAACAGGAAGGGTGAGACTGATCGTCATGAACATCACAGATCTGGGACTGAAAGTTTGAGGTCCAACAAAACTGACACAGGCCATGGTTCAAAAGTAGTCGCAGCAAATAATCTTTACAAGGGAAGTGTTGGTGCAAAATACCTGGATCGAATGAGGGGTAACTTTTTTCCATCTTCTCGAACGCTTTCCGCTGGTGGTTTCTTTGGGAAAGGCACAAATGCAAATGCTAGCAACATACGAGAAAACAAATCTAGTGCTTCTTTGGATCATGTCCAGGTTACTGCCAACAAGAGAGATCTTTTTCAGCCTGAGCGTGCATATGGGAAATCAAATGCATATGCAGATGATCAAAACCACAGTCGTCCTGTAAGTGCTTTTGTTCTGATCTGGATCCTTATAATTAGCGGTTCCACCATATTCACTGTTTGTGAAGTTATCATACATACTGCATTTTCTAATGGCAAGTTCTTGGTGACCAAACTTACCAACGTTCCCTTTTGTGGAAAGAAAAGAGATTGTGAAAATGAAGGGGGAGATAGTATGTTCTGTAGATAGCAATCATCATATATTTGGTCATATGGTGGTTGCTAGCAGTTTTCCCTTTTTTATGTGGCTGTGGCCTATATGAACAAAATCACATTCAGCTGACAATCTAATACTAAAACACAATTTGATTGATTACTTTTTTCATGATCTCTTCATCAACATGCTTTTAAGTTTAGCTGCTTTTCATATTCCTAAGTGTTCTTAGACTATCAACAATATATTTAGTTGTCCATTACATAGAATGACCTGTGATGCATGTGATGTATGATTTGTGTAAGTTGACATCTATCTCATGCAGGCAATTTTTGAGTCCCAACCTTTTCCAGCCCCCAAAAGGTCATGGCAACAATTATTTACTCGGTCTTCAACTACTACTTTGCCCACTAGCACAAATGTCATAAGCAGACCAAATGGAAAATTACAAACAGAAGCTCAAAGTTCTATAGCATCTAGTTACCCAGCGACTGAAGGACTTGATAGTCCCATTACATCTGGATTGCCTTATCCTCCACCAAAATTTTCTTATGGGAACTGTACTAGTAGTACAGGTCTTCGGTTGCCATCTAATCCCATGCTCCCTCGAGTTGGAGAAGTTCCCACTGAGCTTCTACCCGAAGAATCAGACAATTTTGAAGACCCGTGTTATGTTCCTGATCCTGCATCCTTGATCGGGCCTGTCTCAGAGTCGCTTGAGAATTTTCAGCTAGACCTTGGCTTTGTACCTGATTTAGGGTTTGAAAAGCCATGTCCTATAAAGCATATGCCTGGCTTGTCTGAAGTCAATAGACCATCACCAATTGAGGCTCCTATGTCACGGCTGTGGTTTTCTGATGAGATGCGTGCCAATTCTTTTCTTTTTCCAAGCACTCAAAAGATTCAGGATAAGACAATTTTTCCACTGGAGGACCATGATACTGCAAATGAGAAGGGATGGCAGATGTGGAATAGTTCTCCTCTTTGTCAGGATACGCTTGGCTTAGTTGGTGGGCCTTCAACTTGGTATTTACCTCCAGAGCTGAGTGGATTAAATAATGAAGGAGTAGTTCAATTGCAACCTCAAAAAACTATGGCTTCAATGTTAAGAAAAGAGGACCATGTCCCATCCAACACAAACTCTCAACAGGAACTTCGCCAAAATGTGGGAACAAGTAATGCTTTTATGCATGCTACTAGTGATGATCCATGGGCATTAAGAACTTCGTATGGGTCTATGTCAAGCAACAACCATTTATCATTAAACCTGCAGGAGGGAACTACTCATAATGAAATGGTTTATGGGGTTCCCAATGGATCTGCAGCTAACCATCAGTTTCAGCTGTCTCATGGAAGTGTCTGGGCCAAGTAAGCATCTTAATTATGATATCTCATGCATTGAATTGACAGATTTGAAATATGTTGCAAGAAAACTTGGATGTTTTGAAAATGCATGGTGTTATGTTTTTTATTTGTGGTATGATACATTGTTTGATAGACCATGGCTTCTTCTAACTCATTATGTTGGACATGCTGAAAATAAAACATCTGCTATCCTTTCCTTCTCCACCATGTGAAAACTTTTTCAACTCCTGATGGCTTGTATTTGTATAATAAGTTGATGTCATGGAAAGGCACATGCAATTTGTATAAAAAAGGTCAAAGGTTGAGCTAACGGATCATGGTCAAATACGAGCTTTGTCTTCTTGTATATATGTGAAATTTCTATTGGTTTAAAGGAATTACTAGATATGTGTGAATAACCCCTGGGAGGTAGAGGAAGAGTTGGAAGAGATGATTGTGTCATAAGTATACACATTTTGGATTAGTTTGGTGAAGATGGAAGAACAGATTTTGTCAATGGCCAGAACTAATTGATACTCTTTCTATCCTCTCACCTATGACATACATAATCTCTCTGTGTCCCACTTTTTGATAAATGGAGTAGCAAGTATAAATCTGATATATGATCTTTCTTAAGCAGTATACTGGTATAGAATGTACTCATTTTAGTCTAGATTTGTAATATCGCTACATATGCTGATATTTTTTTCTGCGATTCAGGCCTTGTGCCTTATGCTATAGTTTGCAAATACTATATACAAAATTAATGTTATTTTCATATGATGCTAATGATTGGTATGAAGAACGGTTTGCTGTATGTATACAAGTACTCTTAGCACGTGATTAGTCTCATTTAGCATGTGGTTAGTTGGGGGTAGTCTCGTTTATCCCGTGGTACATCTAATACTCGAGTGCAGAAAGTTAAATACATACTATATGTACCGCAAATGTTGCGAAATACTATAAAAGTAGGGATACGTAATACAAAATAAGTGTCAAGTAAAGAAGGGTAATTAATTTAAAACAAATTCATAAAAAAGTACTTATTGCTAAAATATATATAGAATGAATTAATTTAAGTAACCAAATTAATTAAAATTCTAATTTCTTTCTTAATAATAAATACAACAATGAAAGATAAACATACAATATGGTTGGTCAACCTTACAAATGGAAGTAAATTATTTGCTGACAACTTTTTATAAGTTATGTAGGAATGAAATGGTATTAAAGATAAGAAGAAAACAAAAGAAAGGATATGTTTGAATATTTGCTTGGGGTCGTAGAGTAGCAACATAAAATGTTTAATATCAAATAGGAGTAAGTAAGAGTTTAATGAGCACAATATCTGCAGGATAACTAGAAGGGTTGTTGAGGATTATATGTAGGGAGCGATTGATGAGGATGCTGATTGCATTTATAATATAAAAGTAGAGCGAATGAAGTTGTGATACACATAAAACCCTGTTGAAGTTGAATGGCAAGTTTAGAAGAAACGAGTGAGGCTTACAATGCTCCTAGAGAAGAGAGGTAGGAACAGAAGTTGTATAAACAAGTCTATATAGAACCAAAATCAGGTTAGGAAGACATTAGAAAGCTTATAAGTTGGGTAATTAATTTGTAACCCTAAACATATAGAAGCCAAAACATATCTAAGGACCAATAACTATTAAGTCATGCACCAATTTTACAAAAAAAATGATGGTTAACCAATTTGACTAATATTTGTTTGAAATATCGGACTAAAAGAACATTTCAGTGCTGGTTCTTCATCTGCCGTGCCAAAATGTTTCTGTTCAGCCTGGCACAATAGATTCCCGTGAAAGATTTTTTACTAGAATTGTTCTGCAGAAGAAAAATAAATATATTTTTCAAATGGTAAAGTTTTCAATGTTAAATCGACGAAGGACCTATAGTAAGCTGTCTTTTTCGTAAGTAACCCTGTATTTTCTTATAAACCCATGTTGATGAATCACTTTCAAGATAGTCGCTTGATTTTTCACTTTTAAACTTTCATTACAAGATCTTAGTCATAAAAGATATTGCTAAATAATTAATAATGCTAATTATTCAGGAGTATCACAAGGATAAAAACTACTATTTAGTGTTTTTGTTTTGGGTATGTTCCATGCTTCTTTCGGATATTACTCTTTGTTGCTTCTATGTGTCGTTTGCTCTTTTTTTCTTTTTTTTTGTGAATTACTGCAGATTTAATTCTCTTGTTTCTTATTTCGGTTTTTTTCTGTGGGACAGAAAAGAGAAGGGTGGTCCAGTTTCTGTTGAAGGCATAGGAACCACATCGACCATGATTACTCCTGTTGGTGGGCTATACTCCAACCCAGATGTACAGTCACTTTGGTCATATGAATGATTTGAGAAAAGAAAAAGAAGGAAAAAAAAATTAAAATAGAAAACAGACTCTAATATACCTTCTGTTCTGAAGAGGAAAGTTTAGAATACTAAATGCCTAGTAATATTTTCTTTCTTTACAGGGCATTTTTACTTTGGCTCTAATAGCAATCAATACAAATGCATGCATGCACAGGTACTGCCATCTGACCTTTTTTATTCAGGGTTCATGGAAACAGTCACAATACCATTTGGAATTTTGGAATAGAAGCAAGGTCTGTGTACATCCTACACCTCAACCTACCTCTATGTGAGGTAGGACATACTATGTTTGGTTTTCTTTTCCCTATTTGGGTTCTTGTTATGTTTTTAGCTCCCGCCAATGGAAAAGCTCCGCCTTTTAGGTTGGTTGGGCTAGTCTCCAGTCACGTCTTTAGAAATTGAGCTAGTATCCTTTGGTCATGTTTTGAATAAGGTTTAGTTATGTTGGAGTTACTCGTGATTGCTTCTCATGTGCGTCTAGCATGCTCACGGACGAGAGTGAGATAGGTGGGTGAAAGAATTGTGGAAGGTTCCAAGGTTTTAATTTGATGTGGTTTAATAATTTACCAATCTTGTCCCATTTCTCTGAATTTGATGGGACATTTTTGTCTCATCCCGTCTCTTGTCCTGGTCTAACGTCATGTGAAACGTGGGATACAAGTTTTTTCTCCGGTAATGTCATGTCTTGTTCTGCCTACCAAATACACCCTAAATGATTGTACAACATTACAGGAGAAACCATACACTTGGATCTTAGTGTAACCGATGTTTTCCTCTTATATGATGGTATAGGTGCAACCTGATTGGTACATACCAATAGTCAAATTGTCTTGTGGCAGTAACTATGATTTACTGACCCCCTGAATAATCGACTCGTTTACCAAGCAGAGTCTTGCGAACTCTTCCTTCTTTGGGTTCAATTACATTTGAAAGCGACTTGTAAACTCTATTATGATCATCCCTCATTGGTTGTTCGCATATTCCAATTAAGCAAATTGCATGAAAGTGTTTCATCTTAGACATTTAGATACCTAGTTTAGATCTTATAATGAATGAAAAATATAACATACTTTTGTCTGATCTATATTTTTGTATTATGTACTTTAATCTGAATGTTGGTTTGAAAAGCAAGTTACACAATTGGAATCAAACTCAATTACGTTGTATTTTATGCAATTTGCCCTTAGTTTTTTAGAGAAGTCATCATCGGTGTCTTTGGTGGAAAGGCCTAGGAACAGAAAAGCCGGGCGTTGGTCAATTTAAGCGGTTAATTTTTTTTATGAGGAAGGGTACGACATTCATGATCTTAAAAAATGACATTCACAAACACACAAAACACTAGTTTTACAATGCCCCAAAATTCAGTCAAATCCAAACACCAAAATGGCAACAAAAGGATCTATGTCATCTTCTTCTTCTTCTTCTTTGTGCTTGATTTCGCCACAAGAGACGACATCCCACCAAACCCGAACTTCATTCTCTTTGCCGGAACTCCTTTCTCACCACCACCACCTCTTTTCTCCCTGCTACCACCTTTGCTAAGAATTTGTGCCAACGAAACCTTCCATTTTATACGACTCTTCTCCGACCGCTCTTCTGCCATGACCAGTTTCCTGCTTAGTATCTGCCCTATCGACATTGTCGGAACCGACACCAACATTTTGCAACCAGAATACGATTCGTTGGTGGCAAATAGGTTAGCCTTGTGTCTAGCAGCCTCGACTCGACCCAAAACTTCTTCAAGAACCCTCGTGCAATGCTTTACATCTTCGGTTGCTTCCTCTACTCTCTTCAAGATCTCGCTTTTTGATAACTCAACGTCATCAACTTGAATCCTAGTTGCGTTGTTTCGATCATCAGAAGGGTGTGTGTTGATTTGGGCCTCTTTTTGTAGCTTCGCTTTTAGTTCTTCGAATCTAGTTTTCATTGCTAAGATTTCTTTCATGATTTCGATTGTTTCTCGTTCTTCTGGTGTCGGATTGTTTGGTAGTTGTGTCGTCGCTTGATCCTCTGCCTTTATCGCATCTTGATCGATGGTCTGCAATCCAAATGGAAAAAGAACATGATGAATGAAAGATGAAACTGGCGACAATTCAAACCATTTGTATATTATATGGACGGAATGGAATTGGATTCTGTTGGAGAGAGAGAGACCTGGAAATGGGGTTTCCAGAAGCCGATTCCACCGAATCGGGTGACGGCCTCCATGACCGACTGAAAAGGCGACGACGTGTCCACCTCCGCCATACCATTACCGTTAACGTTACTAGTATTCTCTTTGACCTCATTAAATGCCATGGCAGTGAGAGAATTTGAAAATGAAGAAGAAAAGCACCTAAAATAATGGTGATGTAACGGTTGGATTGTGAAACCCCACCTTGCTGTTTTTGTTCTCATCATTTCTCAGTATAATTATACAAAGAGGAGGGAAACATTTTGGAATTTTCTCCATCTTCTTCGCCACATGGCTACTATCAACCTAACTTCATTTATCAAATGTTTATCCGGATAAGTTTTTATCATATCACATTATCTTACCAGACATTACTAAATACATCTGGTAGAATTTTTTTTTGATTAATCACAAAACCATGAAACACTTCACAAATTATAAGAATAATAGATTGATTGTCAAACAATAGTAAAATATTTTATGTAGAAGCAAAATTAGATAATAATAATCAACAAAAACAATTAGAACAACATAACCAAAGAGCAATAGTCAATAGAAGCAGAAATTGATAAAAATATCCAACAAAAATATATAGCAATAGCAAACATATGATCTTAACGTTGAATTGTTGAAGTGCGAAAACAATCAATCATATAGAGATATCAATAACCAATATTATTGGACCTTGTTGAAGATAAAAAAAAAAGTTGAGTGACAAGAAACAATAACATATAATAAATGATCAATTAATTTTATTTTTTTTATTCTCCAATGTAATTAGTTGTTATATTTTTTAGCCCTTATTATCTACTAAATTCTTTTTGCCACATATTATATGGTACAATTTTTTGGGTTTCTTTAATTTATTAAATTCTTTTAAACTACTATTGTATTTTAAGAGAAATTATTGGGCCCCTGATATTTTTAGGCTCTGGGCGTGCGCCCGTGCCGCCCTCCCCCAAGGACGGCCCTGATACGACCACATTCTAATTTCTTGTTATTACAATATAAAATTACACAATGTTCCACAAATCCTAAAAAAGGACACGAACAACCTTCCTTTTCCTTGTAGCGTCAAGAGTTCTTTTTACGGTTTGTGGGACAAGGTTGGGTTATGTAAGATTGGGAATTAAAGTGGGAAACATAAAAAATGATCTTCATTTTTGAATACATATTAAGATGAGATGCACCATATCAGTTTACGTATCAAGCATGATTCATGGATGGGTTTGAGCTCATCACCGCATTCTCAAAACTCATTTTGCGAAGGAAAAGGGAGGGAAAGTGGAAAAAACTCGTGTTCTCAAAATTGTTTTAGGAGAGAAAGGAAAGAAAACGGAAGAAAATTAATGATTAGCTTCCTTCCAAAACTTTCCCCCCAGATGTGGGAGGAAAGAGAAGAAAGGAAATTAAAGGGGGTTGATATCCCCACCCCCCTACATCACTTTTCACCCCCTCCTCCTCACACCAACCCTCACTCTCACCCTCACAACTTTCCCTCACTCTCACCCTCACAACTTTCCCTCACTCTCACCCTCACATACTCACCCCCTACCCCTCACATGCACCCATAGGAGGGGGTGGGGTTAGAAAAACCCAAATTAAAATCATTTAAATATTTGTTCAAATTACAAAACTATCCGATCTTTCATTCTAATTGATATGATTTTAAAGGATATATTAGTAAAAATTACATATTTTCTTTCATTTCTCTCTTGTTCAAAATATGAAGAAAAAAAAATCTTTTCTTTTCCTTCATTTTCTTTCCCTTTCAGAACAAATTAAAAATCTTTTGTTCTTTTCCTTTTCTTTTCTCTCCTTTGCTTTTCTCACCAAATTTAGGTACAACAATGTAAAAGTAATCAAAGATGAAGATCTCTTCTTATACTTATCACCTTTAACTATTCTTCTCATACAACCATTCACATTTGTATATATTTGTTTAGATGGGTATAATTTGAAAAAGTTTTTAGGGGCCGTTTACTGAACACTTACCCGGTAAGCGTTTACCAGTAAAATTTAACATTATCATTAACATCTTATTTTAGTTGAGCAAAAAAAGAAGGAAAATAGAATTTAAATATTTTTATCAATTGTTCGACTTGTGAATTTTTCAAATTACCTAATAAGAAGTACTTAAATTTAAGTATTCTCTTATCTATCTATAATAAAGATAAATATGATTTATTTCCTCAGTAAATTATACATTTCTTGTACTTAATTTTATACTAATGAAAAACATTTATTGAATTTATTTTCGTACTTACTAAGGGTCACTACAAGAAAAGTGAACTATGACGATGTGCCTTTTAGCGATTACATGTTTCCGGCACAAATAATAATGACGACATGTTGTTATATACTATTTCTGATGATAAATGGACTTTTAGCGACGACAAAAGTTGTTGCTAAAAGCCTTCTTTCTTGTAGTGGGCCCTGTTTTTATGTTCGTCCAGAACCCATAAAATGTCAGAAACGGACCTAGGTCGTATAGGTTAATAACCCATCAACTTCGCTTGAGCACGTTCTTTGTTTTCAATGATTTTTTTTTACCGTGTGCCATCTAATATATAGATAACTAGTGTTTGACATCGTGCGTTGCGCGATGACGATAAATTTTTAAAAATTATTGAAGTTAGCTAAATGAATCGATGATCACATTTATATATTAAATTAATAAGAATCAATATTACCTTTGATATATGAATCTACCCACCTCATTTTGATTATCCATATATTTTATA
>NC_037529.1:36642795-36644982 GCF_001531365.2 Cynara cardunculus var. scolymus
TGACATGTCTCCAAGTAAAGATTGAACACCAGCACTCTTATGGTAAGTTGCAATCTTTAGAAATTCCAGTTTGGAAATGGGATCATATCACTATGGATTTCATAACCAAATTGCCGAGAACATCGAAAGGGTATGATGCTATATGGGTGATAGTAGATCGGTTATCTAAATCTGCACACTTATTACCTATGAAAGAGTCATATTCAATGGAGAGGTTAGCAAAATTATACATTGATGAGGTAGTGACACGACATGGTGTTCCTCTATCAATTATTTCTAATAGAGATAGTCGGTTCACTTCTATGTTTTGGAAGAGCTTTCAAAGAGAAATGGGTTCACAAATTAAGCTAAGTACATCTTATTACCCTCAGACTGATTGACAAAGTGAACGAACTATCCAAACGTTAGAAGATATGTTGAGAGCATGTGTCATTGATTTTGGAGGGTCATGGGATAGTCATTTGGTTTTGGTGGAATTTGCGTACAACAATAGTTACCATTCAAGTATTCAGGCAGCACCTTTTGAGATTTTGTACGGACGCAAATGTCGAACTCCTATATGTTGGAACGAAATAGCTGAGAAACAGTTAGCTGGACCTGAATTGGTTCAGCAAACTGCAGATAAAATTGAAGTAATAYGGGAACGAATGAAAGCGGCACAAGATAGACAAAGAAGTTATGCAGATAAACGTCGGAAGCCGATTGAGTTTCAAGTAGGTGATAGAGTAATGTTGAAAGTATCACCTTGGAAATGAATAGTACGTTTTGGTAAGAAGGGAAAGTTAAGTCCAAGGTACATTGGACGATTCCTTATTATTGGAAGGGTTAGGGAAGTGGCCTACAAATTAGAACTTCCTTTGGAACTAAGTGGAATTCATGACACGTTTCATGTGTCAAATTTGAGGAAGTGTTTAATAAGTCCAGATGTAGCAGTACCATTAACTGAAATTAAGGTAGATGAGAGATTATATTTTGAAGAAACCCCTGAACAGATTACTGACTATAAAGTAAAGAAGTTGCGAAACAAAGAAATTGGGTTAGTAAAGGTTGAGTGGCGTTATCATAAGGGACCAGACACCACCTGGGAATCAGAGTCTGAGATGCAGATGAAATATCCCTACCTTTTTGCTTAAATGGAATTCTGGGACGAAATTCTTTTAAGGAGGGAATGTTGTAATATTCGGGTTATTTTATTAGATTCAATAATTTAAATCTTTATGTTTATATGAATATTTTATGTAGAAGTGTGTGGGTGTGGGTGACGTAGTTATGTTAGCCGRCCTTTGAGGGGCGGCCTATGTTTATCTGAATATTTTATGTAGAAGTGTGTGGGTGTGGGTGACGTAGTTATGTTACCCGACCTTTGTGGGGCGGCCTATGTTTATCTGAATATTTTATGTAGAAGTGTGTGGGTGTGGGTGACATAGTTATGTTAACCGACCTTTAAGGGGCGGTCATACACTTACTATAAAGAGCAAGTGTGTGTGAAAGAAAAAGAAGCTTAGCACACCTTTGAAACACTTTCTATATTAGGAATGACTCCTTGGAGAATCATACGGATTGGCAGAAAAAGAAGAAGAGAATTCATAGCTAGGATATATGATTTCTAAGGTGAGTGTATTAAAGCTTTGAGTATAAATTGTTTACATACAATTTAGTAGTATTTGGAACTGGTCATTATGAATATAATATGTATGTGGATTATCTGTATATGGACAATAAACTGTTCAAGTGTTGTCCTGACTTAATTATAAGTCTGGTTAGTTAAACCAGAGGCTCTGGTTGTGAAACCAAAAGCTCTGGAAGAGAGACCAGAGGGGCTCTAGTAGAGAGACCAGAGGGGCTCTGGTCGAGTATGTTGAAATATATTACAAGTCTGGTTAGTTAAACCAGAGGCTCTGGTCGTAAAACCAGAAGCTCTGGAAGAAAGACCAGAGGGGCTCTGGTAGAGAGACCAGAGGGGCTCTGGTCGAGTATGTTCAAATATATATTCTAAGTATGGTTTGGAACCAGAGGCTCTGGTTGTGAAACCAGAAGCTCTAGAAGAGAGACCAGAGGGGATCTAGTAGAGAGACCAGAGGGGCTCTGGTCGAGGATGTTAAAATATATTCTGTCTGATTAGTTCAACCAGCGGCTCTGGTCGTGAAGACCAGAAGCTCTGGAAGAGAGACCAGAGGGGCTCTGGTC
>NC_037529.1:36645337-36660811 GCF_001531365.2 Cynara cardunculus var. scolymus
TTTGTTTGAGATTTATACACTCACTAGACCTTTTAGTCTAACGCTCAGTTGTTGGACTAACCGGTTTTGCAGATCATCATACCTCACAGGATAAAGGAAAGGGAAAAGTTTAGTGTTGATGGCATTTTGTTTACTCATATATGTATTAAAGAAAATTTTTATTAGTCCATGTCTTGTAACAATACTATTTTTAGTATTATGAGTTTGATGATGTGAATTATCTGTACATACGCTATATGGGTTGTTACACAAAATAAAGTTGATATTATAAAAGTCCAAATTAAATAAAAAAAATTATTCTGATGTCCAAATAATTTTACAAAAATTTGGAATTTTGACTTAATACTGATATTTTATCAGTATTTGACAATTATATTTATGTTTTACTTTATATTGGCCTTATTTTAATAAAAATTAAAAAAAAAAACTAGTACGGACTTGGGCTCTAATAAGGCTAGCCCATTTTCTTTCTTTAAACCCACATATAAATACTCCATATTCTTTGAAAACTCTCATTTTTCATTCTCATTTTTCATCCTCATTTTGCAAAAACCTTTCCTCTCGCTAACCTCTCTCTCTAAACCATACCTTTCCAGCCGATTTCATCTTCAAACATCATTAAAAATCTGTCAATCTTGAAGAATATTCAAGATTTCAAGCAAAAGGTAATAGACTAGTTATCTTACCTTTGTATAATAACAAAGATTCTCATTTTCTACACCTTCTTCTTGACTTTGTAATTAAATTTCTGGAGAATTCAAAAGCGGAGATTAAAAATCAAAGACATGAAAATGTCTTCAAAATGATGATAATCTATGATCCACGAACTTAGAACTCAATGAAAGTAGGATAAAACCTCATTGCATGTGGAAATTAATCATTAAAAGATGTATTTTGAAAAATGACAGATTCAATTAGCACTTGTGTTGACTGTATCTTTCAAAATAAAAGTCCAAATATTCTGATTTTTCTTCTAAAACGTACTTTGATGAGTTATCTTTCTAATGCAACTGGTCTCACTCAAAAATATTATGTTTTGAGCCTTCAAGTTCTTGATACAAGATTATGGTCCAAAAAGGGCATTGTTGACAGAATATTACATGCATTTTAAAACGTTTATATTTTCTTCAAAACTCAATAAAAATGGGTGATTCTTTTTCTGGAAGTTAGCCTTATGTGTTAGATTTAAAATAAAGTTAAAATTACTGAAAAATGATGAGTTTAGACCCCCCAAATGGCCCTCACTCGAAGAGTGTACAATCTGTCTTGGGGACTATGTCACTCAAAGTTGTAGGGTAATAATGAGTGCCTTAAACCCATCCAAAATTCTTGATATTCAGGAAAAATATGTTTAACTCATTAGTATTGATGATATAAAAATTTGGACTCAAAAATAGTTATGGAAGGTTCCTTTTGATAATGATATGGGAGACCAAAAAATTTCCAGGAATAGAATTTATATTATGTCCAAGTGTTTCTTCATGTGTTGAAGACTTGGATATAAAATATTGGACTATTTCAAAGAGAAAATGACATAAGTATCAACTTTAAATCATGAAAACTCAATGGCATTACATAAGACATACTTAACTTTATCTYTATCGAGAACCTATAGGTGATCTAATTTCTGGATGTTGGACTGTTTAGGAAAGTCTAGGGTGGACGATTAGAGCTTCAAGCATTGTCAAGCTCTTGGATATTCAAAACAGCAAACAAGTGAGTATTCACGGCCCACTTTTAATGCTTTTGTTTATTTAAACTGGGGGAAAAGCATGAAGTTATGCAAACTATATTGTTTATTTATAAAAATGTTGGACTAAAGAACTGTTTAGTCAAGATTTGTTTATGTCATGAAATATTGACTGTTTTGCACTATGATATAAATGATAAATTGATGTACTTGAAAGTATATTTCCAAATAAAGTCCCCGTCCCTAAATGCTACTTGTTAACTTGGGCATGTCACCGAGCCGTGGTATTTTTGGATAGCCGCTATTGTGTTGACAGTCCCACCAGAAAGGGGTGCACATTACCTACGTTTTATTTGTCAAATCATGTGGAATTTGGACCACCGCTGAATTAGTATTGCTATGAACTGTGGGACCTAAGTGAGTATATGGGCTACTTATGGTCGTTCGTAAAATAATGGGGCACATTGGTCAGGAAAGGCTTAGTAGCGTCTCAAGTTTTACACATCGTTATAGATTTACATTTATCGTGTGCAAGTTCATGTATTAGTTTGCAAGAAATGATTTATGCATTGTTAGTAGTTTTGTGCATATGAAAACTTGTGAACTCACCAACTCCTTGTAGTTGACGTTATTTCATGTTTCATGCTTTTGAGGAAATAAGTAAAGAAGTGAAGTTTTTGGAGCATATTTGTAACAACAATGATTTTGTGTATTTTGTAAACTTTGTTTTGAAGTATTCAAACACCAACTTGGTTATGGATGTAATCTTGTAAAACTTATGGTGTTATTTATTATCTGTTGCTGTGACACGCTTAGCTGTTACATCTCGTGTTCCCGCTTTAACGGGGTGTGACACTTTCCTTTTTGCTTTTTTATCAGAGAGCTTCTATTGTAGTTTTGCAAAATCTTTGGTTAAGATAGAGATGCTTTGCTCCAGTTCAGAATATGAACTGCCTGAAGTAGAGCATACCTGAGAGTCGGAGCTAGATCCAGACTCCTATGCGTCGTGATCAACAGCCATGCCACAAAAGTAGGCTTGTTCCTCTTCGTCTGAGGTAGAGTCAAAGACCCAGTTTTCTTGTTCGGCCATTAGACTCCTCTGAGTCTGTTGTACTTATACTTATTCTTGTAGTACAACTCATCTTTAACCAGAGGGCCTTTACACTCTTTAGAGTAGTGGCCCATCCTTCCGCATCTAAAGCATCGGATTGCATGCTTCTTCTTCTCAGGTTGTTCTTCCTCCTTCTTCATCAATTGAGAAAGAGGGTTCCTTGGCTCAAAACTTCTGCCTTTCTCTCTATCACTTCTGGTTCCTCACTTATCAAATGCTCTTTTTCCAAACTTCCTTTGAAATTCCTTAGTGATAAGAGGCAAGGATTGTGCAAATGTACTGATGTCGTCATCTTCAGAGCTCGAATCTCTATCTTCATCATCACTATCTGTTCCCAGAGATTTCTTTTCTTTTCTTCTATCATTTCTCGATCTTCTCTCTCTGGATGATTCGCTAGATCCAGTCTCTTTGGAGTCAGATACAAGAGCTAGAGGTCCACCCAGAGCGACCTCGTTCTTCTGCACCTCTTGTTCTTGTGCCTGCAAGGTGTCGTAGACGTCATGCAGCGTCCACTATTCCAAATCTTGATTTGCTTGAAGTGACATGGACAGGTTTCCCCATTCATTATTCGACCTTTTCAAGAAGAGCATATTGTTCTCTTCTTGAGTTCTAATTTCATCGCACTTTTTGCACTTATTGAATAGTGTGTTGAAAATGATGATTAGTCTGCTCAAGAGACTCATCAGAGAGTCAAGAAAGTTGTTGTACTCGTTTAGACACTGAGCACGCCTATTCTACTTCATCTTGATTCCTCCTTCAAGTTGATTCGCCAACGGATCCCATAAATTCTTGGTGGATTCACAGGCATCTAGGGATTGATATTTTTCATTCTGGAGAGCCATTATCAAAAGCCTTTTGGCTTTTTGGTCGACTTCCACTCTTCTTTCATCTTCATCATTCCAATCTCTTCGGAGTTTGGGAACTCGCTTGCAGTAACTTCAACGGTATCTCCAGCAGGTGGAACCCTAGGAAATAGGGTCTTGGGCACATAGGGACAGTTGAGAATAAATTCATAAAGTTCAAGGTCTAGACCTTCATACAAGTTTATCATCCTTATTTTCCATTGGGGATATTCATCCCAAATGAGTGTTGGAGGTTTTGTATGGGAACCAGCACTATACATTGAATTCCAAGATTTATTAGACATTTCAAGGAGTTTTGGAAGGTAATGAAAAGGAAGTTGAAAGATTTAAGAAAATCTAAACTGTAAAGCAATTATTTAAGAAAATGGATCTAAGATCGGAATGAAAATCGTTTTTAAAAAAAAAAACAACCAACAAAAGAGAATTATCCTTATTGGATATAGATCGACTTAACTAATTGATTAGCAAGCTCTAATACCAATTTTAGGAACCCAGATTCCTCTTAAGTGTCAATAAACACAGTAATACATAGATTGAGTGGAAGTAAGAACTGTGCAATTGAAAATGGTTAACATATTTACTCAAAAAATGATATGAACGAAAAACAAGCTTGAATAAGTCGGATGCTTTATTACATTTAGAGTAAAATAATAATCTCTCAATCTAACAGGCATTCTCTCAAGAAGTCTCTCTAGTAGGAGCGTAATCAAAGTTGGCAATCTTTCAAGTAATTTTAACCTGAAGAGGACACCTCCTTTTATACGTTCATGAAAAACAGAATCTCCTAATTTCTAGGCTTCAAGCTCTGACTTCTTGTTCAGCTTCCTCAGCCTTCACGTTCCTTGGAAAGTGGAACGACTTGTGTGTACGTGGCAGATTCTGTTTAGAGTCTTGGAGATAAGTCTAAACAATTTTATGCACAAACCATGGAAGTAGGAGACTCAGAGGCTCTGCATGTATTGTATAGAGGCTCTGTGTAGTGAATGTTGCTTTGCACCAAGTACTTATGCTTTTCGACGCTTAACTCTTGATCTTCCACTAGGCTGAGGACGGGCTCTGTATGTGAGACACTTAGATCTTTGAGTAAGAGCTCTGTCTCTTCGTATCTTCTGTATAAGAGCTCTTGATCCATATTGCTTCAATCGACTAAGTCCTAAAAGACTAGAGTAAGAGACTTCTTACTTACACTTTTACAAGTGTGGTTCTAACATGCACACTTTTGAAAGAGTAAGAGATATTCTCAAAATTGAGCTTTCTTACTCTGACCCCATTTTCAAGTTTTACCGTTTTAAATGGTGATGTTTTGTGCAGAGTAGGGAAATCATGTTTTTGTTCTTCCCCTAAACGAAATACTGACTCAAGAGTAGGTTTCTTCTTCTAGGTTAGGTCTAAATCTGTACGTAATTGTCAAAGACTCTCTCGAGTTCTTTGTGCATCACTTATGCCATATTTCGAACCCGTCCATTTCTAGGTCTAAGATTTATTATTAACACTTCGAAGTGATCCGCTTATCCTCGTCGAGTTTAAGTCCCGTCTTAAGTGACCAAGTTTACGAAGCGGTAAAGAGTAAAAACACCCAAATATTGTATAAAAATCCAAGTTAAACTCACACCCACATACATGCATGTAAATTAGCTCATAATATACATAATAAGCATAATACAAGACAGTGAATAAGACTAAAACATAACTTCCATTAAAATAAAGCTAAACTCTATTCCCATAGTGGCGACATTGTGGTCAGCATATTACAATCTTCAATACAAAAAAATAAAATGCTAAGTTAAAACTAAGAGAAGAAGAGAAGAACTTCAATTGGTAATACTTTTAAGAGATGATTTAAACGGATGATCCTCAAGTGAACCCCAAGACATCTTTTTTATAGGAGAGGAATGGATAAGGATGAACCCTTTTACCCAAAGTAAATTAAGCACAAACAAATCTTGGGACAAAGACCGTCTAACAACTACTTAAAATAATCAAAAGTACAACTTTATAGGAAACTACAGCCGAATGAAATCTTTGGGCAAGATCTTCAAGCAAAACATCATGCATAAAGTATAAGACTAACAAAATTCGTGAACATCCCACTGTGTGTTGCCAAAAAATGCAGGTTTTCAAAATAAAATTTCTTCCTTTGTGTTTCATCATCCTTTTAAAAAAATTTAGAGTGGCAACACACAGTAGGATGTTCACGAATTTTGTTAGTTGATAGATGCAAAAACAAGGAAATTGTATAGTTGCTAGATGCAAAACTGGAGAAAATAAAAAAATAATTGTCATAAATAAGAGTTATTAGTGTACCATGGGATAAGAGTGGCATATGAAGGAGATGTGTACAGTTGGATAAGGGTGGCATTTGTGTGTGTGGTTACTATTATAGTTCTTGTTGTCACATCCGTAAGATGCGATAATTCTGAATCAACATTTCTTGGTGACGTGAAGACATGGAAATATTGCTCTTATTGAAATGATAACAAAGATAATATTGAGAAGGGGAAAATAGCTTATAGCCGGAGGCATTAATTGCTCGTGTTTTCAAATGATTTTGTGATATCCTATTTGAGTATACCAAAGAGTTGTGATTTGAAATAAACCCAGAGATTTCGTTGGTTATTATTTAATCAGTTTTCATTTAAGTTTAAATCTGATTGCATTTTAAAAAGCTTTTAAAAATAACCAAGAACTTCGGTGATTGTTATTTCTTGGTATTCTTTTATATGATAGTGGAGGTTGAGACCGTAAGCTCTAATGAGGTATGATTTGAGAGTTTTGAGAGTTCTATTTCAGATGACTATGAGAACCTGAGTGGTTATTCTTCTTACGTGGTAAGATCGTTTTATAAATTGCAGTTATTGTTTTACTGAAGCTATATATATTTAAAAGTGGTTGAGTATTCAAATGTGAGTTTTAAACACGTTTTGGTGATCTACATCCTGTAATTGCAAAGAAAGGGTTATCTCACTAGACCTCATGGTCTAACCCTCACTTTGTGTTTTAAAATATGCATTGCAGGTACGGCTGGGTCCAGGGATAAATGGAAGAGGAAAATGTGAATATTTTCCTTATGTGATTAACTGCTATTTTGAAGATCCGCCTGCTACTTGATGAGTTATGAGAATACATGTTGTTATACATGTGAATATACAAGAACTTATTTTGGAATTTTTTGAGTTGTAAATTCTATAATACAAGTTTCTTGTACTAGTGGGACCAGTGTCCTGTAATTGTATTTCTATTTATATGAAGTACATGTTTTTGTTAGAACCCCACTTGTAAAAATGTAAGTAAGAAGTCTCTTACTCTAGTCATATAAGACTTACTCCTCGAAGCAGCCTGGACCAAGAGCTCTTATGCAGAAGGTACTAAGAGACAGAGCTCTTATTCAAGGAGCTAAATGTCTTACATACAGAGCCCGTGCTCAACCTAGAGGAAGATCAAGACTTTAGTGTCAAAAAGCCTAAGTACTTGATGCAGCGCTACACTCCTGACGCAGAGCCTCTACACAATACATGCAGATCCTATGAGTCTCCTACTCCCTTGGTTTACGTACAAGCAGTTCAGACTTATCTCCAAGACTCTAATCAGAATCTGCCACGTATACACAAGTCATTCCACATTCCAAGGAACGTGAAGGCTGAGGACGCTGAACAAGAATTTAGAATTTGAAGCCCAAAATTTAGGAGATTCTTTTTTGCATAGTTGTATAAAAGGAGGTATCCTCTTTATGTTAAAATACTTGAAGAATTACCAACTTTGAATATGCTTCTCCTATATAGATTTCTTGAGAGAATACTTAGTTATATTGAGAGATTGTTCTTATTCTCTTCTTCTAATAAAGCAGCCACTTTATTCAAACAACCTTTCATTCTTATTAGTTATTGTTTAAATCTGTTAACCTAGTTCATCTACACAGTACTTGCTTCCACTCAGACTCTATTTAACTGTGTTTCTTGATACTTAAGAGGAATCTGGGTTCCTACAATTAGTATCAGAGCCTGTTAATCAAATCAATTGATTAGTCGATCTATATCCAATAGGATAGTCCTCTTTTGTTGGTTAATTGTTTTATAAAACATTTTTCATTCCAGATCTTAGATCCATTTTTAAAAAAAAAATTCTTTTAGTATTATCCAAGACTGCAAGTCTTTAAAGTTCAGAATTTTCTGAAATATTCAAACTTCTCATTTTTTTTCTCTAACAGCTCTAAAATGTCTAATCAATCTTGGAACTCGATGTATAGTGCCTGTTTCTTCACAAAACTTTCTACTCTCATTTGGGATGAATATTCCCAGTGGAAGATTAGGATGATAAACTTCTATGAAGGTCTCAACCTTGAACTCTATGAATCAATTCTCAACGACCCTTATGTACCCATGACCCTAATTCCTAGGGTTCCACCTGCTGGAGATACCGTTGAAATTCCTACAAGACGGTTTGTGACATTCTGTCATTTCAGAAACCTCAGGTTAGCATTTTATTATCGATCCTATATTTAGAATTATAAATTTATTAGGATCTAGTCATGGTGGTTAGAGTTCATCTGACTTAGTTCCCAAGTTTAGTTTGGAAGATCACGYCTCAGCAGGCAACTGATAAAGTTAACTTGTGTAATGCCAARTATTTAGAAACGTTCCAAMTAAAWWAARWWTKRWWWTWWWAAMYTTTWAAWTWAAAAAAARTCYCATTTGAATGTCCACATAATTTATTAAAAGATGGAGTTTGGAAATTAATAGTGTCATTTTATTTATGTTTGGGTAAATTATATAGTGGGTTTATTCTTATTTTGAAAAATAAAAAGTTTTATTGGGTTTGGGCCTTGAGGGGCCAGCCCATTACTTTCTTTAAAATCCTCATATAAATACTCCACTCCCTTTGAAAAACTCTCATTTTCCAATTATCGACAGCTTAAAACTTTTTCATATCTCTCTAAAATCAACCACCCTCCAGCCGATTCCATCATCAAGCAAGCTTTAGGAATTCTGTCAATCTTGAAGATCCTCAAGAAAATAAGAAAAAGGTATGATACTAGTTATCTTACTTTTGCAAAACAATAAAAGTCTTCATCCTTCTTCTCATACATCTCGATCTTGCAACTCAAATTTCTGGAAAGTAAGAGGGGGGAGATTATGCGTCAAAGACATGAAAATGTCTTCAAATGGGCGATAATCTATGATCCATGTTCTCAGATCTTTACTAAAGCAGGGGAAAATCTTTTGCATGCAGAGTTTATTCATGAAAGGCATATTTCGGATTATGATAGGGTCTTGCATGCATCTTTAATCTATCCTATCTTCCTCAAAACCTCAATAGAATCGGTAAATATTCTTTCTGGAGATTATACTTATTTTGTTAACTTGAAAATGGTGTTAAGATTCTTGAAAAATGATGAGTTTAGACCCCAAAAGACCGTTATTCGTAGAATGTGCAATCTGTTTTGGGGGTTGTGTAACTCCAGATTATATGGTATTAATGAGAGACTTAAACCCACTCAAATTTCTTGGTATTTGGAAAATGTCGGCTTAGCTCATGATTTGGAATGATGTAAAAAGTGGACATAAAAATGACTTTTGGAAGGTTCCTACTTTTAGTGATTGGTAAAACCCAAAAATATTTGGTACAGAATGTATAATCTGTCCAAAAATCAGCTTTTGAGTAAATGATTTCGATTTCTTTTAATATATAATTTTTGGACTATTTTTAGAATAAATAATAAAATGTCAACTTTAATTTTTAAAAACCTGATGGGATACAACTTAACTTTATATTTGTCAAGGACCCATAAGTGATCTAAATACTAGATGTTGGTCTGTTTAGGAAGTTAGGGCGGGCGTTGAAAACTTCAGACGTCATGTTCTTGGATATTCACCTTTAAACCAGTGAGTTCTCACGGCCCCACTTTTAATGCTTTGTTTATTTTATTGGGGGAAAGCATGAGATTAAGCAAACTATGCATGTCTATTTATTTTAAACCATTGGACTAAAGAACTGTTTAGTCAAGCTTTGTTTGAAACCRTTGGACTAAAGAACTGTTTAGTCAAGCTTTGTTTGAAACCATTGGACTAAAGAACTGTTTAGTCAAGCTTTGATTGAAACCATCGGACTACAGAACTGTTTAGTCAAATTTATTATGTCATGAAATATTGACTGTTATTGCACTATAAAATAAATGCTAAATTGATGTGCTTGGGAATATGTTTCCAAATAAAGTCCCCGTCCGTAAACGCTACTTGCTAACTCAGGCACGTCCCTGGGCCATGGTATTGTGGATAGCCGCTATTGTGTTGACAGTCCCACCCAGAAAGGGGTGCATATTACCTATGTTTTCTTGGTCTAATCATGTGGAATTTGGACAACTGCTGAATTAGTACTACTACGAACTGTGGGACCTAAGTAAGTGTACGGGCTACTTATGGTCGTTCATAAAATAATGGAGAACGTTGGTCAGGTAAGCCTCAGTAGCGTCTCAAGTTTATACATCGTGGTAGATTTACATTTATTATGTGCAAAAGATTACGCATAAATTTGCAAATAATTGGTTTATGCATTAAAATGTTTTATGCATGTGAAATCCCGTGAGCTCACCAACTCTTTGTAGTTGACTCGTTTTATGTTTCATGCTTTTCAGGTAACAAGTAAGAAATGAAATACTTTGGTAGCATAGTTGTGGCAAAACCGATTTAAGTTCGAAATGGAAGTTTCTATTTTGTAAAAGAAGTATTTATCAAAATTTGGTTATAATGTTAAACTCGATTTATTTTTTTAAAATCTGAAAGGTGTTATTGATTAACTGTTGCTGTGACTCCCTTACCTGTTACATCTCGTGTTTCCGCTTTAGCGGGGTGTGACAGATTTGGTATCAGAGCTTTAGTTATAGAGAACCCTATTTTTCCTTAAAAACCATCGACGATAACCAAAAAATTTCAAAATGGAATTTTCAAGTAATCTGGAATCATATGGTTTTAAAGCGGGTCACTTTATTATATGTCGATTAAACAAAGCCTGATCACCTGTGTTTAACCTACTTATAATAAGAAGAACTTAATCGGTTGTACTAGAGATATGCTCTCGTAAAGAATTTGTTATGAAAAAACATGATTTTATGTGTTATACTCACTATGAATATCCATTGCCCTAGACCGATCAGAGACGATGGGTAGAAAAACCCTTATTTTGTTAAGTGTCCATGTTGTACCAAAACCTCTGGTTAGAAGGACCAGAGGCAATGGAATAGAAACTCCATAAAGTTATTAAGTGTTTAAGTGGAACCATGAGCTCTGGTTAGAAGGACCAGAGGCAATGAGATAGAAATTCCATAACATTTCTAAGTGTTTAAGTGGCACCAGAAGCTCTGGTTAGAAGGACCAGAGGCAATGGGATAGAAATTCCATAAAATTTCTAAGTGTTTAAGTGGCATCAGAAGCTCTGGTTAGAAGGACCAGAGGCAATGGGATAGAAATTCCATAAAATTTCTAAGTGTTTAAGTGGCACCAGAAGCTCTGGTTAGAAGGACCAGAGGCAATGGGATAGAAATTCCATAAAATTATTAAGTGTGTATGTGGCACTAGAAGCTCTGGCTAGAAGGACCAGAGGCAATGGAATAGGAATTCCTCAAGTTTGGTAAGAGTTCATGAATGCACCAGAAGCATTGATGAGAAGGAAACTAGTGGTCGATGGACCAGAGATCCATTGATCTGTTAAGTATAAGAAACCAGAGGATCGATGGAGGAGAAATCCATCCTTTCTCTAAGTATGAATGTAGAACCAACGATCGATGGAGTAAAATTTCATTGATCTGCTTAGTCTAAATGTGGAATCAGCAGACCGATGGACGGGATATCTAATACTTTTCTATATAAGATGAAACCAGAGGCTCTGGTCATGGAACCAGAGGCTCTGGTAGTACAACCAGAGACTTTATATTTAGAGGGTCTAGTTTGACTACCACCCTTGGCCTTGTTTAGAAGCCTTGGTTATATCACTAAGTGTTTACAGATGGTGTAATTAGTAATTAAGATTATTAATGTCGCAGATCACTATAGCATCATCCGATCCTAGTGAATACTCAGTTGATGAATCCAGTTACGTGGTTGGCCACTCTAGAAGAAACTCAGCCCACAATGAAGAGATAGACCCATATGAACAGGACACTGCGACCAGTGGAGCATCTACCTCTCTACAAGCATCCTTCCTACCCGCACCGGAGCCAGCACCCGATGTTCCACCACGAACCTATCATGGCTCAAGGATCAGAGTCACGCCAAGGAAGAGCATTCCACTACCGCAACATGTGGCATTTGAGGACTCTATTAGAGTCATAGGAGAGACATCCCGACCACAATTGGGGAGAAGGATAACTCAAGTGGTGACCAGGGTACCTGCATCCTGCACCCGGGGCATGAATTCGGCTGAAAGAGAATGGGTAAGGAGAATCGCATCCGATATGCAAATGCACCAGACCCGGCTGGGATACCACCACCACATCCTAAACAACCTGTCCGATGTTATGGAAGCACACCATCAGCACATGCTGAGGAACACGGACGCCGTCGCTACAGCAAGGCGGGAAATAAGGAGGTTGTACAGATGGTTGGTAGTAAGTGGAGTGATGATGCTAATTTTGGGAATAGTGATAGGATGGATGTTGTTCTAGAAGAAGGATTAGTGGTAGGATGCCCACTCTTTTGCATAGAAACTCACCATCCTGTTTTGTGACTATAACCATCTTTGAATGCATAATATCTTTTTGGGAAATGCTTATTTATGACAAGTCATGGTGTGTACAAGATTAATCTATTCTGATTATGTAAATGCTTAAATAATATCCATGCGATGAACACTCTTGACATCATTTAAATGACTGGAAGCTATCACCCTTGTTATTGTCATAAAAATGACGAATTCCCTTCTGACTTAGGCCTAAAAAAAAAGATGCCGCCAAGGAGAGAAAATCCTGAGATTGCACGACTTGTGTCAAAGCAACTTCTGGCCGCACTCCCCAACATAGTCAGTCAAGTGGCTGCTGGCATGAATGCTAACTAACCAAATAATCCAGAGCCGAGGGCGGCTAGGGAATACACATATAAATCTTTTTGATCTTGCAACCCGAAAGAATTCCATGGAACCGAAGGAGCAGTAGGATTACTATCATGGCTCGAGAGCATGGAATCAGTTCTTCACATTAGTAAGTGTACTGAACGAAATAAAGTAGAATATGCGGCATGTTTGTTACAAGGAAGGGCACTTACCTGGTGGAATACGTTGGTACAAACTAGGGGTCGGGAAGCGGCTAACCAACTTTCTTGGGACGAATGTAAGAAACTGCTCAAGGATGAATTTTAGAAATGGAGTTATGGAATCATGAAATGAAAGGAGAAAATGTAGCTGCTTATACGACCCGATTTCATGAGTTAGCGAATCTAGTACCACATTTAGTGACACCGGAGGAAGTCCGCATTGAGAGGTATATTTGGGGATTGTCCCCAGAGATTAGAGGAAACCTTACCTCGGAAAATCCAAAGACTCTTCAGGAGGCAATAGACATTGTCACCAAGCTCATGAATAATGCGATTCAATCAGGAGAATTTGCCAAGGGAAAAAGAAAAATGGAGGAGCAGGGGAATCGAAGGTCTGGGGGAAAATATGACTAGAATAGGAGAGTGGTAGGAAATTTTGGGGCACAAACTCAGGCAGTAAATAATGATGGCACAAATAAGTGTAATAGATGCAAATATCCACACCGGGGGAATTGCATCATTTGTCAAAGATGCCACCTAGGGGATCATACGGCAAAGGACTGTCGAAGACGATTATGCTTCGATTGTGGGAGCCCAGATCATATGAGGAATGTATGCCCAAGGAGGAAACAAGAAGCAAATGCAAGCCAAGCCCGACCAACCAGTTAAGGAAACCCTGAAGGTCAGGCACGGGGCAGAGCGTTTGAGATCGGAGCCAAAGAAGCTAGATATGATCCCAATGTGGTTTCAGGTACGTTTCTTTTGAATAATGAATTTGCATCAGTTTTATTTGATTCAAGGGCAGATAGGAGTTTTGTATCACTAGATTTTAATCTTAAGATTAACTTAAGGCCCCAAAGGTTGGAAGAAGCTTATGTAATTGAGTTTGCTAATGGCCAAGAAATTAAGGCTAAAGACATAATTAAGGATTGCACTCTAAGTTTAGCCAATAAGGATTTCAGCATAGACCTTATACCGATTGAACTAGGAAGTTTTGACATAGTTATCGGTATGGATTGGCTATCCAAAAATCAAGCTGAGATTGTCTGTTCAGAGAAGACTATCCGGATTCCTCAATATGGAAATGACCCAATTGTGATTCAAGGAGACAAGTCAGATCGAAAAATTAAGATAGTATCCTGCATGAAGATGCGAAAGTACTTGAAGAAGAATTGCACTGCATTTCTGGCATATGTGATTGATGGGAAGGTCAAGGAGAAAAGTATTGAGAATTTCCCTGTAGTTCGGGAGTTTTCTGACGTATTTCCTAAGGATTTACCAGGACTACCCCCGCAAAGACAAGTCGAATTCGATATCGACTTAATTCCTGGAGCTACCCCAGTGGCAAAGGCACCATATCACTTGGCACCATCGGAGATGCAAGAAATGTCAAATCAACTCCAGGAGTTATTAGATAGGGGATTTATAAGACCGAGTTACTCACCATGTGGTGCACCGGTTCTATTTGTTAAAAAGAAAGATGGGTCAATGCGAATGTGCATTGATTATAGGGAACTTAATAAGTTGAAAATCAAGAACAGATACCCTCTTCCTAGAATCGATGATCTGTTTGATCAACTCCAAGGAGCGGTATATTTTTCCAAGATTGACCTACGGTCTAGATACCACCAAGTGAGAGTTCGGGAAGAGGACATTCCCAAAACAGCCTTCAGAACTTGTTACGGTCATTACGAATTTCTGGTTATGCCATTCGGGCTAACCAATATGGCGGCTGTCTTTATGGACCTAATGAATAGAGTCTGTAGACCGTACCTGGATAAATTTGTAATCGTTTTCATAGACGATATATTAATTAATTCACGAAGCAGGGAGGACCATGAGCAACATCTGAGGATAATATTGGAGCTACTACGAAACAAGAAATTGTACGCAAAATTTTCTAAATGCGAATTCTGGATTCGTGAAGTACAATTTCTTGATCATATAGTCAATGAAAAAGGGATTCAGGTAGATCCTGCCAAGATCGAGGCCATTAAGAAATGGGAAGCCCCAAGAACCCTTACGGAAATCCGTCAATTCCTTGGCTTGGCTGGCTATTATCGGCGATTCATCGCGAACGTTTCGAAAATCGCACAACCACTCACAGCCTTAACCTAGAAGGACAACAAATTTGTTTGGGGTGAGAAACAAGAAGAAACGTTTGAGACTCTTAAGCAGAAGCTATGCAATGCACCTATTTTATCCTTACCAGAGGGTTCGGAAATCTTTGTGGTCTATTGTGATGCATCGCATCAAGGCTTAGGATGCGTGCTAATGCAAAAAGACAAGGTCATTGCATATGCCTCAAGGCAACTTAAAGTGCACGAGAAGAATTATACTACACATGACCTAGAATTGGGGGTAGTAGTATTTGCACTTAAGATTTGGAGGCACTATCTTTACGGCACCAAATGCATCATTTTCACTGATCATAAAATCCTTCAACATATACTAGATCAAAAGATGTTGAACATGAGGCAACGGAGGTTGTTATATCCCATATCTGACAGTAGAACGATTTACACTAGAAGTTTGTAAGAGAAAGTAAACAAGAAGATTAAACAGAGAAATAGC
>NC_037529.1:36660911-36662387 GCF_001531365.2 Cynara cardunculus var. scolymus
TAAACCCTACTTTAAACAGCCATAACTCTCTAGATAATCATTCAAATTCATTGATTTTTCTTCTGGATGTTAGTTTAATGAGTTACCTTTCAAATTCCACCTATTTCATTCAATATAGTGGTGACTTGAGGTTTTAACTACTCCAAACAAAGTGAACATGCAATCTGTCCAAATCCGACAAATTTGGTTATGTATGTTCCAATGTCCATATCTCTTTCAAAACTCGATTAAAAAGGATGATTCTTGTTTTGAGATTTAGCTATATGGAAGAGGAATCACATGAAATTATGGAGTTTTGATCTCCAAACACCTAAAACACTATAGGTGTGCAAACTGTGATACCATCAGCAGGTAACTCCTACTTTGTATGCTAATATCTCTCTATTTATTTGTTCTTAGTGCATGATTCTTCTTCTAAAATTTTCTTTTATGAGTTAGGGTTCGTATGAATCCAGTTTCACTAAAAAATATGAAGTTTTGAGGCATTAACCAATTTATTAATTTAAGTGTGCAATCTGTCAACTAATAACAGATGTGTACATGTAACTTTATGGTACCATATCTTCCTCTTAACTCATCCAAAATGAGTGATTTTTAGTTTGAAAGTTTCGTATAAGTGTTAAGTTTATAATCCAACTTCAATTTCTGCATAACACTTAGTAGAAATCTTTTAATGAGTGTTTTACTAACATGGTGTAATCTGCCATTTCAGTTGTGATAAGTTGTATTGCATAAATTATTTGAATCTTTATTGCATGTCCAAAATACATGAAATTTGGTCACGATGACTATAACTCAGTGGTATAACCCATATAAAAAGATAGGAAATTATCTCATTTTTGAAGTCTCTTTATTTTGATTATTTTTAAGTATCATAAGTTCTGCCCAGCAATGAAATTTTGGGGTTTCTTGATTTTGTAAAATTTTGATCTTCTATTGGATTATAGCATTATTTCCGGTATAAATTAATACATTAACGAGCATATGGACATTATGTATATTTGGACTATGGATAATCAGATGGGACATAAGTAGACAAGTATGGACTTAGGACTTATTAAACCCCATAGGTAGWGTTAAATCAATAWGTGATGGTTTTGGATATTCCTATTGATAGGGAATTGTTGAACTAGTGTGGTGATCGGATCGAATATCTATTTTGCGAAGCTTTACGGAAAGTGAGTATTCACAGCCCCTCTTTCAAAGTATATATTACGTTTTGGGGTGAAAAGCACGATTGAATGTGTTATATGAGCTATTTTTATTACGAAAAGTGAGTATTCACGGCCCCTCTTTTTATCGTTTTTGCGTATTTGTAGTGGAAAGCATAATTAAAGAAATGTTTGATAGATTTATATTGATATATGAATCTTGTTGTGAGCAATTAAATGTATACACTATTGATGGTATGTTGAGTTTGAAAGTTCCCGTTTGTTTACACTACTATTAACTCATTTTGAGCCTATGATTCTTGTG
>NC_037529.1:36662722-36665224 GCF_001531365.2 Cynara cardunculus var. scolymus
GCATTTGAAATCATTTTGTGCATATAAAACCTGTGAACTCACCAACTCTTGTAGTTGACACTTGTTTTGACGTGCTTTTTCAGGGGTAAGAAAGGCTTATGGTGACACTTAAAAGAAGTCGTGTCACAGTAATCACCTTCAGAATTTCTTTTGTGTTTAATTTACAAACTTGTATTTGGGATTGTAGACTTTGGTTATGATGTATTTAAAATTTAAATGTATGGTTGTGTTATTTATACACTATTGCTATGAGACTCTACCTACCATAACTTGCGTTTCCGCTTTAGCGAGGTGTGACAGATTTGGTATCAGAGTMMTAGGTTATAGAGAACACCGGTTTTCTAAGAAAACCATACACTATAACCCAAAATDTTACGAACTAATTTTCTTGGAAAGAGTCTCAAAAATTCAAAACGGACATACTACTAATATAACTAGAACAAGTGACTTCTTAGCATACTCTAACTAGACAKAGCCTGATCACCTGTGTCTAATTAAGTATGTATAAGGAGAGACACGGATCGGTTATGTTAGCTGTTTGTCTAAAAGTTAAGGACTTCTTACTCAATAAGAAAAGCACGATGCGCATGTGTGAGTTTGCATAAATTTTTGCATTTTTTTTATGATTCGTTTAATGATTTTAATTTTTTTTAAATATCGCAGCATTATGTCAGAAAATGAATATTCGAACTCCGGAGACTACGATCCCTCAGAGCACGACTACGATAGTGGCAACGATGTCACTGAATCTTCGGCGCGATCACCCACCCCACAGCCACCTCGCTCTGTGCCCGCGCATCCTACAGCGCCACACGGAGTCAGATTTCAGGCTACCGCCCGAAGTGCATTCCTCCACCCGTGAGGGTGTCTTTCTCCGCCCCATCTAGAGCTGTGAGGGAGCCATCACGGTCACGCACTCGTAGTGTAACATCTTCACCCACTACCAGGACCACATGGGAGCGCACTCCGGGTATGACTACCCTGGAGAATTTATGGATTCTAGGCATAGCTCAAGATCTTGAGATGTGTCAACTTAGGCTGGATCATTATCGACACTTTGCTGATGGAGTGATTACAGCCCTAGGCACTCAAGATAATATGATGGATCGTTCATTAGAGTTGATTTTCATAGCTAGAAGGGCGATTAGAAGGTTGCACACTTACTTGGCGGTTTTAGCTGGAATTCGGATGATAGTGATGGGGTTGCTTATTTGGAGTCTTATGCGTTAGAGGATTTTATTTGTTAAGTTGTTGATGATTGAACTTTAAGACTTTCTTTTGAGGCTTGTAGCCATGATTTGTGGACAATTTTCTTTTATATTGCACGTCTTTATTTTATTTATGGATCCTATGAGATTTTGTCTATGGATGGTTAAGTTTTGTTGATTATTGATTTAATGCCTTATTATTATAAGTTATTATATCATTACCTTGGTTACATGTTTAGATGTTGTACAACACAGTGGTAAATAGTGAGAATAACCGAACTTCGACTTAAAATTTGTGCATTAGAAATATGCCTCCAAGAAGGAGTACTCGCAGCACGAGAGAAAATCCTCAAAGCCAAACACCCGATATAGCACGGTTGATAGCTCAGCAAATTCGGGAGGCAGTACCAACTATTGTCGCTCAGGTTACAGCGGGCATTAATGCAAGTCAAAGGAGTGAGGGAGGCCGTAACACCGAGAATCTCGTCAGGGAGGAGAACTGTAACACCAATAATAGAGGATGCAGCTACAAGACATTCATGTCCTGCAAGCCCAAGGAGTTTCATGGTAAAGAAGGTGCAATTGGATTACTATCATGGATTGAGAGCATGGAGTCGGTACTCCATATTAGCAAGTGTTCTGAGGACTGTAAGGTGGAGTATGCAACATGCCAACTCCAGGGAAGAGCCATAACTTGATGGAACATTCAAGTTCAAACCCGTGGTCGCCAAGCGGCCTATGAGTTATCATAGGAAGAACTCAAAAAGTTACTCATTCGAAGAGTATTGTTCTAAGAGCGAAATTCAGAAATTGGAAGTCGAATTCTGGAATCACACCATGATTGGAATGGAAGTGGACAAATACACAGCTCGTTTTCATAAGCTTGCCAAGTTAGTACCTCATATGGTCACTCCAGAGGAGAAACAAATTGATCGTTACATCTGGGGATTGGCACCTGAAATCYGAGGGATGGTCACTTCGGCAAACCCAACCACTATACAAAACGCGGTGGTGTTGGCAAATTGTCTGACAAATGATGTAGTTAGATCAGGGTTTTAAAGCAAGACAAATTTGGTGGAAAGAAGAAACTAGAGGGGCAATCGTTGAAAAAGAGCAACAACGATTTAGGCAAACACCAAAAAGTGATAAGAAACTTTGGGGCTCAGTCTCAAATAGGAGAAAAGGGCAAGGGAACTTACCCTAAATGTGGCGAGTGCAATTATCACCATAGCAGAAGATGCATTATTTGTTTCAAATGCAATAAAGGAGGTCATTTCGCTAAAGATTGCAAGAT
>NC_037529.1:36665654-36670687 GCF_001531365.2 Cynara cardunculus var. scolymus
CTTATTCCAACCAAAGTAGGAAGCTTTGACGTAGTTGTAGGTATGGATTGGCTATCCAAATATCGAGTTGAGTTAGGTTGTTCAGAAAAGATTATCCGAATCTCACAAGATGGAGTGCATTATTTGGGAGATAAGGTTTGGATACCTAAGRTTGGTAATCTTAGATCAATAATTTTGGATGAAGCCCGTAGATCAAGATACCCAATCCACCCGGGAGCAGATAAGGTGTATAAGGATCTTAGGGATCACTATTGGTGGTCTAGCATGAAGAGGGACATTGCCTTATATGTGAGTAAGTGCCTAACCTGTGCAATGGTCAAAACAAAACACCAAAAACCGTCTGGTCTACTCCAACAACCTGAGATTCCCCAATGGAAATGGGATCAAATATCAATAGATTTTCTTACAAAGTTACCAAGAACAAGGAAGGGATATGACTCAGTTTGGGTCATAGTGGATCGACTTACGAAATCCACACACTTTCTGCCTATTCGAGAAGATTTCAGTACAGAAAGACTAGCGCAGTTGTATATCAACGAGATTGTATCGCGACATGGAGTACCTGTTTCTATCATTTCGAATAGTGACAGCCGCTTTACTTCCAGGTTATGGCAATCAGTTCAAAGGGCATTAGGCACGAGATTGGATTTAAGTACTTCATATCATCCTCAGACGGATGGACAAAAGGAAAGGACGATTCAAACATTAGAAGATATGTTGCGAGCCTGTGTGATAGTCTTCGGAGGTAGTTGGGATACCCATATGCCATTGGTCGAATTTTCTTACAAAAACAGCTATCACACCAGTATTCAATACGCACCTTTCGAAGCCTTGTATGGCCGAAAATTTAGATCCCCACTCAGTTGATAGGAAATAGGTGATAGGCAACTGATCAAGCGTGATATTATCTAGGAGATAACCAACAAAATCGCATTCATCCAAGAAAAACTTAAAGCTACAAGGGATCGCAAGAAGAGCTATGCCGATAATCGAAGGAAACCCTTGGAATTTCAAGTGGGTGATAAAGTTCTTCTAAAAAGTATCACCGTGGAAAGGAGTTGTACGCTTTGGAAAGAAAGGAAAGCTTAGTCCAAGGTATGTCGGTCCATTCAAAATACTCGAAAGAGTAGGACCAGTTGCATACAAGCTCAGCTTACCCCCGAAGCTTAGTGCCATTCATGACACGTTTCACGTGTCGAATCTTAAGAAGTGCTTAGCCGACGAGTCTTTAGTTCTACCTCTGGAAGATATTCAAGTTAATGAACGACTATGTTTTATAGAGGAGCAGATCGAAATTCTCGATTGTAAGGTTAAGCAGTTGAGGCACAAACAGATCCCAATTGTAAAAGTTCATTGGACTTCGGGCATGGACCGGAATATACATGGGAAAGAGAAGATTCCCTAAGAAGTAAGTACCCACATCTTTTCCTTAACAAGCTTTGACTTGGAGTGAGCAAGTAAATTTTGGGACGAAATTACTCTAACAAGGGGAGACCGTGACAGCCGTCAAATTCGAACTCCCAGGTTAGCTCTTATTAAGATTATATTAGTGTTGTTGAAGGTAATTTATAAGATTAGGAGTTAGTTAGGTTAGTTTGGTTGAAAACTTTTAAGAGATTCCGGCAGTTGCTTAGAAAGTCCGGTTCCGACCCGAAATTATCTGAAACGTCCAATACAGTACCAAATGCTCTAATGTATACCCAATATATATAAAACACTAAGTTTTAGTGTTTTAAATATAAAATCTTTCTATTTAAATAAATTTAGTCATCGTCGGTTTTTAATTTGAAGAAAAATGTCAAAATTGAGAAAATGACCTTTTGTGCATTTTGGGCTTTCTTTTTATCAAAAACAATTATGTGTGAGGATGGGCTTGGGCCTTATGCCCGGCCTTTTCCCTGCTCTCTTTCCCTCCCTTGGACACATATAAAAAGCATCATTCTTCTTTATTACTCATAACTCTCCTTTCAATTTTCAAAACCACCTCTCCTTTCTCTTCCTGAAAACTCAAGAGTCATCTTGAGTTAACATCATCATCCTCCATCTCATTCAGCCGATTTTCAACTTAATCTTCATCATTTTGGCAAGAGTTTTGAAGATATTTCATCCATTTCATCCACAAACAAGGTAACACACTCATCTTTTTCTTTTTCTTGTAAGTTTTGGGAGAAAAACCCACTTTTTATGCACTCTTCATCTTCTATCTTCTAAGTTCAGAAAATGTTGAGTTTTAAGGAGAGATTATACACCAAAAATATGTAAAAATGTATATATGATGGTGGTAATCTATGACCCAAACATTAGAACTCAAAAAGATAGGTAAAATCATGATTTTATGTGAGTTTATTTCTTAAAAATCTTATANTTTCTTAAAAATCTTATATTTTGGTGCTGACAGATTATGTGCATGCGCACAAATCGTCTATATCTTGTAAATGTTATGTCCAAATGTTATGAGATTTCTTCTAAAAGTTTATTTATTGAGTTGGGATTATAATCCAATTGGTCACACTCAAAAACATTGAGTTTTGACCCCCCCCCCAAATGCTCAAAACATTATATATGTGCATCTGAGAGTTTTCAGTAGGTAAACCCTACTTTAAACAACCATAACTTTCTAGATAATCATTCAAATTCATTGATTTTTCTTCTGGATGTTAGTTTAATGAGTTACCTTTCAAATTCCACCTATTTCATTCAATATGGTGCTGATTTGAGGTTTTAACTACTCAAAACAAAGTGAACATGCAATCTGTCCGAATCCGACAAATTTGTTTATGTATGTTCCAATGTCCATATCTCTTTCAAAACTCGATGAAAAAGGATGATTCTTTTTCTGAGAGTTAACTATATGGGTTATCTCTTGCATTCAAGTGGAATCACAGGAAATTATGGAGTTTTGGTCTCCAAACACCTAAAACACTATAGGTGTGCAAACTGTGATACCATCAGCAGGTAACTCCTACTTTGTATGCTAATATCTCTCTACTTATTTGTTCTTAGTATATGATTCTTCTTCTAAAATGTTCTTTTATGCGTTAGGGTTCGTATGAATCCAGTTTCACTCTAAAATATGAAGTTTTGAGGCATTAACCAATTTATTTAAGTTAAGTGTGTAATCTGTCAACTAATGACAGATGTGTGCATGTAACTTTATGGTACCATATCTTTCCCTTAACTCATCCAAAATGAGTGATTTTTAGTTTGAAAGTTTCGTATAAGTGTTAAGTTTATAATACAACTTGAATTTCTGCAGAACACTTAGTAGAACTCTTTTAATGAGTGTTTTACTAACATGGTGTAATCTGCCATTTCAGTTGTGATAAGTTGTATTGCATAAATTATTTGAATCATTATTGCATGTCCAAAATATATGAAATTTGGTCACGATGACTATAACTCAGTGCTATAACCCATGTAAAAAGATAGGAAATTATCTTATTTTTGAAGTCTCTTTATTTTGATCATTTTTAGGTATCATAAGTTCTCCCCAGCAATGAAACTTTGGGGTTTCTTGATTTTGTAAAATTTTGATCTTCTATTGGATTATAGCATCATTTCCGATATAAATTAATACATTAACGAGCATATGGACATTATGTATATTTGGACTATGGATAATCATATGGGACATAAGTAGACAAGTATGGACTTAGGGCTTATTAAACCCCATAGGTAGTGTTAAATCATTAAGTGATGGTTTTGGATATTCCTATTGATAGGGAATTGTTGAACTAGTGCGGTGATCGAATCGAATCTCTATTTTACGGAGCTTTACGGAAAGTGAGTATTCACAGCCCCTCTTTCAAAGTATTTATTACGTTTTGAGGTGAAAAGCACGATTGAATGTGTTATATGAGCTATTTTCATTACGAAAAGTGAGTATTCACGGTCCCTTTTTTATCGTTTTTGCGTATTTGGGGTGGAAAGCATAATTAAATAAATGTTTGATAGATTTATATTGATATATGAATCTTGTTGTGAGCAATTAAATGTATACACTATTGATGGTATGTTGAGTTTGAAAGTCCCCGTTTGTTTACACTACTATTAACTCATTTTGAGCCTATGATTCTTGTGAGTAGCGCTATTTGGTTGTCATACCCACCCTTTTGACTGACGAGTAGGGGTGCACTTGGTCATTAAAGTATGCTCTACACGTGACTCGAAGTAGTCACCGCTGAGGTAGTTCGTAAGAAAGCTCTATCCATGTGGTTTGCTACCACCTCTGAGGTAGTTCGTGGGGCGTTGAAAGTTGTTTAGGTTTAGTAGTGGTTCAACAATTTATATCATGTGTATGGCGTTGCTTTTAAGATATTGCTCATAAACTTATAACTGGGATTTGCTGCATTTGAAATCATTTTGTGCATATAAAACTTGTGAACTCACCAACTCTTGTAGTTGACACTTGTTTTGACGTGGTTTTTCAGGGGTAAGAAAGGCTTATGGTGACACTTAAAAGAAGCCGTGTCACAATCATCACCTTCAAAATTTCTTTTGTGTTTAATTTACGAACTTGTATTTGGGATTGTAAACTTTGGTTATGATGTATTTACATTTTAAAATGTATGATTGTGTTATTTATACACTATTGCTATGAGACTCTACCTACCATACCTTGCGTTTCCGCTTTAGCGAGGTGTGACATATAAATATCATTATTTTCTCCACTTACAACTCATTTTTCACATTTCAAAATTTTGAAACTCTCTCTCCCTCTCTCTCTCTAAATTCAAGAGACTCTCAAAGATCACCTTCTTCATCCTTTTAACTCCAGCCAATTTCTTCATATTCTTCCATCAAAATAGCAAAGTTTTTGAAGATATTGCATCCTTCTCGTCATCAATCAAGGTGACAACTTCATCTCCACCATTTTCTTGCAAACTTTGGGGGAAAAACCCACTTTTCTGAGAATCTGCCATATTGTTATGAAGATTGAAGATTGATCAGTGATATAGGGACTCACATTTGGTATCAAAGCAGGATTGCGCAAGAAATCAGAAGAAGAAACAGAGTTTTGAAGGATTTTTTTT
>NC_037529.1:36670867-36673314 GCF_001531365.2 Cynara cardunculus var. scolymus
TTTTTTCTGTTTTTGTGTTTCTGATTGTTTTTTATCTGATTTTAATTCTTTTTAGTTGTTAAACCGTTCAATTAGTATACCTTCATAAGGCCCAACCGGTTTAAGGCCCAAAAGGCTAAACCGATCAAAACTAAGCTTCCTTTTTTGTTCTCCGCATAAACCTTGACCGCAGAAGCTTCAATCGGATTCTAATCTTGTTCATCTTGTTCTCTCATCTTTTGACCGGATTGTTCACCGCTCATCAATCGGTTTCGAGTCTCAAAGGTTAAACCACACACAGCTTGACCGGTATACTTGAGCGGTTTACATGGAAGCCTTGACCGGATAAGTGACAGCGCACAAAAAGGTTAGTCATCTGTTCATCTACTTGACCGGTGTTCATCTAAACCGATCACCTCTTGATCGGTGTTCATCTAAACCTATCACCTCTTGCCCGGATAAGTGTCCGGATAAGCAATCGATTGATTTTGTGATTGTTTTTGTGAGTGATTTACGCGGTTTAAATGGGGAGCTTGAGCGGAGAGTTATACGCACACACCTTAAGCGGATTCTGAGTTTGTCTTGAGCGAACTAGTGTCCGGATAAGTGTTCGGTTTATTAAACCGTTCAATTTATCTCACCGAATATCCAATCGTTCACTTCATTTCACCATCTAAATTCTTAATTGCTCGTCAGGTTTTATTTCAAGCTCAAGCCACCCTTTCTGTTTCAATGTTTTAGCAATTATCTTCTATTCAATTTCATAAGATCATTGTGTCTGCTATCAACCCTCTCATCTGCAGCATTGAATGAAATACCATTCGGGGTGCTGATTCTACATTGCCTTTTTGCTTATGTAAATTGCCTTTACTCAGATAAAAGCTTTTACTGAATGTGGTGTAGACAGGTTGCATATTTTCTGTTGTAATTGATTGCACACATCATATTGCTGTCATTTGTGCACTGGAACAGCAGCCCAGGTAGTGTGTTCATAGAAGGAAACTGTTTTGAGTATTTTACGTGACTGTTTAGAGATTGTTTTAAGAATGACTTAGTTTGCAGTCTTGATCAATTTAAATCATATTTATAGCAGTTGTTTGATTTCACTTGTTTGATTGAAACTGTTTGTTTTTGCTGTTAGGTTGAGAATTATTAAGTTGTGTTTGAGTATTTCAGGACTGAAAGAGCAGCTATTTTAAAACAGATTTGGTTAATTTTGAGAGCTTCTTTTAGCTACACAACTTGGTTCTTTGCAAGATTGATACGTAGATGGTGACAGGTTCATCGTTGCTGTCCAGAACCAGTAAATCGCAGGAACTGGTTTGCCCTTTGTGATTTACACTTCCAGTGCTCAAGCTTGCAGGGAAGTGCTGTTTGTCCTCAGACACTAAAAGTTTGCAGGGAAAGAAAAGCACGAAGTGCTGTTCATTGTTTGTGGTTCTATTCGTGCAGCTGATTTTAAAAGACAATTCTAAGAGTGTCAACCAGTATAAAAGAAGGCCAAACTCTGTTCACTATCTTAACCAGTCAAAATGCTATGAGTTGGTTGATACTAACCTTTACAGCAAAAATCTTGGCTTAAATCACTCAATAGGCTATCCTATTTGTACTTTCAATTTGTACTTTCAATTTGTGGTTGTGTTAAATTGGTTATCACAGGTTCCTATTTRGCCAAGATCAAAGTTTTTCTTTGTGACTGGTTATTCAGATTCCTCTTTCTTGACACAACGACAACAGCTGCAGCAAGACCAAATTTCTTCCATCATTTTTTAAGGCATAGCAAGGCTTGGGTTTGGATAGATATATAAGTTGCTTGGTAGGTTTAACAGATTTGAAAGCCTGCTGAATTGCCTTTGCTTTTTGGGATTGAGTAAAATGTGTCTTTAAGGACTTATTTCTGCATATTGATTAAGGGTCTTAAGTCAAATACAGGTTCTTTGTGACACACAGCAACTTATTTGAGTTGATCTTTATTGGTCTTATTTCAGTTTTAACTGTTTTGGTTTAAACTGTATTCATAGCTGTTTGAATAGCAGGTTTAAATTTGTGTTTTGTGACTGTGTGTTTGTGGATTTGAGGACTGGAACAGAAGCTATCTGGACAGGTTCACCAGGTCAAGTAAGTTTTTGAAGCTACACAGTTTTGAAGGAACATAAGCAGGTTTCTTCATTGGAGGCACTTCATTCAGCTACACAGCAGCCTAAGTGAAGTAACTGATACGAGAAGCATTCAAGTGGACTTTTGGATAGCATTTCGAGAACAGATAGAATATTTTTTAAGATTCACATCTGTATTGTTGATACTGTTGTTGGCTATTTGGTTTGGGCTTGACTCAGTTTGTTTTGGACTTGGACGGTTTTAATTTTTTTTAGGTTTCTAATTGTTCGTGGTTTTCAATTGTGTTTAGATTTTATTTTTGGATCATCTTATATCTGTTTTGTGTGTGTTTTCAGTTTTTAGTGTTTTTT
>NC_037529.1:36674289-36675629 GCF_001531365.2 Cynara cardunculus var. scolymus
TTCAAAGAAATTGTCTGATCTAAAGACAGACCTTGAAACTGAATTGAACATGAGAACTGAACTGAAAAAGAAATATGATTTAGTTAGTGTAGAAAGAGACCAGCTTTTACAAAAAGTCAAAGACTTTTCGTGTGCTCAAAGCTCAACTGGTTCTCCTTCTCAGTGTAAAACCAGCTTTTATAATTGTTTCTATTCGAACAGTTATTCAAGCAGTCCTAAATCTAATGTTTGTAAGAACTATTCTCGTTCGAATCAGTACTATCAAGGGTATGTCATTAGATCACCCAATTATCCTTCAAAGATTAAAAGCATTTCAGTCAATAAGTCTGAATCTGTTTTATCTCATACACCTGTTGATACTAATAATCTTCCTTGCATTGTGAAGTCTACTAATGATTTGATTAATCTTAGCAAGAGAAGGATTATGTGCTCAACATGCAGAACCAATAATTKTGTCAATAACAAAAGGTTCAACAGGTGGCATGGAGATAACAGTTATCAGAACAACTAGAAAGGTAAGAACAGGTACGATCATAATTACTGGTATGATTCATATTTTACACCTGGTCATCCTGTTCATAGTGCTGAAAAGAAAATATCTTATAAAAATAAATGGTTTGGAAACTACAACATACCCCAACCCAATACTAACAATATATGACCCAAGTTCGTTTGGGTATAAAAATCTACTTGATCTGGTTTTGCAGGTGTGTCCATCTTGTGTTGATCAGAATATCATTTTTTTGTGATACACCGATGCAGGGGGAGTTATGTTTTATTTCAAACTAAGGCTTCTGAACACTTCAGTTCAGAACCCGTGCTTTACCGAGTGTGGTTTCTAAACACCCAGTTTAGAACCCGTGCTTAAAATGTTTTCCTTTTAATTTTTGAGCTTAAAAGTTTCATTACTTAAAGCTGTTTTCTAGGGGGAGACTCTAGAATTCTTTAATAAGTGGTTTTGAAAATTGATTTTTTTTGGGAAACGAGTACATTTTCTGAACAGGTATTTCCTGAGATTTTACTTGCATAAATTCTCATCGTACATAACCCTAATACATGTTTCAGCTTCTTCAAACTGTTATTATCACGTCTCTTATACGAAAATCATTTTCGGTGATAATACACTCGTTTGTATTCAACTTTGTTTTCTGATATTTTTTTACACTGATTCATATACATTTTTTTAATATCAGAATCTGTAAACTTGTTCTTACAGATCTTCATTCATTTCTCTCACACATTTCAAATAATCGAATCGTTGTCGCTTCATTCTTTATTGATTATGCTTAAAGCCAAATTATTTGATCAAACTTTTATCTGATCATTGTGCTTTAATGAAA
>NC_037529.1:36676635-36678888 GCF_001531365.2 Cynara cardunculus var. scolymus
GAACATTGTTAAAGGGGATTTGATGCAAAGATCAAGGGGGAGTAACTTCGATAATGGCAAAAGACTCATAAGAAGAAGTGCGACTGAAGATGATTAAAGAAATATTATTTGTGTGCTACAACGATTGAGAGATGTTGAATGTGAAGATCATTTTTCACAATAGTTTACTGAAGACTTGTTATCTGAATATTCTTTGAAGATCACATATTGTACAGTGTTTTTGAAGATATTTTTGAATATGTTCTACATTGTCAAAAGAGAAGATCACTGTGATTCTACATTCGAGGGGGAGAATGCTAGAAGATCTTTCGCAACAGTTGATCGTTTGAAGATTACATGTTGAAGATTTCATTTGAAGAAGACATATTGTGCATATTGTTTCAAAGTTCAAACAAGTACTCAAAGCGCAGAATTTTCTTTCAAGTCTGAATACAAAGGGGGAGAATGTTAGGACTGAGAAATCAGTATTACTTGTATTCGTCTTGAAAGTTTATAAATCGTCTATAATTGTAAAAGTCAGCGTGTTTGACTTTTCTTTAGAGTTTGACTTTCACTTGTCTTTGTTAGGTTGACCATATAAATAGTGGTTAGTGTTTGTAATTAGTGTAAGAGGAGAGCTCATTTTGTAATAAATCATACGTATTGAGAGGTTTGACTGAAATTGTAAGGGTTGACTTTTCCTCTCAATATTCATATGAATGTTCTTAATGCAATATCAAGTTTCTGCCATTGTTGAAGATATTATGAAGATTGATCAGTGAAATTGGACTCACACTTCTTCTAACCTCCGAAAATTTCTGAGTTTTATGGAGAGATTACACACCAAAAACATGTAAAAATGTTCATATGATGGTGGTAATCTATGACCTAAACATTAGAACTCAAGAAAATGGGTAAAATCATGTTGCATGTGGGTTTAATTCCTAAAAAAATTGACATTTTAAGTGCTGACAGATTTCGTGCATGTGCATAAATCGTCAATTTCTTGCAAATAATATGTTCAAATGTCATGAATCTTCTTCTAAAAGTTCATTTATTGAGTTGGGGTTTTAATCCAATTGGACTCAAAAACATTGAGTTTTGATTCCCCAAATACTCAAAACAAGATGCATGTGCATCTGGGAGTTTTTTAATAGGTAAACCCTACTTTAAACAACCATAACTCTCTAAATAATCATCCAAATCATTGATTTTTCTTCTGCAAGTTAATTTAATGAGTTACCTTTCAAATGCCACTAATTTCATTCAAAAATATGGTGATTTGAGGTTTCAACTACTCAAAACAAAATGAGTATGCAATCTGTCCAAAACTGACAGATTTGTATATGCATGTTCTAATGACCATATCTCTTTCAAAACTCAATGAAAAAGGATGATTCGTCCTTTGAGACTTAACTATATGAGTTATCTTCTGTATGCAAATGGAATCACATGAAAATATGGAGTTTTGACCTCCAAACACCTAAAACACTTTAGGTGTGCAAACTGTGAAACCATCAGTAGGTAGATCCTACTTTGTGTGTTAATATCTCTTTTATTACTTGCTCTTATTATATGATTCTTCTTCTAAAATATTCTTTTATGAGTTAGGGTTCATATGAACCCAGTTTCACTCAAAAATATGAAGTTTTGAGGCATTAACCTATTTATTAAAGTTAAGTGGGCAATCTGTCAACTAATGACAGATGTGTGCATGTAACTATATGGTGTCATATCTTCCTCTTAACTCAAAAATAGAAGTCTCTATAAATTGATCATTTTTAGTACTATTAGTTTCTGTCCAAAAGTGAAATTCTGGAATTATTTGATTTTATAAATTTTGATCATTTATTGGATTATAACATTACTTCCGGTATAAATTACTATATTAACGAGCATATGTGCATTATGTATAATTGGACTATAGATAATCAAGTTGGACATATGTAGACAATTATAGACTTAGGAGTTATTAATCCCCATAAGTAGTTTTAAACCCATAAGTGACGATTTTGGATATTTCTCTTTGATAGGGAAACGTTAAGCCAATGTGTGGGGACCGGATCGTGTTTTTGTTTAGCGGAGCTTTGCAAAAGTGTGAGTATTCACAGCCCCTCTTTCAAAGTATTTATTACGTTTTGGGGTGAAAAGCATGATTGAATGTGTTATATGAGCTATTTCATTATGAATATGAAATTTTGTTAATTTGATGTTGTGGGCACTAAGGCATGTACACTAAAAGTTATATTGAGTAAAATGTAACAGAAAAGTTTG
>NC_037529.1:36680153-36707273 GCF_001531365.2 Cynara cardunculus var. scolymus
TGAACTCACCAGCTCTTTGTAGTTGACCTTGTTTTATTATGCTTTTCAGGGGTAAGAAAGGTTAACTGATAACGTTTATGTTCGGGGCGCAACGATATCAACCATATTTGTGTTTGAAATCTTTTTGTTGAAAAGTTTGCGTACACCATGTTGTTAAAAAACTTTGAACTTGTATGATGTAATTTCGGACTTTATATGTTATGTACTTGAATGGACAATTGCTGTTGTTTTCGCCCTATCGCTGTGAAATCTTGAACTATCACTCCTCGTGTTTCCGCTTTAGCAGGTTGTGACAAGTATTATATAATCAACATAAATTTGTGTTAAGATTATGTCAGACATTTCCTTTTCGATAAAAAGGTTTGTGTCAATGTTACCTTTCGAGAAGCCTAACTTCACTAGAAATTCTGATAAAATATCATACCAGGTTCTCGGGGCTTGTTTTAATCTATATAAGGCTCTATCTAGGATGTAAACATGATTAGGCTTTGACTCATCGAAAAATCCTTCCGGTTGAGAAACATATACTTCTTCCATGAGAAGACCATACAAGAATGTTTTTTTTTTACATCCATTTGATATATAGTAAAATTCTTATGAGCCACGTATGTCAAAAACATCCTTATAGCTTCAATTCTTGCTACCGAAGCAAATGTTTCATCATAGTCAATGCCCTCTTGTTGATTATACCCTTTAGCTACTAATTGAGCCTTGTTTCTGACAACAACACTGTCTTCATCCTTTTTGTTTTTGAATACCCATTTAGTATCGATAATCGTCATATTTTTTGGACGATGTGATAATCGGATCTTGGTTATCAACCGAGGTAATTAATATGTGATTATTTGTTAAGTGATTATGTGACATCATGATAAATTGTTATATTTGATCATGCTAGTATGAAATCTTATGCATAATGTGAAAGGCATATGATATATATATATATATATATATATATGTGTGTGTATGCATTATTTATACGTATGAAGTATGTATGCATGTATGTGGATATGCAAAAAGGGAAATTTATGCTTAAATATGCGCATGGTGTTTGTGTGCATGCATGTGGGGAAAGGGGGGGGGAGGAGGCTGTAATAACCGACTTTCCTAAAAAAGGAAAGTATAAAAGGAGGGGTTAAGCCCCTTTGCACTCTTCTTGCCATTTTTGAACCTCAAGTGAGCGATTTAAGTGAAGAAGAGTTGACCGGATTGTTTTGATCCGAAATTCAAGACCGGTTTTCAAAAGAAATTGCATAAGGTGAGTGGTTAAACTATTTTGTATATTTTTATGAAAATTTACATAAACTGATTCATATAAACTTTCACTCGGTTTATATAAACCGGACATGTTATAAGCGATTTAGATATAAATCGGGTAAAGGTCGAGCGTTTTATGTGTAAACCGGTCAAGGGTTAAGCGGGTCAGTCTTAAACCAGACAAGGCTTGGACGATCTAGATATAAACCGGACATAGGTTCACCCGGTTTAAGGGTAATCTAATCAAGTGTTGGCCGATTTACATGATGAGCGAGTTATGAACCTTGAATTATGATTAATGTTTAAATCGGAGAAGTAGGAATACAACTATGAGGATTGACCGGATTGTTAAATCGAACAAAACACGAATAGTGTTGTCCGGATTGGTAATCCGAACAGAGTGTTGAGAATTTCACCCAGTGTTAAATCAGGCATATTGGGAAGTATTGTCTGGTATGTTATTCGGACAAGATTTGACCGGATTATGAATGGAAACATTATTTTGATTCTTTTAACAAAGAATATGGCATATCAAGGAGAGGTGTACCATGGGATAAGGGTGGCATATCAAGGAGAGGTGTACATTTGGATATAAGGGTGGCATTTGTATGTGTGCTATGTAATATAATTCTTACTATTATATCCCTTAAGATTATCGTGGTCTGGAATCTTTTTTTCTTTGTGATTTAAAGGTTTAGAATCAGGGTTCTTATTGGAAATCATAGTCTGGATGTTATTAAGGAAGAGATAACAGGTTTGGCCTGGAACTTTGAATAAACCTTATTTAATCTGAAAGGTTTAAAAGTGGCACTATGATATACCTGGTTAAGTACAAACCTATTTTGGTTTAATGTGTTGTTTACAAGCAGAGAATTTGGCTTGAAAAGGGGAAGGTATTGGTAATACGTTCTTACTTGTTCATATATTTGTTATATATATGAAGAATTATTTTGCATAAAAATTATGGTATTATCACCCTGCAATAACATAAATAGGGTAACTCACTAGACCTTTTCAATCTAACCCTCGTTTTGTGATTTTAAACATGTATTGCAGGAAGTGCAAAAGGTAAGGGTAAAGGGAAAATGTGATAATTTCCCCATGTGTTTATCTGCATGAAGAATGGCTGATGATATGTATAGTTTTGATAGATGAAACTGGATTAGTGCAAGAATTGTATTTTGGATAATTGGACCATGTATTCTGTAATGATAGATTCTTGTACTAAGGGACCTATGCGAGGTATAAACATGTATTTCTTGTATATGAAGTATATGTTACATGCAATGTGTTGGATGAGGTGTTACAAACTAGAAACTAATCTCCAAACTTTTAGGGTTTCGAACTGATTGAGTTCCTCTTGCATAGCAATTATCCAGTCCGATTCCACTAAGCCTTCTGATACCTTAGTTTGTTAAATAGTACTTAAGAATGTTGAATAAAGACACTCATTAGCAGTAGCAGACCTCGTACGAACATATGAGTTTGGATCACCAATAATTTGAGTTATCGGATCTTTGGTTGACTTGGTACTATGAGGTAGGGGAATGTAAGAAGATTGATCAGAATTTTGATCTATGTAGGTATTGGGGGGTTGCCCACAATTGGTTCATGTGAAGGTTCAAGATTAGGAGTTGAAATTGGTTGATTATCTGTCTGAGGTTGAAATTTTTCATCTTGAAAGACTAACACCTCAAGCAGATTATTGCTCAAGCACTCTTCACACTGAATTGGACAACCTTGTTCTTCCATAATTATTTCTTTATTCACTTCTTCTTCATCAACTTCTTCAGAAATCTCTTCTGAAACAGTAACTGGAACATCAATAGATGGACTAGATATATGTTGTTTAGATTGATTTTGATGATTTTCACTGGACAAAATAATTGATTCATTAAATTTATTTTCAAAATATTCATCCTAGCAATTTTCAAATAAAGAATCCAAATCAGAAATATTTTGATTAGAAGAGGATGATTCAGTTGGATTTGTGTTCTGCAAAGAATTATTTATCAGCATGGGTCCTGACATGTTTTGTCTAGAAGCCACATCCACAACTTCATCAAATGAAACATTAACGCTCTTATTGACGCACTTTATTCTTTTTTTGTAGACCCTGTAAGCAGCAGAATTTTTAGAGTAACCAATAAAAACTGCTTCATCGGCCTTGGCAGAAAACTTACATTTGTCCTCTTTATCATTTAAAACAAAAGACCTGCAACCAAAAACTCGAAAGAAATTGATATTAGGAATTCGTTTATTTATGAGTTCATAAGGTGTTTTACCAAACCTTTTGTGTACGAGAGAACGGTTTTGGGTAAAACACGTTGTATCAACAGCTTCAACCCATAGAAATAGAGGAAGCTTTGAAAAAGTAAGGAGTGTATGAGCTGCTTCCACTAATGTTCTATTCTTTCGCTCAACAACACCATTTTGCTGCGGTGTTCGGGCTGCCGAGAATGTATGCATGATACCATGAGATTCTAGAAATGAACTTATAGTTTTATTCTTGAATTCAGTTCCATTATCTGTTATGATCTTCTGAACAGATAACTGAAGATTCACTTGAACGCTCTTCAAGAGTGAAATGATTATCTCTGCAGCTTCATCTTTAGACTTCATAAAATGAACCCATGTGAATCTTGAATAATCATCAACAACGACTAATACATATCTCTTCACATTCATACTTTGAACTCGCATAGGACCGCAGAGATCCATATACAGTAAATGTAGGGGACGATTAGTGTTGAATTCCACCTTGGACATATGAGAAACCTTCTTCTCGATGCCACAGTAAATTTTGTTGCAAAGAAGCCTTGGAGATCAAGCAGAAATCAGTATCTACTTGTAAATTAGATAAGTTAATTGTATAAAGATTAGATTTTCTGGTACTAGCTAGAATTTCCTTACCATCAAAAGTACAAACACTGCACCGTTTAGATTTAAAGCAAACCTCCAGATTTTTATCACAAAAATGACTTATACTGAACAAATTATGACCAAGTCCTTCGACATACGATACTTTCTTAATCATGAAATTTCCAGAAATTACATCACTATATCCAAGGATAGGTGCGTACTGATCATTTCCAAATCTTACCGTTCCACCAAAAGATTCAATAAAATTAGACAATAAATCTTTCCTACCAGTCATGTGTTTTGAGCTTCCAGAATCTAAGAACTACACATGCCGGTTAACCTGCACATTGAATCAATTGATTTTAGGTACCCACTTCAATAAGGGTCCTTTTAGATTAGCTCTGGTTGGTGGTAAGCTATAATTACAAAAGCAACTCTCTTTGATAACAATTTTTCTTTTAACAGCAGACCAAACATTATGAGTAGAATTATGAGCATGAAAAGAAGTAAAAGGCACAAATTCATCCCATCGACAATAAGAACAACGCATTTTGCTTTTTTCAGTATCAATGATTTCACTGAATGAATATGTTTGTACATTCACAGTGTTATTGAATACAGGAATTACAAAATCGTTCTTCCTAGGCTGACCAAATGATTTTAGTGATTCTACAAATGTAGACCCCTTCACTCTCCAGATACTCTTGATCTTCAAAGATTTATCTAAGATATTAGAAACAAAATCATTAGATTTAGTTTTACGATGAGCTTTATGTTTCAGATTTTTGTTAACACTCTTATTCTGTTTCTTTGAACTCCTTTTTATTTTATTCTTTTTGTAATAAATTTTCTCAGAAACAGGTTTTGAATTTTCATGAAGATCATTTTCAAAATTAGAGACCTTGTTAGAATCCCCAGTCTTTTCATTTTTATTTAAAATAAAAGCTTCATGACTGGGTAGTTGCTTAGAGAAATCAAATTTATTAATATCTTGATCTAAAACACGCATCTGAATTTAAAATTTCAGAAAAATTAAGCTCTTCATTTGAAAATTTTATCTCATCAGATTTAGAGGTTTCACAAGATTTTGAACATGAAAAATACTCAGATTCAGTAATATCTTCTTCTACCTTAGACTTATCAAATTTTCAATTTTATTCAATAAGTCTTCCTTTTCTTTTTGGAAAGAAATTATTTCTTCATTTAAAATCTTTTCCAGTTGAACAACTTCTTTTTTCTAAAATTAGAGTAGAAGTATAAGACTTTTGTTCAACCGGTTTTCATTTGTGGTATGCTTTTGAATAACTATGAAAATAGTCTGTTGCAAGAGCAGGAATTTTCATAGATTTCATTTAATTTTGTATAATCAAAAGAAACTTGCATTTTATCTTTTCTTTGTCAGTTCAAATCTTCTTTTTTTCCACTTCCTCTGATGATTTTGTAAACCTAATTTGATATTCTTGACCGAGGTCAAGATATTCAAATTTATAAATTGTTAGAGTAAAATATAGATCTTTCTTTAAACGATTAGGATTTTCGTATCCCAACCCTTCCTTGGATTAAAGAATCTTGTTTCAGTTGGATTATTTAGAAAAATAGTTTGATCTGTTTGCCCTCTCTTGTACAACTTTTCTTCCAGGTCTTTGATTTTTTTCATTTAAAACCTTATTTTGTAAGGTAATAGTGTTATTGTTTACAACCAGATCATCATCAACTAATTCCAAAGATTTAAGTTTATCATATTATCAGATATTTCATTGTTCAATATATCCGTTTTTTCCGTAAAACATTTGCTCTCAGATACCAGAGATTGAACCCAAGCAAAATTTCCAGCATTTTCACTATTTAGCTTAATATATCTTTCTTGTTGCATTTTAAGATCTTTTTCTAAAGTTGCAACTCGATCTTTTTCAAATTTAAGTTTTTGCTGAAAATCTTGTAATTTTAGCATCATTCTCTGTATGTGTTCCATGCACGAAGATTCAAGTACCTCATCACTTGACTCTGCTTTTCTTCCTCATTCTCAAATATATCAGTCTCAGTCCTAACCATCAAACAAATATGATCCACAACATCTGATTCTTCTTCCTCATCAGTTAAGTTCACCCAATGATCATCCTCAGCCATTAAAGCTTTTCTTGCATCCTTTTGTTTAGAAAGAAGAAACTTGTTCTTATAGTAATCACTGTTTTTAGACAATGGTTTTCTGCAGTTTATAGCAAAATGTCCCAACTTTCCATAGTTATAGCATTTTGTATTCTCATCCGCAACTCCCTTAATAAACTTTTTCTTTTCATCAAACTTCTTCTCAAACCTTTTCTCATCATACTTCTTTTTCTCTCCAAACTTATATTTGAATTCATACTTTGAGCCGGATGAAAATCTCTAACTGTTAGAATGCGGTTTCTTATAAAACTTCTTCTGAAAAGCTTTAGTCGGCATTACCATGGCTTGCTTAATTTCTTTCATTTCAGAATCAAATTCACTGTCATTACTTTCTTCACTTGATGACTCACTTGACAAAACAACTACCTTAACAGACTTGTCAGATCTTGATTTAACCTTCTTTTCAGACACAAATGCCAAAAAATCACTCACTTCCTTTTCTTTTTTCTTCTTCTTCAGATCTCTAATCTCCAATACATCCTCCTCATTCTGCTTTAACGTTTCATAAACCTCATGAATATCTATATCAGACAATGACTTATTGTGTCTGATATTGTTTGCAAATGGTTTTCATTCTGGTTGAAGGTTACTTAAAAATTTGACATTGATCTCTATTCGGGTCTTAATGATCTCAGTTTTGGTTAGCTCATTCAAAAGTTTAGTTAACCTATCGTACACATCATCTAGGCTCTCTCCTTCCTTAGCCTTAAATTCTTCATAACTTGTAATACAGTTGGTGATTTTCAGTTGTGTACCCACTTTAGAACCCATCATCATTCTTTCTATTTGTTTCCACATACTATTTCCTGTGCCTTGTAACTGTTAATACTTGTGTAAATGTCATTCGTTAAAGCTTACATCATATAAGATTTACACAAAAATCAGCATGTGCTCTTGCTAATTCATTTGCACTATATTTAGATTTTTCTTTTATCACAATTTAAGCAGGTTTATTTTGTTCGGGTACTGCTGGAATCTCCTTCCAAAACACAGTTGGACCATCCATTATAGATTCCAAAATTAAATTTCCTTCCTTCTGTCTTTCGATGAAGTTTAAAATTTTGTCTCTCCATTGATTGTAATATCCTCTGAATAGAACTGGTGGTTTAGTATCTGTTCCTATGGTCATTGCTTCTTTTGAACTCATCTTATCTGATTTAAAGATTAGTATTTAAAAATTTATCAAAAATTCCACCCATAAAATTCACTTATACGGACACCAAATTCAAACCATACATATCCGGATAGAAGCTCTTCTGATAAGATATATCCGGACACTGTCTCCAGATACTATGTCTCCGAACGATGTCACAGGACACTAAAAGATATAATCGGACAAAAATTGAGAATTACATTTATACGGACAAACAAGAACAAGATTTTAATATGAACTTCTCCGGATGAAACATTCATCGGAAATCAATGAATCCGGAAAACACTATTAATGAATATTAACACTAAGTACACTCTTCGGATAGCAAAAATCAATCTGCACAACTCTATATCTGAATCAAAGTCTATTAACCAAGAACTTAACTGAACACAACCGAATCGGACAAAACACAAATTTAATGACCGATTAGGATGCTTATCGCTCGATGAAGAAATTCAATGAGTGATGAATAAAGTTCTTCCAAAAATTCAGAAATTAGACTTATTCGAATGAAAAATATGCAAATCAGCTCAAGAATACCCGTTTGTTGATCCCAGATCTCTCAATAACACTAATAATTAAGTTAAGAATAACCTAATTATATAGTTTGGATGAATAAAATGATGAACACTCAAGAACAAATGTTGAACATTCAAAGAATATACTTGAGGCTCTGGTTGTGAATGATGATGGAAACATATATAAATTTTGGTTAAGTTCATGTGAATGGATATGAAAATGATGGGCCTTTGGGACCAGAGGGCTCTGGTTCCAAAGATTTTGAATCCAGAGGCTCTGGTCTTTAGAACCAGAGAGTCTTTAGAACCAGAGGCTCTGGTTGTGAAGGGTTTGCAAAGATGATGAAGGAATATTAAGTAATGATGCATGAGAAGTCCAATATGGACCAAAGGGCTCTGGTCGTGAAGGACTTGGAAACCAGAAGCTCTGGTCTTCGGAACCAGAGGCTCTGGTTGCATGGATGATGAAATATGACTAGGTTATATGTGTTTGAATAAATGAGGAAGATCAATTTTGAGACCAAAGAGGCTCTGGTCTCAAAGGATTGGAAACCAGAGGCTCTAGTCTATATAATCAGAGGCTCTGGTTGTGAAGGGTGGTACTTAGTGAAAAATTCACAAAGTATTTGCTTTGGACCAGAGGGGCTCTGGTTCCAAAGGCGATGAAAATATTTGGCCAGAATTTAGACAAATATTTCTAATTTGGCCAGAGGCTCTGGTCTTTAGAACCAGAGGCTCTGGTTTAGAGTACTTGGTGTTTTTATGGCCATAGTTATATCACTTGTAGGCATAACCATGAGATATTGAGGATCTCTGGTTTCAAATTAGGATTGCCTCTATGTGGTGAGATTCAGCATACCCATCTTGCTAACAAGGAATAAAAATCTTTTCTCATCAAGAGCTTTTTTGAAAATGTCAACAAGTTGAATCCCTGTAGGAACAAAGTACGTCTCTATATTACCTTTTTCGACATTGTCTTTCAGAAAGTGGTACCTTACATCGATGTGTTTGGTCTTGGAATGTTGAATAGGATTTGCAGAGATGGCTATTGCACTCTTGGAGTCACAGAGGATGGGTATGTTTTCATATTGAAAGCCATAGTCCTTAAGTTGAGTCTTCATCCAGAGAACTTGTGAACAACAACTAGCAGCAGCAACATATTCTACTTCTGCTATAGAAGTCGAAACATAGTTTTGTTTTCTTGATGTCCAACTTACCAGCTTGTTCCCCAAGTGTTGACAGCTTCCAGACGTACTCTTTCTATCAAGCTTGCAACCTGTATGATCTTCATCTGTGTAGGCTATTAGATCAAAGCCAGAGTTCTTAGGATACTAGAGACCCAATGAAGGGGTTCCCTTGAGGCATCTAAAGATCCTCTTGACCGCAGAGAGATGAGATTTTTTAGGATTGGATTGATACCTTGCACAAAGACATGTAGCAAACATAATATCTGGTCTACTAGCGGTTAGATACATAAGTGATCCAATCATGCCTCTGTAGGTTGTTACATCTACAGATTTGCCTGATGGATCAACAAATAACTTAGCTCTTGTAGCCATAGGTGTTCTCATCGATGATGAATTTGAGAGAGAATATTTCTTCAGAAGGTCAGTCGCATACTTGGACTGATTGATGAAAATCCCTTTTGAAGTTTGTTTTATTTGAAGACCAAGGAAGAAACTAAGTTCTCCCATCATACTCATCTCAAATTTGCTTTTCATCAGCTCTGAGATTTTTTCGTAATGTTTTGCATTTGTAGAACCAAATATGATGTCGTCCACATATATTTGCACAAGTAATATATCACCTTGATGCTTCTTGAGAAATAGGGTTGTATCGATTGTACCTTTTTTGAATCCATTGTTGATGAGAAAAGTGGAGAGAGCTTCATACCAGACCCTGGATGCTTGCTTCAACCCATAGAGGGCTTTGTCCAGAAAGTAGACGTACTCTGGATGTTTTGGATCTTCAAATCCAGGGGGATGCTGCACATATACTTCTTCTTGAAACTTACCATTTAGGAAGGCAGACTTGACATCCATCTGATATACCTTGAAGCCTTTGTGAGTTGCATATGCTAGGAATATCCTAATGGCTTCAAGTCTTGCGACGAGAGCAAATGTCTCATCATAGTCAATCCCTTCTTCCTGGCAGTAGCCCTTGGCAACAAATCTGGCTTTGTTCCTTATTATTATGCCATCTTCGTCCTTCTTGTTTCTAAAGACCCATTTGGTTCCTATTGTCGTCTTCCCTTTGGGTAGAGGCATGAGGGACCATACTTTGTTTCTCTCAAACTGGAGTAGTTCTTCTTGCATCGCGTCTATCCAATTTGGATCTTGTAGGGCTTCAGAAATCTTCTTTGGTTCTATCATGCTCAAAAAGTTGGCGAAGAAGCATTCATTAGCTGTTGCAGATCTCGTCTTCACACCAGATGTTGGATCACCAATGATTTGGTGATGTGGATGGTCTTTTGTCCACTTGGTGCTAGATTGGGGTTCTGGAGCAACATAATGCAGTTCTTCATCGATCGATGGAACTGCTTGCTCCCTCTCGAAGAGATCATTTCTAGAGAGATGCTCTGGTTCTGGTTCTTGATTTGAAGACACAAAAGAAGTAGAAGGTGAAGTAACATGAGTTTCTGTAAGAGTTGTACCTTTAGCATTGGAGACTCCATGTTCTTCATCGGTTCAGGAAGTAGGTTTTGCAGTAGGTGCAAGTCTAGAAACTACTTCTTTTTCGAAGATGTCTTCAAATAATTGAGCTAACTATAATTCGTCGGGTTTACCAAGTGATGAATCAGAGGCTCTCTGTTGAAGTTCGAGTCTTGAACTATTGTGTCAAGAAGTCATTGGTGTGGAGTCATCAAAGGACACATTGATGCTTTTGATGACAATCTTTGTCCTTTTGATGTAGACTCTGTAGGCCTTTGCGGTTAAAGAATATCCCAGAAAGATCCCTTCATCTGCCTTTTTGTCGAATTTGCCAAGATATTCCCTGTCATTGAGTACAAAACATTTGCACCCAAAGACATGGAAATACTTGACATTTGGTCTTCTTTGATTGATGAGATCATAGGGTGTCTTCTGGTGCCTCTTGTTGATGATAGACCGATTCTGGGTGAAGCAAGCAATGGAGATAGCTTCATCCCAGAAGGTGATAGGTAACTCCGATGAAGCAAGCATAGTCCTTGCTGCTTCCACGAGGGTTCTATTCATTCGCTCCACCACTCCATTCTGTTGTGGAGTTTTGGCTGTTGAAAAATTTTGTGAAATGCCTTCACTGATGAGGTATTCATCGATTCTGGCATTTTTTAATTCAGATCCATTGTCATTTCTAACCTTTATTAGTTTTCATTGTAGAAGGACATGGAGCCTTTTCATCACCCTAATGAGTAGGTCAAGAACATCTGATTTCTTCTTTACAAACACAACCTAGGTGTATCTGGAGTATTCATCAACTAGTACCAATATGTACTTCTTTCCAAAGAGGCTTTGTGTAGGTATGGGCCCAAAGAGATCTATGTGGATCATGTCGAAGGGCTTGGTGCAGGAGGTTTCTGACTTAGTTTTATGAGAGGCCCGTTTCAGCTTTCCCAATTTGTAGGCTGAGCACAGATGGTCTTTTTCGAAATTGAGATCCGAAATCCCCTTGACCAGCTTCTGTTTGGCTAGCTTCCTTAGAACATCAAAATTTAGATGTGAGAACTTTTGATGCCATAGCCAATTTTCATCACTCTTATGGGATACAAGGCAAAGGGTGTCTTGTCCCACAGAGGATTGAAAATTCAGAAGATAGAGATTTTCTTCTCTCTTTGCCTTGATGATGGTTTGGCCGGGCTGTGTTTTGATGATGCAAAAACCCTTGCGAAATTGGACTTCAAGATCCTTGTCGCAGAACTGACTTATGCTTAATAACTTGTGCTTGAGACCTTCAACATAAGCCACTTTGTTGATGGAGATGTTTCCTTTTATGAGAGTGTCGTATCCCTTGATGGTTCCCTTACTGTTGTCTCCAAAAGTGAAAGAGCCTCCAGATTTCTCGATGAAGGAGGATAGCTGACTTTTGTCACTAGTCAAGTGCCTGGAGCAACCTGAATCCATATACCATGGTTGCACATGCTGGTCCTGCAAGACAAATTAAGGGGTTTTAGGTACCCATTTCATAATGGGTCCATGTTTGTTAGTGGGAGATACCTCTCTCTTTTCATCAGCCCTCTTAGGAGTGGGCTGATTTCTAATACCCTTAGCCTTTCTAGACTTGGGTTTGTTTGCATTTCCCTTGCCCTTAGACTTGGGCTTTTCACGTTTTCATTGGTTTTAACATTATAGCGATAGACGTGTTTGGAAAATATGCAGTGATGTGTTAAGATGTGGTTCCTCGGGTTTTGTAAAAGAGCTAAACATTGGCAATTAAGAATTTTTTGGACATAAATGTCTAACTTTCTTTTTATTCGATGAGAATGAAGAAGTAAATGCAGGGGATGAAAATCCTGTCCTAGCATCGGTTGTTTTTACAAACTTCCTATCTAGTTCAGATTTTTATTTGTGGAAGGCTTGGCTTTTACTTCTTTTCTGAGGAAGGACTGCTTTTCTTCAGTTGAATGAGAGGAAAAGTGGTGGTTAGAATTCGCAGAGGCAGACCACTTCTGTTTTTGCTCGCGAGTAAACTTTATGAACTTAGAAGAGGTACTTGGGCCTTTTGAGGTGTCTTTGGCAGGTTTGATGTTACTCAGTTTTTCTTTTTCTTTATCTGAAGTTTTCATCGATCCTGGAACATCAGATTTCATTGAGGGTTTGAAGTTTTGAGGCTTCTTATCCTCAATGACCTTTGGTGATTCACATACTATCTCTTCTTCAGATTCAGAATCAAGAAAGTCTCTCACTGATTTCTCGAAATCAAAATTATCATGGATATTTGGGGAGGTGTGGGTTCAGAGGTTGATGCTTCAGAATGATCTGTTGGGGGTTCCATCATTTCTGACTTAGATGAACTTCAAATATTACTTGGATGGTTCATCGATTCATCAGATGACGGTTCGTTACTAAGATTCTCCTTTTCATCAACAGCATTTGCTGATGAAGTGGGATTGTCGTCCAGAGACTCTGATTTAACCATAGGGTTTCCATCGGTCTCTGATATGGAGGCATCGTTCCCTTCATCAGAATTCTTACATGTACTGCTCTCGTATAACACATTTTCAAAATCCTGTCTCAAGAGGACAGTTTTTCCATCGACTTTAACTCTTTTAAAATTTGCTTTAGGTTTAGGGAAAAAGCCGGGTTTTTGAATGCATCCAAGTTTGAAAGTGGATTCAAGGGTGGATTTCTTTGTTTCAATGATGGAGTCCAATTCATTGAATCCAATCCCTTGATTGTCCTTTTGTCCGTTTAGTTTTTCGTACACATTTTGGGCATCCTTGTATTTCTTCATCAGAAGTTCATTGGTTTAAAGCTTCTGGTGAAGAATCTCCCTTTCTTTTTTAAAGAAATCTTTAAGAGCTACTGAGTTAAGCCTCTCTGCCTCAGATTCTTTTAAGGCCTTTGCCTTCTTTTCTAAGTCCTTGGTTATTCGCTTGTTTAAAACCAGAAGTTTTTCTTCCTCTGATTTTTTAAGAGTGGCGATGCAAGTCTTTTCCTTGACAAGTTCGGCTTTTTCTTCGGTTAGAAGATCAGTCTCTCTTTTGTAGAAACTGACTTTTTTTTCCGCTTTAAGTCTTTCAGATTTTTCAAAATTTAATTTTTCTTTTAGTTTCAAGAAATCCTCTGAAAGTTTTATTACCCTTAACTCTAGCTCAGTTGGAGCAGAGTTGGTTTCATCAATAGAAGACTCACATACATGTTCATCAGAATCAGAGGCGGCTTCTGCATTGGACGTGGTCATGAGACAAATGAGTGCCTTGTCTTCTTCATCAGATGAAGAATCAGACACCCAATTTTCTTTTTCAGCCATCAGGCTTCGCTCTCTTGGATTGTATTTATACTTATTCTTGTAGTAATCAGCATCCTTCACCAGTCGTCCTCTACACTCTTTGGAAAAATGACCGATTTTTCCGCACCTGAAGCATCGAAGGTCATTCTTCCTTCTGTCTCGGTCTTCTTTCTTCTTCTCTCTTCTATCTTCTCTTCCCTCTCTTCTGTCTTCCCTCTGAAAGAATTTTGATGGCTTCTTTTCATAGGATGGCTGGTACTTCTACCTTTTGAAGTCTCTTGTTTCATAGGGCTTTTTGATAAACTTCATCTGGAACTGTTTTGTGATCAAGGCTAGAGACTTAGCAAAGGCTTTGATATCATCATCTGATTCAGATGTCTCGTCTTCAGATTCTGATTCTACTACCAGTGTTTTCTTGCCTTTTTTCTTGTGGTCTCTGGTGGAGGTCCTTGAAACATCCCTCTCTTCTGCAGCAAGAACAAGGGGTCCACCGATGGATACTTTCTTCTTCATAATATCTTTCTCTTGTGCAGCAAGCGTTCCATAGACGTCATGAAGTGACCAGCCGTCTAAGTCCTGATTTGCTTGGAGAGACATTGACAGCTGTGTCCATTCATCGTCGAGACTTTTAAGGAATAATACATTATTTTCTTCCTTCGTCCTGGAGATATCGTTTCGACGACATTGATTAATCAATGTGTTGAAATGATCGTACGTCTTCTGAATCGGTTCATCAGGAAGAACCTTGAAGTTGGTGTATTTGTTGAGACATTGAGCTCCACGATTTTTCTTCATTTTTGCTCCTCCTTCTAATTGGCTTGCCAGCTCATCCCATAGTTCCTTTGCTGTGAAGCATGCATCGAGGGATTGGAAGATTTCATTGGGAATGTCCATGATGATTAGTCTTTTCGCCTTCTTGTCAGTTTCCACGTGCTCCATATCATCTTCATCCCAATTTTTCTCGTCCTTGGGCATGTAATAAGCTGGAATTTCTGCTGTGGTGCTCGTTCTTGGGACTCTTGGAACAAGAGTTTGTGAAATGTAGGGACCCTCCATGACAGATCGTAGAAATTTCTGTCCATCCCTTCCAAAAGTTTACCATCCTTATCCTCCATTGTGGATACTCTTCTCTTTGAAGAGTTGGAGGTTTGGTGAGGGAACCGACACTGTAAGCGGTATTCTAGTTGGCCATTTAAGATTTGGAAGAGAAAAATATTACGCTTTTTAGAGAAGATCTTTTAAGAATTTTTATGAATGAATGAAAAAGGCGAATTGAGAGATTTTATTGATCGTTTTGATTGAAAAACAATCAATAGGCTCTGATACCAATTGTTGATCCCAGATCTCTCAATAACACTAATAATCAAGTTAAGAATAATCTAATTATATAGTTTAGATGAATAAAATGATGAATACTCAAGAACAAATGTTGAACATTCAAAGAATATACGTGAGTGTCAAAGAATTCACTTTATTTCAATGATCGGGAAAAACGTTAAAAGAGTCAAAGATTACAATAGGCCTAACCACCTATTTATACTAGTAATCTAAACAAGAAGATAACTATCTAGTGAGACTATCTAGCAAATCTTCTAGGGAAAGATAAAGCTTATCTAAACATGGATAATTAACAAAACAAGATAAACTATGTAGAATCCAGCTGTAGATTGGTCATCTCCAGCTGTCTTCCATGGGGCGTTATTTCAACCTTATCTTCATATCTTCATCGCATGCCTCTGGTTGAACTAGTGTAGAAAAGTCCAAGTGTTGGTAACAGGAGGGGCTATGAAGATGCTTTTTCCATCGCATCTCAGGTCGATTCATCGACCCTCTGGTTGTTCTTCAGACTTATTTGTTTTGCTTTGAAGTCTTCCATCGGCCTTCTGGTTCTTCATCACTTGTTTTCATCATTACTTTTATGCATAAGAATTATGGGGTCTAACACCTTCGTTTAATTTTCGAAGACCAAAAGCAGTAAAATACAATAACAGATTTGAGCAGAAAATAAGTGAGAAAGTTTGTTCACAATGTCGACCGGTTCATCAGGGTGAGTGTAAGATGGACCCAAGAAATTGTTATAAGTGCGTTGAAGCGAGCCATTTATCAAGGAGCTGCCCAGCCAACCGAAGATGTTTCAATTGTAATTCTCCGGATCACATACGACCAAACTGTCCCTTGTTGAGAACTCCACAGTTGACAATGGGGAGTAATGTGTCGGGTACTCAGGGAAGACCTACAATGTCCAGAGGAGGGCACGGGGGTCCTTCCAGATGATTAAGAATGAGGCAGAGGCATCACCAGGTGTTATTTGACTCTGGTGCAAACTTTTCGTTTGTATCACCATTGTTTGCTTGAATTGCATGTTTCAATTATGTGTTACTTGATGACGAATTAGTAGTTGATACTGCTAATAGTCAAGAAACTGTTACTAGTGTATTTAATAATTGCATTATTGTTATCGAGGGTTGTGATCTACCAATTTTGTTATTTTCTATGCCGATGAAGGAATTTGATGTAGTGGTGGGTATGGACTGGTTGGCAGAACATCATGCCAGTATTGTTTGAAATAAGAAAATGATCAGAACTACTCTGCCAGACCAAGGAATAGTTGTTATCTATGGTGATCATCAGAATCACCATACTAGTATTTTAACTGTGATGAAAGCTCAGAAAAGTATCCGGAAGAAGTGTTAGGGATGTTTGGCTTATGTAATTGATGTAAAGAATGAGAAAAGAAAAGAGGAATCGATTCTGATTGTTAATGAATATCCGGAAGTCTTTCCAGAGGACTTATCTGGATTACCACCAGACCGAGTTATTGAGTTCCGAATTGATCTCATACTAGGCGTTGCAGCAGTAGCAAAGGCACCATATCGGTTAGCTCCATGTGAATTATAGGAATTGGTTGCACAGTTGAATGATCTGACTGATACAGGATTCATTAGACCTAGCACTTCACCTTAGGGTGCTCCGGTCTTATTTGTCAAAAAGATAGATGGATCTATGCGAATGTGTATAGACTATCATGAGTTGAATAAATTGACAATAAAAAACAAATACCCTTTACCAAGGATTGATGATTTGTTCGATTAATTGGTGGGAGCAAGAACTTTCTCCAAGATTGACATAAGGTCAGGGTATCACCAGTTAAAAGCCAGGAAGGAGGACATTGCTACAACAGCCTTCCGAACTAGGTATGGACATCATGAATTCTTAGTTATGCCTTTCGGCTTAACTAACGCGCCCGCATCCTTTATGGACTTGATGAATAGAGTATGTAAGAAATATCTTGATAAATTCGTTATTGTATTTATCGATGATATTCTTATATACTCGAAGACCAAATAGAAACATGCAAAACATCTTCGTCTGATCTTGGAATTGTTGAAGAGAGAAAAGTTGTACGCAAAATTATCCAAGTGTGAGTTCTGGTTAAGGGAAGTTCAGTTTCTGGGTCATGTCATATCCGAAGCAGGGGTGAAGGTAGATCTAGTTAAAATAGAAGCAGTTGCAAAGTGGGAAGCCCCGAAAACTCCTTCTTAAGTCCGAAGCTTTTTGGGATTGGCAGGCTATTATCGTAAGTTCATTCAAGATTTTTCCAAGATAGTTGTGCCATTGACCAAATTGACTCGAAAGAACATCAAATTTCAGTGGAGGAAGAACAACAGAAGGCTTTCCAATTATTAAAAGATCATCTCTGCAGTGCACCGGTGTTAACCCTACCTGATGGATCTTAAGATTTTGTGGTATACAGTAATGCTTCAAAGCTGGGATTGGGATGTGTTTTGATGCAGAGAGGAAAAGTAATTTCTTATGCGTCAAGGCAATTGAAAGATCATGAGAAGCAATATCCAACTCATGATATAGATTTAGTTGTAGTGGTGTTCACTTTGAAAATATGGAGACATTATCTTCTGGGAACAAAATGTCATATTTATACTGATCACAAGAGTTTGCAACATTTGTTTAGCCAGAAAGAACTGAATATGCGGCAGCATCGGTGGATTGAACTTGTAAATGACTATGATTGTGAAATTCTTTACCATCCAGGAAAAGCCAACGTCGTAGCTGACACTTTGAGTAGAAAAAAGGAGTGGGACTATTAAAACTATGGCAATGATAATAAATTAGTCCCTGATATTCATAAAGAGATTTTGAGATGTCAGAAAGAATCTATGAAGGAAGACCTTGTCAAATCAGAAAGGTTGGGTAAGATGATTACAACTCTGGAACCGAACAAGGAAGAACTTATGTGCTTTCATGGGCGAATATAGGTACCGTGTTTTGGAGACATCCGGAACACTAAACTAAATGAAAGTCATAGGTCCCGATACTCTATTCATCCAGGTACCAATAAAATGTACAGGGATTTGAAAACCCTTTTATTGGTGGCCCGGATTGAAGAAGGACATAGCCAGATATGTGGAATACTGTCTAACATATCTACAGGTTAAGATTGAACATCAAAAGCCATATGGAACCCTTCAATCTTTGGAGATACCTGTATAGAAATGGCATCACGTTACAATGGATTTCGTCATGAAGTTACCTCGAACTCCAAAAGGGTACGACGCGATCTGGGTAATTGTTGATCGTCTATCTAAATCTATGCATTTTCTACCAATAAGAGAGAACTACTCTTTAGAAAAGTTGGCTCAGATTTATATCAAAGAAATTGTAACCAGACATGGTGTTCCAATATCTATTATCTTCGATAGATATAATCGTTTCACATCAAAGTTTTGGGAAAGCCTACAAAAAGCTCTGGGGTCTGAGATTCGGTTAAGTACAGCCTATCATCCGCAAACTGATGAACAAAGTGTAAAAACTATCTAGACTCTCGAAGACATGTTGAGAAGTTGTATCATTGACTTCGGGGGATCGTGGGAAGATCACTTGCTCTTAATAAAGTTTGCATACAATAACAGTTACCATTCCAGCATCCACGCGGCACCGTATGAAGTACTGTATGAACGTAAAAGCCGAACGCCGTTGTGTTGGGATGAAATAGGTGAAAGACAGTTGACGGGTCCTGAGACTGTTCAAGAGACTTCTGAAAAGATTGAACTGATCTGTGAAAGAATTAGAACAGCACAAGACCGCTAGAAAAGTTATGCTGATAATCGTCGAAAGTCGATTGAATTCTATGTAGGTATTTTGTGATGTTGAAAGTTTCGCCGTGGAAAGGTGTTATCAGATTCAGAAAGAAGGGTAAGCTCAGTCCAAGGTATGTTGGGCCATTTAGAATATGTAAGTGAATTGGGCCAGTAGCATATCAGTTAGAACTACCAGAAGAACTAAGTCTAATTCATAACACTTTCCATGTATCAAACTTGCGAAAATGTTTAGTTGATCCAAGTCTAGTTGTACCGCTGCTTGAGGTTAAATTGGATAGTAAACTAAACTTTGTGGAAACACCGGAAGTTGTGATTGACCGAAAGATCAGAGTGTTGAGGAACAAAGAGATCAGTTTGGTTAAAATATAGTGGAAGTTTCACAAAGGACCAGAAGCGACTTGGGAATTAGAATCAAAGATGAGATCAAAATACCCATGGCTCTTTGATTAAAGGGATTCCGGCACGGAATTCTTTTGAGGGGTCGATAATGTGATAACAGGATCCTGGTTATCACCCGAGGTAATTAATATGTGATTATTTGTTAAGTGATTATGTGACAGCATGATAAATTGTTATATTTGATCATGCTAGTATGAAAATTTTATGCATAATGTGGAAGGCATATGATATATATATATATATATATATATGCATGATTTATATGTATGAAGTATGTATGCATGCATGTATGTGAATATGTAAAAATGGAAATGTATGCTTAAATATGCACAAGCTGTTTGTGTGCATGCATGTGAGGAAAGGGGAGGAGGAGGCTGTAATAACCAACTTTCCTAAAAAGGAAAGTATAAAAGGACGGGTTAAGCCCCTTTGCACTCTTCTTGCCATTTTTGAACCTCAAGTGAGCGATTTAAGTGAAAAAGAGTTGACCGGATTGTTTTGATCGGAAATTCAAGTTGATTTTCAAGACCGGTATTCAAAAGAAATTGCATAACGTGAGTGATTAAACTATTTTGTATATTTTTATGAAAATTTGCATAAATTGATTCATATAAACTTTCACCCGGTTTATATAAACCGGACATGTTATAAGCGATTTAGATATAAATCGTGTAAAGGTCGAGCGGTTTATGTGTAAACCGGTCAAGGATTAAGCGGGTTAGTCTTAAACCGGACAAGGCTTGGACGATCTAGATATAAACGGGACATAGGTTCACCCGGTTTAAGGGTAATCCGATCAAGTGTTGGACGATTTACATGATGAGCGAGTTATGATCCATGTATTTTGATTATTGTTTAAATCGGAGAAGTAGGAATACGACTATGAGGATTGATCGGATTGTTAAATCGGACAAAACACGAATAGTGTTGTCCGGATTGGTAATCCGGACAAAGTGTTGAGAATTTCACCCAGTGTTAAATCAGACATATTGGGAAGTATTGTCCAGATTTGTTATCCGGACAAGATTTGACCGGATTATGAATGGACACATTATTTTGATTCTTTTAACAAAGAAATGGGAATTTTGATAAGAATGATTTTAGAACTGATGTTATTCCATTGACTGCGGTCTATTTTACATGGAATAGTTTTGTGAAATATTTTGATGGGGAAATAAGGGTGGCATATCAAGGAGATGTGTACCATGGGATAAGGGTGGCATATCAAGGAGAGGTATACATTTGGTTATAAGGGTGGCATTTGTATGTGTGCTATGTAATATAACCTACTATTATATCCCTTAAGATTACCGTGGTCTGGAATTTTTTTTTCTTTGTGATTTAAAGGTTTAGGATCAGGGTTCTTAATGGAAATCATAGTCTGGATGTTATTAAGGAAGAGAAAACGGGTTTGGCCTGGAACTTTGAATAACCCTTATTTAATATGAAAGGTTTAAAAGTGGCACTATGATATACCTGGTTAGGTACAAACCTATTTTATATGTTGTTTGCAAGCAGAGAATTTGGCTTGAAAAGTGGAAAGTATTGGTAATACGTTCTTACTTGTTCATATATTTGTTATGTATATGAAGAATTATTTTACATAAAAGTTTTGGTGATTATCACCCTGCAATAACATAAATAGGGTAACTCACTAGACCTTTTCGGTCTAACCCTCCATTTGTGATTTTAAGCATGTATTGCAAGACGTGCAGAAGGTAAGGGAAAAGGGAAAATGTGATAATTTCCTTATGTGTTTATCTGCATGAAGAATGGCTGATGATATGTATAGTTTTGATAGATAAAACTGGATTAGTGCAAAAATTGTATTTTGGATAATTGGACCATGTATTATGTAAAATTCTTGTACTAAAGGACCTATGCGAGGTATAAACATGTATTTCTTTTATATGAAGTATATGTTACATGCAATGTGTTGGATGGGGTGTTACAGACGAGAAACTAATCTCCAAACTTTAAGGGTTTCGAACTGATTGAGTTCCTCTTCCATAGCAATTATCCAGTTCGGGTCCACTAAGCCTTCTGATACCTTAGTTAGTTAAATAGTACTTAAGAATGTCGATGAAAAGACACTCATTAGCAGTAGCAGACCTCGTACGAACATATGAGTTTGGATCATCAATAATTTGAATTATCGGATGATCTTTGGTTGACTTGGTGCTATGAGGTAGGGAATGTAAGAAGATTGATTAGAATTTTGATCTATGTAGGTATTGGGGGGGGGGGGGGGGGTTACCCTCAATTGGTTCATGTGAAGGTTCAAGATTAGGAATTGAAATTGGCTGATTATCTGTCTGAGGTTGAAAATTTTCATCTTGAAAGACTAACACCTCAAGCAGATTATTGCTCAAGCACTCTTCACACTGAATTGGACAACCTTGTTCTTCCATAATTATTTCTTTATTCACTTCTTCTTCATCAACATCTTTATAAATCTCTTCTGAAACAGTAACTGGAACATCAATAGATGGACTAGATATCTATTGTTTAGATTGATTTTGATTATTTTCCCTGGACAAAATAATTGATTCATTAAATTTATTTCCAATATATTCATCATAGAAATTTTCAAATAAATAATCCAAATCAGAAATATTTTGATTAGAAGAGGATGATTCTGTTGGATTTGTATTCTGCAAAGATTTATTTATCAGCATGGGTCCTGAACTGTTTCGTCTAGAAGCCACATCCACAATTTCATCAAATGAAACATTAACGCTCTTATTGACGCACTTTAGTCTTTTTTTGTAGTCCTTGTAAGCAGCAGAATTTTTAGAGTAACCAATGAAAACTGTTTCATCAGCCTTGGCTGAAAACATACATTTGTCCTCTTTATCATTTAAAACAAAAGACCTGCAACCAAAAACTCGAAAGAAATTGATATTAGGAATTCATTTATTTACGAGTTCATAAGGTGTTTTACCAAACCTTTTGTGTATGAGAGAACGTTTTTGGATAAAACACGCTGTATCAACAGCTTCAACCCATAGAAATAGAGGAAGCTTTGAAAAAGTAAGGAGTGTATGAGCTACTTCCACTAATGTTCTATTCTTTCACTCAACAACACCATTTTGCCGCGGTGTTCGGGCAGCCGAGAATGTATACATGATACCATGAGATTCTAGAAATGAACCTATAGTTTTATTCTTGAATTCAGTTTCATTATCTGTTCTGATCTTCTTAACAGTAACTAAAGATTCACTTGAACGCTCTTCAAGAGTGAAATGATTATCTCTGCAGCTTCATCTTTAGACTTCATAAAATGAACCCATGTGTATCTTGAATAATCATCAACAACGACTAATACATATCTCTTCACATTGATACTTTGAACTCGCATAGGACCATAGAGATCCATATCCAGTAAATGTAGGTGACGATCAGTGTTGAATTCCACCTTGGACTTATGAGAAACCTTCTTCTCGATGCCACAGTAAATTTTGCTGCAAAGAAGCCTTGGAGATCAAGCAGACATCAGCATCTACTTGTAAATTAGATAAGTTAATTGTATACAGATTAGATTTTCTGGTACCGGCTAGAATTTCCTTACCATCAAAAGTACAAACACTGCATCGTTTAGATTTAAAGCAAACCTCCAGATTTTTATCACAAAATTGACCTATACTGAACAAATTATGACCAAGTCCTTCGACATACGAGACTTTCTTAATCAAGAAGTTTCCAGAAATTACATCAAAAGATTCAATAAAATTAGACAATAAATCTTTCCTACCAGTCATGCGTTTTGAGCATCCAGAATCTAAGAACCACACATGCCGGTTAACCTGCACATTGAATCAATTGGTTTTAGGTACCCACTTCAATATGGGTCCTTTTAGATTAGCTCTGGTTGGTGGTATGCTATAATTACAAAAGCAACTCTCTTTGAAAACAATTTTTCTTTTAACAGCAGACCAAACATTATGAGTAGAATTATGAGCATGAAAAGAAGTAAAAGGCACAAATTCATCCCATATACAATAAGAACAACGCATTTTGCTTTTTTCAGTATCAATGATTTCACTGAATGAATATTTTTGTACATTCACAGTGTTATTGAATACAGGAATTACAAAATCTTTCTTCCTAGGCTGATCAAATGATTTTAGTGATTCTACAAATGTAGACCCTTTCACTCTCCAGATACTCTTGATCTTCAAAGATTTATCTAAAATATGAGAAACAAAATCATTAGATTTAGTTTTACGATGAGCTTTATGTTTCCGATTTTTGTTAACACTCTTATTTTGTTTCTTTGAACTCCTTTTTATTTTATTCTTTTTGTAATAAATTTTCTCATAAACAGGTTTTCAATTTTCATGAAGATCATTTTCAAAATTAGAGACCTTGTCAGAATCCTCAGTCTTTTCATTTTTATTTAAAATAAAAGCTTCATGACTGGGTAGTTGCTTAGAGAAATCAAATTTATTAATATCTTGATCTAAAACACGAATCTGAATTTAAAATTTCAGAAAAATTAAGCTCTTCATTTGAAAATTTTATCACATCAGATTCAGAGGTTTCACAAGGTTTTGAACATAAAAAATACTCAGATTCAGTAAAATCTTCATCTACCTTAGACTTTTCAAATTTTCAATTTTATTCAATAAGTCTTCCTTTTCTTTTTGGAAAGAAATTATTTCTTCATATAAAATTCTTTCCAGTTGAACAACTTGTTTTTCTGAAATTAGAGTACGAGTATAAGACTTTTGTTCAACTGGTTTTCATTTGAGTTATGATTTTGAATAACTATGAAAATAATCTGTTGCAAGAGCAGGAACTCTATTTTCGTAGATTTCATTTAATTTTGTATAATCAAAAGAAACTTGCATTTTAACTTTTCTTTGTCTGTTCAAATCTTCTTGTTTTTCCACTTCCTCTGATGATTTTGTAAACCTAATTTCATATTCTTGACCGACGTCAAGATATTCAAATTTATAAATTGTTAGAGTAAAATATGGAGCTTTCTTTAAACGATTCGGATTTTCGTATCCCAACCCTTCCCTTGGATTAAAAAATTTTGTTTCAGTTGGACTATTTAAAAAAATAGTTTGATCTGTTTGCCCTCTCTTGTACAACTTTTCTTCTAGGTCTTTGATTTTTTTCATTTAAAACCTTATTTTGTAAGGTAAGAGTGTTATTCTTTACAACCAGATCATCATCAACTAATTCCAAAGATTTAAGTTTATCATATGATTCAGATATTTCGTTGTTCAATATATCTGTTTTTTTCGTAAAACATTTGCTCTCATTCTCAGATATATCAATCTCAGTCCTAACCATCAAACAAATATGAGCCACAACATATGATTCTTCTTCCTCATCAGTTAAGTTCAGCCAATTATCATCCTCAGCCATTAAAGCTTTTCTTGCATCCTTTTGTTTAGAAAGAAGGAACTTGTTCTTATAGTAATCACTGTTTTTAAATACTGGTTTTCTGCAGTTTACAGCAAAATGTTCCAACTTTCCATAGTTATAGCATTTTGTATTCTCATCCGCAACTCCCTTAATAAATTTTTTCTTTTCATCAAACCTTTTCTCATCATACTTCTTTTTCTCTCCAAACTTATATTTGAATTCATACTTTGAGCCGGATGAAAATCTCTGATTGTTAGAATGCAGTTTCTTATAAAACTTTTTCTGAAAAGCTTTAGTCAACATTACCATGGCTTGTTTGATGTCACACCCCGCTAAAGCGGAAACACGAGGTGTAACAGGTATGCGAGTCACAGCAACAGAAAATAAATAACATCATTCAAGTTTTACAAGAGGTTCAATTTAACATCCGTAACCAAGATGGAATAGAAAACTTCTTTACAAAAACATCAGTAATGAACTTAATCGGTATCGCCACAAATATGCTCCACAAACTTCAATACTTACTTAAAACCTGAAAAGCATGAAACATAAAACAAGTCAACTACAAAGAGTTGGTGAGTTCACGGGTTTNAAATATGCTCCACAAACTTCAATACTTACTTAAAACCTGAAAAGCATGAAACATAAAACAAGTCAACTACAAAGAGTTGGTGAGTTCACGGGTTTCAACATGCACAAAACGTTACAATGCATAAATCATTTCTTGCAAAACCATACGTAACTTTTGCACATAATAAATGTAAATCTATAACGATGTTTAGAAACTTGAGACGCTACTGAGCCTTTCCTGACCAATGTTCCCCATTATTTTACGAACAACCATAAATAGCCCGTACACTCACTTAGATCCCACAGTTCGTAATAGTACTAATTCAGCGATGGTCCAAATTCCACCTAATTAAACCAATAAAACATAGGTAATGTGCACCCCTTTCTGGGTGGGACTGTCAACACAGTAGCGACTATCCACAATTACCACGGACCGGGGACATGCCCGAGTTAACAAGTAGCGTTTACGGATGGGGACTTTATTTGGAAACATACTCCCAAGCACATCAATTTAGCATTTGTATCATAGTGCAAAACAGTAAACAAAACTTGACTAAACAATTTTTTAGTCCAACGGTTTTGACTAAACAGTTCTTTAGTCCAAAGGTTTTAAACAAAGCATCGACTAAACAGCTCTTTAGTCCCATGATTTTATAATTTAACAGTATAGTTTGCATAACTTCATGCTTTTCCCCCAGTTTAAATAAACAAAAAGCATTAAAAGTGGGGTCGTGAAAACACACTAGTTAGCCGATGAATATCCAAGGATTTGATGATGTCTCAAGTGCTGAACGTCCTGCCCTAACCTTCCTAAACAGTCCAATGACCTGAAATTAGATTACCTATGGGTTCTCGATAGAGATAAAGTCAAGTTATATCTTATGTAAAGCCAATGGGTTTTATGATTTAAAATTGATATTTTTGTTAATTGCTCTAAAAATAGCCCAAAATGTATATTTTATAATTAAATCCTTTGTGCCAAAAAGCTACCATTTGGAACAATATAAATTCTAAATCTGACATTTTAGTCTCATAAATCATTGCCAAAAGAAGAACCTTCCAAAAGAAGAACCTTCCACAACTCTTTTTATGTCCAAATTTTATATCTACCATAAAAGGGAGTTAAACAGATTTTTTCCAAATTTCAAGAACTAAAGATAGGTTTAAGGTAATCATCATTACCCTACCCCTAAGAGTAACACAACTCCCAAAACAAATTGCACACTCTTTGAGTGGCGGCCATTTGGGGGGGTCTAAACTCATCATTTTCCAAATATTGAAAATTTATATTAAAGCTAACATATTAACCTAGCTTCAAAAGAAGATTCACCTATTTTTAACGAGTTTTTATAGAATAAAACCGATTTAAGGTGCATGCAGGATTCTGTAAGTGATGCTATTTTCGCACGATAAACATGCATCAAGAACTTGAAGATTCAGAACTTAACTTTATGGCCAAAAATCTACATGCAAGTACCTTTACCAACTTTTCTTGAGTTCTAATCGTTTGCAGATCATAGATTACCATCAGTTTGAAGACATTTCCATGTCATTGATGTATAATCTCCCACCTTAGGCTCTAGAAAGTTGTTTATAAAAAGATTGAGGAGAAAAGTGTTGGAAAATAGAAATTTTGACGAAGAACGGGAATAATGAAACTAGTCCCTTACCTTTTGAATGAAATCTTGAATAATCCTCAAGATGGATTAGATTCTTAATGTTGTTGGAAGATGAAATCGGCCAGAAGGGTACGGTTTAGAGAGAGATTTTT
>NC_037529.1:36707643-36713400 GCF_001531365.2 Cynara cardunculus var. scolymus
ATCCGCTACTTGTCGAAACAAGGTTCACTGAACTATATTTTGGGAACTAAGCCAGATGAATTTCAATTAATCATGACTAGATCCTAAATAAATATAGCTCTAAATATAGGTACCCTACAAAGGTGCTAACCTGATACTCCAAGAATGACGGATGTCACGGTCTCCCCAAGTCAGAAAAATTTCGTCCCGAAATTTATTCGTCAGTCCTTAACTTTGGACTCGATAGCGCTTAGCTCTTGTGGCAGTTTCAAGTTATATGCCACTAGTCTAATTCTCTCGACTATTTCAAATAGACCAATAAATCGGGGACCCAATTTCCCACTCTTCCCAAAACGCATTATTCCTTTCCATGGAGAGACTTTTAGGAGTACTTTATCTCCTTTTTGAAACTCTAATGGTCTCCTCCGATTATCAGCATAACTTTTCTGGCGATCTCTTGCAGCCTTGAGTCGATCTTGATGATTACAATTTTGTCAGTAGTCTCTTGGACAATATCCGGTCTAGTTAATTGCCGATCGCCAATTTCTAGCCAACTGAGTGGAGATCTGCATTTACGTCCATATAATGCTTCATAAGACGCACATTGAATACTGGTATGATAACTGTTGTTGTATGCAAATTCGACCAACGGAAGGTGCATATCCCAGCTTCCACCAAAATCTATGGCACATGCACGCAACATGTCTTCCAATGTCTGAATTGTTCTGTCCATCAATCTGAGGGTGGTATGAAGTACTTAGATCCAGACGTGTACCCAACCCTCTTTGAAGTGATTGCCAAAATCTTGACGTAAATCGACTGTCCCTATCCGAGATAATGGAGATAGGTACTCCATGCTGAGTAATTATTTCATTTATGTAAATTTGAGCTAGCTTCTCCATTTTATAATCTTCTCGGATCGGCAGAAAATGAGCAGATTTTGTCAGTCGATCTATGATCACCCAAATTGTATCATGCCCTTTCCCAGTTCTGGGCAACTTTGTGATGAAATCCATCGATATTTGTTCYCACTTCCATTGGGGAATCTCGGGTTGTTGAAGTAGAACGGATGGTTTTTGGTGTTCAGCTTTGACCATTGCATAAGTTAAACATTTGCCTACGTGAAGTGCAATGTCTTTCTTCATTCCAAGCTACCAATAGTGTTCCTTGAGATCCTTGTRCATCTTATCCGCTCCCGGGTGGACTGAGTATTTGGATCGATAGGCTTCATCCAAAATTATGGATCTAAGATTGCCAATTTTAGGTATCCAAACCTTGTCTCCTAAGTAATAAACTCCATCTGATTTCAGTTGAAACTTAGTCTCTATGTGGTGTAGAGTTTCATTCTTCAAATTCTCCTTCCTTAATGCCTCTTTTTGATCCTCGAGAATTTGTGCCTTCAGACTGGTGCTTACTATTGCTCCCAACGCTCTCACCCTTTTTGGTTTCACTCTTTCCTTCCTACTCAGAGCATCGGCCACCACATTTTCTTTGCCGGGATGGTATTTGATTTTACAGTCGTAATCACTAAGCAATTCAACCCATCTTCTCTGCCTCATATTTAACATCTTATGGTCGAGGATGTGTTGAAGGCTTTTGTGATCAGTGAACACAGTGCATTTGGTACCATAAAGGTAGTGTCTCCAAATCTTAAGTGCAAATACTACGGCTCCCAACTCTAGATCATGTGTAGTATAATTCTTCTCATGTACTTTAAGTTGCCTTGAGGCATATGCAATGACCTTATCTTTTTGCATTAGTACACATCCTAGTCCTTGATGTGATGCGTCACAAAATACTACAAAGTTTTCCGAACCCTCTCATAAGGATAAGATAGGTGCATTACACAGTCTTTGCTTAAGGGTCTCGAATGCCTCTTCCTGTTTCTCTCACCAGACAAACTTCTTGTCTTTCTGAGTTAAAGCTGTGAGTGGTTGTGCAATTTTTGAAAAGTTCGCGATGAATCGCCGATAATAGCCTGCCAAGCCAAGGAATTGACGAATTTCCGTCGGCATTCATGGGGCTTCCCATTTCTTAATGGCCTCAATCTTGGCAGGATCTACCTGAATCCCTTTTTCATTAACCACGTGACCAAGAAATTGTACTTCACGAATATAGAATTCGCATTTGGAGTATTTTGCATACAATTTCTGGTTCCGAAGTAGCTCTAATATCATCCTCAGATGTTGCTCATGGTCCTCCTTACTTCGTGAATAAATCAGTATGTCGTCTATGAAAACGATTACAAATTTATCCAGGTATGGTTTGCAAACCCTATTCTTCAGATCTATAAAGACCGCTGATGCATTGGTTAGCCCTAATGGCATAACCAAAAACTCATAATGACCATATCGGGTTTTGAATGTTGTTTTGGGGGTGTCCTCCTCTCAAATTCTCACTTGATGATATCCAGATCGTAGATCAATCTTTGAAAAGTATACAACACCTTGGAGTTGATCAAATAAATCATCGATTCTGGGAAGGGGGTATCTATTCTTGATGGTCAACTTATTAAGTTCCCTATAATCAATGCACATTCGCATTGACCCATCTTTCTTTGGTGCACCCCATGGTGAGAAACTATGTCTTATGAATCCTCTATCCAACAATTCTTGGAGTTGACCTGACAATTCCTGCATTTCTGATGGAGCCAATCAATATGGTGCTTTTGCCACTGGGACAGCTCCAGGGATTAAGTCGATACCAAATTCGACTTGTCTCGGCGGGGGTAGTCCTGGTAAATCCTCATGAAATACATCAGGGAACTCCCGAACTACAGGGAAATCATCAATACATTTCTCCTTGACCTTCTTATCAATAACATGTGCCAAAAATGCGACATAATTCTTCTTTAAGTACTTTCGCATCTTCATACATGATGCTATCCTAATTTTTCGATCTGACTCATCTCCTCGAATTACAATTGAGTCACTTCCTTCTTGAGGAATTCGGATAACCTTTTCCGAACAGACTATTTCAGCTCGATTTTTGGATAGCCAATCCATTCCTATGACTATATCAAAGCTTCCTAACTCAATTGAAATAAGGTCTATACTAAAATCCTTATCGGCTAAACTTAGGGTGCAACCCATGATTATATCTCTAGCCTTAATTTCTTTATTGTATAAGCTTCTTTCAACCTTTGGGGCTTTAAGTTAATCTTCGGCTTAAAATCTAACGATATAAAGCTTCTATCTGCCCCTGAATCAAATAATACCAATGCAAATTCATTATTCAAGAGAAATGTACCTGTAACCACATTGGGATCATACCTAGCTTCCTTTGCTCCAATCTCAAATGCTCGGCCCCGTGCTTGACTTTCTAGGTTTCCTTGATTGGCCGGTCGGGCTTGGTTAACATTTGTTCCATGTTTTCTCTTTGGGCACACGTTCTTTATGTGGTCTGGACTCCCATAATCAAAATACAATCGCTTCCCGCAATCTTTCGCGGCATGACCGCCTCTGTGGCATCTTTGGCAGATGATGCAATTTCCCCAGTGTGGATATTGGCATTTATTGCACTTAGGCTTGCTTCCTTGGTTTACCACATGGATCTGAACCCCAAAATTCCCTGCTACTTTCTTATTCCTGTCAAATCTTCCCCCAAATCTTCGATTCCCATGCTCCTCCATCTTTCTCTTTCCCTTGGCGAATTCTCCAAATCGAACAGCATTATTTGTGAGTTTGGTGGCAATGTCTATTGCCTCCTGAAGGGTCTATGGTTTTGCCAAGGTGATGTTTCCTCGAATCTCTGGAGACAATCCCCAAATATATCTCTCAATTCGAACTTCCTCGGGTGTCACCAGATGTGGCACCAAGTTTGCTAACTCATGGAATCGGGCAGTATACGCAGCTATATTTTCCCCTTTCATCTCATGGTTCCATAACTCCATTTCCAACTTTTGGAGTTCACTTCTTGGGCAGTATTCGTCCTTAAGTAGTTTCTTGAACTCTTCCCACGAAAGTTGATTGGCCGATTCTCGGCCTCTAGTCTGAACTAATGTGTTCCACCATGTAAGTGCTCGACCTTGCAGTAGACATGCTGCATATTCTACTTTAATAGCTTCTGAGCATTTACTAATGTGGAGGACAGATTCCATACTTTCCATCCAGGTTAGTAATCCAACAGCTCCTTCAGTTCCATGGAATTCCTTTGGGTTGCAAGATCTGAAGGATTTGTAAGTGCATTCTCTGGGTGTTCTAGGCTCAGAATTGGTTGGTTGGTTAGCGTTCAATCCTGCCGCTACCTGRCTGACAATGTTGGGGAGTGCAGCCAATAGTTATTCTRATACGAGTTGTGCAACCTCAGGGTTTTCTCTTCTTGGCGGCATTTTCTATGGCCTAAGTCAGAAGGGAATTTCATCATTATTATGGCAATAACAAGGACAATAACTTCCAGTCATTTAAATGATGCAAGGGCATTCATCGAACGGATAACATTCAAGCATTTATATAATTAAACAGAATAGTCTTATATTCAACCATGAATCGTGGTGAATAAGCATTTCTCAAAAGATGTCAGATGTTCGTAGCTGATTACAACCTATCAAAACAAGTTCTTGGGTTTCTTTGCAAAAGAGTGGATAGCCTATCACTAGTCAACCTTTCTAAAACAACATCCAACCAATCAGCATTCCTAATATCAACATCATCATCCCACTTACCACCATCGACCTGTACAATCTCCTAATCTCCCGTCTCACAGCAATGACGGTATCCGTGTTTCTCATCATACGCTGGTGGTGTACTTCCATTACATCGGACAGGTTGTTCAGAATGTGGTGGTGGTATCCCAGTCGGGTCTGGTGAACTCGATTATCTGATGCGATTCTCCGCACCCATTCTCGCTCAGCCGGATTCATTCCCCCAGTGCAGGATGCAGGTACTCCGGTAACGATATGAGAAATCCTGCTCCCTAGCTGTGGTTGTGATGACTCTCCTCTAAATCTAGCAGAGTTCTCAAATGTCACCCGTCGAGGCAGTGGAACACTTTTCCTAGGCGTAACTCTAATCCTTGAACCATGATAGGTTTGTGGTGGGATATCGGGTACTGGCTCCGATGGGGGTAATATAGATGTCGGTGGTGAAGCAGATGCCCCACTAGTCGCAGTGTCCTCATGCTCATAAGGGTCCACTTCTTCATTGATAGATGAGCTCCTTCTGGATCGACGAACCACGTAACCGGATTCGTCGGCCGAGTATTTACTAGGAGTAGGTGATGCCATAGTGATCTGCGACATTAATAATCTTAGTTACTAAATGTACCATCTAAAAATGCTTAGTGTCATAACAGAAGCTTCTAAGCAAGGCTAAGGATGGCAATCAAGCTAAGGCCTTGGGATAGCCCAAGTCTCTGGTTGCAGTACCAGAGCTTCTGGTTGCATTACCAGAACCTCTGGTTGCTTTACCATACTTAGAAAATTTTTGGGTTCTATCTCATCGGTTTTTTGGTTCCATCTTCATAGCAGATCAATGGGTCTCTGGTCCATCGACCTCTGGTTCCTCATACTTAACGGATCAATGGATCTCTAGTCCATCGACCTCTGGTTTCTCATACTTAACAGATCAATGGATCTCTGGTCCATCGACCTCTGGTCCTTCTAACCAGCGCTTCTGGTCCAACATGGACACTTAACAATACAAGGGATTTTCTACCCACCGCCTCTGGTCCTTCTAACCAGCACTTCTGGTCCAACATGGACACTTAATCAATACAAGGGATTTTCTACCCATCGCCTCTGGTCCTTCTAACCAGCGCTTCTGGTCCAACATGGACACT
>NC_037529.1:36714275-36715958 GCF_001531365.2 Cynara cardunculus var. scolymus
GAAACATAAAACAAGTCAACTACAAAGAGTTGGTGAGTTCACGGGTTTTCACATGCACAAAACGTTACAATGCATAAATCATTTCTTGCAAAACTATACGTAACTTTTGCACATAATAAATGTAAATCTATAACGACGTTTAGAAACTTGAGACGATACTGAGCCTTTTCTGACCAATGTGCCCCATTATTTAACGAACGACCATAAGTAGCTCGTACACTCACTTAGATCCCACAGTTCGTAATAGTACTAATTCAGCGATGGTCCAAATTCCACATGATTAGATCAATAAAACATAGGTAATGTGCACCCCTTTCTGGGTGGGACTGTCAACACAATAGCGGCTATCCACAATTACCACGGCCCGGGGACATGCCCGAGTTAACAAGTAGCGTTTACGGRYGKGGACTTTRTTTGGAAACATACTCCCAAGTACATCAATTTAGCATTTATATCATTGTGCAAAACAGTAAACAAAACTTGACTAAACAGTTCTTTAGTCTAACGGTTTTGACTAAACAGTTCTTTAGTCCAAAGGTTTTAAACAAAGCATCAACTATAGAGTTCTTTAGTCCCATGATTTTATAATTTAACAGTATAGTTTGCATAACTTCATGCTTTTCCCCCAGTTTAAATAAACAAAAAGCATTAAAAGTGGGGCCGTGAAAACTCACTAGTTAGCCGATGAATATCCAAGGATTTGATGACGTCTCAGGCGCTGAACGTCCTGCCCTAACCTTCCTAAACAGTCTAATCACCAGAAATTAGATTACCTATCGGTTCTCGACAGAGATAAAGTCAAGTTATATCTTACGTAATGCCAATGGGTTTTATGATTTAAAATTGATTTTGTTAATTGCTCTAAAAATAACCCAAAATGTATATTTTATAATTAAATCCTTTGTGCCAAAAAGCTGCCATTTGGAACAATATAAATTCTAAATCTGACATTTTAGTATCATAAATCATTGCCAAAAAAGAACTGTCCACAACTCTTTTTATGTCCAAATTTTATATCTACCATAAAAGGGAGTTAAATTGACTTTTCCCAAATTTCAAGAACTAAAGATATGTTTAAGGTAATCATCATTACCCTACCCCTAAGAGTGACACAGACCCCAAAACAGATTGCACACTCTTCGAGTGGCGACCATTTAGGGGGTCTAAACTCATCATTTTCCAAATATTGAAAATTTATATTAAAGCTAACACATTAAGCTAGCTTCAAAAGAAGATTCACCTATTTTTAACGAGTTTTTACAGAATAAAACCGATTTAAGGTGCATGCATGATTCTGTAAGTGATGCTATTTTCGCACGATAAACACGCATCAAGAACTTGAAGATTCAGAACTTAACTTTATGGCCAGAAATCCGCATGCAAGTACCTTTACCAACTTTTCTTGAGTTCTAATCGTTTGCAGATCATAGATTACCATCAGTTTGAAGACATTTCCATGTCATTGATGAATAATATCCCACCTTAGACTCTCTAGAAAGTTGTTTATAAAAAGATCGAGGAGAAAAGTGTAGGAAAATAGAAATTTTGACGAAGAACGGGAATAATGAAACTAGTTCCTTACCTTTTGAATGAAATCTTGAATAATCCTCAAGATGGATTAGATTCTTAATGTTGTTGGAAGATAAAATCGGTCGGAAGGGTACGGTTTAGAGAGAGATTTTT
>NC_037529.1:36716278-36726622 GCF_001531365.2 Cynara cardunculus var. scolymus
TTAATATATTTGGCATTACATAAGTTAACTTCATCCGCTACTTGTCGAAACAAGGTTCACTGAACTATATTTTGGGAACTAAGCCAGATGAATTTTAATTAATCATGACTAGATCCTAAATAAATATAGCTCTAAATATAGGTACCCTACAAAGGTGCTAACCTGATGCTCCAAAAATGACGGATGTCACATTTGATTTCTTTCATTTCATAATCAGATTCATTGTCATTACTTTCTTCACTTGATGACTCACTTGACAAAACAACTTCCTTAACAGACTTGCCAGATCTTGATTTAACCTTCTTTTCAGACACAAACGCCAAAGGATCACTCACTTCCTTTTCTTTCTTCTTCTTCTTCTTTAGATCTCTAATCTCGAATACATCATCCTCATTCTGCTTTAACATGTCATAAACCTCATGAATATCAATATCAGACAATGACTTATTGTATCTGATATTGTTCGCAAATGGTTTCCATTATGGCTGAAGGTTACTTAAAAATTTGACATTGATCTCTATTCAGGTCTTAATGATCTCAGTTTTGGTTGGCTCATTCAAAAGTCTGTTTAACCTATCGTACACATCATCTAGGCTCTCTCCTTCCTTAGCCTTAAATTCTTCATAACTTGTAATACAGTTGGTGATTTTCAGTTGTGTACCTACTTTAGAACCCATCATCATTCTTTCTATTTGTTTCCACATACTATTCTCTGATGCCTTGTAACTGTTAATACTTGTGTAAATGTCATTCGTTAAAGCTTACAACATATAAGATTTACACAAGATATCAACATGTGCTCTTGTTAATTCATTTGCACTATATTTAGATTTTTCTTTTATCACAATTTAAGCAGGTTTGTTCTGTTCGGGTACTGCTGGAATCTCCTTCCAAAACATAGTTGGACCATCCATTATAGATTCCAAAATTAATTTTCCTTCCTTCTGTCTTTCGATGAAGTTTAAAAATTTGTCTCTCCATTGATTGTAATATCCTCTGAACAAAACTGGTGGTTTAGTATCTGTTTCTATGGCCATTGCTTCTTTTGAACTCATCTTATCTGATTTAAAGAATATGGATCTATGCAGTTCGAAATTTTGATTCAAAAGATTAGTATTTAAAAATTTATCAAAAATTCCACCCTTAAAATTCACTTATACAGACACCAAATTCAAACCACACTTATCCGGATAGAAGCTCTTCTAATAGGAGATATCCGGACACTGTCTCGAGATACTATGTCTCCGAACGATGTCACAGAACACTAAAAGATATAATCGGACAAAAATTGAGAATCACACTTATACAGACAAACAAGAACAATATTTTAATATGAACTTCTCCGAATGAAACATTCATCGGAAATCAATGAATCCGAACAACACTATTAATGAATATTAACACTAAGTACAACAAATTAAGAAGTTTACTCTCTCCGGATAGCAAAAATCAATCTGCACAACTCTATATCTGAATTCAAGTCTATTAACCAAGAAGTTAACCGAACACAACCAAATCGGACAACACACAAATCTAATGACCGATTAGGATGCTTATCGCTCGATGAAGAAATTCAATGAGCGATGAATAAAGTTCTTCCAAAAATTCAGAAATTAGACTTATTCGAATGAAAAATATGCAAATCAGCTCAAGAGTTCAATCACAAACACAATTTTACCAATCAATCCACCTAAAATTCAATCAAAACACACAAAATATAATTTCTCGATCAAGAACAGTTTCAGTCCAAAAAATTCAGAATTCGACAATTTTAATACTGAATCAATTCAATTACAAAAAATGGTTGAACAGATTGATTCCAAACAATATTACGCACAGAATTTGCAGTAATACAACAATCAAACAACTAAATTCGATGAATTCAAAAGAAAAGATGAAGAATATGTTCAAGAATACTTAAGAACACTCAAGAATTGAGTAGGAAGACGAGACTCGATGAGCATAGATCGAGAGGCTTCGTTTATCATTTGATTTCTTCTTTCAGCAACCCCATTTTATTGTGGAGTTCTCATAGTTGAGAAGTTGTTTGAGATTCCCTTGTTCTCAAAGAAGTTATCAATGGTACTATTTTTTAATTAAGTGCCATGATCACTCCTTATTGAGTGCAATTCTATGTTGTTCAGTACTTCTATATGCTTTATGAACGAGATGATTTCTTCAGGTGCATCGCTCATGGATCTAATAAAAAATACCCAAGTATACCTAGAAAACTCATCAGCTATAAAGTGTGTGTATTTCTTTCCATCTATGGATTGTATGTTTACAGGTCCAAACAAATCCATGTGCAATAGCTAAAGCGAAGAAGTCACTGAAGAGACTTGTTTTGATTTAAAACTAGCCTTTATTTGCTTTCCTTTTTCACTTGAGAAAAAAGATTCCTTTCCAAAAGAGTGTTGAGAATGGCCAGTGACGAGTTCTTTTCTAGACAACTCATTTAGCATCTTGAAGTTAAGATGAGAAAGTCGTTTGTGCCACAGCCAGTTGATATCTGATGGGGCTTTCGAGAGAAAACAACTATTCTTAGTGAAAGGGGAATCCATGTTAATGACATATACATTTTCTTGACGAGAGCCAGTCAATGCAATATTGTCATCTTTGTCAAAGACAGAACATGTATTCTTGAGAAATTTAACTGTGGAATCTTTATCACACAGTTGACTGATGTTGAGAAGATTGTGCTTCAATCCTTCAACATAGGCAGCACGTCTGAAAGTGGTTGCACCATTGGTTAATATACCAAAACCTTTGGTAATATCCTTTTCCATTTTCTCCAAAGGTAACTGAAGGTCTTCTTTCATCTTTATATTTTGAGAGCAAGGATTTGTCTTCGATCATATGCCTAAAGCGTCCACTATCAAGATACCAGATACCTTTGACCACCTGCAATAGAAAAAACATTAATTTTTCTTTGGTACCCATTTCTCAATAAGTCCAGCAGAGTTAGAGATGGAGGCGTCATCTTTCTTCACTAACAATGAAGGCTTAGAGTCAGTGGTGGTCTTCATTGATCCTGATGACGAGGCGTCAGTGGTAGTCTTCATATTAGTTGTTTTAACAAATTTTGTGGTTGATTTCACTTTGGCTGACTTTTCATCCTTAGTTACTTTCTTTAACTTAGTTAGTTTACCAGATTTGGTAGCTGAGGGACACATACTGGAAACATAAGTAGTCTCACTGCAGTGACGATACATTTCTATAGCTGAAATAAGCTTTAGGACCAGAAGAGTCAACGCTTGGGAGCCATAGATGAGAGGGACAGAAGAGACAAAAGTCCCAAACTTAAGCATGGACATGTCACTAACACGATTTTTCTGGTCATAGGAATATCCTAGATCACTCTTGATCTTGGAGGGAATCTAAGCGTTGATGATCTCAATGGCCTTAATCAAGGATTTACACCATCCTTCAATGGTATCCTTTTCAGCCTTGAGTTTAACAATTGTTTGCTCTCGCTCAGAAATAGCCTGCTTGCATTCGATGTTGATTGCTTGGTTTACAATGACTTGATCTTTAAGATTTTCTTCAATCTTAGTTAGTTCTTTGATCTTAGAATAACATTTTTTCAATTGTTCTTGTAAATCAAGGTTTATCTTTTTAGCTTTGATTTTTCCATTTAGTGCATTATAAAAAGATTGACAGTCAGCATATCTAGTGCAAATAGGCTATCACAACTAGAAGTAAAAGGGTCATTCAGATTACATACCTGAGCAAAGGTTTATTGTGAGGGGTTACTTGAGGATGATGTCTTAGATGGTTCATCTTTGACATCCTCGGCCATAAGACATAAATAGACCATGTCTTCCTCATCTGAAGATGATTCGTCAGATAAATCAGCCTAATCATGTTCTTCAGCGATAAGTTCTTTGCCCTTACATTGGATGTTCTTCATCTTTTTGTACTTCTCCTTTAGTTTTAGATATTCATCGTTTTTAGGCCTGAAGGAGGATGAGGTGTTAAAAGATGGCTTCACCGCTTTTTTTACCTGCATTCACTTGCAAAATGTTCTTTGCGTTGACAGTTACAGCAGATAGTTGAGGCCTTGTCAATATGATTTGACTTTGGCTTGTCAACGATAGTTAAAAAGGAGATCTACAAAAATTACTTTTTTTGAAAAACCTTCTTAAAGGATTTGTAAGAATGATAAGAGACTCATCAAACTATGATAAATTAGCGTCTATTAAGTCCTCAGAGTTAAAGGGATCTAACTCAGTGATAATAAGAGATGAAGAAGAAGGAGGAGAAGGGATAAGAGAAGTCGCTGAAGAGGTTTCAGAGATCAAAGTTAAAGGAAAGCTTTTCATTTCTCTTGAATCCTTGAGAAGATTTTTTTTTCAGCTGACGGGATTACTCATGATTAAGCAATATCCCATAGAGGGTGCTAAGAGATAGGGTGGACATATCCTTAGATATCTTGAGACACATGGTATAATTATCCCATGTTTCTAGCAAACATTCTAAGAATATTGTCAGTGTCTCATAGTTGAAATATTCTCTTCCAACTGTCCTTATATTGTTAAGAAGACAACTAAAACATCGATGTACTTCAGACAAAAATTTGGATTTTTCACAAAGAAATCTTTCATATTATCTTGCTAAATTGATCTTCCTCGATTCTTGTACGTCAGATGTAACTTCATATTGAACACAGAGAGTGTCTTTCATGGATTTCGAGGTTCTTAGCTTCATAACAGAGTGATAAACCTCGTCAGGAAGAGACATGGCTATTATAGATCTAGCTCTAGTATCTAAAGCCATTTTCTTCTTGTCTTCATCACTCCATTGATGAGGGAGTTTCGTAATCTGCCTTTCAGGTATGGCGGCAATTGTAGCAGTTGCAGGAACTATTGGAGATATTGTAAGGATTGAAGTTGTCTCTGATGAACCGGGGAGGTTTAGCTAGAGAGCCATTATCGTGAAAGTTGGTACTTGTGTTTTGCAATGCCATTTGAGAATGGTAAATACACTATCTTAAGAAAGAAGAAATACTAAAACACTGATCTGATACCACTTGTTGGTCCCAGACGGATCTACAAGAGTTTAAAGGTAACAGTTTGTAGAGGGGGGAATGAATACAAACACACAAATATTTCACTTTTTAAAATTCCTTATTGATAAAGAAGATCAATATAGAACTTACAAATTCTTTGCGAAATAAGACAAGATATAGAACATATCTAAAACAACCTAAGGATCACAGACACATAAAGCAAGGAAAAAGAAGACTTGCTAAAAGAAGAAGCAATAACTTTGCTAAAGAGAGAACTTAGTTGATGTTCTTCACTTGAAGTAAATGTAACTTCGCAAGGTTCAAAAGTTTGTGCTTGAATGCGTCTCTCTTCTTGGGTATTTGATGATCTGATATCTCATATGAAGAGGAGAGTCTTTATAACTATTTATATTCATTGCATTAAATGCAAGTCAGACAGTACAAGGCACGTGGCAAGCTTCTAGAGGTGAGCTTGTCCTTTGTCTTCAGATATACAAGCTTTTGGCCGTATATGAACAGTGGTCTTTCACAAAGTAGGTAAGCACGTTTGAAGACAATAGGATGACTCTGTACGAGTGCTTTACTTTGAGAGGTATGGGTTTGTTCTTTGTGTGAAGGATGATAAGACAAAAACTAATCTTGATTAACAAGATTCATTTGATCGCTAACACTGGAATAACTCTAAAGTTTCTTCAGTGTATGCTGAATCTTGAGTAAACTTCACACATGCTTGTAGACATGCTTTGTTATCACTGAAACTGCATCATATCACGAACTGCTTGTCTCTATCTTCAGCTTTATCTTCGATATTACTAGAATTTCTTGTAGTGTGAGTTTTCTCTTCTTGAAGAATACTTGTCTCTTGAGAAATACAATACATGTTCAACGATCATTGAACAAACTCAGTGATGATCGCTGAAACTGAACAAAGAGAACTAAGTATTTTTTGTTAGATAAAAAGGACCATCAAATCACTGATAGAGAAAGGATCAACACCAAGGATCAACAATTCTAAACATACTAGCATCCCTCTTAATAGTATCACAAACCTTCATAGAGAAACCACATTCAAAAAACAAGTGATTTTGGGACCTATGCAGATTTGGCATAAAGAACAAAGCAAATCCAGGGGGATCATGCTTCCAAGATTTCAAAAGATCTTGAGTTGGAAGCCGACCACAACAAGCAAGCCAAAGACAAAAGGCATGTTTTGGTTAATTCAAAGGAAACTATACAAGCTTGTGCCATTAAAACAACCGTTTGTACACCCTCAAGGTACGCCACACTTCATTCATAGAAAACCAAACTGGATTTCGGTGCACGTTCATCCATAGTACCTTATCTACGAACCCCAAAGAAAGTAACGACAATAGACTATGAAGGAGGCAAGGTGCCCTTTGGGTCCATGTATTCGACTAATGCCCGTCCAACTGAATAACTACATCATGGATAGAAGATAGAGTTTGGAAGCCATTAGCATGGATTTCAAATGATTTCTAGACTTATCAAAGTTTAGGTCACACTTTCATAGATTTTACAAAACCTTAGGGACCAAAACTGAAGTTTACTCTTTCTTTCTTTATTTACAAAATTTCATTATAAATGTCTTATCAATACCTTTAAAATATGGTTAGTATTAAATATTTTTGCATTTAATAATATTATGAAATATTATAACTTTCTTTTTTTCTTTTGGTTTAAAATAATATTTAATTTTGAGCTTTATTTGGTGTAAAATAACATTTAATTTTAGGTTTCATTGCTTTTGTAAATTTAGTTGTATTTTAATTATAATTTTTGGAGTTTATAATTAGCATAAATTATATACTTTTTATTTACAAAAAAGTTTGACATCCTGATAATATATATATATATATATAATAATTACCTGTGTTTTTACAAACAGTGCTGTACATAAACATGCGATGAGCCATATTATAAATATGCTTGTCAGTGAAACCATCAAGACTCYACTCATAAATACACTTGCCATTATAACTATTATTAATAATATATTCTTGTTCTTCATGAAGAACATCCATAGGAGTAGGACGAGTGTAATAGTATTTATTGAGGTTAGGGGTCTTGGCCCATTTCATTTTATGAATTTGGTCATTTTGYTGATTATGATCAGAATCTCCAGAATGAGAATCCGAATGGGAATCCTTATTAAGCATAGAAATGGATGGTTTAGAAATATGCAAATGTGAAAGCTTTAAATCAAGCTGTTGCATAAAGTCTTCAGCCGGAGATTTAAGTCTAAAATCTTTTATCTCAGGAGGAGGCTGAATAGTATTGGAAGTTAATATAACTTTCTCAGAAGTAGAGGGAATATCAGTTTGATTTTGCTGATTTGCTTCAATTTTAGAAATCTTTTGTAAAATTAGAGAAATATTATCCTCAATGGAAAAGAGTTGCTCTCCAACAATTTTCAATAAAAGATTGGAATAATTCTGCTTTTCAAGTAATTCGTTAATGTGTAACGAGGTAACGGAAAGAGTATTATCTTTTATAAGATTAGAAAAAGCAGAGAATTTAAAAAAAGAATTGTTGCTTTTCATTAAAAAAGGAGACTGAGGAGGATAAATAGTGGATTTAATATCTCCATTAAGGAGTTGATAATCCCGTTGTAGAACATTTATAAAATGTTTTACAYGAGTATGGAAAAACCAAGGAATAAAAGAGAAGGTCTCGTTTTCCTTTGTGCAGAAAGCATAAAACTCCGCAGAGAAATTAGCAATTTCCTCTTTTGAAAAWWTTTCAATATACCAAGTCCGAAAAGGAGCCCATTTTGGATTACCATAATAATCTTTGCAGACAAGCTGTCTAGCAGGAGAACCATGAGTGAAATCTATTTTTCCCGTATCAGTGACCCAACTTCTTGCAGATGAAAAAAACATTAAAAACTTAAAGGCTGAAGTCGGACATTGTCTCTATAACCTTATGAGGTTGTATGGTACTAATGTTACCCATTTGGTTAATAGGATTGTTATGAACAATACCATTTCTATGAACTCTAAGTTCATCAACTGATTGTTGAGAAGAGACTTCAATATGTTCTCCYTGCTCAGAAGATTGAGCTTGGGTGTCAGCATTGTCTCTTAAATAAGAGGTCGAAGCTCTAGAAGGCTGAGTCTGACTGACTTTATATCCAAAAGGAGAAATATAACTATGGTTACCATGAGACAGAGAGTGAGATCTCAAAAGAGGTCTTTTTTCGGAATAGGTACTCCGAGGGTCATCAAACTGAATATASACAGTTCCATYATCTGTCTGGGTGATATTATTAAAATCASTCTGAATAATAGGTTGCCTAGGAATGTTTCTAGCTAGAAACCATCCTTCTGGGAAAACTATTTCATCCCATTTGATAGATCGTCGGGTTTGGATCTTGGATCTATTAAAATTAGTTTCAATGAGAATAGTCTCATTAAKATCCTTATCAACTCTTTTACACCTAGGGTTGAGAGTAAATAAGGGTTTGAAATAGATTCTATAACATATACAGAAAACTTCTGTACCTGCTGCATAGTTATAACCATGAGTTTTAACATTTAATGTTAGAGCATCAAGAATATTAACATCTGTTAAAGATAAACTTAAATTTGGATAAACATCAAAATAAACTGGGCCATGAGCCAGACTAGATTGGATCATTCCAATTAAGGATTGTTGCCAATCAAGGTTTCTTCCATCTCTAAGAGCTGCAAGAAAACTTTCGGGTAAGCCTTCAAGAGTGAGCGGTTTAAACGCAATTTGGACAAGGCCAATGTGTAAAAACTTATGAGTCTTTAAATAAGGCATAATATCCTTTTTATTTAAAAGACGAATCATCATTTCATCTTTATGAAGAGGAATTGAGGATTCTGTGGTTTTAACAATATGTTTTAAACCAAGTTTTTCAAAAGTGCCTATCTTATAAATGWGTTTAGGCTCAACTCTTGGAATGGTCCAATGATCTAAGAGCTCAAGGCTCTGAGGAATATCATATTCCTCAGTCATACTGTTATGAACAGTATCATCTCCTCCAGATCTGAATAGATTCATAGGAATCTTAAGACTGAAAGGACAGAGTTAAAACAGAGTTTGAACTAACATATGAATAAAAAAACATGGCTCTGATACCATCTATGTCCCAGATCTAACAAAAACAATCAAAAACAGAAAAGTCGGCCTCAAATCTCAAACCAAGGTTTTAAATACCCTAAATGGCACTTCTGGCMTCAGCGGGTGTAAACCAGTCTCAGAGATCTCTGAGGTAAACTTGACTATTATTGAAGATCTTTATTATATGCTAAACATATAAACCATTCCATGAAAATTTATTGATATATTAATTCAAAAACATGTTTTAACTCATTGTCCTAACTTAGCCAGCCATGAAGGCGGCAAACTRGAAGTAAAGAAGAAGAATCGAAAAAACGAAAAGAACTRGACTTACCAAAAACTTAACCACTGTCGGCAAGCTTGTTTGTCTTATTTCTTCAACACACTTACACTTTACAATACAAAAGGAGAGAAAACTCTTACACTCCTTACAAAACTCTGATTAAGAAGAGAGACAGGCCTCTCTATTAATACTAAAAAAAAAACACAAAGAAGGCCAGCTGGCCTGCTTTATTAAAGCAAGAACTTTACTTTTAAAAAAGTAAAGACTTTAGAAAAGTAGAAAAAGCTTTATAAAAGCTTGTCGGCCATAAGGACCGAAAGGTGGCAAAAACTATGCCAAATGACAAAAATTTGACAAAAATGTCAAAAGGTACYCATTTACCTTGTTTGATGGAATCTTTAAGGGTCTCTAAAGCATCCTCGATAGAGATGGCTAGCTCTTCGGAGCCCTCTATGCTTTGAGCATCTTGTTGAATGTYGGAGTTCATCGAACTATCTGATGGTTGGGATAGATTTTGATGGAGGTCTTTCTTCATGTTCTCTATATAGAGATCGACTATTTCGTCTTTTGACAGAGTACCAGCATATTTCTGAGAAAGTTGYWGGAATGGACTCGRAATTTCTGAGCTTGAGCTTGCTTTCTTYTGTCGAGCTTCGAAGCTTTGCTGATATAACTGAATTTTCTTTGAAATAGAATCATAGAGATCAGCCCCTTCAATAGTAGAGGATTGAGGACAAACTCGGTCTAATTTATCCCAATATTTTGTAAGACCTTGACGTTTGATGCAGGGAATCATATGATGATTATAGCCAAAAATTGGCTTCCACTTCCAGATCCAGGGGATGCCAAATTCTATGAAGAAAAGACAAATATTACTGCTATCAATCTGATAGAGTTTGTTGCAGTCATTGACTATTGGAGAATATAACATCCAATTTTTTATGTG
>NC_037529.1:36726722-36728044 GCF_001531365.2 Cynara cardunculus var. scolymus
GCACAAGATCGCCAGAAAAGTTATGCAGATAATCGTCGAAAGCCAATTGAGTTTGATATAGGTGATTTTGTGATGTTAAAAGTTTCGCCATGGAAGGGTGTTGTCAGATTTGGAAGGAAAGGAAAGCTCAGTCCAAGGTATGTAGGGTCGTTCAGAGTATGTAAACAAATTGGGCCAGTAGCATATCAATTAGAGCTACCAGAAGAACTGAGTCCAATTCACAACACTTTTCATGTGTCGAATCTGCGGAAATGTTTGGCTAATCCGAATCTAGCTATACCGATGCCAGAGATTGAATTAGACAGTAAACTGAATTTTATGGAAACACCGGAAGCTATAATTGATCAAAAGATCAAGGTGTTGAAAAACAAAGAAATCAGTCGGGTAAAGGTTCAGTGGAAGTTTCACAAGGGACCAGAAGCAACATGGGAATTGGAATCAAAGATGAGATCAAAATACCCATGGCTTATTGATTAAAGGAATTCCGGGACGGAATTCTTCTGAAGGGGTGGATAATGTGATAACTGAGTCCAGGTTATCACCCAAAGTATTTATTATGTGAATTAATTGTTTATGTGGATACGTGCTTACGTAAATTTAAGATGTGAGTATATGTATTTTTATGCATAAGGATATATGCATAACGTAAAAATATATATATATATATATATGTGTGTGTGTGTGTGTGTGTGTGTTTAATATATATATATATGTGTGTGTGTGTGTGTGTGTGTGTGGAGTGTGTATACATTATATATGTGCTTGATATGGGTATGTATATATTTATATAATCATATGTGCATGAAGTATGTATGTCTGCATGAGGTGGAATGTGTAGGTGCATGAGATGGAAGGTGTAGGAAGCATGAGGTGGAATGTGTAGGATGCATGAGGAGAATGTATAGCCAACTTTCTTTTTGGAGAAAATATATATATAAAGGGGGTGAAGTCCCTCCTTCTCCTACTTTTTCTTCTTCTGGTTATATTTTTTTTCTCTGAGAAAGAAAGTTGAGTGTTTTAGGAGGAAGAATTGATCAGATTTCAAAAGGGTTGATTTTAAGTGTTTTGGTTTCAAAAGGCTTGTTAAGGTGAGTGATTCTAAACTTTTTTGTATAAAATTGATACTGGTTTTTAGTAGAATGTTGTTTATTGTTAGATTGAAATCATATGTTGTTTTAAGTTGTATCCGGATAAGAGAGTAACCAGAGAGTAACCGGATAAGTGTTAAACCGGACAAAGCTTGTCCGGACATCTTTCTAAATCAGACGAGCCTTGAACGGAGAGTTGTCCGAATATTATTTAATCGGACAAGGGTTGTGTGG
>NC_037529.1:36728164-36729892 GCF_001531365.2 Cynara cardunculus var. scolymus
ACGTAAGTCTGTTTTGGTATGGAAGTGAGTTTTATAAATGGTTTCTACCAAGCGTGGTGACGTAAATCTGTTTTGGTATGAAACTTGTTTTAAATTGTAGTTCCCCCAGACGTGGTGACTTTTGTCTGTTCTGACTTGGAACTGGGAATGAGTACTTTCAGACGTGGTGACTTTTGTCTGTTCTGATAAGTAACTCTGTTTTGATGGAGGAATAAGGGTGGCATATCAAGGAGAGGTGTACTTGGAATAAGGGTGGCATTGTCATATGGGGATAATATTATAATTCTTATTATTATTACTAATTGGATTTAATAACTTTGAATCATATTTTCTTTGTGATCTGATGAATTAAAGATACTATTCTTATTAGAAATAATAATTTAAATGTTATTGAGAARGGRAAAATGTTTTGTCATATCAGGTAWGTATTGCCTTAAATCTTTTCTATTATTTTAATAGGATGATTTGATAATTCAAGAAGTGTTGGTATTCGTTTCATATTGGAAACATTGAATTTTGAATTGAAAATATTTTATGACAATGAGATTCKTAAGTTTACTCTATTTTACATAATATTGTAAATTGCTTCCTTTAGTTATTAACATTTTGGTGTTCATCACCCTGCATTTGTAAAGAAGGAATTTACTCACTAGACCGTCCGGTCTAACCCTCATTTTCTGTTTTAAAATATTGCAATGCAGGAATAGCGGGGTCCGGGGATAATAAAGGGAAAGGGAAAATGTGATTATTTTTCTAATCTGTTTCCTGCTTTTGAAGATACATGTTATATTACATGTAATAGTACAGGATTTGTTTTGGAGATTTTCATATGTAGAATTTGTACATATAGAAATCCTTGTACTAGTGGGACCTTATGATGTAAACTATATTTCTATATAATGAAATATGTAATATATGCAAATGTGGTGTTTGGGGGTGTTATACAACTGAGCAAAAACATGTTGAGATTAAAGAGAAAAAACCTGAATTTGGAGATCGAAGCGAGGAAGATAGAATTATGACTATGGATACTAATAGCTTCTGATTATGACATGTTTTATTAACTATTTATTCTTTTCTTTTCTTTTTTGATTAACCTGGATATCCAAACCGCTATGCGAGCCGACTAATCCCACGACGACCACCTGCTTTGCAGATAGCCTGGAGTCACCACATTTGGACCTCCGTGGCCACAAGGGGATTTTTATCCTCCTTGGATTTGAACCTAAGTGACGGGTGTCGAGTCCGGCAAATAATATAATTTATAAATAATAGCCTATTATCTCTAAAACACACTTGTAATAGCGATAAGTAGGGTCGTCTCCTCAGGGACTCGGTATTAACCGAAAACCCAAGACGTAATCTCGTGCAAATTCATTAACAATAAAACAATATATAAAAGGGGGGGTTGGAAGATTTATAAATAGCCTAAACATGCAAAATAAATTGGGAACTTTAAAGAGTAATAAGAACGAGACTAGTAATGAGCATAAATCAACTAATCATTTGGATTATATATCATCGACTCGTTTAAATAAATACTATCTCGATAGAATTCAGTTTGGCGTGAACATTAAACACGCGCCAATGCCTCATTTGTTACAAAAGCACAATTAGTATAAAACGCTTTACAACTAATCTCTAATTAGCTAATCTAGTCTAGTCAAGGACTTAGAGTTCAATTGCTAATCGCATTAGGACCAACAAATACCAAACCTAACCAACAAT
>NC_037529.1:36730227-36742782 GCF_001531365.2 Cynara cardunculus var. scolymus
AAAAGATTAGCTACTCATGTTTAAAACTAAAAAGAATTTACAAGATGATTGAAATTTAAGAATTAGTGAAGAAACCTGGAATTTGTCTTCAAAATCGCTACCCAATATCCCGAAATAGGCTTACGGTTTCTTCACGATTTCAGTCCTGATCAATCCTCTTGAAACTCTCGATTAGTCCTCTAATCCTCCTCTCGATTTCTGCCGTGCTACTGCTACTTCTCGCCTCAATCGACAGCCTCGATTTTTTTCTTTTCTGCTCCAATCGACAGCCCTCTATCTCCTTCGATCGATCCCTGCTGTCTCCTCTCTTCCTCTCGATGACCTGCTGCTCTCGACCTTTCTCTCGACCGGGTCTGTTGCTCGATAACCTGCTGTTGTCGACAGCTTTCTTCCCTAGCAAAACAGCCCCCTTCGATAGACTGCCTTCAATCGACAGCCTTTGCTTCCAATTTTATCCACCGACTGCCGCTTGCTGTCCCGCTTGGTTCACAGCCTCCTTCGATTGATTCCTCTCTCAATCTCTCGCGACAGCCCCTATATGATGTGCCTCCCTCGGTTGCTTCTGTACCGACAGCCCCCTTCGATAGCTTTTTCTCGCCCATGATCTCCTGCTCTCGCTGCCCACGATCTCCTGCTGCACTACCTCTTTCTCGCTGCCCACGATGTCTCTCTCGACTTCTGATTTGGGCAGCAGCCTTGGGCTGCTGTTGTGGGCTGTTTCTCTTCTTCCTTGATGGCTTGGGCTGCTGGCTTGGGTAAGAAAACTTGGGCTGCTGTTATGGGCCAAAAAACATATAAGTAACACATTTTTTTCTCAACTTTAATGGCCTCATATAGTTAAATATCATCTTACATAAAAATGGACGTTTTAAGCATCTATATGACATTAATCTCAAGGTAATTTTGATGTAAAAATGTATAAAATTTGCACTTATCACTAAGACCTCTACGCACTTTTGACTTTTGGAGTCAAGTTCAAACCAATCAGACACCACCCATGTGGTTTGACTATTTATTCTTTTGACCAAGTCTAAGGTATATTTTTGTTGTCACTTTCACCAGCCCTTGTACTTTAACAATTCCCTTCTATCTATTTCATATTAACATTTTTTGTTGCATTTACTTGTAGATAGTTTTTTTATATGAATCTAGTCATGGTAACATATTTAGGTGGCATTTGTTTTTTAAGAGGTGCTGAATTCTGAATATTGATTTCACTTTTGATTTATAAGTAGGTAGTCTTGAAGTCTGAAATTTGGATCAGTAAAGTTGTTTGTTTTCATGTCTAAAATCTGAATCGGTCAAACTAGTGCAAAAAATATAAAAGATAAACAGTTTTTTACAAAAGTATAAAAGACAAATAGTTTTTGCTAATAAATCTCTTATAGCCCCCAAAAATATGAAGCATAAATAGTTTTTGCTAACAAATATCTTACGGCCCCTAAAATATGAATCATTTCATAGAAGGCAAATTAGGATTAAGAGGTATTAAGGGATACGTTTACCACTTAAAATTTCAGAGGACATTTAGAGCTTTTAAGCTCTTATTTTAGAAATAAAACAAATATATACTATCTTATAAAGCATTTGGCTAAAACTCTTAAAGACAACCTTTTAAGCATACAGTACTACCAATTAATGTCAAATTACTTAAAGACAACCTCTATTGCTAATGGTACAACCTGTTAAAGCCATCCCTAAAGTTGTGCAAATCAAAACTCTATCCTATCCCTAAACCCAATTCGATTTTATCACCATCCCTAAACCCATTCAAATCAAAACTCTCTCATTTCATCGCCAACAGATTTAGATGAAAAGAGATTTTGATGAAATCGATTCCAACCCAATTCGATTTTATCGCCATCCCTAAACGCATTCAAATCAAAACTCTCTCATTTCATCGCCAATGAATTTAGATGAAAAGAGATTTTAATGAAATCAATTCCAATCCAATTTGATTTCATCGGTTCCAACAGATTCTGAGATAGATTTTGATGAAATCGATTCCAACCCAATTCGATTTCATCGGTTCCAACAGATTCTGAGATGATATCGATTGAGATGCATATATATTTGGGGTACCCGTACGTGTCATCCTCATCAAAACATACAAGCAGAGGAGGTAAGTAGCATTCGTTAATTTTCCATGCTTTAAGTTTTGCGTCGTAGTTTTAATCCTGAATTGCTACATTTGCCTTCCACACTTCTTTTTGAGGTACCCGTTACGTGTCTGGGCTAGCTTGTTGATTCGTAGGTTTAATTCTATATCTGATACTGGGAGTTCATGTTTAGTTTCTCCATCCTTAAAAGGAATTTTAGTTTGATTTTTGATGTCAAACTTGTGTATATTTGGTAACTGTTCAAGCATCTAAAAAGTGATACAAAAGCATAAGTGTTGTAAGAAACCTTATTATCAAGCATAGTTTTAAAAAATGAATGAAATTTTGTCGACTGTTGTTCAAGTACAAGTCTTTAAATCTTGAATCTTGCAGGATATCAAATATCTTGTTCACGCCCATCTAACTTTGTCTGAAGTGATTGATGAACTATTCAAATGATTATTGAGATGTACATCAAATGGATTACTAAGCACATGTTGTGCATTGGCTTTTTTGTTTTCTTCTTAAGTAATTACATAGCAGTCTAAGTGGTTTGTACAGTGATGATAAATAATAGTAAACTCATTTTGAAAGCTTGTTCAAGATTACGAGCTTTGGAGGAGAGGAAACAAATACATGGTCAGATCATGAAATTGGGATATGGATCTTGTGGATTTGTTGAGAATAGTTTGATAAATGTATATGTTATTTTTTGGTTATACGAAGAGTGGGTGCTGGAAAGAGGCTGTTGATTTGTTTCATTACATGTTGGAAATGGATGCCAAATTTGATGAGGTTACATTGATTAGTGTTTTAACGGCATGTGGGAGAGTTAGTGCTTTGGAGTTGGGGGAATGGATAAAAGAGTACATAGAAGCAAATCGACTCAAAGGGCATGCCACTTTCGTCAGTGCTCTTATTGATATGTATGCAAAATGTGGGCAGGTAGATACAGCTAGGAGTTTTATTTGATCAGATGTTAAAGAAGCACTTTCATTGCTCTTATNAGGTAGATACAGCTAGGAGTTTTATTTGATCAGATGTTAAAGAAGCACTTTCATTGCTCTTATTGATATGTATGCAAAATGTGGGCAGGTAGATATAGCTAAGAGTTTATTTGATCAGATGTCAAAGAAGCACTTTCTCTATTCCATAAAATGCAAAAGGCCAATGTGGAACCCAATGACTCATAATTAATACATTAAAATTATAAAATAGTTGGGCCTTGCATTCCTCACAAAATTTTCTAATAAAAATTTTCCCACCTTATATTGTTTGTAATACTCTGTCTTGCATGTAATGGTAGATAGAGTTCCAATATTCTTCCCTAAAAATTTATATTAAAATAATAGGTTGGCAATTGAGCTGCTCCATACTCATGGTTATAGGGTGAAATTTGTTTGTTCTTATGCCTACTTAACAAAATAATAGTAGACTGCCTCCATTGCAGGATTAGATATAAATTTTTGTCTTTGGTGGTCTAACAAGTCATTTTAATATCTAATTTCTAATTTACTGTTACTTTGTCATTTGCTGGTGTAATCAGTAATGGAATTAGCATTACGTTAAATACTAAAATTGATCAGTCATTACTATTCTACAGTAAGGGGCCGTTTACCAAATATTTACCCGATAAGTGTTTATCGGTAAAATTCAACACTATTATTACTTATCGGGTAAGATTTTACTCCACGAAAACAGCACCGTATGCAATAATTTACCTGGTAAGCTCTTATCGTGGTAAGAGTCGTCGCCTTCACTTACCGGGTAAGACTCTTGTTTCTTGTCTCGCTCTTACCGGATAAGATTTTTTGTTCTTGTCATATTCATCTGGTAAGGTAATGTGACTTGGTAAGCACTTACCCGGGTAAGCGTTTGGTAAACGCCCCTAAATCAATACCAGAGTCAGATCCTAAAACTGCCTCCTCTGGCCAAGGTCCAAAATTTCCTATGAAGAGGAGTGCTAACATAGAAAAGGAACCTAACAGTAGGCCTCCACAAATTTAGATAAATTTCACAGAAATATCATGATAACATTCTCAAACTCCAAAAGCCTATAGAAGTCAATCAACAACTTTATTGCGTTAAGTCCATTAGAAAAAAATATCAGGACCTTTAAAAGATTCTAAGCGAAGCAAAAGATGAGTACCTCCCCATGGCCTGTTAAGAACGAACTACCACCCTCTAGCAAAGGTAACAAGATGGACTATACATCTGCAGGAGCGTTATCAATGTCCTCAAGGACAACCCAAAGCCCATTAAGGATAGCCTGTAGATAGCAAAGAACGGCATTAAAGCTAAGGCTAACATGATCAAGACTCAACAAATTGATTGCTATGGAAAAAGAAATAAAAATGAACTAACCAACCTGAGTAAGGGAACCATACTGCCACCTAAATTCACCAGGTTGCTCAGCACATACGTAATTCCCAATTAGTGTTTTTCCATCAATTTTCTCATCCATGTAAATAGAAAGAACTGGAAGGGGGAAAACATCTCATTTAAAAATGAACTACATAATATCTATGAGAGAATTAAGAAGTTCAAACACTATAAACAAAACTAGATTAAATAAGGAATGGCAACACATACATAACCATCACAAAATAATCACCTCTCTTGAAGCATATATGTCAAAAGCATGAAAACAGTATTACAAAGCAATTTATTTAATCCTATGAGAAAGGACTTTGTGCCCTCACCTTCAAAATAAATAAATAAATAAAACAATCATGATCCATATTGGAAGTTACTGCTTCAGCTTGTACATGTTTTGTGCCAAAAAGCACATTACTCTAGAAGATGCAGCAACTAAAAATTAATAAAAGTTAACTTCCAATAAATCCTCCATCAATGATCTACACCGATGGGGAACCAAGACTAGATTGTTCTTCTTTTCTTCCGGTATATATGTTCCTTATAATTTAAGTGTGATTCTCGTATTCCTTAATATTAATATAGTATTGAATATTCTTTAATTGGGTTTCATAAGGCCTTCTGAATAGTACAGAAATACAAGAAATTTACACATCTGATTTGGGGTTTATTTGGCCTATAGTAATTTAGCTTAGGAAAAACTGGAAAGGCAAAAAAATATTTGGCATGGAGAAGCTTACACATTGTATACAGAAATTGATAAAAGACAACTTGGTGGGATGGCTAGAGAGACGGAAGATAATAGTTTAGAATAACATACACAAAGGTAAGGTATTCTATTATTTAGGTGGAGAGGAGCATGATAGGCAAAATACCTGTAATACAACATTAGCTTCTGCCAAGACTTCAAACTTAAGAGATAATTTAAATTAAATAAATTTTGTCATATTTTATAATTAGGGAAATGTCCAGTGTCACTTGTTGCAGCTATCCTGGCAATTAAATGCAGAAACACCATACCTTGACTCCCATGACCCTGGGCTAACCTGCTAATAAGAGCAGTTTTTCCTGCACCAGCTGGACCATAAAGAAGAGTAGGCCACCTCTGACTTACCGCCAACAGCACCATCTCTAAACTTTTCTTCACAGTAGATGTTAAAACAAAAGGTCTTCCTGTTTTAGGCATATCCCTAACATAAGATAAGAAAGGAACTTCTATTGTAAAATAATAAAGAGGCTAGAAACAACATTAGAATACATGGGGTACAAACAACATTATCAAACGTTTAAGTTTACAAAAATTCAAGGAAGGAAAAAGGGAGGATGCTTAAAAGGTCAGCCATCACCACCATTTGCAGGGTGGTAGTCACTAACTAGAGATATCCTTTCCAAACCCCTCCACTCCATTGCAGGATTAATGTCCAATTTCTAATTTACTGTTACCTTGTCATTTGCTGGTGTGTCACTATCCAGTAACTCAAAGAAATCACATCCAAAGAGTTAACCAAGATTGAGTTCGAACCACAGATGCTAGAAGCGGATAACATTAGATTGTTATCATCAAATATAAAATTATGTGGATAATCAAGATTATTATCATGTTTTATTCGTTTTTTGTTATGATAACATTTAGTGATAAACTTTTGGAATGACCTTTATTTTATATTTGGTGTGATTACATTTGATGATGGTATTTGGTATTTGGTGTGATTGCATTTGATGATGATAATGACAATTTTTTAAACATCCAAATAATGATAAACGATAAATTATATTTTATTCATTTTATGTATTTTTACAGTGTAAAATGAGGATTGTTAATAAGGATGTAGACGATGAAGGTGACAATGGTGTTGTTACACAAGTTGATCAAGATTTTAAGAAAGTATGTGTAGTATATAGAAATCGAACTAACTTTATATTATTTATGTCTTTATGATATACTCATTTATAATATACATTTCACGGAAAATCATATTCTTACAGAAAAAATAAAAACAATACAATCGAGACTACTATGCACGACATAAGAATATTAACAAAAGGCAAAAATTAGCTAACGGCGAAGGAAGTAGTCAATCTACAACACATGTCACCAATTTCACTGCAACGGACACCATACCAGTTAGTGCAACACCTATCACCAATTTAGCTGCAACGCATACAACACCAGTTAGTGCAGTAGTCCTTGCTGAAAGAAGGAGAACTTATAATAGAAATTATTATCTATGATGTAAGGAAAAAAACATAACAGCAACAAGTGGTAACTCACATACAAGCATTAAAACATTGACAACTACCATAGAGAACAATGAACTGATGGATGTTACAAGTAAAATCCATATCTTTAATATGTATATTCAAGCATCAATTTTATATTATCATAACTTCATATATGATGCAAATTATTTTTTTCCAACATAACATTTATAGTATTGTAAATTATTAATTAATTTAGTTTTTACATTCTTGTATTCATAAATATAGTTCTTTAATGATAACTATATTTTTACATAGGTTTAATTCTTAAATGTTAACCATATTTTTACATTCAAATGTCCTAGATGTAGAAACCTCTACTGAGGTCATTGTCAACTCATCGAACCGAAATGACACCCTCGAGGAAGATCCATACGATTATATTTACAAGCGTATACCTAAGGAACATCGCCTTTTGAATGAACAACTTGCATGTACTCTTTGCGGAACAAAACGATTCAAGTTTGAAATCTCTTCCTTCTGTTGCATGAGTGGGAAGACAAAGTTAGCATACTCTCCCATTACTTGAAGAAATATATAATCTCTTCATATCACAATCAGAATTGGGCAAAATGTTTAGGCACAATATACGTGCATACAACACAAACTTTTCTTTCACATCGATGGGTGTAACTTTGGATGAGACAATGAATAATATGACATCTGGTATATATACTTTTTGCGCACATGGAGGAGTATATCATAAAATTGATCAGTTAGTTCCAAGGGATGGACGACCTACGTATTTACAGTTATATTTTTAAGAACCTGAGTCTGAGTTTTCACATAGACTCCAATGGCCCAATCTTGATAGAAGTATCATTGACAGTTTGACGCGTGTTCTTGCTACAAATCCATACGTGAGAACATTTCGAAGCCTTGCAGAATTAGGACCGCTCGACAATTATAGAGTCATTTTGAATGCATCGGTGGAACTTGACCAGAGGGTATACAACCGACCGACTACATCTGAGGTTTGAATGAAAGCCTTCTCTTTTTTATCTTAATACGGTTTTATGTGATTTTGAGAAAGTGATAATGTTTATATTCATAAAAAACCAAAAAAATATATATCGATATTAGTATTAAATTAACTATTTAAAAATTCTCGTTCTTTACGTAATTTTTTTAATTCAAATTTTTTATTACAATTTAATTTAGGTTTAACAACGAAGTAATTTATTTTTGGTTTAATAATATAATTTTTATAAGGATAATAATTAAATATTATGTTACAAGTGTAATTCAAGGATTATCCTAATTATATTTTAGATTCTAATATTTAAAATGAGATGTTTATATTGTAGTTGATTATGTTTATCTGCAGTTAGTTACACGAATTCAAACATGAAATTTTAATAAGTTGTAATTACGCATAATTTACTTGTAATCTCGAATTTTAAGCAATATGCATTAATAAACAGTACTTTATGCATAAAATAGGTTTTTAAGAGTATTTGTTAAATTATTTATAATATAGTATAGATATATATATATATATATATATATATATATGGAAAGGTTAATTTAAGAAGTGGTAAATATTTGAGAAGCAAATAAGTGATCCTAGCCATTCATTTGGTCAACATTTTCGGCTTTGACCATGAAGCACCGGATAGTTCCTCGTTGGGTATGCGAAAGATAGAGGAGTAGTTTCGTAACTTTTATAAATAGGCGGCAAACGAATTCAATATGTGAACCCATATGATACATATATGAACTATATGTCCATACGTGGATCCATTAATTAGTTCATATGTGAATCACATGGGTTCATATGTGAATCAGTTAATTAGTTCATATGTGAATCGGTTAAAATAGTTCAAATGTGAATTATACGAGTTCACATATGAACATATAGTTCATATGTGAATCACATAGGTTCATATATGAACCCGTTTGTCGTTTATTTACAAATGTTACGAAACTACCTTCTCTATTTTTCGCATAGCCACAATCTTTGACTTGTCAAAAACGTAATTATTGACCAATCAAATCTGATCTTGACCGTACAAAGGGTTAGGATCACTTCTTTATTTCTCAAACATTTACCACCTCTCAAAATAACCTTTGGATATATATATATATATATATATATATATATAAACAAAAATATATGTATAACACCCCAGAATCACATTTGCATATAAACATATATTTTCTTATATCAAGAAATGTAATTTACACGTTCGGTTCCAATAACTTACAAAAGCTATATTACAAAATGGCTAATAACTTTTTTCACAAAATCCCTATACAATACATGAATACATAACAAGTACTCAAATACAAAAGAATCATATGATATCCCAAAATTACATGCAAGCATAATATTATCACTTCACAATTTTTCCTTCCCCTTATCCTCTAGTTGTGCTTGTGCCTAACTTGTAATGCACATTTTTTAAACACAAAATGAGGGTTAGACCTTGAGATCTAGTGAGAAATCATTTTGATGCAATTACAGGGTGAATAATCACCAAATCATATTTATAAACTTATATTTGTAATAATAACAAATATACATCATTTTAATATAACAAACCTCATTTATTGCTTTCAAATATCCAAATAACTTGATAAACACGTTGTGGTAAAACTTGTCGCATCATATAGAACATTATAAAAACTTCTCGCATCACAAGAATGATATAAACTCATGTTCTCGCAACACACTGATGCGAGAACTTCAACTTATCGCATCACACTGGTGCGATAAACCCAACTTGTCGCATCATATAGATGCGATAAGTCAACTTGTCACTTCACAAAGATGCGACAAGACTCATTCCTAGCATCACACTTAATGCGATAACCCCTCTTCAACCCATCAATAGGATGCGACAACTCAAAGTTATCGCATCACACAGATGCGAAAACACCAAGTTATCGCATCATAAGGATGTGATAAGTACGAATACTTTGATCAAAACCTAGATTTTATATAACTCAATGATTATGCCACCCTTATCCTAGTATACACATCTCCTTGATATGCCACCTTTATAACCCAAAAATACATCTCTCTTTGATATGTCACCCTTATTTTCACACATGATATAAACGTACCAAAAACCCACAAATTGTGCTAATTATAGCATCAAAACAATTTTATACACAACTCACAAAAAGAACTATACGGTTCTACACCCTATTTCCAAATAAGGAAAGTTGGTAAAATTAAACTCGCCTTATAGATTCACACCGAGATGCAGATAAACAACAGCACGTATACAGATTGATATATACAAACTTAAATCTTTATTTCTCTCCTTTTGATTTTGCTTAAACAAGCTCCAGCAAAATACTCACCAACTTTTCCAACATAACATGAGATAATATCAATTATCTCAATGAAAAGTAATTATATCACATAAGGCAGTGGGAGTATTAAAATAATTTAGACACATTGACACATTAAACTCCTCCACTTACCATTGTTTTTCAAAAACCACCCCAAGCTTTATAACTGAATAACCCGATTATCACAATATGAAACATTTTTCATCATAAAAATGAATTATTTGAAGCAACTTCCTCATATTAAACAATTTTACAAAAAAAATTCACTATAATAAACAATGAAATCGATGGTTTTCACAGTTTGTACAATGACTTAGTTTGCAAAATTTAATATCCCCCCAAAAGCCGGGTGGCTAAAAATCAATCCCAACCCGAAACTTAATATCCCCCCAAAAGTCGGGTTTCAAATTTTTAGATTTAAAGGGATTCAAGTTTTGAACAAACACCTTGTTTTTTTTCGAGTTTGGGTTTCGAACCATTTGGGTTTTGCACACCCTGACTATCAAGCAATGTGCTTATCAGATTTTGGGTATGACTGGTTTTAGGATTTCTACCAAAGGTTTTTAATATTGGAACATGGTCTAGGTCCACCCATGAAGAGGGTTTTAAAGGAAGAAGTTGTGGTGGTGTTGCAATCTCCATTCATCCTCATATTGGATCGTTAGGAAGGTGTTGAAAGAGGAGTGAATTATGTTGAAAAGTGTTCCAATCACGACATTGTTGGTTCTCGTAGCAATTGAAAGTGGTGGGGGTCATCATTGGCGTCTCTATTGGTGGAAGAATAATTCGTTTTTCTGAGATGGATAGGGTTTTAGGTGTTCTGATTTTTGGAATTAATCTTATTTTGATTTATAATTTTCATCTAAGGTTTTAATTTAGAATACATTGTTATTGGTATCATAAACTTTTTGAACTAATTTATACAAATTTGTTGTGTATGTTTTTTATATTCTTAATGTTCATAGTAATTGTTGTTGAAGTTTATATACAAATATATTAATTCATAAAATACAATACAAAATAACTAAAATACCCTTACATAAAAAATATTTAATAATGGAAATATAAGAGCATCTTAAAAGGCTCCTTATACAAGCTCTTAAATTATTGTAGGAAATTAATTATGAAAAAAAATGTCACTCCTATGGCCTTCTTGCGGACTCTTACATTAATTTTCATTATTTCACTCTCTACATCTCAGAAGGTTTTTACAAATAATATGTATAATTTTATTATATACATCATGTAACTCACTTATTTTGTTTTATTTTAAAAAGTAAAAAAAAAAAGATATTATTAAAATAATATATATTTGTTAATACGGGGAAAGGCCACGTTCAAATGTACATCCTTTTAAAAATATTGTAGGTAAAATTTTGTTTTTTTACTTTTTTTTTCCCTAGTTATTTTTGGCGATTTCTCCCTCCAATAGTCTCGTCCGTTTTAATGAAACCCCCACTCTCTTGCTTGACAATCATTCTCTCTGTATATTATTACCGCTAGTTCTTACAATCGTGCTACAGTGATAACCTTGGTGATGGTTTTGTTATATATATTTCAATTTCTTGTTCTTTTAGTTTTATATATGTTTAAACCAATTCGTATAAAAGAAAATTATATAAATTAAATAATATTATACTTTGCTATTTGGTTAACTGACATGGTACAAAAATAATAGAAATTGAAATTAACCTTATTTAATTATCTGAATCGTTTAACCCGTACACCGATTTCGTTTGAGTGAGTTATTCTACCTTAGGGACCCCAGTCACCTAAGTTTATGAATCAACCACTAGGAGTAACAATAATATATACCTTACACTAATTTTTATGCATTGTTGATAATTGATAACCCCAATTGGCCTCATACGAAACATGCTTTCAAGGACAACAATGTGATAGGGGCAATTTTTTGACTCACTTAACAGTTGAGGCCAGTGGTTGGTTGGAATCGAACCCAAAACCCATCTTATATTTAAGAAAGTCACGCTACTCCTTTCCCAACTGAATTTTAGGTCAAAGACCATTTCACTTTCTATGTTAACTTAAATGTAAGAAGTAAGATTAAAGATGGTCTAACTATCAATAAGATGAAAACTAAACCAAAACAAAATCCACAAAGGTTTATTTTCCAACAAACAAATAAACTGTATGGATGAAAAATTATGCATTGTTTCAAAAATAAGTTAGCTTATTTTTTGGATACATGTTTAAATATACATAAGTTAGCTTATAAGCTAGTTTATTGAACCGCTACTTGGAGTAGCATTTTGATAGCTTATTGTCACTTTTTCTAATTATAACCCTCATTAATATTAATTATAAATAAATATTAATAAAATTTAAATGTTACTAATATTAATTATTAAGAAATATTAACTAATATAAATTAAAAATTAATTATTAATTACACATTATACATTAATATTATTTATTTACCAACCTAATGTTAAATGAGTAAAAATATTTTACATTTTGCTATAGTGGTTGATTAAATTTGACGGTATGAAGTTGTAAA
>NC_037529.1:36743162-36745619 GCF_001531365.2 Cynara cardunculus var. scolymus
TTTTTATTATTTTACATTTTTATCAATTAATTTTACCAAATATGATTTGTTTATAAATCACCAACTAATTTATCAATTACCAATTAACTTATAAATCATCAATTAACTTATCAATTAATTTAACAATGATAATTTTAAAAAATATCATATCACAAAATGCGACATATATAATTTATTATTATTTTAATAGAATTAAAATATAATATTTTATTAACGAAAGAAAACTTAATTGGCTCACAAAGCGTAGAAATCCATTCAAAGACACGTGGGATCCCCCAAAGGATTCCGCCATCTACACGTTCTCAAACCCCACAACACATTTTCTAATTTAATACCGTAGCCCTTGTAGTTTCAAATTTTTCACAACTTTTCCCCCAAAGTTTTAATATTACATTTTTGTTCCATCTACGCCACAAACAGCCCCCTCTCCCTCCACGTGCCTCCACGTGATATGTCGTTGGAATCTAAACCACATAGCTTTTGTATACCAAGGTTTTTTTCACCTTTAATTGGATTTCTTTATTTATTTGACAATTTTTTTGAGGTTCAAATTAAGATTTTTTTAATAAAAATGACACCAAAGGCTGAACATAAAAACCACCTTCGACAACTTTTTTTATAATTTTTCAAAATAAAGAATTAAAATATAAATTTTAAAAAAATTATATTCATCTCGATTCTTTATTTCAAATATCTTTAACATAAATTATATTATTATAGGATTCTCTAATTTATCATTTCAATACATTTTTAAAACGAAATTTTTTATAAAAAAAATAATAACTCAATCTCGTTGATAGAATTGAATAAAATAATCATTTCTCTCTCTTAACATCAAGTTTTAGAGAATTCTTTATATTTAAAATTTTCTTTATGATTCTTTATTTTAGAGAACCAAAATAGAAAAGTTGTTGGAGCATTTTAAAAAACAAAAACTTATTAATCTATTTTAGAGAAGTTGTTAAGATGCTCCAAGACCTCAAATCTTTGATGATATCACCGACTTTGTATATATAAAAATAAATTCGAGGTGAGAAAACATGGTATATGTTATAATAAAAGGTGTATGTTCTTTTTTATTGTGGGTATCTACAACAGTTTATATGTACCTCGATCAATTTTATAAAAACTTGGGTAATAACCAAAATTAAATGGCCTTGGAAACTTAAACCAGTTACTTATGATAAGAACAACCAATTAATTTTCTGGGGATAACATAAAGTTTGTAGGTTATAATATGCATGATTGTCTTTAAAGAATAGTTATTTATATATTTATGTTTTAAGTTTATAAGACTAATAGTAATAATTGTGTGTCGTAAATCATATTATATATATATATATATATATATATATATATTTTTAATAATGATGATGAGTCAGGTTGAATTAGGTCGGATTCGAGTTCAATCTATTTTTAAACAAGTTGAAAATCTCAACTCAATCTAACTCTTTTAATTAAATGGGTTGAGATGTTTCAACCCAATCCAACCCAACCTGTTACCTAAATGGGTTGACAGTATGTTGACATGTTTATGATTTTCTCAACGCAACTTTTTAAAGAAATAGGTTGAACCGGAATTGACCTATTTTAATTTTAAAAAATTTAAATAATATAAAAAGAATTATCACAAAACATGTTCAAGTAAGTAGAAGAGGGATAAAGATCACAATTACAACGTGTTCACGTAAGCATGGAAACAATAATACCAAGCAAGACCAGATCTAAAGCACAAACACATATTTTAGGTGGATATCATCCATTCCAAGCATGTCCAACAATATGAACTTATGTCCAAGCATCATCATATCATTCCAAAACATATCAAAAAGAGAATGAATCACAATAAAAGAAAACAATCAAAATTAAGAACTAATTAATGAACTTATTGATTACTCTTTGTGATTGATACTAGAACAATGAGAAGAAATCAATGAGTTCCACATGATTTCGTACCACCGCACCGATCGAAATCTATGTGAGGCAGATGAGAGAGAGACATGAGGCAGGGACCAAAGTTTCAATATCATACTTTCAAAACTTCCATTTTGATATACAAGATTTAAAGTTTTGAACATTTAAGTATCCGGGTAACCGATTGAAGCATTAACCGGTTATCATGCTGATGTGACGAGTGATGAGTTGAAATTGGGTTGAATAGCAAATAATATTGAGTTGGATACCGCATCACTCGTCGTATCAGCATAGTAATCGGTTAATACTTCCAGTTACCCGGGTACTTAAATGTTTAAAACTTTACTTCTTAGATACCAAAATGTAAGTTCTGAAAGTACGTTAAATAGGAATCAAGTTAAAGTACATTATTTTTTCATGTAATTTGACAATATATACATGTCTCTGTAATGATTTTTAATTAATATAATCATTAATTAGTTCTTTCTTTTTCTTTTTTCCTCTTTTATTTATTTATATTATATTTTTATTAATAAATATTTT
>NC_037529.1:36745874-36749616 GCF_001531365.2 Cynara cardunculus var. scolymus
ATAAAACATAAACATTGAGATTTGACATACAAATAAAACATAAAATAATTTATATTACATTTTCCCTTATTCTAAAATAACATTATTTGTAGTACAATTAACACGTAAAAATCGTGTGTACTTCTGTATTCCTCAACACCGCCTATTAAGTGAAAACGGGGATGAGAAGTTTGGAGTTTGAAGGTCAACCCACATCTGTAAACTATAAAACAAAATGAGAATAATTAAATTAAAGCAATTATGAATTATAAATAAAGAAATTGTTTGATTTAAAATGAAATTACAAGCCTAAAGAAGGAAGTTTAAAGGTAGAAATGAAAATGAAGTAGAGGAAGAAAAAGAAGACAAAGAGTAGTAATGCTAGAGGTAGTATACATAAAGTAAATAAAATGGGCAATTTGTTTTTCTTGTCCCGGTATATTTACCGGAGGTTTTGTTACCTTTGTGCATACCACCACAATCACATTGTAATACAACTTTAGATGGACCCTCACATGAGTCATGTTTGCTTCTTTTGATAACAATAATGAAACCAAGTGAAAATGTCAGGTTGCGTACCCAATCTAGATCTTGACGAGAATTAAACACCTGAAATTGACTTTTTTTAGTTACAACTACTAGTTTTACCATATAATTTAACAAGAATAAATTAAACTTAAAGATACCATATCGGTAGAAAATGCAAATGGTTGAAGGTTTTCATAAGCTCCAGTTGATTTGTTTGGATGCACATTGTCCTCTTCTATCCAATTCGACATTTTATAAGTTTTATACCGGTAGAATGAAGTGTCATGTTCTGAATAGTAAACGTGAATATTGATATGAACAGTGACATGAATGGTGTCATGAATATTATCATCATAACTTTATCATAAAACTATCATTTAACCATATTCCGATAATATTAATTGTTGACATTTGATTTTGTGTGTGTATTCAAAATCAGAGAAAGATGATGAATGATCTTACTTTTTTTTCTTTCTTACTCTCTAATATTTTTCTTTGCTCATATTCTTCATTTTTTTTATCAATGTACAACGAGTGAGACTTAAAGAGTGTAAGACTCAAATGTAAAAATGTGTATTTAAAAGATTCAATGTTCATATAAAAAAGATGTGATAATTTCAAAACAATCAACACTCCCTGTTAAATGAAAGTAGAGATGAGAATCTTAAAATTTGGAGGTAAACTCAATCAATTGAAATATTTATTAAAATGATGATAGTTTATTTATTTGAATATTTATGAAAGATAACTATGCTTCATTAATTATGATCAATATTTTATATTAAAAAATAATCAAAACTTTTATGAAATCACATATTCATCAAATTAAATGAACGGTTGAGATTGCATTGTATTAGCTGTATAAATATAATGAGTTTAATAATAAATCATCTATATATATATATATATATATATATATACTAGTTGTGTACCCGCGCAATGCGGCGGGAGCCATGAATTTTAACGAATTTGAAGTTCCACTGGTTTTATAAGATAAGATTTAACAATGATATATGTTACACTTGGTCTTTATATATTAATACAATTTGAATAAAACAATTTGAATAAATAAGAGTTATGATTCCAATTACAGGCTATCGATGAAAAAAATTGTATGACAGTTTAAAATCCAATATATTTAAAATTCAACATATTTAAAGAACTCCACAAATATGTTCGATTTACACCAAGAGCAAAAAACAAAAAACTTGAGTTTTAAATGAAAAGACAAAAAAAGATGAGTTTTAGAATGAAATTTCAACTACTTCCTCTCTTTCTTGTCTAAAAACTCAGATTAAGGTTGAATTAATACATGTATATATATATATATATATATATATATATATATATTTCAAAAAAAACCCATAAACATATTAATTCAGAACATATTATACAGTGCAATTTAGACAACCTAACCCCAAAATATATAGTATATATATAAATAAATAATTATAAAAATATAAATCGTAAATATTAAAAATATTTTTTCACATAATATATATTATATAATAATATAATTAAGTCAAAAACTATTCAATATTAGACTCATTTCAAAGGTATTAACAAAACGATTATAATGGTGTAACTTGTTAAAATAAAAATGTATTTTTTAAACATGAATTTACCATACACATAATTAACATGACATTCTTGGTTCTACAAAAACCATACAAGTAATCAAGTACATTCACTGGGTACTTACATCCCTTCAAATATAAAAAGAATACATAAAAGACTACAATACAACCATAGATTTAGTGCTTTCATGCTTCGATAGGTTCAGCCATAGATTTATTTTTGCTGTCTTGCTAACCCCAACAGTAGTACAGTGTCCGCAGATCTTGTGGTTCAGCTGGTGAAGTCGGTATTGAGGCTAAGCTTTTTAAAAGGTTAGGTTCAAAGCTGAAACATACACCCAAAAATCTTTTACCTTATTGTCCTAACAAGTTAATTCACGCAATTGCTGGGCGCATGAAGGGCAGAAACATAAAAAAACAATTAAATAACAATATTTGGAAAATACAAAATATTCTGTTAGACGGTGTTTCAGTCTGAGCATGGCATTTGCAGCACCGTCGCTTGGTTTGTGTTAGCTGATCATGAACAGCTAACGAATGAGCAAGATCAACCTGAAGAGTCAATCAATTAATTACGTTATGTGGTAAATAAATGGGAAATCAATAGAAATCTAGGATTCGGACACCAAATCACTTCGATCAAAAAAAACCCATTTCAATAGGTTCCATGTTTATAAGAACCATTTCAATAGACTTTTCACATAAAAACTAAGAACTGGTGGAAGAAAATTGTTAATCTATAACACAAATACACAATTAACATGAAGAAGGTTCTACTACACTATCAGAACATATAATACATACCAGGAAACAGATTATGCACAGATCAACAGGTGATGRGATGGCTAACAGTGAGAGGTATATTTCTGGACTTGAGTATGAAGATGGTTGGTCTACATGAAGTCCTCTTCCAGTTCTTGTAAGGATTTGTGGGTTGACGCAATGTCTTTATTGAATGTCATTTTGTCGGCAACCATCAGATTTTTGTAGCTCCTTACCTCTGCTTGTCGCTCCTTTTCCAGCCTTTCCATCTCCTCTCGTCGTTTCTGCAAACAATATGTTATCATAGCATTGGAGGAAWCCATTTTATACAAATGTAATTAAAACTATGCAAATCGGCTTGCTTTGTTCTTCCACCACTGAAAACCTAGTTCAAATGTATATAATTAACTTTTAGAGGAGGATGCCCTGTTACCCTAAAGTTGATCATCCAATTAGGTGACATGCTAAAACAGATTTCCATTCCTGCAAATCATGATCAAGCTCCTTATACTTAAGCTATGCTGTTAACWGTGGTGCAATAGAGGTTTGCGGTCCTGGAAAGAATTGCGGCCAGTCCTAAATAGCGGTACCGAGAATTGGGGTGTGATTTACCGCCAAATGGTCGTTTTTTGCACAAAATAGCTCCGCATAACCACTATTTGTGGTTGGGCTTTTTTATTTTGTCTAACCAGCGTATATTGGACCTATTTAAATGATTTGGCCTTTATTTTGCACTTGTTTTATTAATGATTTAAGTCATTTAATCCGTCTTGTTATCTTTACTGAGATTATAAGATTTAGATTTTCAACATAGAGCATTCAACCAGGTTTCCTAAATTCTTCCACCATCATTCTATGTCTATTAGTGATTTCTTTTTTTGGGACTATTAGTCTAT
>NC_037529.1:36750261-36755147 GCF_001531365.2 Cynara cardunculus var. scolymus
TAACAGAACTTATAGCCTAACTTGAAACTATAAACCAATAACAGGAAGGAGCTGAAGTTCAACGAAACACTATTACAACATACCGATACAGCTATACGAGTAGATTCAATTGACCTAAATCCTTTGAATAGCATGTTCGATAACGCTCTTGCCATCGTATTAGACAAACGATTCTGCACCAAATCAACATATAAGATGAAGTTATTAATTACTTCAAACGAGGTGGCTTATAACATTGACGAACAACAAATTAATCAATTGTAATCATTCATTTATAATGGAGGAAGTATAGATTTAACAAGATATTTTAGACAAATCTTATCGATGTATGAAGAATTCACGGTCTACCGACGATGATCTTTTTCTCTTTCTCTTTGTGATTCTCTGCTCTTCACGACTGTGGAGCAACTGGACATGCTTGATTTCTCTTTAGCTTCGAAAGGAAATGTGAAAAGCATACACTACAAGAAAAATGAGTTTTAGAGAAGGAACTTTTTGAGAAGGATTTAAAAGTGTATCTAAAGATGCCTTTTAGAGAAAGAATTGATCAACAAAAATGAAATCCGTAATTTAAAAGTATTATAAATTTCAGAGAAAGATTTTGAACCAAATTATACCTTACAATAAGCTTCTCTAAACTTTTAGAGACACTTTTTTTTTAAAACCTCTCAAATGGTCAAACAAAGCACTTTAGTGACGTTTTGACAATCGTCTCTAAAAACTAGATTTTTTAAAAGAAAATAAAAATTCAATAAAAAGTTTTAGTAACGCTTTACAAAGGGCATGTGAAAGAATAAAAACTTTTTTTTTGAAAAAGTAAATTCAATAGAATTTTTTTTTTAAGAAAAAGTAAAATGTGAATCGGTGCCCTAAAACTGAGTTTTCCATCGCTCCTCCGGTCGTTGCTTATCGTCGCCTCCTCCCTGGCCATCGCTAATCGTCACCTCCTCCTCCTCTGGCCATCGCTCGCCGTCTCCTCTTCTGGCCATCGCTCGCCGTCTCCTCCTCATTCTCTCATTGTCGCCTCACCATTTGAGTTGTATATATTTCAGCTTTATCTCCTATGTCGTTAACGGAACTTGGTGTTAAACCTCGAGGTCCATTGTTGGCAACAACAGGCAACATTTCTTTCGTTTTAATGTTGACATCGACGGTAATCGCTCAGTCCTCCCTCCTCCGGCAGGCGGCAGTGCTCTCGACGATAATCGACAACTGCTTACAGCTTACTGCTTAATTTGTCTTGATTAGGATTTAAGTGATTTAGCCTTTAGGTCTAAATTTGTTTGCTTAAAGCCTAATTGATTTATGATTAGGTGATTTAGGTCTAAATTTGTTTGGTATTTTGATTGTTTTCTTTATAGCCTTGAGTTGATTTATTGGAAGCAACATATATATGTTCCACATCACATGTAGTTATAGAACCACTTCTGTTTTTTTGTTGAAATTTACTTAAAAGGTAGGAAGACCCTGTTGTAAGTGTGACAACAGAAACTAGAACAGAAAGTTAATTTGCTTAGTCTTCAAGGTTCTTTTAGTTCGTTATAAAGGATTGGAGCAATATTTATGCTACTCCCTGGAGGCTTCATAGTTATTTGAGTTATTCCTAAATCACACCCATCAACTCAAAAGTCAATGTTTTTACCCTATTTTAGAAAAATTGTATAAAATTATAGAAAAATCGTATAAAGGTGAGTCCAGTRGCATTTGAAAGGTATGAWTGTTTAGTTTATTTTATATGAAGACRTCATGATCTATTTAGAGCTTTAAGATGGGTAAAAARTGCACTTTGTACAGTGCTGTCAAACTGAATCTTGACAGCCTGTAGCTGCTGTGTTGCAAAATTCATATAAAATCAAAGAGAAMTCCTGTAGATATGAGGTCAGTTYCATTTGAAAGATAATTGAGTCTAGTTTAGTTCATCTTTAGAAGTCACTGAGTAATTTTGAGGTTAAGTGGGGTAAAAYARGGCTAGAACACARTGCTGTAATAGGAATTCAAGTACGAAAGTAAATCATAATTACACCAAAATATTTGATAACACTAAAATCACCAACACACCTGTCACATATTGTTCTCAATGAAATTCACCAACATATCCGGTAAGCATTAACTGTGGTAAGAGTCGGGTATTCAATATTTGGCTATTTTGGATTTGATCCTGATTATTCAACATTAGTTGGGTATTCTATATTTGGCTAGTTTGGATTTCGTCTAGYATTTGAAGTTGCATTCGGATGTTTGTTTGATCATGGTTTTCATTAATGCTTACATCATACTTTTAGTTCAATGTAGAATTTTCTGAGATTGGTTGGAACACTACCAATGCTTTTGCCCAACACCACCGCCRGTACTTAGGATAGCTTCCACAAACTCTCYAGCTGCCATTMTGGTCAGACTGTTCCAGGTATTTCTAAACTCAAAATCTACTTACATTACTAAATATGTATCCATAGACTAAATACCAGGGAAAACATAATTTTATGAATTAATTTTACGAAATAGTGTGAAAGTCCCAKATATGATTCCTAAAGCAAAATGTGTTATTCATCCTACATCCATAATCAAACAAAAGTTGTGAATATGGTTGCATCATGGATTGGTCCTTGTCATACAATATCAGTGAATCTAAAATATCCCCATTTTATTTTTATCTCATCTACATCTCTCAGGTAAGGTTTTATGTTTGTTTATGATTTCTTAATTAACTTTGAAGACATCATCTTGACATTAGGGCTTTATGCTCTTGTCTTTGGATTTATTAGCTTGATCAGCTACAGCAATCAAAAGATATATCTATATTTTTGTTTGTGTTTCCTTTCATAGTTTAGCTTTTAGCACCAATAAGATTGGCATTGGGAATTTTGTTTGTGCATACACCAGACATAACTTCATTGCTTTGCTGTTAAGACTAAGACTAAGGGGTCGTTTACCAAATACTTACCCGGTAAGTGTTTACCCATAAAATTTAACATTATTATTTATTTACCGGGTAAGATTTTAGTCCACCAAAAACGACATCGCATGTAACAATTTACCCAGTAAGCGCTTACCGGGGTAAGAGTCATCTCCCTCACTTACCGGGTAAGATTGTTGGTTCTTATCATATTCATCCGGTGAGGTAATGCGACTTGGTAAGCGCTTACCCGAGTAAGTGTTTGGTAAACGCCCCCTAAGACTACTATTTACAGATTGTTTCATAGTTTAACTTTCACCTTGGTTTGGTGATACATACATCTTTATTTTCTGTTTAATTTCAATGACAACTCATCCCTCATATGTTCTTTCACTCTTTACCTTCCATAGATCTCAGATTCCTCTTCAGATCCTCGTAATTGACCTTCCCCAGATCTCGATTCGACTGTAATTGAGGGGGCCGGTCTAYGAACCGGTTATATAGTTYGTTTTTGCACTAAACACCTCTGGATCTGATCGAGCTCTCTCACGGTTTCAAAACCAACCCAACCATGAATCCCTTTTCGTCTGGGACGCGTCTAAGKTGAGTTGCTTCTTCACAACTGATCTCAGGTATTAATGGATCTAGCACTATGAACTYTGGTTAGTGCACATAAACAAGGGTCTTTCAATGCATGTCATTAAAAGATACAATACATCAAGTCAATGCTTGTGCCTGCTGTAATCCTTTTGAACATAACGTGCCTATTTTGATCTAAACCACATGAACATGCCTAAGTTAGAGCATGCAATTGTTGTTCTGTTTGGTGATATATATATATTTTTAGAGGCATTTCTTGTATAACCAAATGCATCTTTGTTATTGGTCATACCTGATTTTCTGTTTTTAGATGCATGAATTTCGTAGTTGGAAAAGAAGAATCTGGATAACAATAATAAGAATGTTTGCATACCACCTGTTTGGTGAATTTTCATAGAAGAATCAGGATAACAATTCTAGTGTTATGTTTTCAACTTAACTGAGAGCATTATTTGGCCATTCCCTACTAAGCATGCAACAACCATTGGGGTAGATCATAATTGGCCAATGTTGCAAGGATATGGGTGCAGAGTATGCCTTTTGATTTGTCTATGTTGTGAGTCCTAAATTCCATAAAGTTCATTTATTCGAATATGTTTAATTGCTTAAACATTTAACCTCTGTTCTGTTTTCATTACAATTAGAGTGAATTGCATTTTTTCTTCTTGAGGTTTGGTGTTTTTAACGGATCCCGACCCTATTTTAGAAAATTAATGAGTTTGGTCTTTGTGGTTGCTTTTTTAACGATTTAGGTCCCCTAATGCAATCATAGGACCTGCTCGTTAAAAAAATCACCATAGGGTAGAAGTGCACTAAGAAGTTGAGCCTATTTTATCTAACGGTTAGAATTGTGGCATTTGATTTATTTTCTTTACACTTACTTAATAATTTCTTTAAACTTTTGTTACAGTTGAACAACAAGACTATACGGCTCACAAGGTTTTATATATTTCTTTTCCTTTAACACTTTGTTTTTATATATTTCTTTTCCTGTCTACAAAGTGATCAATTGACTTAATACAAGCTAATATGTTATTCTTTCTTTAAACATTTACGTTCTGCAGTCCAAATTAGAAGCAGATCTAGCAGAAGAGCTGAACACTACTTTTCTGAGAACATGCGGGTTATTAAAGGTTTTACGTTCTCCCATACTAATCACGATCACACAGCTGCAGATGCACACACTATCTTACATACTATAACCATCACAATTGGATTGTTGATCATCTATCAAAGTAGTAAAACGGTCAAATTCTTACATACTATCTTACATACTATAACCATCACAATTGACTTTTGACCAAAGAAATATTCAAAATCCGTCGGGTGTTTCAGATAGTAAAACGGTCAAATTCTTGAAAATCTTTCATGGTTACAAAAGAAGGGGGGGGGG
>NC_037529.1:36756772-36770664 GCF_001531365.2 Cynara cardunculus var. scolymus
AGATTCTATCAAGAAGCAACAATCTATAAAAGTTAATCTAAAATTAAATACAAGCAAGGATAAAAACAGGGGTCCTGGGAAATTAATTTAGGAACATGCGATGGATAATCAAATCCGGAGAAGAATGTAGAGAACCCTAACGTTCTAATCAGAAACCATTACCTGAGATGGAGCGATGGATAATCATATCCGAAGAAGAATGTAGAAAACCTAACATTGTAATCATTCCAGTAGAGAAGTAGAGATCGAGAACGAATCCGTGATGACAAAACGTGAATCGCCTCTTCTAAAACATGGATCTAGTTCAAGTTGTTTGAAATTGAAAAGAATGAAAGACATCGTTGCCTTGGGAGAAGGAATCGACGTTTTGGGAGCCGGAATCGATTTCTTGGGAGCAGACATTGCTTAGGGAGAATCGACAGCGTGCGATAAAGAGAATCAGTTGCAGTGTAATCGTGGAGAGCGTGCGATAGAAAGAGCAGGAGGTTGGGCACAGTTGGGCAGAGTTGTGTTGGGAAGAGGAGAGTTGTTTAGAGTGGGTCACGTGATGGTAGTATAGATATGTATGAAAGGAACCTGAAGCATTATTGAAGTGGGTCACGTGATAGTAGTCTTTGTGGTGGGCSGACCATGGTTTTCTTTTTGAATGGGCCCAGATTTATGGCATAATAACTTGTAGTTTATGCATTAAAGGTAAAAGGGTATTTTGGGTATTTATAAATTTAAGACTTTAAGACTTTGAGTGAAAATGCTTTATAAAGTAGTATAGATAATTGAGTTGATGGTTTATAAATAATTATTGGGTTCAATTTTCAAATCATTCAACACCCCTACCAAGAAGTTGCCATTAGCACTCCCCAAAATAAAGAGTAAATTACATTCCTAGTCCCTGTGATTTGATATTGTTTGATTAAGATCCTTAAAATGCATTTGTTACACTCCTGGTACCTATGGTATGTAAAAACGCAAGCTCCAAGTCCCTCGTGCTAACAGATTTTGCTAGCCCAGTTAAATATAAAGATACATTTGTCATTTTACTTTTATCTCTTGTCTTTTTGCTAATAAAAAATAAGAAACAAACATCATCATCATCATCAGCATCACCATCACCATCACCATCACCATCACCATCATCATCATTATTTTGTCTTTTGTGAACACCAAACCCGTGCCCACCGCCCACCCCATCCCGTCGCCGTCTTCCCAAACTCCCCAAACACACCGATATTGGAGCCTCGAACCCACTGGTCTTCCCCAAACACCTTGTGGCGAATCTCCACATGGAAGAGATAGACATGATCTCAGAGGCCTCCACGAGAATTGTGGCTGGAAGAGGTGGCTGGTACTTGGATTCTGGAGCCACTGTTCATGTTTGTGACTCCAGGTCCAAGTTTGTTGAATATGGACCGGTTCGATATGGGAAGCAAGTAATAGTTGCTAACAACGGTCGTGCGGATGTCGTTGGAATGGGTATCGTGCTACTAAAGTTCACTTCCGACAAGACCGTCACTCTTCGAAATGTTCTTCATATGCCTTCCATTAACAAGAGCCTCGTCTCTACATGCAAACTCGATGAAAAAGGGTTTGGAATAAATATAGAGGCTAGGAAGGTCGTGATTTACAAGAGGAAGACATTTATTGGAAAGAGATACTACTAGTTGGGTATGTATCGCCTTAATCTGAGTGAAGATAGTTGTGAGGAGGTCAGAACGAGTGAATCGATAGGAAGTAATGTGTTAGCCACGTTTGATAATGTTTCAAAATTTTCTGTTTCCATGGTTGAAAATGATGTAATCCCTGATAGTTTCAATGAATTTGTTTCTTTGGATTATTCTGTTTGTTCTATTTCTTTATGGCATAAACGTCTTGCGCATACAAATGTAAAAAATATTAAAAAGATGCATGACAAAAGATTAATCAAAATTGATAACAAAGATTTTGAAAAATGTGAAACTTGTGTAAAATCAAAGTTTACAAAGAAACATTTTCCTTCTGTTAAAAGGGACGCATCAATTTTAGAGTTGATTCATTCTGATATTTGTGAATTAAATGGAATACTTACCCGATGAGGTAAAAGATATTTCATTACTTTTTGTGATGACTTCAGTCGTTTTTTACAAATTTATTTGTTACACTCAAAAGATGAAGCTTTTGAAGCCTTTAAACTCTATAAAGCTGAAGTTGAAAATCAACTCGAAAAACGAATAAAAATACTTCGATCAGACAGAGTGGTGAATATTTTAATAGCTAGAGAATTCGATAAATTATGTGAAGAGAATGGTATCAAACATGAACGGACCTCACCATTTACTCCTCAACAAAATGGCTTGGCGGAACGAAAGAACCGAACCCTTGTTGAAATGGCCAACTGTATGTTGAACCAATCAGGGTTGCCTAACAATCTCTGGGGAGAAGCCCTGTTGACGGCTTGTCATAATCATAATCGAATCACTAGTCGTGTGATTCCAACCAGTCCATATGAGCTCTAGAAAGGTAGAAAACCAAATCTGAACTATCTAAGAGTTTGGGGATGTGTTGCATACTATAGAACTTCTGATCCAAAAAGATCTAAATTGGGAGCCCATGCTATTATGAGCATATTCGTTGGATATGCAGTAAATAGCAAGACTTATAGATTATTGAACAAAGAGTCAGGAGTTATAGTAGAATCCAGAGATGTGGAGTTCTTTAAAGATAGATTTTCAGAAGATGCTGAAAAATCAGAACCAACATTGGCCTCTAATCCCTCTTGTTCATCTCGTGCTAGTTCCAAAACCTCTATAGGGGCGGACGAACCACGAAGAAGCATAAGAGTGAGAAAAGAGAAAATTTTGGGAAATGACTTTTTTTGTACTTGGTAGAAGAGACACAAAAGAAAGTGACAAGAGAGTTCATTTTCTCTATCAGTACTGAAGAGGATCCTAAGACATTTAAAGAGGCCATAACTTCAAGGGATGCTCCAATGTGGAAAGAAGCCATAAATGATGAGACAGACTCCATCTTGGGTAATGGAACTTGGGTGCTGGCAAATTTGCCAACTGGGGTAAAACCCATCGGTTCCAAGTGGATATTTAAAAGAAAGATGCACCCTGATGGTCCAATATCATCCTGCAAGGCTAAATTGGTGGCAAAAGGATATAGACAGACAGAAGGTGTCGATTATTTCGACACATATGCTCCAATTGCTAGAATTAGTTCCATTCGAACACTCATAGCAATTTCAGCCATAAAAGGACTGTATATACACCAAATGGATGTGAAAACAACTTTCTTGAATGACTATTTAAACGAGGAGGTTTACATGGAGCAACCTGAAGGATTTGTAGTACCCGGACAAGAGAATAAAGTGTGTAAGCTTGTTAAATCTCTATACGGGTTAAAACAAGCTCCTAAATAGTGGCACGAAAGGTTTGATGCGACTGTCACATCTTTCGGGTTCCGACATAATGGGCCCGACCGGTGCATCTACTCAAAATGCATGAGAGGGTACTCTGTGGTAATCTGTCTTTATGTCGATGATATGTTGATCATCAGAACCAATCTAGATGGTATTCTTGAGACAGAAGAGTAATTATCCTCGAACTTTAAGATGAAAGATCTTGGAGAAGTAGATACCATCCTTGGGATAAATATCAAAAGGTCAGCATCTCAAATCTCTCTATGTCAATCTCATTACATAGAGAAGATACTGACACAGTTTCACCATTTGAATATAAAAGAGTTTAACACTCCGTTTGATTCAAGTGTGAAACACGATAAAAATACTGGTAGAGCAGTGGCTCAACTAGAATATGCTAGTACAATAGGATGCATGATGTATGCAATGCATTGCACTAGACTGGATATTGCTTTTGCTGTGAGTAGACTGAGTCAATATACCAACAATCCGGGTTCAGATAACTGGAAAGCAATTGTCAGAGTATTGGGTTACTTGAAAAGAACCCAAGAACTAGAGTTGACATACTCTACGCATCCAGGAATCTTGGAGGGATATTCCGACGCCAGTTGGATAGATCACTCAAGTGATTCTAAATCCAAAAGTGGGTAGCGGCAACGGGCAAAGAGGCCGAATGGATTAGAGATTTGTTGACAGATATCCATTTATGGCCTCGACCGACTCCCTCTATTCCCATGTATTGTGACAGTGAGGCCACACTGTCAAAAGTATACAATGCTGTATATAATGGAAAGTCGTGACACATAGGTCTCCGACACAACTACCTGAGACAACTTATTGATGATGGTACCATAAGTATTGTGTTTGTCAAGTCTTGTGGGAACTTGGCAGATCGACTAATCAAGCCTCTGACGAGAGACTTGGTAGGGTCAACCACCAGAGACATGGGTCTGAAGCCACATAGAATCAGTCAGTGATGGAAACCCAACTTGGATATAGTGCTCCTATCTACCAAGTTTAAAGGGTAACAACAAGTCACTTGGCAGATAGAAGGTACTATCAAATGATAGGTCCATGTAAGGTGAAAGATAGTACGAGGTTGTCGAGAACAAGGATGAGTTAAGCTCTTAACAAAGTTTAGAGGCATCTTAACAACGAAGATGTTATAGAACTTTGCCTATGACTTAGAGGTGGTGCCGCCTCAAAAGAAGAGCAATGGTTTCTCTTTTAGTAAGTCATGAAATAGGGATTAGTGCATGGCCATATTAGCGCTCAGTGAGAGAGCAAGGTTGATAGATGATGTGTGTAAGTAAGCCGGAGTGGTCGCAAGATTCAAGGTTTTAATTCTAAGGATACCATTGGATTGATCCCTTCTTGCATACTTACATTAAACAGGGTTTAATCTTAGTAACACTACTGTAACATTATCTACAATGGATGTCAGAAAACTTTCCAACCTGGTGGGGGATTGTTGGTCAATTTGTAGATTGGAAGTTTAGCTTCCATCCCACATTGGTAGAGAATTATTTTCTAGAGAAGCTTATAAGGCTTTCTCTAGAAATGGGCTTTGAACAAGTTGGTGGACTCATGGTGGGGGTCTTGAGTGGAAGGCCCAACACACACGCGCGCGCGTGGCCGTGGCCGAGGGCGCGGGTGCGGGATTCGCGAAGGTGGCGCGAGGAGGCGCACTTTGCACTTCGCGCTTCGATGTATCTTTTTGATGAAAAATTCGTGAGGAGAAGGATAATTATCAGTTTTAATTTGGATAATTATTAGTTTTAATTTGAAATTAATCCGAATTTGACTTGGCCTTAGAGATAATGGTCAGCTGAGAATTTTTTCTCACCATTATCTCTGATTTTAGGAGAAAATCGTGGGTTCATTTAGGGTTTCACCCAGTATTTATACTGGGTTGAAGTCGTATCACAACACACGGAAAATTTTAATTTCCTCTCCATCGATTTCTGCTCCCGAGTTCTACTTTCTCTCTACTATTTTCTACATAAATCCTGCTCTATATTCGTTTTTGATCGATGTTCATAAACGAATCGCCTACTGCATCAAATCCTGGGGCTTTGCGATTAGCAGACTCATAGCGTGTTAAGAGTGGTCGTATAAAACATTAAATGACAGGTTTTACTGTGCAGTTTATCATCTAAATCGACATAAAATTAAACAAGTTGGTTTTATATTTTCGCATTGTATTTAATTTTCTGTTTACTAAGTGAACAACTCTGCTTCTACTCATTTCTTTCCTTGAATCTATCGCAAAAGATGGATTCAATCTGGGTGTTTTTGACTCGATGTTGAAGGGTTGGTGATTCTAAATTCTAAAAGGTTTAATTTTTATACGTTAAATAATTTAACGTTTTATGAAGATTATATCTTTATTTTTTTTTCATATTTCTTATTGGAATATATTTTACCACACCACCACTACCTCCATTATTTTCCACTCTCTCCCTTTTTTTCCTTCTATGTGTTCATAGTGAGATTACAAAACAAAACAAACACACGTGACACAACTCGATTAACCAAAAAAACCACCATTTGTGAAACCACTACTGTCAAACTCACTATTCGCCACTGTATGTAAGTGAAATTATATAATTTTTTGTATTTGAAAATTTCCAAATTGTGTGTATGTGAAACTTATATAACGTTCTCATGGAGTAAGAATTGTGTGTTTGTGTGTATGATATGTGTTTTAACTTGTGTGTGTTCATGTATGTGAATTAATGTACGCACTTTGTGATATGGGTTGATTATGATTATGGTAGGTGGAGTTGGGGTTATAACAGTAAGGGTGAGGGTGGCTAGCTGTTTTATGTTGTGGGAAGAGGGGTGAGAGAGTGGGAGAGAAAGAAAGACAAAAAGAAAAGAGAGAAAGTTGCAGGTTTAGTGGATGAGAGAGAGAGGGAAGAGAGAAAGTTGCAGGTCTAGTGGATGAGAGAGAGAGAAGAGAGAAAGTTGCAGGTGGGTCATACATGGGAGAGGGAAGGTGAGAGTGAGGAGGTGGGTTGGAGAGGTCACCGACTGTTGTGATAGGTTAGTCGATGGTGGTGAAGTATGCATTATGTAAATATATATATATATATATATATATATATATATATATATAGGGTTGGATTCACGTTACACCAAAAGTTTTTCGTGAGATCCATAAGACCAATTTATATTCATTGATCAACTTTATAAGTTAATGATCTAATGGTCTAAATTGCACGATGACAATTTTGTAATTATTGAGAAGTCTCGTGGCGTTTATTAATGTTTAGATTTTCAAATTGTAGATCTAATCTCAATGGTTGAGAATTGGTCTTATGGGTCTCACGAAAAACCATTGGTCTCATATGATCCCAAGTATATATATATATATATATATATATATATGATATATAAAATATATTAATAATAATCTAACATAATAAAACAAAACAGGAAAAGACAAAAAAAAAGTGGATAAAGGACGAGAATGTCCCTTAAGTTAACTGGATTAACATAATTCGTTAGAGGAAGGAACTTAAAGTGTACATTTTTACATACTATAGGGATGTATAGTGTAATAAATGCATTTGAGGAACTATAGTAAGGAAAACCAATAAACCACAAATACCATAAATGTAATTTACCCTTAAATAAATATCTATATAGATAAAAATCACCCCTAATGGAGAAATTGTAAAACCAACCACTCCAACTTTAGCCTATTTATTTGTTGATATAAGTAGGAAAAAGTTAAAAGTAATTTTGATAAGAGGGCATGGAGTGAAGAAACTCAAAAAGTTGATCTTAAAGTGAATAGTTTAAAAGTAGAGGGGTGTGGATTGTAAATAAAGTACAAAAACCGTCGTCCTATTTCTACAAAAACCGCATATCAGTGGTCTCTGTAGTCTTATATGCTGTACAGCTGCAGTAACTCCTGAGGAGCTAGCTTTCCAGTGGCAACTACTCTCTCGATACTCTCTATCTATGGGTATCTCTTCTCTATATTTCTCGATCTTCTTCTTCATTCCGATCTTCTTTGATTCATAGAGTATAACAGCTTAGTGATTCATGCATTTGAACTTTTGATTTTGTTGGTGTTGCACTTTGTAAATTGATGTTCATGCCGATTAAACTCGTTCTAGGGTTTAGTTATTGCGGCATCTGCAAATTCATGTTCCGGATTGATACGTTGTTGCGATATTCGAGATAGATAGATAGAGAGACAAAGATGACTGCTAATGCTCATTTAGGAATCTTGTAATGGCAGAGCATTGTTTGAATAATGTTTATTTTTTGTTTTGAAATGACATTTTGATATTCTGGTTGGTTGTTTAGGTGGTGAGACAATCGGAAATGGTTTGAATCAATATCAACACTCAAAGATATATCATTTGTGACCAGCGGCATTTGAACCGTATCAAACTGAGTGGTGGTTGTGGGTTCAAGCTCGATAATGTATTTTCTCTGTTTACAAATGCATTCTCAAAGGAAGAAAATTCATTTCTCTTGAAGTTCATTTTCACTGTGGGGTCCTCTATTTGGTTCAACCTTTTAGATGAGTTGGAAACTTTCCATGTTTAAGAGTATGGTTTTGGGTTTAAGCCTCCCCACTTGTTCTTGTTCCCCCATTTTGTTATTCTAACATGTATAAAATGTGTGGAAAAGTGATTTAGTTATACCTAATTATTGGTTTTCCCATCCACCGGTTCACATTTATAGATGAGTTGGTATCTTAAGAGCTCGATCTCGGGTTCATAACTGGTGCTTGTACTTGCTCTCTCATTATATTAGTTATTTGAATATCTCACTTGATTTGTCTTGTGCACTGATGTACATACGGGCGGAGCTTTGACACTTGACAAATTGTTCAGCTTTTCATCTTGTGCTTTAAACTTTAACACCAGTTGGTAATTAACAACCTGATGTGTGTTTGATGTTGCAGTGAATATGGTTAGATCAATGTCAATTTCATTCTTGGGGATGATGGTATTATTATGGTGGTTGGCTGTGGCTGCGGTGGCAGATGATGTCAAGTACAAAGATCCAAAACAGCCTGTTGCAGCTAGAGTGAAGGATCTCTTAGGAAGAATGACGATGGAAGAGAAAATTGGTCAGATGGTTCAGATAGAAAGGATTTCAGCTACTCCTGATATCATGAGGCACTACTTCATTGGTAAATAAATCTTTTCACACATTATTAGCATTATATGGGTACAATACATTATTCACATTGCCATTTTAATTATTAAACAAACGACGCTCTCGTATGCACAAGATCATCATTTCCTTTTTCTTTCTTTTGCCCTCTAATGATACTCAATAGGACAAGTTAATAATAGATCTTAGTCTTAGAAAAGATTTCCTAATAAGAAGACTAATTGCTTTGATAATAGGTAGAGTGAAGACATGAAATAAAACAAAAGTTAAGCAAGCAAATAAAACCCATCTCTAAACCAATGAAATTGGCAGGTTTGACAAAAGAAGTTATTGTTCTTCTTTCCTCTTGTGTTGTTTCTTATCTGCAAAACACTTGCACAAAGTTCTTACTTGTTATTGAATCAATGATAAGTTAAGTCAACTGAAGTATGGCCTGGAACAATATTTTATTATACATTCATCCGGATAATCGGATATTATAATCTATAATGAAAACATTGCCTGGACTAAAATAAACCACTTATAAACCGATGAAAGACCATTTCAAATTGCAACATGCCTGTATAAGGTAATTAATTTGAAAGGTTGACCCTGGGTACCAAGGTTGCTTTTGTGAGGGTTGGGAGGGAAGGCTTTTTGTTGTCGTCTTCCCTTGCATTTTTGAATGTGACTGTTTTACTGACTCATGTGTGTGCTCTTACTGGTTGCTACAAAGCTCATCCCTAAGTGCTTAAATCAGGAGCTGATTGTCATTTTATTTCTGTATCTGACTGGAGTGAGTTTAACTGCATGGAGGTCCTGGTAAGAATGGTCTTATTTATGTGTTTTCCCCACAAGTGTGCCACACAGCAGCTGTCGCAAAGAACGGCTTGACTGGCTTTTCTCCAGCTATGGGATGGCACGAATTTTAATTTCTGAAATGTCAATGGTTGGAAGATACAATGATAATGATATGTGAAGCATCTATTGGATGTATATTTCTGATCGGTGGCCACTGCATTTAGCATTATGCTGTATGGTACACAAGACACAACCCTTGCCATTTCCTAAAACTTACATTTATTGCTTTTATTACTCCTTCTCAGGTCCTAAACTTTTGTTTTGCTATCTATATTTCAAACATGGGGGTTAATATAATTTTCTATTTTGAGGGGTTGATCTTTTGTTCTTCATAAATGCAGGAAGCTTACTAAGTGGTGGAGGGAGTGTTCCAAATCCCCATGCAACTGTCGTCGATTGGATTAATATGGTAAATGAGTTCCAAAATGGGTCACTTTCTACCCGTTTAGGGATCCCAATGATTTATGGAATTGATGCCGTTCATGGGCACAACAATGTTATCAATGCTACCATATTTCCCCACAACATTGGCCTTGGAGCTACCAGGCAAGTCAAAGTGTTTAATACTTTGCTATTACTCTAAATGATTTATATGTTTCTAATTGCGCCATTGATTAAGTAAAAAATATGTGCAAATATGCAACATATTATGTCTGAGACATTAAACTTGTTATATTCGTCAATGCAATGTAGGGACACTGATCTTGTGAAGAGAATCGGTGCTGCCACTGCTGTTGAAGTTAGAGCCACTGGAATTCCATATGCATTTGCTCCTTGTATTGCTGTAAGTGAAAAGAGATGCAAGCATGTGCAGATGCCAATTGTACCTACTGTTGCCAATGGCTTATTATATAAACCTGTGCATACATATAAATATCCTTTTGCCATTAATAAACGGCCAGATAATGTATCATTTCCAGAGGTCTCAACTGTTGAAATTTATTCACAGGTATGCAGAGATCCAAGATGGGGACGATGTTATGAGAGTTACAGTGAGGATACCAAACTTGTCCAAAATATGACAGACATGATAGTAGGGTTGCAAGGTGAAATTCCAAACGGATCACGGCTGGGTGTTCCATATGTTGCTGGAAAGTATGTACCATCTAAAAGATATTTTCATTTTCTATTAGGACCTTTAGTTTTGGAGCATCTCTAATATATATTGTCCCTTGTATGTCAGCAATCAACATTTTTTAACTTAGTTCTACACTGGATCAATTAGTAGGCATCACATCTGTAGTCATCCAATATAGATCCTATGGCGTCACTAACACACTATCAGACCTATATATTCTTGATAGGATCTTTTCCTCTAATATCTTTGCCCCTATGCTTGATGTATATAAACGATATGTACTTGTGTATGTCTAAACCTCTTCATGTGTGCTCAATACATACTAAATACCTCAGAGTATTAAGTATTCTTAGGTGGTTGAATAACCTTCTAGCATTTAATCATGTATGTGGGGATTAACTGGACACTCAAGTAGAAGCATAACTGGTTCATTTAATAGGTAAAAGATATAATTGTCTTTTATATTTATTTAAACACGCAAGAATTAAATTTTTGATTATGTTATTTTAATACAATTACTTTTCTAGATGACCTCCGTTTTTCAGACACCATTGCTCAGAAAAACTTTGAAAGTTGAGAAAAGTCAATCGGTGAACAAGTTGAGAAAAGTCAATCGATGAACAAGTTGAGAAAAGTCGATTAATCCATATTCCGTTTTTTGAAATGCATAATTCAATGGCTAGTTGCTAATCAAAGTGGTGGCAATGTATAACTTCTAGGTGGCTGGTAAGCATCCCTAACTAATCAGAGCAGTGGGAAATGCTTAAATCAAGAGGCGGCCGCATTGGGGAATCCTTAGATCCTAAGAATAGTTATCTTGGCAAGTTCTCTCCATCATTGGCAGTCAAACCGTATACTCCATGCCATGAAAATTGCAACACTTCCCTTATTAGGATGTCACGACATTTCCCTGGAAACTTTTTATGTTAATATGGTCCATTTGCCCATTATCATGATTACAAATCAATTTACCATATTGATTTGCATCCACCACATTCTTCCATTTGTTTTTATTAAGATATTTCAAATATTTGAGGAATAGACAAACAGTGTCCTTAACTATATGTCAAGTCAAATGTTGCAGTCTTGCAGATTTCATGGAAAAAAGGGGAGTTGTGCATGGGTGTGCATGCATAACCATAGCTCGGAACTAACAATTTGAGCCATTGGTTGATATCAGACAGCCCTAGATCCACATTATATAACTGGTCTTGAGCAGCTTTTGATTATCAGATCTAACCAATAATTTTTCTTCTATTTTGAAGAAGATATAAAAGTTATAATTATGGTGTTGGTTCTATTATAGAACTTTGCACATGTTTATTGGTTTCCCTTTCTTGGACTGTGGAGTTATAATCTACAGCTGCTAAAGACTGCTGGATTATCCTTATTCAGACTTGTTCTTCTTTCTGTGTCTTAGGGACAAGGTTGCTGCTTGTGCAAAGCACTTTGTTGGTGATGGTGGGACAACTCGTGGAATTGACGAAAATAACACCGTGATCAACCAACATGACTTGCTTAGTATCCACATGCCCCCGTATTATGACTCCATCATCAAGGGTGTATCAACAGTCATGGTGTCTTATTCCAGCTGGAACGGTGAAAGAATGCATGCCAACGGTGATCTTATTACTGGATACCTTAAGGACAAGCTTAAATTCAAGGTATATTTTATGTGGTCACACTTCAAGGATGCATGCCTCCTTGTTTTTTTCTTTTGTTTTGCAAGCCCGGGGTCTTCATAGAAACAGCCTCAAGGTCTGCATACATCCCCCCACCTCACGCCACCCACACACAGATACTACCTCTGTGTGGGATATCCTGGATTCGTTTGATATGGTTTGGTTTTTTACTTTTCTTTTACTTGTTTTCTTACTGAAGTTTCAAGTTTTGAGATTGGCGTTATTCACAGTTACCATCCGTTGCTAGGAGTTCAAAAGATAAAACTTTCAACAATCATTCATAGAATAAATAGGTTGAGAAAGACATCTTATGCAATCGCTAAAAAGACGAGGGTGATTCATAGCATAAGATCTGTGGTAATGTTGCATTTGGAAAGGGGACTTTTTTAGAAGAAAAATCACAAGTGAACTCTTTTATCGGACAGAGTGAGTAGTTTTTATGCTTTTCTATTTGCTGATTGTCAAATATTTTCAGGGTTTTGTTATATCAGATTGGGAGGGAATCGACCGAATTACTTCCCCTCCTCATTCCAACTACACTTACTCTGTCCAGGCTAGTATTTTAGCTGGCATCGACATGGTTAGCAACTCTCTCTCTATCTGCATGCTTACACATGTGTTTATATATGTATCTTTTTGTTGAAAGAAACTGGTTGTCTGTTGAAAGATGAACGGTTAAGATTCTTCATAATAAAGAAATTTGATATTCAAAATTAATTCTTCAACAGGTTATGGTCCCAAATAATTACACAGAGTTCATTAATGATCTTACATATTTGGTCAAGCACAAATTTATCCCAATGGATCGTATTGATGATGCCGTGAGCAGAATTTTACGAGTCAAATTTACTTTGGGCCTGTTTGAGAACCCTCTTGCTGATTTCAGTCTAGTTAACGAGGTTGGAAGCCAGGTCAGTCATTTATCCAATTCCAACTAGTTTTTTCCACGTTCCATGTAAAAAAACCTCACTGTCAACGTTACATGGTTTCTGTTGGTCATCCCCTAATTTATCTTTTATTTGTTTGTTTGTTTACTTTCTGTTTTGAGATATATAGGCACATAGGGACATAGCAAGGGAGGCGGTTAGGAAATCGCTTGTGCTGCTGAAGAATGGGAAAAGGGCAGATGAACCAATGCTACCCCTGCCCAAGAAGGCATCTAAGGTTTTGGTTGCTGGAAGTCATGCCGATAATCTGGGCTACCAGTGTGGTGGGTGGACAATTGGTTGGCAAGGGTTTAGCGGGAATGGAAACACGACAGGTGCGCTCTCATCTTATGGACTAAAACTAGGTTGAAGCACTAGAATGGAAAATCACTCATTTTCTTTCTTAACAATATATGCTCGTATGTCAAAATTATAACTTACAACTTCTACATTGATATGATTTTTTTGTACATATTATAAAATTGATATTTACCTTAAATTGTAAACGAAATACAACAAAAAGAAAATTTAATTTCAATAAATATAAAGACAATTCACATTGATGTGTCTAGAATGTGTCGGGTTTGACATTTAAATGCAAAATAAAGATGGTAAGAATCCAATTTTGGCTTGTATGCTTAAAAATGGATCTGTTTTTCACTCCAAAATCGGTGAGAATTTTCTTGGTCCTGCTGTAAACAGTTTATAACTACATGAATCAGTAACAAGAGTAGTATGATCAATGACATTTGATCAAACATTCTAAAGCCATCGATGTAAATTTTAACTTCACAAGTAGGAGGTTGGAATATTTGAAGTCCAAA
>NC_037529.1:36771077-36783279 GCF_001531365.2 Cynara cardunculus var. scolymus
AAGTTTGATTTGGTTCCTATTTAGTGTGGCAAAGATTTTTTTAATTTTATAATCTTAATCAATATAACAAAGTTTCAACATTTCCTATTTAATATAACAAAGTTTCAAAAATTTCTGTTCTTTTAAACCCATTTGACCGGTAACCTTTTGATATGTAACATTTGATGATGTGGATGTTAAGTTTATTGTCCATTTCGCTGTAGCCCTTCTATAAACGGGTATTCATGTCATCAAATCTTACAAGATCACTAGGTTATCAGTCAAAATGGGTACAAAATAGGAAAATTTTGAACTTTGTTACATCGATTGAGAAAAAAAATTCGTTACTGAACTTTGTTGCATTTTGATATATTTTTCCCTAATTCCATTGACAAAGTTGTGTTACTTTGCAGACTTATGACATATGAGTTCTTTATTAATTGCAGGAACAACTATTCTTAATGGAATCAAATCTGTAGTTGATCCAAGCACCGAAATTTCTTACATGGAGAATCCTGATAGTGAATTTATCAAGTCGAAAAACTTCTCTTATGCCATAGTTGTAGTTGGTGAGCATCCTTACACAGAGATGTTTGGCGATAGTTCAAACCTTACGATTGCAGATCCTGGTCCAAGAATCATCACAAATGTTTGTGGGCAAGTGAAATGTGTTGTAGTCATCATATCTGGTCGGCCGGTTGTGATTGAACCATATATGTCTGCGATTGACGCTCTGGTTGCAGCCTGGTTACCCGGCAGTGAAGGCCAAGGTGTGGCGGATGTCCTTTTTGGAGACCATGAGTTTACGGGAAAGCTTTCAAGAACTTGGTTTAGAACTGTCGACCAACTCCCGATGAATATAGGCGATCCACATTACAATCCACTCTTCCCTTTTGGATTCGGACTCACAACAAAGTCAGTTATTGATAGGTAATAGCTAGCAACTTATAGTAATCCATTAATTCCTTTTGATCTCCATATCCGTTTATGATCTGTTTCTAATTTACTTTCTTATACTCCTTTAGTCCCAAAATAGATGTCCACGATGAAAAAGGCTCACAGGTTTTAGAAACATATAATTATTACACTTTTTAATTAACTAAATGACAATTTTAATCTTAGTAATAGAAGGAGTAATGAATTTCTCCATCTTATAATTAATGGTAGAATCGGAGAGTAGACACTTATTGTTGAAAATGGACACTTGGTTTGAGACAAACTAAAATAGAAACGTGGACACTTATTATAGGACATAGGAATTATTTTACTCAGCTGTATGTTTAATTTGACATGTAGTTTAATAGATGGGTTTGACTATTAGTCAAATGTTATGAATAGTAGCAATAATCTTTGATGTTGACTGTTAGCTTTTAGGGTTAGTAGGATCATGGCTAGGAGGATTTGAAAGGCATTATGGCATTAAGATTTCCCAGGTGGTGAGGAGGGAAAGAAGATCTCCACCCTTGATCAATCCTAATTGAAGATTAATACTAATGAATTGCACTGAATCAATTCCTGTGAGGAGCTCATGCAATTCATGGGGTGGAGTGAGATTAAAAGTGATCAAGGGTCCAAATCCTTTCTTATGCATCTGAACTCTTATTCCCACATGATCCAACGTCTTAGGGGTCATTCGAATAAATGCTTGTACATATTGTTTGTACTTAGTTTTCTTCCCAGAGACCAAACCAAACCAAACCAAACCAAACCAAAGGGGACCAATATGTCCATTTGGACGTGAGGTTTGGGGTAAGATGTACGCAGACTTGACATCTACTTCAAAGAGTAGAGCGGTTGTTGGGTTTTTTAGATAAATGGCCTTATATTAGTTTCCAATTAGGAGCCGACCTTCTTAGATTGGTTAACTCAATGACCTGCCCCTACTCAATGACCTGCCCCTGGTCGGGTAAAGAGAATGCATTAGTTATGAGAATAACCTTTTAATGAAGTTTTTTAAATGCATGACCTTTTGATTAAGAATGCCTTGTGCGATAGAATAATATCTCTTCTAACACAAGAATTTATCTCGGTCTATCATAAATGTCATATATTTAAAAAAAATATGTCAGAAGGTTATTATTGGCCTAGCGGTTTGTGAGTCTTTGGCCTCCTAGGAGGTCAAAGGTTCAAATCTCACCAAATGTATAAGGAGGGTGTGTGAGTTTATTTGTTATATTTTGCCGTATATAAATATTATATACTTAAAAGAAAAACAAATATAATTTTTTACCTTCAAATTTTCTAGGAAAAGCGAAAGCTTAGAGAAATGACCTAAATTCTACCGTTTTGATTGAAGGATGGATCTCTCAGAGTTTGATGTTTGTACTTTGCAGGTCAATATCAGCTGGTATCACTAGAAGACCGTATCTCGTTGGCATTTTGGTCTCGTTGCTTCTTAGTTTTAGTTTATCGCACGCATACATTGCGTAGCTTCAACTTTCCTAGATCATTTTGTAGACTTTAGGGGAATTATAAGAGGTTAAGCTTTTAGAATTAGATTAGATGAAAGCATTGGTAGTTATGTTTGATGAAGTGACTTTAAACATCCAATAATTTTGACACTTTGAGACAATGTTATTATTGTATCATATTCAAAATTTGATCATTTGAAGACCTCACCAAAAGAGTCATTGGCCTATTGGTATCCGATTTGTCGGTAGAACTCAGCCTTCCGGGAGGTCAAATGTTCAAATCTCACTAAAGGTGAGGAGTGTGCTTGAACATTTGTTGTATATAAATATTATGTATTTAAAAAAACATTTGAAGACCTTGTCAAAGAGTCATTGGTTCAGTGGTTCTCCGAATACGAGTAGAACCCAACCTCCTGGGAGAGGTGACAGGCTAGGATCGTTCGTGTTCACCTAGTGGGCAGGAAGTCCCCACAGTGGTGGTGCAAGTGCACGCAGACATTATGATCGCTTGCAATTAATAAAGTGGTACAAAGTACCGAGATCGTTCCCACAGAGAAGGTACTATTGAGATTCATAGATTTTTCATGAACTTCTTGCACGAGTCTCGAGATGTAAATAAAAGTTGGATTTTTGTTTATAAAAAGATCGAAATAGTACCGGCTAGCAAGTAACAAAATGAACTTCTAATATTAAATGATGGGCATGGGTGTAAGTGTTGCTTAAGATAAAATTAACAATAAAATGGTTAGACTTTTACGAGTTGTTTATAAAAGCTCCAATATCTCGAAAGTGAACTTTTATAACCGGGCCTCATAAAATTCCATAAGGTTTTACGTTTACCATTTCGAAACTTGCCGATCTAGTTAAAAAGTAAAAGGAATGCGATTCTTACCCAAATCTTTTTTGTGATAAAAATACCTATTGCTTAACCCCTAGCTAGATGCATACAAAATTCGCGTCTCCACGTAATTATTCAAAGACCCTCTCGAGTTCTTTGTGCATCACTTAAGCCGTATTTCGGATCCGTCCATCTCTGGGTCTAAGATCTTAAGTGACCAAGTTACGAAGTGATAAAAGATAAAAATACCCAAATATTATATAAACATCCTAACTTAAACTTACACCCACACCCATACGAGTAATTTAACTAGACATAATAAAAATAATTAAAGACATAAAATAATACTGAAATATAAATTGCATTAATGTAAAATTAAATTACAAGTACAAAGAAATAAAATACTAAGTTAAAACTAGAAATTAAAGACATTAATTAAAAGCATAATAATAGTAAAAGAAAGAAAAAGAGAGAATGAGACACAAAAAAAGTTGTGTCTTGCATGGTGTTTTTGGTTCATTGGTGGTGTTTTCAAAATGACTCCCCAAGCCTCTTTATAAAGGGGAGAGGAAGGGGAGCAAGTACAACCAATCATTACCTTAAGGGTAATTAGTACAAAGCTAAAAAAAAATAAAATAGAAGAAGGAAGACAACTCATATACAGCTGGAGAAAATATCTGGCTGAATCTTCAAGCTGCACGTTTCCTAAGAAGCAGCAACAAGGCTTGTAGACATCCTACAGTGGTGCCACAGTGGGCAGTGCTATCAGAAAATACAGGTTTTTGGAATAATACATCTTTTTTTGTGTTTCATCATATTTTTAATACTTTTTGAAATAAAAGAGTAAAAACAAGAAAATTGGGTATTTAATAATAACAAAATGAGAGGAACTAAATAGGAAATAACTCTTAAAAATAAGAGTTATCACACCCCAAACTTAAGATATTAGTTGTCCTCAAGTAATCAAAATAAACGGAATATGAACAAAGAAGAACAAGAGATCATAACTTATAGAGGGGCGTTGAAATCTCGTCGGGCTTGAATGTTGTGCAACTTCCCTTCTTTGATCTTTGAGGTACAAAAATTAATCGGTGAGACTTTTATCGGGTTAGTGTTTTTGGCTAAATTTTTTCCCCCCAAACTTGTCTTAGAATGACAACAATTGCTTTGAATGATTTCGACTTTTTGCATCTTTTTGTTGTGTCTTTGACACTTTCAAGAAACCCAACAAGTGATATTCACTTTTTGTCTTTGGGTTAAAACATTTTGATTTATTTTTTTCTATATTTTGTGTCTTCCAATTTTCCGAAAACATTTGATACTTCAAATTTTTTTTTTCTCAACACTTTGGCATACAACTTCCCCCAAACTTAAACCGAACAATGTCCGCATTGGAGTAATGGATTTAAAGTGTTTGGTTTGGTAACAATGGAAAGTGTTTGGGCCAAAAAGAAAGATGACCCACGTCTTTTTAATTTTTGCAACCCAAAGATTTCGGCAAGGAAATCGCACATGAAAATGACGAATAAGCCAACGATATACCAATAAATTATCAACGCCCAATAAGAAACAAAAGTAAGTTAGAGTAGCAATTTATCAATAAACCTAAGCAAATATCAACGACCGCCATATATGAACACAAAAGAGGCGGTCGGATAAAATATTAAACACCCAATCCAAAAAAAAATATTGTTTTTGAGTTTCAAAAGTTATAACGAAACACCTAGAAAGACGATCAATCCAATTTACCCGTGTCGTCTCGACTAGCGGATGCCTCACCCGTGGCATCCGATGTGGTGGTCCGTCTGATCTTCGGAAACCTAACTTGAGGATGGCAAAGGCCTCTGGGAAAGCGCGGGATCTCCGAAGCTACCATTACATTCTTGTGCGATAGAAACTTGTTCACAACCCGGTTCCTATCTCGCGTATACATCCAAAACTTCTCCGAACACGCCGTGAGTCCGACAACTCGATCTTCCACTTGAGTGATTCTCTCGGTAATCTTAGCTAAAGCATCAACCATCGTCCCCATCTTCTGGTTATATTCCTCCCATTGGCTAGCCATGAGTGACAACCTCACCTCCGAATCAAAACCCGTGGCCGTAGGCGGTATCGGCGGGATGTCGGTATTGGTCGGAGGGGCAGTTGCGGCTGGTTTGGAGGCTGGAACAGCAGGCTTTTCAGGCCTCGGGGGCTGTTGGCAGCAGGTCCAGATGAGACTTGTGGTTCGGTAGCATCATCGGCTAAGTCGGTATTTTATTGGTCGGCTTGTGCATGCGGTTGACTGTTCCTTGATCAAGCAAGGAATGGTGAAGGTGATGATTCATGCTTCGAAACAGGTACCCTCGCGGCTGATAACAGCTTCGTGATCAAACCTGGAAAAGTCAAACGCGAACTAGCTCGCACAGTCGATGTTAGTATGGTCGAATAAGCAAGAGCGCCCACGTCGATATCTTCTTCCGGTACATCAAATCCACCATCGATAAATTGTCGGTATGAACATACAAAGGGGGCGGTGAGACCAAGCACCGAGTTTAACTTCGGTGCTGTCCAATTGACTCACGTTCCTCGAATGACAATTGTGTCATTTTTGGAACTCCCGATAGTTGCGAAAAATTCTTTCACTAATGTCTCGTTCACTTTGTATGGGATGGCTATCATGTGTTCCCAATGATGTGCAAGCAAATGGTGCTTAACGCACATCAATTTTTCACTAAGTTTTGGGTCAAAAGCTCGTTCACACATAAATCTATTATTGCGTATAATATCCAACCGATCATCAAAGGATGAAGATGTACCTCTCGTTCGCGAAACAGTCCATCGTCTACGCGGTGTCGGGACTGAAGTTTCTTCCTCTTCCGGCTCATAATCATTATAGAGAGCCTCCGTCACCTTTGCTTTACCCTTTTCCCGCCATTGTTGGGACCTAGTCTTCGCCCCACCCGAAGCTTGACTCGATGAACGAGTTTGCCTATTTTCAACAGTAGGGGCTGTTACGGGGGTTTTATCGGGCTGTTTACTGGCACCAATGGTTGACGGTGTCTCGAACGGGAAAGTCTCAGTTGGTCCTCCCTCCGATATACCTTCAAAATCAAATGTGATATCGTCCAAACCTTCATCCTCACCCTCCCCCATTTGGTTCAAATCGAACCGTGAGTGTATTAGGGAAACAAGTAATGAAGGGGCTAGGGTTGGTTCATCCATATTGGGGATGAATGTATGAGTGGGTTTTGATGGTGCAATGATGGGTGGGGCGTATGAGGTGCTCAATGAAATGGAAAATGGTTTGGGGATTGAGGATGATTCGGCCAAATGAGATGATAAAGCCACCCTAGTGAGGAAAACCATACCATCATCATCATACGAGAGTACAATGGTGGTTGGGGGTGATGAGTGTTGTGTGGATGAAGAGGGTAGAGGAGGACTTACAGTCGTCGGAGGGAGGTGCGGAAGGCGGCAATGGTGCTCGCGGTGATGGCACTAGCGATGGAAGATCCTCCCATCGGCGATGAATAAGGTTCGGCCGACGAGGATGCTGTAGGTGTGGCTGTCTGCGGGGTACCGGTGGTAGAGGCGGCGACTGTTTGTCGCCGGCGAAGTGAACGCCGGGAAAGGTGGTTGCGCACCGGCTGCTTTGGTCGCACCATGGAGAATCGGTTTTTGGCCGGTGATTTCTTGAAGAAGAAAAGGAAGATGAAGGAGTGAATAGGAGAAATGAGGGAGAAGTGAAATAAGTGGGTTTTTTTTTTGTTTAAAAATTTTAAAATCTTGGGAAGGTAACTTGTAAAGGTGATTTGAAAGACATGATTACAAGTTTATTTTTGTTTTCATTTTTAAAAAAAGAATGACCAAAAAGTGATCTCATGTCATGATGTCTCCCCAAAGGGTACAAGTACTTGTATAAAATACAAGTATTCTATCCAAAATTTTAAAAAGACATGTTTGAAAATACACACTTGAAAATTTTATTTTCAAGATTTCTTCAAAAATTGGTCATTTTAAAAAAAATAAAAAAATAAAATCATGCACTTTTCATCACCTTTGAAGAATGTAAAAATTTCTTTCACCCTCTTCCCATTTATTTTTCTAAAAATTTTGTCCAAAAACCCACTTATCAAAGGCTAATCATCCAAGAATGTCCTTAGCCAATGATTTGACTCATAAACCCTCTTTTCACATCCTCCCATGTTTACCTAAGGTGACATCATGTGTCATTTCCTTAAAAACCTCATTTTCCAGCCAATTTCCAATTACCAAGAAAAAAATGTATTTGTTGACACAAAAAAAATAAAATGCTGCTGGTTCCTCTTTAAAATTCAGATGACTCAGACAGTGGGCACAAACTTCCCACTGTCTACTCAAAAACACCAGATTTTCCTTTATTTTATTTTTCTTTTTCTCCATTCTTGCTTTCAAAATATTTATAACTTTTGAAAATCCTTTCCACAAATCACTGAGTTGGATCGATCATTCCCTCCGGGAGGAAATGTTTTATCCTATGTCCGTTAACTTTAAAAGTGCTGTTGTTCTGAGGGTTTAAAAGATCCACAATTTCGAATTTTCCCACATTTACTATGGTGAATGGTCCAGACCATCTCGACTTAAATTTTCCTGGAAAAATCTTTAGTCGATTATTAAAGAGGAGAACTTTTTGACCATTTTCGAAAATTCGACGATTTATCCTACGATCATGCCAAAATTTGGTTTTTTCCTTGTAGAGTTTGGCGTTCTTGTAGGCATGAAATCTCCATTCTTCCAACTGATTAAGTTGGAGTTTTCTTTTTGCTCCCGCCGAATTTGCATTCAAATTAAATTCCATTATTGCCCCAAAAGCCTTATATTCTAATTCGAGCGGGAGGTGACATGTTTTTCCAAAAACTAACTAGTATGGCGACATTCCCAAAGGGGTCTTGAATGCAGTTCGGTAGGCCCATAATGCATCATCCAACTTGAGCGACCAATCCTTACGATCCGGTCTTACAACTTTCTCTAAAATATTTTTAATTTCTCGGTTCGAAAGTTCGGCTAGATCATTCGTTTGGGGATGGTATGCTGTAGCTACTCGGTGTTGGATGTTGTATTTGGTGAGAACGGTAGATAGCATTCGATTCATAAAATGTGTCCCTTCATCGCTTATCAAAGCTCGGAGAGTTCCAAAACGGACAAAAATGTTTTTATGTAAAAAATCGATTACCTTCTTCGCATTGTTCTTTGGGCATGTTTTAGCTTCCACCCACTTCGAAACATAATCAACTGCCATCAAAATATACTGATTATTGAAAGACATAGGAAATGGTCCCATAAAATCAATGCCCCAAACATCGAAAAGTTCGACTTGAAGAATGTTATTCAAAGGCATTTCATTTCATTGGGACAAGTTTCCCATTTTTTGGCACTGCTCACATCTCTTCACAAAATTAAATGCGTCTTTAAACAAGGTAGGCCAAAAAAATCCACTTTGTAAGATTTTTGCCGTCGTACGTTGTCCACCAAAATGGCCACCATATGGTGAAACATGACAATCCTTTAACAAAGATGTGATTTCAAAATTAGGGACACATTTCCGCAAGACCTGATCTGCTCCTATTTTGTAAAGAGAAGGATCGTCCCATAAGTAGTGCTTACAGTCATGAAGAAATTTCTTAAAACATTGACCGTGAAGATGATGTGGCTTAAGCCCACAAGCAAGGTAGTTGGCAATATTGGCATACCATGGAAGTTCATTCAGATGATTTTCTTGTATTGCCAAAATGTACTCGTCGGGAAAAGTTTCTCTTATCACATGGTTTCCCCCGTTTGACACTTTGCCTTCGATCCTTGATAAATGATCGACCACTTGATTGTCACATCCCTTACGATCAACTATCTCTAGATCGAATTCTAGCAAAAGAAGAACCCATCTAATAAGCTTCGGCTTAGCGTCGGTCTTATTAAAGAGATATTTGATGGCAGAGTGGTCCGTATGAATGGTAACTTTGGTGCCAACCAAGTAGGATCGAAAACGATCGAATGCAAATACTACCGCAAGTAATTATTTTTCAGTGGTGGTATAATTTAACTGAGCCTCCACCAAGGTTTTACTTGCGTAGTAGATGGGGTGAAAAATCTTGTTCCGTTTTTGTCCCAAAACGGCACCTACGGCCCAGTCACTTGCGTCACACATAACCTCAAAAGGCATGGTCCAATCTGGGGCAATGACAATAGGTGCCGAGACAAGAGCTTTTTTAATGGTTTCAAAAGCTTTTTTACAATTGGAGGTAAATTCAAAAGTTTGATCGACATGCAACAAATTACACAAAGGTTTTGCAATTTTAAAAAAATCCTTAATAAATCTCCGGTAAAAACCCGCATGTCCCAAAAAACTTCGAATGCCTTTGACCGAAGATGGTTCGGGCAATTGCAATATTACCTCAATTTTTGCTTTATCAACTTTCAAACCATTTAGAAACCATATGACCCAAAACAATTCCTTCTTGTACCATAAAATGACATTTCTCTCAATTTAAAATTAAATCATGAGTTTCACATCTTTCCAAACTTTTCTTTAAATTGTCAAGACAATTTTCAAAAGATGTACCGATGACGGAAAAGTCATCCATAAACACTTCCATGGTATCCTCAGTCATGTCCGAAAAAATTGACATTATGCACCGTTGAAAGGTAGCCGGTGCGTTACAAAGACCAAACGACATACGCCTAAAAGCAAAAGTTCCGAAATGACAAGTGAAAGTTGTTTTCTCTTGGTCCTTGGGTGCTATGTGAATTTGGTTGTAACCCGAGTAACCGTCCAAAAATCAATAATATTCTTTTCCGACCAATCTATCTAGCATTTGATCAATAAAGGGTAAAGGGAAATGGTCCTTTTTGGTTGCTAGATTCAATTGCCTATAGTCCATGCAAATCCGCCATCCGGTGATGGTCCTAGTAGGGACGAGCTCATTTTTTTCATTGGTGATAACCATGGTTCCACCTTTCTTCGGTACACATTGCACCAGACTCACCCATCCGCTACTAGAAATGGGGTATATAATACCCGCGTCTAACCACTTCAAGATTTCTTTCTTCACAACTTCTTTCATAATAGGATTTAGTCTCCTTTGTGGTTGCACCTTTCCAACTTTATTTTCTTCCAAGATAATCTTATGTTGGCAAAGGGAGGGACTAATTCCTCTAATATCCGCAATGGTCCAACCTATGGCTCTTTTGTGAGCTTTTAATACATCTATCAACTTCGATTCTTGCTCATTACTTAATTTCGAATAAATAATTACGGGTAATTTTTCCTCCTCCATAAGATAAACATACTTAAGGTGACTAGGTARTGGCTTTAACTCCAAATCGGGGGTTTTCTCTATGGATGGTGGTTGAACAATTCTATCCTTAAAGTCAAGTTGCTCAAATGCCACTAAATCTTCCAAATCTTCCAACTCATCATTTTTTTCCAAAATGTCCTCAAGATTTTCCCCAATGTTATTTTTGTAGGTAACGTCAATCAAACTTATTTCTAGATCTTCACCTAAAGCAGATATGACTGAACAATCGCCTATCTCTCCATGAAACTTAAGAGAATTAAACACATTAAATTTCACTTATTGATCACTAACTCTCATGGTCAACTCCCCCTTTTGCACATCAATTAATGTTCTCCCGGTTGCAAGAAAAGGTCGTCCTAAGATGATTGGGACATTCTTGTCAGCTTCATAGTCCAAAACTAGAAAATCGGCCGGAAAAAATAAATTTATCGACTTGGACCAAAATATCCTCTATTTTACCCTTAGGATATGTGATATGTGTTGAGAATTTAACACATAAAGCACTCATTTTACGTCTTTTTAGTTATAATAATTTCTTTTTATTCCCACTTTGAGTCATTTTCATTTATTTCTTTATACATTTGTTATTATGAAGCTAAATATTGTGGTTGACTTGTTGGTATGCTTGGATGAAGCTAATAAGAGTTTTTGTGAAAACAACAGATGCTGCAGCATTGGTGCATCGTCGATCTGATTCATGCGCAACTTTTTGGAGGGCTTAATGGATAAGAGGCTGACTTTTTGGAAGGTGGAAGATAGCTGTAAAAGCTGGGTTATTATTGAAAAATCTGATGTTAGACTTTGGTTAGGCCTTTATACTTTTTAGTTACTCTTTTGTTGGGTTGTAACTTACTTTTGGATACTTAGCCTCTAAGTCTTTTATTTTTTGTCTTCTAGTGACCCATTTTGAGTATAAAAAGAAGGTTTGGGGTGCCTTCTAAACCATCCATTACTCCTACTTTCAACCATTCCATTTGTTAGTATTGTAAACCCTCTCCAAGGGTGGTTTTAATTTTGCTCTTGAAGTTCTTCATCTTTTTCTTCATTTACATTCTCGTCTTTTATTTTCCGTCATTTACATTCTCGTCTTTTATTTTCTCGTCATTTACATTCTCGTCATTTACATTCTCGTCATTTACATTTCCGCTATTTACATTCTCGTCATTTACATTCCCGTCATTTATTTTCTCGTCATTTACATTTCCGTCATTTATTTTCTTGTTATTTACTTTACGCAATTTACGTTTATGTCTTTATTTTCCGTCATTTATTTTTTTACTTTTCGTTATGAATAGCTAAACTTTTATAGCTTGGGTGTAAGACGGAAAGGTGATATTTTCAAACCAAACGAAAGTAGCTAAGTGTTTCGTAAACGATGTTTCATTGTTTCATTCGAGTTTTTATAAAACCAAGCACACTTCTTGACGGGTTGATCACTTGAAAGTRTTAAAGTGCGATGGACTTAGAGATAAGCCATCAATAAGCATGTCAACTTGGATGACATAAGAGGTAGACTTGAGAAAGTTGCCGACAAGGAGACTTGTCATTTATGTTTTTCAAAGCTTAACTCCCAACGGGTTGGTCGCTCTTCAAAAGTGTCAAAGTGTGATAGATTCAGAGATAAACTATCAAGAACACGCCAACTCGAATGATATGGGAAT
>NC_037529.1:36783489-36789810 GCF_001531365.2 Cynara cardunculus var. scolymus
AATTTGTGTTTGGGTCTCACCTTAAGTCTTACACCCTTGCTTCTTTTATATATTCTATATTCTGTTTTGGATCACCTTAAAATCAAACAAAAGTCTTCAAAATCATCATCTGAAATCATCTCTTTCATTGGACTCTAATCTAACTTTGGCTACAATCCCTGTGGATGATAATCCGGTACTTGTACCACTTTATTATTTGGAAAGACGACGTTAGGCCGTATTGTATACTTGCTTTGTGGCCTAATTTCATTAGTCTAAAGGCGTGAAATATAACCGAACCAATATGCAATGGACCTATCCGCCAATCGTAAAGTCACGGTTGTCGGACGAACTTCACCTATTCTTAGCTCGTTAAAAACTGACAATGACATAAGATTAATGCTTGCCCCCAAATCACATAGGGCATGGCCTACTTCTTTTCCTCCTATAGAACATGGGATGGTAAAACTTCCCGGGTCTTTTAACTTGGGAGGAATTTTACAAGTAAGGAGTGCACTACATTCTTTGGTCAAAACAACCGTTTCAAACTCATTCAACCTTCTCTTTTTATGCAAAATGTCTTTAAAAAATTTAATATAATTTGGCATTTGTTCGAGAGCTTCTACAAAAGGTATGTTAATGTGAAGTTGTTTAAAAATGTCCAAAAACTTCTTAAACTGTTCATCCACATTTTTGCTTTTCATTCTTTCTCGAAAAGGTAAGTTCTACAAATCTGAAGCTGGTTGAACAGATCTGGTTGGTTAGACAGTGGGCACAATCTTCCCACGGTTGGGATTTTCAGCAGAGAGCTGCACATTACTGGAAGTTGAAACAGGGACTGTTTTCTAGACATAAATAGATTTTTGAGTTTCTTCCATGGAAGGACTGAAAATTGGAAAATTTGACATATCAAAAGCATGTGAAACCTCGTTTTGATGTGTCGGTTCTTCGATGGTTTCACTTGTGTCATTATTGAATTTTGAACTCTCCTCACTCAATACGGTCACGGCTTTGATGTGTTCTTTACCCTTCGGAGTTTTCGTGTCATTAGACAAAAGTTCCTAAAGGTTTACTCTTGAGATCGGCAGCAAATTGGCTGAGTTGGGTTTTGAAACTCCTTAACATTGCATTGGTTTGGTTTATAAAACATTTAAGTAAAGATTCGAGTGAACCATTACCGTCTGATGCATTTTTCCTAGGCATGTGTGAGTGTGAGGACTGTCCATTTTGGTAATTGTGCGAAACACCTTGCTCCCGGGGGATTTTGTGGCCGATTTTGGACTTGAATAACCGCGGGGGGTTGAAGTCCAGGATTTTCGGTCCAAGAAAAATTGGGGTGATTCCTCCAATTTGAATTGTATGTGGGAGAAAATGGGCTATTTCTAGCATGACTTCCAACATAATTTACCGAGACGAGATTTCCGGGGCAATATTCATAAGAATGACCCTCACTGTAAAAGACACAAGATTCAGTCATAGGTGGGTTGGACATTATGGATTGAACTTGATTATTCTTTCCATTCAAAAGTAAATTGTTTTTAACCAAATTAGTTAAAGCTACAATTTGAGCATTTAAAGCAGAGATGATATCAATTTCATGGATGCCTGAAGCAGATTTAGAAACAACAGCATGAGGATTTGACCATTCGGTATTATTATTATTTGAAATTCGTTCCAAAATGTCATGTCCCTCGTTGTAAGTTTTAGATGTGAACGCTCCACCGGCCGTTGCATCAAGAATAATTTTAGCGGAACTGGACAGACCATTATACAATGTCTCCAATTGAATGCAATGAGGGATTCCGTGGTGAGGACATTTTCGTAGAAGGTCCTTAAATCTCTCCCATGCATCCGAAACCGCTTCATCTTCTTGTCGGAACGTCATGATTTCATTTCTAATTTTTACATTCCTCGTCGGAGGAAAATATTTTTTTTAGAAATTTTTCCGCCAAATCATTCCAAGTTAGAATCGAGTTTGGTGGTTGAGAATTTAGCCATGCTCTAGCTCTATCCTTCAATGTGTAAAGGAAAAGCGTTAAGTGTAAGGCTTCTTATGTGACTCCGTGAATTTTAAAATGATCCGTCATTTCGATAAAAGATTTTAAATGAGAGTGCGGATCTTCCGACGATAATCCCCCAAATTGACCCATTGCGGAAATCATTTGGAACATTACCGGTTTTGGTTCAAAAGCTGTCGCTGTCATTTCGGGCATACATATTCCCGCGGCCAACTGACCGAATTCGGGAGTTGCGTAGTCCCGTATGCCTCTATTTTTATCATCGGCAATATTAACCGTGGCCTCTCGTGGAGGTGGATTATCCCCCATGGTATGGTTACGATTATTTCTACCTCTTCTACGTCTTCTAATGGTTCTTTCTAATTCAAGATCGAGAGGTAAAAGTTCACCGTATTGTAGCCTTGGCATACAACACGGGAAGTACGAGTGAAACAAAAGAACAAGGCTCAAATGAAAAATCAATATATCAGGATAAAAATCGCGTTACCGTCCCCGGCAGCGGCGCCAAAAACTTGACAGGCTAGGATCGTTCGTGTTCACCTAGTGGGCAGGAAGTCCCCACAGTGGTGGTGCAAGTGCACGCCGACACTATGAACGCTTGCAAGTAATAAATTGGTACAAAGTACCGAGATCGTTCCCACAGAGAAGGTACTACTGAGATTCAAAGATTTTTCATGAACTTCTTGCACGAGTTTCGAGATGTAAATAAATGTTGGATTTTTGTTTATAAAAAGAACGAAATAGGACCAACTAGCAAAATAACAAAATAAACTTCTAATATTAAATGATGGGCATGGGTGCAAGCGTTGCTTAAGATAAAATTAACAATAAAATGGTTAGACTTTTACGAGTTGTTTATAAAAGCTCCAATATCTCGAAACCGGGCCTCATAAAATTCCATAAGGTTTTTACGTTTACCAAAACTTGCCGATCTAGCTAAAAAGTAAAAGGAATGCGATTCTTACCCAAATCTCTTTGTGATAAAAATACCTATTGCTTAACCCCTAGCTAGATGCATACAAAATTCACGTCTCCACGTAAGTATTCAAAGACCCTCTCGAGTTCTTTGTGCATATTAACACTTCAAAGTGATCAGCTTATCCGCATTTTAAGTACCGTCTTAAGTGACCAAGTTACGAAGTGATAAAAGATAAAAACACCTAAATATTATATAAACATCCTAAGTTAAACTCACACCCATACCCATACGAGTAATTTAGCTAGACATAATATAAATAACTAAAGACATAAAATAATACTGAAATATAAATTGCATTAATGTAAAACTAAATCACAAGTACAAGAAAATAAAATACTAAATTAAAACTAGAAATTAAAGACGTTAATTAAAAACATAATAATAAAAAAGAAAGAAAAAGAGAGAATGTGACACAAAAAGAGTTTTGTGTCTTGCATGGTGTTTTTGGTGCATTGGTGGCGTTTTCAAAATGAATCCCCAAACCTCTTTATATAGAGGAGAGGAAGGGGAGCAAGTACAACCAATCATTACCTTAAGGATAATTAGTACAAAGCTAAAAAAATACAAATAAAAATAAAATAGAAGAAAGAAGACAGCTCATATATAGCTGGAGAAAATATCTGGCTGAATCTTCAAGCTGCACGTTTCCCAAGAARCAACAACAAGGCTTGTAGACATCCCACAGTGGTGCCACAGTGGGCAGTGCTGTCAGAAAAATACAGATTTTTGGAATAATACCTCTTCCTTTGTGTTTCATCATCTTTTTAAAATTTTTTGAATAAAATAGTAAAAACAAGAAAATTGAGTATTTAATAATAGGAAAAATGGAAGAAATAAATAGGAAATAACTCTTAAAAATAAGAGTTATGAAGAGGTCAAGGATTAAATCTCACAAAAGGTGAGTGTACGTGAGTATTTGTTGTATATAAGTGTACGTGAATATTTGACTATAAACCACGAAACCTATTCCATTTTGGTTAGGAAACATGAAACAAATTTAAAAATGAATGAAATATTATTATTCAGTCTTTGAAGTGTTTTATTGACTGAACAATATTTAGTTTTATATGTAAAACCGAGTTCATCTTGGTTCGAAACCTTGAAACTGATTCCATTTTGGTTAGGATAATTTTCACTGCTGAAACAATGTCATTCGGTTTTTGGAATTGTAGAGTCCATGAAATCAATTTCAATGATAAAATGAATTTCATTAACGAAAACATGTTATTCAAATTTTTGAAAAATGTTCTATTGACTGAACCATATCTGGCTCAAATTTCAATATACAGACGAACAATGAAACAAATTTTACTAACGAAAAAAATGAGATACAGTTTCCAAAATGTATTTATTGATGAAATCGATTTCCAAAAATGAGACGAACAATGGTTTGCCAATTTTGCCCTTTCTTGATTAAATATTAAATTTTTTATATTATTTTATTTTTTACTTTCATAATATAACACATTTTAATCATGACCATTGATCAAGAAAATGAATGGATGAGATTGGTTTGTAGGGTTTCCACAAAAGGGGGTGGTTTGCATTTGATTGCTCATCTCTCTCTCTCTCTCTCTCTCTATATATATATATATATATCTATAAATATACATTTATATATATATATATATATATATATACTATATTATAAAACATTTGACAAAAACTCTTAAAAACCATCTTTTATGCATGAAGTACTGTGTATTAATGCATATTACTTAAAATTTATGATCACAAGTAAGTTATACGTAAGTACAACTTATTAAAGCTCCATTTTGAATTCGTATAACTAATTACAGATAAATATAATCAAATACATGATAAACATCACATTTTTTATGTAAAAATTCTAAAAATATAATTAGAACAATCATTGAGTTCTAATTGAATCATTATCTTTATAAAATTTTATTGTTAAGCCAAAAATAAATTATTTCACTAAATCATAAAAAACATTATCTTTCTCAAAACCATATAAATTGTATTATATCAACAAAGAAAAAAATAAAACGAAACATTAAAATGAAGATATATCTCGCTGCATTGTGCGAGTACTCTTCTAGTATATATGTATATATATATATATATATATATATTAAAATAAGAACCAAGAGGTAATTAGGTGCATCATGAGAATTAAGTATGGAAGTGTTGATGAATTGTAGTTAAATTTTAGATATCCCACTTTGATGAAAGATTGAAAGATTGGAATAAAAAGAGGTGTATAAAAAAACAACTCAAGAGATTTAACTCATAAAGTTAACTTATTTTGATGACTCTCTTTTGCAAAACAAATCTTATTATATAAAATTATATTGTGTTTATAATCATCAATATGTGTGTGTGTATGTATATGTATCAATCTTCTTTATATATAAAAGTAAGATCCACAAAAAATGACGTGACACCCTAAGGATTAAGTATTTTATAATTCTTTCATAAAGATTGAGTTTTGTGTATCCCATATTGATGGAGAGATGAAAGATTGACAATTGATGGTAGGTATATGAGATGAGGTTGATATGTTTTTGTTTTAAATCACGGGGTTTGATTCTCTTGGCTAATCCTATAAACTCATATTGTTAGCTCATATTGGCTAACCCTCCAAACTCATGGGATTGGTTCATTTTGGCCAACCATTTGTTTGCAAAAAAGTCATATTTATAATTTTTTTTATATATATAGGGATCTCTCTATGTATAAGTAAGATTCACAAGAAATGATGTGTCACCCTAAGGATTGACTATTATATATTTCTTGCATTGAGATTGAGTTTGTGTATCCCACATTGATGGAGAAATAAAAGATCGACAATTAATGATAGGTATATAAGAGGAGCTTGATGTGTCTTTATTTTAACTCACGGGGTTGGTTTTCTTGGCTAATCCTATAAACTCAAATCACTTGTTCATGTTGACTAACCCTCTAAACTCATGGGGTTTGTTTCATTTTGACGAACCCTATATTTGGAAAAAATTTGTCTATATAAAAAAAATCAATATATCAATACAAAAGAAAGCTATAAAAGAATGTAACACCCCATACAACACATTACATGTAACACATACTTCACACATAAGAAATACATACTTATACACCATTCAGGTCCCTTAGTACAAGAAATTACCATACAGAATACATGTCTCAAAAATTCAAAATACATTTCTGGTACTATTCAACGTTCATTGATCAAAACTATACATCAGAGACAAATCTTCATGTAGAAATGCATATAGGAAAATATCACATCTTCCCCTTTCCCTTACCGTCTGTACCTCCTGCAATACATATTTAAAATCACAAAACGAGGGTTAGACCGAAAGGTCTAGTGAGTTACCCTATTTA
>NC_037529.1:36791125-36796544 GCF_001531365.2 Cynara cardunculus var. scolymus
TATATATACACACTCATTCACACATATCATGCATATATCCATTCATGTACATATACATACCTATGCATGTTTATTATTCATATATTTCCTATGCAAAAAATTTCAAATACTCACATGATCAAATATAACAATTTATAATGCTGTCACATAAACATTTAACAAATAAGCACATATTAATTACCTCGAGTGATAACCAGGGTCCAGTTATCATATTATCCATCCCTCAAAAGAATTCCATTCCGGAATTTCTTTAATTGAAAAGCCACGGGTATTCTAATCTCATTTTTGATTCCAATTGCCAAGTCGCTTCTGGTCCTTTGTGAAACTTCCACTGAACCTTAACCAGACTTATCTCTTTGTTGCTTAACACCTAGATCTTTCGGTCAATTACAGCTTCCGGTGTTTTCACATAGTTCAGCTTACTGTCTAATTTAATCTCTGGCATCGGTATAGCTAGATTCGGATCAGCCAAACATTTCCGCATATTTGATACATGGAAAGTGTTGTGAATCAGACTCACCTCTTCTGGCAGCTCTAACTGATATGCTACTGGCCCAATTTGCTTACATATTCTGAACGGTCCCACATACCTCATACTGAGCTTTCATTTCTTTCCAAATCTGACAACACCCTTCTATGGCGAAACTTATAACATCACAAAATCACCTACACCAAACTCAATTGGCTTTCGACGATTATCAGCATAACTTTTCTGGCGATCTTGTGCTGTTTTTATTCTTTCACGGATATGTTCCATCTTCACAGAAGTTTCTTGAACAATTTCAGGACCCGTCAACTGCCTTTCTCCTACCTCATTCCAACATAACGGCGTTTTGCATTTACGTCCATACAATACCTCATACGGTACTCCTTGGATGCTGGAATGGTAATTGTTATTATATGCAAACTCTATTAATGGTAAGTGATCTTCCCACGATCCCCCGAAGTCAATGATACAACTTCTCAACAGGGCTTTGAGAGTCTGGATAGTTCTTTCACTCTGCCCGTCAGTTTGCGGAAGATAAGTTGTACTTAATCTGATTTCAGACCCCAAAGCTTTCTGCAACCCTTCCCAGAATTTTGAAGTAAACCGACTATCTCTATAAAAAATAATAGATAATGGAATACCATGTCGGGTAACAATTTCTTTGATGTAAATCTGTGCTAGCTTTTCTAAAGAGTACTTCTCTCTTATTGGTAGAAAATGCACATAATTAGACAGACGATCAACAATTACCCAGATTGCATTATACCCCCTTGGAGTTCGAGGCAACTTCATGACGAAATCCATAGTAATGTGATCCCATTTCCATACAAGTATCTCTAAAGATTGAAGACTTCCATACGGCTTCTGATGTTCAATCTTAACCTATAAACATGTCAGACACTGTTTCACATATCTAGCTATGTTTCTTTTCAATCCTGGCCACCAATAAAAAAGTTTCAAATCTCTATACATCTTATTGGTGCCTGGATGAATAGAGTATCGGGACTTATGGCTTTCATTTAATATTGTGTTTCGGATATCTCCAAAACATGGTACCCAAATTCGCCCTTGAAAGCACATTAGTCCCTCGTCATTCTGTTCTAAGGTTGAAATCATCTTACCCAACCTTTCTGCCTTCACAAATTCTTCTTTCATAGCTTTTTGTTGACATTTATGAATTTCTTTACGAATATCAGGGATCAAGTTCATTCTCATTGCCACAACTTTAATGGTTCCACTCTTTTCTTTCCTGCTTAAAGCGTCAGCCACCACGTTAGCTTTTCCTGGGTGGTAGAGAATTTCACAATCGTAGTCATTAACTAGTTCAATCCACCGACATTGTCACATATTTAATTCTTTTTGGCTGAACAAATGTTGCAAACTTTTATGATCAATATAAATCTGACATTTCGTTCCTAGAAGATAATGCCTCCAGATTTTCAGAGGAAACACCATTGCAGTTAATTCCATGTCATGGGTTGAATACTGCTTCTCATGATCTTTCAATTATCTTGACGCATATGAAATCACTTTTCCTCTTTGCATCAGAACACATCCTAACCCCAACTTCGAAGCATCGCTGTAAACCACAAAGTCTTCAGATCCATCTGGTAGAGTCAACACCGGTGCGCTGCAAAGGTGATATTTTAACAGTTGAAAAGCTTCTTGTTGTTCTCTTTTCCACTGGAATTTAATATTCTTCCGAGTCAATTTAGTCAATGGCACAACCATTTTGGAAAAGTCCTGGATGAACTTACGGTAATAGCCGGCCAATCCCAAAAAGCTTCGGATTTTAGAAGGATTTTTTGGAGCTTCCCATCTTGCAACTTCTTCTATTTTCACTAGATCTACTTTTACCCCTGTTTATGAAATGACGTGACCCAGGAATTGAACTTCTCTCAAGCAGAACTCACATTTATACAACTTTGCGTACAACTTTTCTTTTCTCAACAATTTCAATATCAAACAAAGATGTTCCGCGTGCTCTTATTTGGTCTTAGAGTAAATAAGAATATCATTGATAAATGCAATAACGAATTTATCAAGATATTCCTTACATACTCTATTCATTAAATCCATAAAGGCTGCAGGCGCATTAGTTAAGCCGAACGAAATAACTAAGAATTCATGATTCCCATATCTAGTTCTGAATGCTGTTATGGCGACATCTTCTTCCCTGACTTTGAGCTGATGATACCCTGATCTTAAATCAATCTTGGAGAAATAACTTGCTCCTACCAATTGATCGAACAAGTCATCAATCGTTGGTAAATGATATTTGTTCTTGATTGTCAACTTGTTCAATTCACGATAATCTATACACATTCACATAAATCCATCTTTCTTCTTGACAAATAAGACCGGAGCACCCCAAGGTGAAGTGCTGGGTCTAATAAATCCCTTGTCAGTTAAATCTTTCAACTGTGCCACCAATTCCTTTAATTCAGATGGAGCTAACCGGTATGGTGCCTTTGCTACTGGTGCAGCCCCTGGTACTAAATCAATTCGGAATTCTATAACTCTGTCTGGTGGTAATCCAGATAAGTCTTCTGGAAAGACTTCTGGATATTCACTAACAATCGGAATCGATTCTTCTTTTCCTTTTTCTTTCTTAATACTAATTACATACGCCAAATATCACTGGCACCTCTTCCAAATGCTTTTATGAGCCTTCATCACTGTCAAAATACTGGCATGGTGATTCTGACGATCACCATAAATAACAATTGTTCCTTGGCCTGACAGAGTAATTCTGATCATTTTCTGATTACAAACAATACTGGCCTGATACTTTGCCAACCAATCCATACCTACTACCACATCAAATTCCTTCATCAACATAGGAAATAACCGAATTGGAAGTTCATAACCCTCAATAACAATAATACAATTATTGAACACACTAGTAACAGTTTCTTGACTAGTAACAGTTTCTTGACTAGTAACAGTATCAACTACTAATTTATCATCAAGTACCACAAAATTCAGACATGCAGTTTGAGCAAACAGTGGTGATACAAACGAGAAGTTTGCACCATAGTCAAATAACACCTTAGCACGTAATGAATTCAGAAGGAAAGTACCTGTTACTACATCCGGTGATGCTTCTGCCTCGTTCTTAGTCATCTGGAAGGACCATCCCTGCGCCCCTTATTGCCATCCTCTATTCACAGTAGGTCTTCCTCGAGTACCCGATGCATTACTCCCCATTGTCAGCTGTGGAGTTCTTAATAATGGATAATTTGGTCGAATGTGATCCGGAGAATTGCAGTTAAAACACCTTCGATTAGCTGGGCAACTTCTGGACAGATGGCCTGCTTCACCACACTTATAACACTTTCTTGGGTCTGTCTTACACTCACCCTGATGTATCTGTCGGTATTGCGTGCAAACTTTCTCACCGACCTTCTGCTCGGGTTTGTTATCATATCTTACCATTTTCGGCCCTCGAAAAGATGAAGGCCCCTCCTATTTTCTTTTCTCTATAACCTTTCCTTCTGGCTGTCGGTTCTTATTTCGTTCAGTCACTTTAGCCGCATCTACCGTTAATGAAAAGGTATTGGGGTTCATAGCAATAACAAACTCTCTGATTGAGGGTTTTAATCCCCAAATGTACCTTTCTATCTTCCTGGATTCTGTTGAAACATAATGTTCAGCAAATCGAGAGTATTCAATGAATCTCTCGGTATACTTCCGAACTGTTCCATTTCCTTGTTCCAACTTTAGAAAATCTTCTTCCATTTGTCTAACAGCAGTATTAGGACAAAACTGATTCTTGAATCATTCCACAAATTCTGCCCAAGACAAAGTCTGTAAAACATCTGTTCTGGCCGACGACTCAACTTCCCACCAGAATAAAGCATTTGATTTTAGTACAGAAACATCAAATCGAACTTTATCTGTTTTCGGACACCGAATGGTGTTGAAAACAAATTGCATTTCTTTGATCCAGCATACAGCTTTCACTGGATCTCTTTCTCTAGAAAATGTTGGTGGTTTGCATGCCAGAAACATCTTGATATCTCCTTCCTTGCTATGAGTAGCCGGTACAGAGGGATGAACTTCTACTCTCTCTATTTCCACTCTAGCTAGAATTCTCATAATAGAAGTCAGAGTTTCTTGTAACTTTCCCATTTCCTCAGGCAACATATTCCTGGTTATGTAATTAGGGTGTGGCACTGATCTCTCCTGAACATTCCTAGAGTGGGATTCTTCAGGTTCAGAATGAGTTCAAGTTTGGCCCCTTCCTTGAGACTGGCTTCTTCCTCTGCCTCGTCCCCTTGGTCTTCCTCGACCCCTAACTCCAGATGTGCCAGTTGAAAGATTGATAGGTGATTCTTCCCTTTTTTCAGATTCTGGATGAGCCGTTCTTTCAGATTTTCTAGTTCGACTAGACATCTGCAGAGTTTAGCGTTAATAATCACGAATTCACATTCCCAAATATAATGAAGTATTTAAGTTCAAATGTGTACCTGTAAATTTATAATTACACTGTCTAGATGTAATTAAAATTTACCTTACACACTGTTCTTTCAACCCATCATATTTATTTCCAATGGTGCTAAATATGTCCGGGACCATTAACATGCAATAAAACAGTTTAAGTCTAGGTATCATGCTGTTAAATACCTAAATCCCTTAAACTCAGGCTCTGATACTACTTTCTGTAACACCCATACAACACACTACATGTAACACATACTTCATACAGAAGAAATACATGTTTATACACCATTCAGGTCCCTTAGTACAAGAAATTACCATACAAAATACATGTCTCAAAAATTCAAAATACATTTCTGGTACTATTCAACGTCCATTAATCAAAACTATACATCAGAGACAAATCTTCATGTATAAATGCATATAGGAAAATATCATATTTTCCCCTTTCCCTTACCGTCTGTACCTCCTGCAATACATATTTAAAAT
>NC_037529.1:36797904-36806671 GCF_001531365.2 Cynara cardunculus var. scolymus
TATATATACACACTCATTCACACATATCATGCATATATCCATTCATGTACATATACATACCTATGCATGTTTATTATTCATATATTTCCTATGCATAAAATTTCAAATACTCACATGATCAAATATAACAATTTATCATGCTGTCACATAAACATTTAACAAAAAAACACATATTAATTACCTCGGGTGATATCGAGGGTCCAGTTATCACAATAATAAGGTGGCATCATTAAAAACAAATATTTTAAATTTCTTGCATTGTGGTTGGATTTTGGTTATCCATATTGATTAGAAATTGAGTATTCTATAATTCTTGCATAGAGATTAAGTTTTGTGTATCACACATTGATGGAGAGATGAAAGATTGACAATTGATGGTAGGTATATGAGATGAGGTTGACGTGTCTTTGTTTTAACTCATGGGGTTTGATTCTCTTGGCTAATCCTATAAACTCATATTGTTAGCTCATTGATGGGATCTAAATATTGTATCTCTACAACACTAAGTGGTAACACATGCAAGTATACACGTGTCAACCCTATCGCCTTCAAGTGATAAAATGGTAAGAACCAAGTATCGTATTCCACAGGGATATGTATCTTAAGTTGTAAGATATTGAGTTGAAAGACTAACTTTAGATGCCGAATTTGAAGACTCTGGTTGGCTTTGAGTTAACAATGATAAAGTAACAGAATATAAAGGGGTAGCATGGGTGTAAGACTTATGGTGAAATGTAAACACAAATTCCAACAAACAATGCTATAGGAATGGTACAACATGTAGTAAGCCAAAACTAGTTCCACCATCTATTTTGAAAGTATTTCTCTCGGACTTCACCATTGCACTATATTATAGCTTTCAGCCCATATCTCTATATCGTATCTGGACCAGGGATAGTGACAAAATGGTGTCTTCAAAATATATGGATAAAACAAATCTCTTTGTTAAAAATCACTCTCTCGAGCTGATTCCCACATTATTCAAGTTGGCGTGCGTTCTAGATAGTTCATCTTTGAATCTACCGCACTTTGACACTTTTAGAGAGTGACCAACCTGTCGGGAGTTAATTTGAAAGAGAGTGACCAATCCTATAAACTCATATCACTGGTTCATGTTGGCTAACCCTCTAAATTCATGGAATTTGTTCATTTTGACGAACCCTCTATTTGCAAAAAAGTTGTTTATATAAAAAAATCAATATATCAATACAAAAGAAAGCTATAAAATAATAAGGTGGCATCATTAAAATCAAATATTTTAAGTTTCTTGCATTGTGGTTGGATTTTGGGTACCCACATTGATGGAGAGATGAAAGATTGACAATTGATGGTAGGTATATGAGATGAGGTTCATGTGTCTTTGTTTTAACTCATGGGGTTTGATTCTCTTGGCTAATCCTATAAACTCATATTGTTAGCTCATATTGGCTAACCCTTCAAACTCATGGGGTTGGTTCATTTTGGCCAACCCTTTGTTTGCAAAAAAGTCATCTTTATAAAAAAATCTTTATATATATATATATATATATATAAATAGATGTGTATATATATATATATATATATGGATCTCTCTATATATAACTAAGATTTACAAGAAATGATGTGCCACTTAGGGATTGAGTATTATATATTTCTTGCATTGAGGTTGAGTTTGTGTATCCCACATTGATGGAGAGATGAAAGATCGACAATTAATGATAGGTATATAAGATGAGGTTGATGTGTCTTTATTTTAACTCACGGGGTTGGGTTCTCTTGGTTAATTCTATAAATTCATATAACTGGTTCATGTTGGCTAACCCTCTAAACTTGTGGGTTTGTTCATTTTGACGAACCCTCTATTTGCAAAAAAGTTGTCTATATAAAAAAAATCAATATATCAATACAAAAGAAAACTATAAAATAATAAGGTGGCATCATTAAGACCAAATATTTTAAATTTCTTGCATTGTAATTGGATTTTGGGTATCCACATTGATTAGAAATTGATAAGTCAATGAAGAAAATGAGTATATAAGAGAAGTATGAGTTCCCTTTGAAAATTAAAAGGTTTATTTGGCTATATAAGCCATGTTTATCTTTAAATGTTTGAAGCAATTGTCTAAACTCACGAGCAAGTGTCTAACTCACGTGGTTGGATCATTTTGACTGAACTTCTAAACATACGCGGTTGACTCATTTTGGCCAACCTTTTCTTATGAAAAAATTAATCTATACTAAATATTAATTGAAGAGATAATTTTAATATGATTTTGAAAGTAAGAAGCGGAACCGTTGATGCGGCACCCTAATAATTGAATATTTTTCAATTTTGAATTATGATTGAGTTTTATATATCCCGCACTGATTGAGAGTTGAAAAATAAACAAAAATGTTGGATATGTAAAATGAGGTCGAGATGCTTTTGTGACAACTAATGAGATTGGTTGCCCTTGGTTGATTCTCTTACACCTGTTGTTAGAGCATTTTGTCCGACCTTCCGAACACATGAGGTTGGTTCATTTTGGCCAACTCTCTTTTTGCAAGAAGGTTAATCAATATTAAAATTTGATTATATATATAATCTTTATTCTTTCTATATTTAAAAGTAAGAACTACAACCAGCAATGTGACACCCTAAGATTGAGTAATCTTTAATCTTGAATTATGATTGAGTTTTGTCTATCTCATATTGATAGGTAGATAAAAGATTGACACTGAATGATAGATATATAAAGGAAGATTGAGATGTCTCTGTGGCAATTCATAGAGCTGACTCCCTTGAATGATTCTTTAAACTCATGATGCTTAACTTATTTCGCTGACCCTCCTAACGTAGGATTTTTGGTTAATTCTTTTTTTACAAATAAAAACTATATTAAAAGTTAAACAAATTAATATATAATGCTATAAGATATTGATGTGACAAATTAAAATTTATATTTTCAAATCATGAATTGCGGTTGAATTTGACTTGAATCTTAATCCATATTAATGAGAAAAGAAATTACTAAAAAACGGTCAAGTATATGAAAGAAGAAGGGACGTCTTGAAATATTAGAAGGGTTAACAAATACACTATGAAAATTTAGTATTTTCAATTTTAAAATATAGGAATATTACTGTAGTTCACAATTTTATGTATATTACTTGACATGTGTTATGATCATCGTGCAATGCACGGTACCAAGCACTAGTGTAACATTAAAGATCGTCTAGTGGATCATGTATGCATTGCTTGCATAATTGATGACATTTCATGATTTTTTTTTTGGTTTTTGGAAAGACAATAGTACATTTGAAATTTTATTAAGAAAAACAAAAGTACGCCTAAATGGCATGGTAACTACCATCCAAACACATGCCCACTCTCCAAATGGGACATACCCTAAATGTTTATGTGGTATGCATTAACCAAAACAACTAAATATAACTGGTTAAAAAACCTTCATACCACAAACAATAACCAAAATAAAATTGGATTGTCCCTGTAATTAATTCGAATCAACTTTTTCCAACTTAGTTAATAACTGATATATTTATAGAAATAAAGTAATATAAAATCACATATTTTCGACAATTAGAACCATATCTAAACTAACAAATCCTCATTTCTCTTTGGATTAAAAAACTTCAACATTCTACAAAATAATCTTCACAGCCAACATTCATTGTCTATATACAAACCTTTTAGTCCAACAAATTTCATGTAAATGTTTAAACAAAAACTTATTAGGTATAGAAAATAGTAAGCATGTGTATGAGTAATATGAAAAAATATTAATTGATCATTAATATAAAATAGTATAGGGAATAATCCTTTATTAAAGACTTAATGAATCTACAAATAACATAAACAAATATTAAATATGCATTAATATAAATTAATAGGTTAGAGACCTATGTAAACAATTTTTTTTAATTAGTATTTTATATACAATTTTAATTACAAATTGATAACTAAAATTAATTGATCATTAATATAAATTAGTATGTGACAATAATAAATTACTAATTATTTTTTTGAATAATATAAATGAATTGCCATTAGTACACGGTAAGTAGTTACAAATCAATGTTATTTAATCATGAAACTATAGACAATTCAAAAGTTTAAATTAACAATATAAATATAACAAATTTATTATAATTAACCTTATTGAATATGGTCAAGTATAACTATTTCAACACTTGATATATATTGACATTGATGCCAAATTACTGATAAAACAAAACAAAAATAATTATATTGTGTTTTGACAAAGAAAAACACATCAACTTCAAAAAAATAGAAAAAACGTCGGAATACAATCTTACAACATGTGTTGCTAACGTTGAAGATTAATTTTCTGACATACATGAAGCTTGAGGGTGTAACTTTTTCTGCTAAAATAGGAATTTTTGTTCATATACCTTACCAACGTGCAATTACACCCTAAAACTTGATCTCAAATAGGAATTTGGCCGCGTGCGTGAATGAGTTTGTTTGAAGTATATGTAATTCATAATGAAAGTTTAAATAATTGGAAACCTAACAAAAATTGAGAGCATAAATAAAACTCGTGATTATATTCATATATCTTGATGAACAAGTTTTCAAATTGTTGCAATAAAATGTGTTTTTCTTTACCAAATATCTAAAAGAAGATAATGAATCCTAAATTTTTCTTATCTACCTGACAAAACAATCTCTTCTCCACAGTAATACCCAAAAAAACCCTTCGAGTATAACAATTACAACAACATAGAGGTAGATTGTGAAGCAACGTCCAAGAAGAGTTTGAAAACCCTAGATGAATGATTTGGAGATGGAGAGGGAACATAAAAAATTATATGAACAAAAATGTAGAAATTGTGTTTATCAACTATTTTCATAAATAAGGAATATGTTGCAATCCCAAAAAAATTTTAAGAAATTTTTTAAATATAAAATCTACCTATTTTTTCATTTTATTAACTTTTTTTCTTCTAATATCTTCTTCTCATCAACAATTTCTTGATTTGAGTTCTTTTGCCAATTTCGGTCAAAATTTGCATTGATGCATGCATTACATGAACACGATTATATACCATTGTCAAACAACTTTAGTTTTTTTTAAAACATTTTTTGTGTGAAGATGATTCACCATCTTCATTTCTAAATTGATTGTCTCTGATAAATTGTTAGATTATAACAAAAATTTAATGTTAAGACCGTTAAGTTGTATCAAGCAAAAATGTAAATTCACAAAATCAAATCAATATAGTTTTGAACATGATTCAAAATCATTGAAGGTCAAGAAAACAAACTTTAAAGAATATTACACCAATTTACATTCTCGTAAAACTTTTATTTTTCAAAAGAAACACTAAAAACATATATTAGTATATAGGGGCGGAACATGACTGTTATAGTCTGGGTGCCGAAATATAATATTACTAAAATTTAGAGATCCAATGATATGCACACAACTTTTTTTTTTCTTTTTCCTATGATCTAATATTACATTTTAGAGAAAATTTGTTAATGGAAGATTAAGGAGTCGTTTACCAAGTACTAAGAAGTCATATTGCCTTACCGGATGAACATAACAAGAATCGGGAATCTTACACGTAAGGATCAAGAGTCTTACCTTTGTAAATAAAAGTGAGGACTCTTACCCAGCTAGTGTTTAGTGGGTAAATTGTTGCATATGATGTCATTTTGATGGAGCACAAATTTTAGCCAACAAGGTAAGTGATAGTGTCAAATCTTACCGGTAAGTGTTTATCAGATAAATGTTTGGGTAAATGGTCTCTAAAACTCAAAACCTTTACACTATTAACTGAAAAATATTAATACAATTTTGTTATGTTTTTATACTATTATGAATTAATAGAAACAAAACCTTTAAATTCATAATATAACACTACATACAAAATTAAACATTATTTTTTTATATTATTTAAAAACTAATTCTTATATAAAATTTACATTTATAATTTAATGTGTAGTGCATGGAAGGAAAACTGAGAAATTGAAAAATACAACATGTGGGATTTGAGACCATGACCTCAAGGATATAGTCATAAAATGATAACTAATTGAGCTGCCAACATCATATGTTCTACATAGTTCATGAACTCTATTTGAGTCAAAAAACGAGGAGGCCATGGCCCCCAAAGGCTCCCATGGAGTTCTGCCTCTGTTGGTATATATCAAATCAAGAAGCGAACATAATAATGAATATTTATTGTTCTTTGTGAGTAACAATGTAATATTAAAATAAACAATACTCAAATGTTCTTTTAGCGTTGTGGGTTACGTTCCTGAAAAAATAAACATTGAAATGAGAATTAAGGTAATAATAAATTAAGGAATTAAAAAAATAGATAAATTAGGAATACATTAAAATTGAAGGATACTGGTCAGCGAGGGATGTGCGAGGGAACTGCTTTTTGGCCTATTCGTCGTTGATTTGTGACGGATTTTTTTTGTCGCTAATATCCATCATTAGTACTCTGTTTTCTAGTAGCTAGACTTACATGTAATAATAATATGTGTGTCTTGACGATAAAGCTTTGAGGTTCATCGACATATTTAGCGATCTTTAGTGTTAGAACCGGGTTTTTCTACAAATCTGGGTTAAGGTAATTTTATGTGTTTAAATATGTGAATTATGTGACAGCATGCATAATTATGCTAATATTTGCATGAATTATGTGTATATGGGAAAAATCCAATAATATGCATATAGGATTTATATATGTGCCTAAATGGGATATGAATCACATGGGATGTCAAATATTTTAATATATGAAGATGAGATATCTTCACTATTAAGAAAAAGTTTTAAAATGATATCTTCACCGCCTAAAGATTTTTTATATTGATTAAAGTACCATCACTGCCTCACTTAAATTATAAAAGCAAGAAGATAAGATAAAATCTTATCTGTTCTTCTATTTTTACAAAAAATGAGTTTTAGAAAGAAAGAAAAGTTCAAAGACGGTGAAGGTGTTCTTGGAAAGTATCCTTGAAGAATATAGCGGTTTAAAGATTTTTGATTATTTGCTGTGCGATAACCTGCAAAATCTGTGTTATCAAGGTGAGTTTTATTAACCTTTTTATTATAACCGTAAGTTTATAATCTGTTGTTCAATCCTATAATTTAATAATTACAAATGATTGAGATTTAGAAGGAATCTGGTGAAAACTGCTTTTAAATAGTTTTGAAAAAATGTTTTATGGTTCAAAGACTAGAACCTGTTTTGAAAAGATTAAACATAAACTATTCTTTAGAAACAGTTTTAAAACAATGTCCTGCTTGGGAAGAACAAGATGAGTGGAGCAATTTGATCTAAGAACAGAGTGTTCTTATGATTTGAAGGTTTGAATATAAACCTGTGTTGAGATTATGGTTTGGATAAAAACTATTGTGAGTCCGTAAAATGATTAATCTTTATAAATCTTCAAACATCCATGGCAGATCTGGATAATCTTGTAAGAACAAACTTGGAAGGAGAGTTGAAAGAGATAGTCAACTTGGTCAACTTTTCTATACTTATCCGATTTTACAAATGAGCTCATTACAAAATTACAAAGAACAAAAACTATATATAGGGTCAAACTACTACCCACTAGTCAAAGTCAAACATCACTATACAAAGTCAAACATCACTATACAAAGTCAAACACGATGTTTAAAACAATTGTAGACAATATTTATCTTTCAAGATGAATATAATTTACACAGAAATTCAGTCATAACATTCTCCCCCTTTGTATTCAGGCTTGAAAGAATTTGCGCGCTTTGAATCTCGTTTGAACTTTGTCTCTTTAAGCTTTTTATGACTTCTTCAAAAAAAAAACTTCAATTTGAAATCTTCAGACGATCTTTTGTTGAAAAAAATCTTCAACATTCTTCCCCTCGAATGTAGAACATCGATGATCTTCTCATTTGACAATGTAGAACAGAATCATCAACGATCTTCAGAAACAATCTACAAGATGTGATCTTCAGAAACAATCAACAAGATGTGATCTTCAAAGAATTTCTTCAGACAAATAGATTCTAACATTCTCTCCAAAAATGAATTTCTTCAGAAAAAAATTTCACAAAGATTTCTCATCCATAGACTTTCTCTTCGATGAGAATCTCTGTCAGTAAACTTTTGAAACGATGGTCTTCACTTCAAAACCTCTTAGACATTTTAGCACAGGAATAATCTTCAGTAATAATCTCCAGTCATACTTATTTGAGTCTTTTGCCGATCTTTGTTGTCACTCCCCCTTGATCGTTACATCATATTCCCCTTATATCGTTCGGAATTGAACATTTCATTCATTATTACATACTCCCCCTTATGATGAAATGAAAATCATTACATCGTACTTCAGAATGAATGAAACTTCAGCGAGAACCGTTAATTCATAAAAATGTAAGCAGATCTTTTTAAATCCACTTGTATAATCTTTACAGATTAAGAGAATGGGAAGGTAACAACCAATTTCAACATATGAAATTGTTTTCAATCTTATAAAAAGATTGGTCTGTGAGTATAACAAATATACTCAGTACAATGGATGTACTGTATATATGAGACTTTATGAGGTTCATCTCACTAGGTCTTCCATTCAATCATCGATATCTTATTAAAAGTATATCTATGAATGTTTCGACAAAATAACATATACATTGCAAAATCTGTGTAGTGTAGAAAGATAAAGCAACATATGCTTCTATTTAGGCTCAAAAAGATAAACCGTTTGGACTACACAAATTTATCTGACTCAATATGTGATCAAAAAGACTTGAGGGGGGGGGGG
>NC_037529.1:36806706-36821998 GCF_001531365.2 Cynara cardunculus var. scolymus
GTTATTGAAACACTTATCTGTTGAGAGATAAATGAGTAGCTGGTGGGGTTGTGACAAGAATTGGCCTGGGCTTTGCCTTTTTCAATATTAGTCTCGAAAGAATTGAGAACTAATAGATTATGTGGTATGCCCGAATTTTAGAAGTTTGGAATAGGATTCCATATATTCTTTTAATCCTGGCACAACTCTCATCAATTCTTTTAGCTCACAACAACTACCCCTCTCTTTTTCATTTTAATCTCAGCACACAAACCCTTTTGTATTTAAACTAACTCAGATATGGTTGTCCTCTTGGGTAGCTTTGTTGGTTATGACATTCCATAGAGGTATTTCTGTTAAGCACTCAATCCCTCCTAAAATTAGCAGTACGCTCAGTTGATCACAAATGATTGATCAAAATGTTATTGCAAATAAAGCACAATGATCATATAAAAATTGAACAAAATGTAACTTTGAAGCACAATCAAACAAGGAGTTATATATGAAATCAGATTATTCAGAATGTGAGAGAGATGAACGAAGATCTGTAAGAACAAGTTTACAGAATCTGAATAATCAAAGAATTATAGAATGTATATCAATCAAAGGAAAAAAAATCAGAAAACAAACTTTGAATACAAACGGGCGTATTATCACCGAAAATGATTTTCGTTTTAAAAGATATGATAATAACAATTTGAAGAATAGCTGAAACTGGTATTGGAGTTATGTACAATGAGAAATTACGCAAATAAATTTTCAGGAAATACCTGCTCAGAAAATGTACTCGTTTCCAAAAAAATATATTTATTTTCCGAAAACATTTATTCAAAAACTTCTAGAGACTCCCCCTAGAAAGTATATTTAAGTAATGTTTCAGTTCAGCTCAAAGAGAAAATTAAAAAAAAATTGGGAACATGTTTAGCACGGGTCCTAAACTGGGTGTTTAGAAACCACACTCGGTAAAGCACGGGTCCTGAACTGAATTGTTCAGAAGCCTTTGTTTGGATAGTTTGCAACTCCCCCTGCATTAGTGCATTAATGATATGATATTCTGATCAGCGCAAAATTGACACACCTGCAAAATAAGATCAAACAGATTTTGGTACCCAAACAAACTTGGGTTCTATTTTGTTAGTATCGGGTTGGGGTATGTTGTAACTTCCAAACCATCTATTTCTATTAATGAACAATGGAACACCATGTCTGGTTACGATTTCCTTGATGTATAGTTGAGCCAATCTTTCCAATGAATAAGTTTCTTTCATTGGTAGAAAATGTGCAGACTTTGATTGACGGTCTACTATTACCCAAATTGCATCATAACCTTTTGGTGTTCGGGGTAATTTCATGATGAAGTCCATTGTAATGTGATCCCATTTCCAGATTGGTATCTCTAATGATTGCAAGTTTCCATAGGGTCTTTGATGTTCAATTTTAACTTGTAAGCAAGTTAAGCATCACTCCACATACCTTGCTATGCTTTTCTTGAGACTGGCCACCAATAAAATGCCTTCAAATCTTTATACATCTTGTTGGTACCTGGATGTACCGAGTAACAGGACTTGTGGCTTTCATTAAGGATAGTTTCTCGTGTATTCCCATAACTTGGTACCCAAATTCGTCCTTGCACGCATATAATTCCTTCGTTGTTGGTTTCCATGATAGAAATTATTTTTCCCACTTTTTCAGACTTTTGATTTTCTTTTTTAATAGCTTCCCTCTTGATTTTCAAAATCTCTTGGTGAAGTTCTGGAGTTAGGCAGATTTTCATTGCTCTGATCGTGCCACTTCTTTCTTTTCGGCTCAAGGCATCAGCCACCACATTTGCCTTCCTTGGGTGATAGAGAATCTCACAATCATAGTCGTTAACGAGTTCTATCCATTGTCTCTGCCTCATATTCAGATCCTTCTGGTTGAATAAATGTTGTAAACTTTTGTGATCTATAAATATTTGGCATTTTGTTCCTAAAAGATAATGCCTCCATATGTTTAGTGCGAAGACCACGACTGCTAATTCCATGTCATGGGTGGGGTATTGTCTTTCATGATCTTTTAGTTGGCGAGATGCATAAGATATGACCTTTCCCTTCTGCATTAATACACAGCCCAATCCCAATTTTGATGCATCGCTGTATACTATGAAGTCCTCTGTTCCATCAGGCATAGATAGAATTGGAGCACTGCAAAGGTGATCCTTTAATACCTGAAAAGCTTTCTAATGCTCTGCATCCCATTGGAACTTGACATTTTCTCGAGTTAACTTGGTTAATGGTACGACTATTTTTGAAAAGTTCTGTATGAACTTACGGTAATAACCTGCCAATCCCAAAAAGCTTCTGATTTTAGATGGAGATTTTGGTGCTTCCCACTTGGCAATTGCTTCAATTTTTGATGGATCTACTTGTATTCCTCTTTCTGATATCACGTGCCCCAAGAACTGAACTTCTCGCAACCAGAACTCGCATTTTGACAGTTTAGCATATAGCCTTTCTTTTCTTAAGAGACTCAGGACCAGACGGAGGTGCTCTGTACGTTCTTCCTCTGTCTTTGAATAAATCAGAATATCATCGATGAACACAATCACTAATTTATCCAGATATTCTCGACATACTCTGTTCATTAAGTCCATGAACGCTGCAGGTGCATTGGTTAATCCAAAAGGCATAACCAAAAATTCATGATGTCCGTACCTTGTTTTGGAAGCAGTCTTAGGAATGTCTTCATTTCTTACCTTGAGTTGATGATATCCAAACCGTAGATCAATCTTGGAAAAGTAGCTAGCCTTTACTAACTGATTAAACAGATCGTCTATCGTAGGTAATGGATATTTATTGTTGATCGTTAGTTTGTTGAGTTCTCGGTAATCTATGCACATTCGCATAGATCCATCTTTCTTCTTGACAAACATAACTGGGGCTCCCCATGGTGATGTACTTGGTCTGATAAAGCCTTTATCAAGTAGATCTTTTAATTGAGTGACTAATTCTTTCAACTCTGGTGGGGCTAATCTGTATGGTGCTTTGGCTACAAGCATTGCCCCAGGTAAGAGGTCAATTCTGAATTCTATATCTCTATCTGGTGGAAGACCAGATAAATCCCTCGGGAATACCTTTGAAAAATCACTGACCACTAGAATCAATCTCTGCTCTTCTTTTTCCTTTTTGGCATTGATTACATAAACCGAAAATCCTTGACACCCCTTCTGCAGGCATCTTCTGGCTTTCATTACTGATAACAAACTGGTGCAATGACTCTAATGGTCACCAAAAATAACAACTGTTCCTCTGTCTGGCAATACTATTCTAATCATTATTTTATCGCAAACAATGCTAGCTTGATTTTCGGCCAACCAGTCCATCCCCACTACTACATCAAAATCTTTCATAGGCATGGCAATAGTCTGATGGGTAGCTTACATCTCTCAACCACAATGATGCAGTCTTTAAACACATAATCCACATATACTTGACTATTAGCAGTATCAACTACTAACTTATTATCAAGTGGCACAAAATTCATACGAGCACATAAAGCAAATGATAGGGATAGAAACGAGAAGTTTGCACCCGAGTCAAATAACACTTTAGCATGTAAGGAGTTCACAAGAAACATACCTGTTACTACATCAGGTGTAGTTTCTGCTTTATGTTTGGTCATTTGAAAAGATCGACCCCGCGCCCCACCCGATCCTCTGCCCATACTTGGTCTCCCACGGCCGGTCGAAGTATTAATTCCCATTGTGAGCTATGGAGCTTTCAATTGTGGGCAATTGTTCTTGAAATGATCTGGGGAATTACAATGGAAACATTTTCTGTTTTTTTTGTAAGGGTGTCTGGGCCAAAGACCGACTAATCCCCGACAAATTTGGAGGCTAAACATGGCCCCACTTAAATGTCGCCAACACTCCCTCCCAGGGCTCGAACTCGGGCTCATGACTATGCCATGCCCAAGCCTTTATCACTAGGCTGGAAGGTCTTTGACAAAACACTTTATGGTTTCTGTTCGGCATTCCCCTCGTTGATACTGTCGACACCAGGGACAGGCTCTTTATATCGGTCTCTATATTGCTTTATTATTAAACTTGGTAGTTTTTGATCCTCAATAACTAGCCGAAGGTCCTTCCCATTTTCTTTTCTCTATCTGCTTCCCTTATTCACTTCGATTCTTATTCCTCTCTGTGATCTCTGTTGCATCTACTGCCATTGGAAAGGTAGCAGGATTCATTGCTATAACAAATTCTCTGATGGATGGTTTTAGACCCCAAATGTATCGTTTTACTTTTCTAGCCTCTGTTGAGATGTAATGCTCAGCAAACCTTGAATATTCTATGAATTTCTCTGTGTATTCTCTAACTAACCCAGAGCTCTGCTCCAATTTTAAAAAGTCCTCTTCCATTTTCCTGACCGCTGTTTTAGGACAGAATGATTCTTTAAATCTATTCACGAACTCTGCCCATGTCATAGTTTGTAGAATATCTGTTTTGGCCAATGATTTCACCTCCCACCAAAACAAAGCATTTGACTTTAAAAAAAAACTGCAAATCTGACTTTATCTGATTCTGCACATCTAATGGTGTTAAATACAGATTCTATCTCATTGATCCAACACATGGCTTTAACTGGATCTCTGGCTCCCGAGAAAGTTGGTGGTTTACATGTTAAGAACATCTTTATATCTCCTTTTCAATTATTGATAACTAGTATTGTTGGATTAATTTCAACTCTGCCAGTCTCGATTCTGGCAGGAATTCCCATAATGGAAGTCAAGGTTTCCTTTAGCTTTCCCATTTCTTCATTAAACATGTCTCTGGTCACATATTCTGGTTGTGGTATCTGTTCCTGATTCATATTTTCAGAATTAGATTCTGCTTGATTTGTATTGTTTTCTGGTTGACTAGCTCTGCCTTTAGTATGTCCTCTGCCTTGACCTCTGCCTCTGCCCTTTCCTCTGCCCTTAGAGGTACCAATAGGAGCTATAATAGGAGAATCTTCTTCTTCATTAGTGGGGTTGGGGCGGGTGATCCTTTCTGACCTTCTAGATATGCTTGTCATCTGTAGATTTCAAAATTCATAAACATAATTTCACATTCCCAAATATAATAAAGTTTCCAAGTTCAGTTATGTACCTGTAAATTCAAAATTACATTGGCTAGATGTAATCCGAAAATACCTTACACACTGATCTCTTAACTTATCATATTTATTCCAAATGTGCTAACTATGTCTGGGACCCTAATATGCAATGAAACAGTTTAAGTCTAAGCATCATGCATGTGAATACCTAAATCCCTTTAACTCAGGCTCTGATACCAACTTTGTAACACCCCCAAATCCACACATTGCATATAACACATATCTCATACATAGAATACATGTTTTCTCCCACATAGGTCCATAACACAAGAGTCTATAATGTAAAATTACACAGATCAAAAATTCCAAAAGTACATGCTCTTGTATCCTAGCATCCAAGCTTCAAAATATAGCAAAGTACATAGGGAATTATTTCACAAAATGCTCTTGCTCTTATTATCATTACCTGCACACATATTTTTGAAAACACAAAATGAGGGTTAGACATGAATGTCTAGTGAGGTTCCCTTTTATGTAATGCAGGGTCAAGATTACCAAAACATTTATTTCAAGTAATTCATCTCATGTAGCAAAAACTGAAAATCATATTATGTTTCGGTCCATCGGCCTCTGGTTCCAAACCATGCTTGGAATATATTTCAATAAACAGGACCAGAGCCCCTCTGGTCTCTCTACCAGAGCTTCTGGTTCCTCGACCAGAGCCTCTGGTTGTACTAACCAGAGCCTCTGTCTCATATATATAATGTTCTTTAGTTAAGCTTCCAATCAATAAGATAGCCTTTTTCATAAAAAGAATAGTTATAAAGAGTTCATGCTCGACCAGAGCCTCTGGTTGTACTAACCAGAGCTTCTAGTTAAAAAGTTATGACCAACCAGAGCCTCTAGTTCAACGTGCGAGTCGACCAGAGCCCCTCAGGTCTATCTTTTGTATAGAAAGCTAATTATAAAATCCTTTTTCTTGAAAACTTCTTAAAAAGTGATTTTGACACAGAAGCTCTTATCAATAGATACAGAGCCTCTGGTCCAATTATTACATTTTGTAAAAACATGCATATTTCTCAAATCAATAACCAGAATCCTCTGGTCCAATAGTGAGAACTAACCAGAGCCTCTCTGGTTCCTCATAAAATGAACACTCTGTTCCAAAATACTTTTTTTCCAAAACCAATGACCATAGGTCACATATTTTTCCCATAACCATAACATCAATACTACTATTTCCAATAAGAACAACATCTTTGAATCCTCAAATCACCAAGAAGAGAGAACTCCAATCTGTTGTAATCTTATTAGATATAATAGTAAGAGTTATACCATGCACACACACACAACGATCATCCTTATTACTTTCATCAATCCCCTGTTTATAGCAATAACTATCCATCAGACACATTGACCATCCTTATTTCTCCTGAAATTCATATGAACTATTTCATCCAATGACAGGCTACAGACCTTTCTGTCAGAGTAAACTTCGTTCATAGTTTTATCCAAAATCTATAGACTATTTCATCCAATGACGGAACAAAGTCACATACGTCAGAGTGAACCTCGTCTATAGTTTTAACCAAATCATATTYTCAACACAGGTTTATATTCAAACCTTTCAATCCATAAGAACAATATGTTCTTCATATGATTTCTCAGTCGTCTGTTTTTGCTAAATCCTCAAAAACAGAGTAACAAATCCAAACTGTTCCTTCAAACACAGTTCTTTCTCAACCTTTTTCAAAACAGGTTTAAGCTTTTCAATTCATAAAACAGTTTCTTTTAAAAACCGTTTAAAACACTATTGGATTCTTTTAAATTTAAACCCATCAATATTCCAGAATTTATAGAATCAAACAGTAGATAAAACTCACAATTTATAATCGACGGTAGTTTAAAACTCACCTTAAACTAACAGATTCTGCAGATTATCACGCAGCAAATCACAGAATCTTTAAACAACAATATTCTTCAAGAATATTTTTCAAGAACACTTTCTAAGAATGCTTTCATTGCCTTTATATTTCTCTTGTATATTTTGCAAAATAGTGAACTGATAAAGTTTTTACCTTATTCTCTTTCTTTTATACTTAGGATGAGGCGGTGGATGATATTTTTCAATATAAAATCGTTAGGCGATGGAAAGATAATGTTTTATAATCAACCTTTTTAACCATGAAGGTTTGGATTATAATAATATTCCCACATATTATTTTATCATATAACCGCCTATAAAATTTCCACATGCATGCATAATATCAAATTACCACACATGTGCTCATAATTCATGCATTTATTTTTAAGACAACATGCATGCTATCACATAATTCATATAATGAACACATAAATTTACCTCAACCCAGGTTTGCAGAAAACCCAATTATAACACATTACAAGAAATTATATGAGCCAGAGGCACTGGTTAGTACAACCAGAGGCTCTGGACGAGGGAATAAAAGCTCTGGTAGAAGGACCAAAGGGGCTCTGGTCTTGTTTATTGAAATATATTCTTAGTATGGTTTGGAACCAGACTCCCGATGGACCAAGTCAGAATGTGATTTGTAGTCTTTGCTACATGAGATGGATTATTTGAAATAAATGTTTTGGTGATCTTCACCCTGCATTACATAAAAGGGAACCTCACTAGACATTCATGTTTAACCCTCATTTGGTGTTTTAAAAAATATGTGTGCAGGTAATGATAATAAGGGCAAGAGCATTTTATGAATTACTTCCCTATGTGCTTTGCTATATTTTGGAAGCTTGGATGCTAGGATAAAAAAGCATGTACTTTTGGAATTTTTGAATTATATATTATAGACTCTTGTATTATGGACCTATGTGGGGGAAAACATGTATTCAGTATATAAAATATGTGTTATATGCAATGTATGGTTTTGGGAGTGTTACATTTAGATAGCTTGTTTTTATTTGTGCCACCTATTACAAAAAAAATCAACATAAAAAATATATAGAGTACACACAATAACAAAGATTGATCTTTTGGCAAGACAAGTCTAGTGAGAGAAAATGTGTTAGAGGAAGAGATTGATAGGTTGGTTGTTGTATCACAAATTAAAAGGTTAAAAACCAATAACATAACCAATAATAAAAATCACTTATGCTTAAATAAGGGGAAATGAATAATTAACTTCCACAAAAAAAAAAGGAAAAATGAATGGTTAATAATCATCAATATATATATTAAAGAAGAAACCATGAGTTGTTGAAGTGGCTTCTCCTAAAGCATAGAACCTTATTTCTCTTTTTTCTCATTCATTCTTTCAATATCCACTACTATATTTTTTTTTTGTCAATTTATGTTTTTTTTTTTCTTAAATGTTTGCATTCAACTCCAAACCATTCATCTCCTTTTATATTAATAATTCAAATGACATAACTCCAAATCATTCATATTTCCCAATCAATCATTTAATTATATATATAAAAACAACAACTTTTTGTTCATCTTCATCTCTCACACTCTCTCAAATTCTATCTATCTTATACATCTCTAAATTTATTTTCTTTATCTTTGGTTTTTCTTCTATTTTACTATTGATAATCTTCATAGTATTTTTTTGTTTTTTCACTTCTTCTATAATTTTATGAATGTTTGTATCATTATTTAGATTGCATTATAGTTTTTATGGATTATGTCATGAATATTTGAAGAAGTCTTCAAGTTCAATATTTTATTTTTTTGGTTGCAATATAAGATAATAATTTTATATTGATTTGTTTCATGATTTTGATTGTATTATAATTTTATTTATGTTTGTATCGTGATTTTGTTTATATTATAACTTTTATGTATTAGGTACACTACTAGAAAACCAGGTATCAACGACGAACATCAGCGAGGGAAAAAATCGCTCGCAGATCAGCGAGGGATTGTCCAAAAACTCAATCCCTCATTGATCCCTCGCTGATCTGCGAGGGATCTGCGAGGGAATGAGTTTTTGGACAATCCCTCACTGATCCCTCGCATATCAGCGAGGGATCAACGATAGAAAAGCCAAAAACTCACAACGAGGGATCAGCGAGGGAAATGGTTTTTTGCCAATTCCTTCGCTGATCCCTCGCAGATCATCGAGGGATCAACGAGGGAAAAGCCAAAAACTCAATCTCTCGCTGATCAGCAAGAGATCGGCGAGGGAAATGGTTTTTTGTCAATTCTCTCGCTGATCAGCAAGAGATCAGCGAGGGAATCTGATTTTCGCCATTTTTTTTGTTTTATAGCTACAAATTTAATTACTTATTACTTATTAATTTTCAATTATTGATTATTAAATTTTCAATTATTTATTATTTATTAGAATATTACAAAAATTAATTAATAAAGCCGATTAGGCCCAATAAAACCGAATAAAACCCATTAAGGCCCATTAAACCGAATAAAGTCAAATAAAACTGAATAAAGTTCATTAAGGCCCGATAAACTCAATAAAACCCGGTAAATGGATTAAAGCCCAATAAAACCGAACAAAGCCCAGTTAAATGGGTTAAGGCCAAATAAAACCGAACATGTATACATACGATACCTACATATAAAAATGTGTATATATAACACATAAAAACATAAAAATAAGAAAATAAGACAATTCCCTCGCTGATCAGTGAGGGATCAACGCGTAAATCTGATTTTCGCCATTTTTTTATTTTATAACTACAAATTTAATTACTTATTAATTTTTAATTTTTAATTATTGATTATTAAATTTTCAATTATTTATTATTTATTAGAATATTACAAAAATTAATTAATAAAGCCGATTAGGCCCAATAAAACCAAATAAAGCCCATTAAGGCCCATTAAACCGAATAAAGTCAAATAAAACTGAATAAAGTTCATTAAGGCTTGATAAACTCAATAAATCCCTGTAAATGGATTAAGGCCCAATAAAACCGAACAAAACCTAGTTAAATGGGTTAAAGCCCAATAGAACCGAATAAATCCCCATATAACACACACACTATCTATACATTCAGATATACACATACGTTTAAACATATATACATCGATCCAATCGTGGTTAGCAACCAGTACACATCGTGCATACATATGTATATAAATTGACGGACGGGTATATATACATATAACGTATACAACGTCGTGCAAACATATATATATATATATATATATATATATATATATAACAAGGGCTGACGGGTATATATACTTACAACACATTCACATGTATACATGTTATAACCGGGTTCCAGACAACCTGGGTTGAGGTAACCTATACGTGATTATTATTTGAAAATACATAATGGCATGCATGGAAAGTAATTAATACATGAATAGTATGCATATATGTGGAAAAAGTGATATGATGCATACATGATTTATATGTGCATATATGAGATGTGAATCACACATGAGAAGTTGAATATTTTATGATATGAAGATGATATATCTTTACTGTTAAGAAGGGGTTTTAAAAATAATATCTTGCACCGCCCCAAACCATATTAAAATAATAAATTCTCCACCGCCTTTTAAAGGATTTTAAAGAGAGAAAAAGATAAGATTTTGTTAGGATCAAGCGCTTACCCACTACACCAAAAGCAATTGCCTTGGTGAAGGCGCAACTTTATTTCCCTTTATAGCGTAGCAGCCAGCGCCACGTTTCGATTTAGGAAGATGCTGGAACCGTGACCAACAATCCCCCCCAGCATCTGCYGGTACTAATAAGAGCTTCRTTAGAAGTCAATGGCCGCGCAACATGCCTTTCTCATAATTATGCACTCCTTGCATATTATGCACACCATGGGATTCGAACCCGTGACCTGCTCTAATACCAATTGTTAGGATCAAGCGCTTACCCACTACACCAAAAGCAATTGTCTTGGTGACTTTATTTCCCTTATAGCGTAACAGCCAGCGCCACGTTTCGATTTAGGAAGATGCTGGAACCGTGACCAACAGATTTCATCTTATCACTTTATCTTTTGAAAAAGAAACCTGTTGAGACAGAGAAAAGAGTGTTATGGCGGTGAAAAGTGTTCTTGAAGAACTTGTGAAATTGCTGTGTATTATTACATGCAGAATTTATGATTTTAAGGTGAGTTTTTGAATTACTGTTTGCTTACAAACTATGAGTTTTAATCTGTTGCTTGATTTAATAAACTATTGATTACGGATGGTTTAAAATTTAAAAAGGAATTTGGTGAAACTGTTTCTAAACAGTTTTAAAAGAAATGTTTTATGATTCTTGATCGCGGATATGTGCTAACACACCACAGACTACAATCAGGACCAAAAGCAAGTATACAAATAGTCCCAATATCGTCTTTCAAGTAACAAAAGTGGTACAAGTACCGGATATCGTCCACAGGGATTGTAGTAAAAGTTTAGAAAAAGTAAAGTTAAGGAAATGATTTCAGAAGACGAATTTGAAGACTTTGATTTGAACTGAGTTAACACAACTAAAAATTAACAGGAGATAACATAAAATAAAAGCAAGCTAGGGTGTATGACTTTTCGGGTGAGATGTAAATACTAATTCCAGTAGACCAATGTTGTCAAAATGCTACAACATGAAACCATGCTGACAAATTGCTACAACATGCAATCAGTAACAACTGTTTTCACCAATTATTTTGAAGGTATTCGTCTCGGACTTCACCAATGCACTGATATTATAGCTTTCAACCCATATCTCTATGAGGTATCTAGACCAGTGAATGTGACAAATGGTGTCTTCAAAATATATGAATAAACAAATCTCTTTGTTAAAAATCACTCTCTCGAGTGGATTCCCATATCATTCAAGTTGACGTGTTCTGAATGGCTCATCTCTGAGTCCATTCCACTTTAACACTTCAAAGTGATCAACCTGTCGAGAATTAACAATTTAGAAAATACGGATAACAAATCTCTTTGTTAGCAACTCTCTCAAGTCTACTTCCCATATCATCCAAATTGACGTGTAATCAATGGCTCAACTTAGAGTCCATGACACTTTAACACTTTTCAGTGATCAACTCGTCAAGAAGTGTCATTGGTTTTATAAAACTTGAAATGAAAAAGTAAAACATTGTTGTTACATGAAAGGGTCGACCATATTTGATTTACAAACTCACCCTTTTCGTCATACACCCGAGCTAATAAAATTAGCTACTTATGACGAAAAGTAAATGACAAGAAAAATAAATTAGGATAAATGAAGACATAAAATAAATGTGGAAAGTAAGTACGGAATATAAAATGCGGAAAGCGTAATAAATAAATGACGTAAATAAAATGCAAGTAAGCGTAAATAAATAAATGACGAAATATTAAGGAGAAAATAAATAAAACGATTAAAGAGAACTCGAAACTAGCCAAAAGATTAATAATATTTAGAGACTTGTTCTCCAAGTGGTATGGTAACCTACTTGAGAGAAAAGTAGAGAATATGGAGTCAAGTGTGGTAAGATGTGTCTTCAACATCCCCCAACATCTCTACTTATACTAGAGATTAGATGGGGGAAAATAGACAATTCACACACTTTTAGTTCTAAAGCAACTAGAAAGTACAATAAAGTAAATTAATATTTAAAAAGCAACTAAATTAGTCTTAACAAGTTCTAGCTAATCTGAACATAACACAACTGTCCAACTTTAGAAGTCTTTCAAAAGTCATCCCATGGTCTTGTCGGTCAACTCCAAGTCTCATCCATCTCTTTCTCCACCATCAGGTCATGCTGCCACATATTCGGCTTCTGCGGTGGAAGTTGAAACACAATTATGTTTCTTCGACGACCAACTCACCAATTTTCCTCCTAGGAACTGGCAGCTCCCAGAGGTGCTCTTTCTGTCAATCTGGCATCCACCATAATCTGAATCCGTGCAGGCCACTAGATCGATGTTCGAATGCAGAGGGTACCAAAGTCCAAGTGTAGGAGTCTTCTTTAAGTAGCGCAAGATCCTCTTCACCGCACTTGGCTGGCAAATAAAAGAGATGATTCTTTTTCCTTACAAATTATTTTTGAGATGACATCACACTCTTTTTCCCACTCAAAATTTTGAGACTTTAAAAATTTCAAAAATTCTCCATCAAAGGCTAGGGTTTTTCAGATGCTACAACAAGACTTCAAACTTTTCTTGACGATTGACAGGACTGCAAAACACACAATAAATAACGACAATATTAGAAATAACAATAATACTTATTAAAAGCAGAAATTAACACAGACTAATTATTTACACGCAAACATTTTGAACTTATAAAAAGTCCAAAAATACCAAAGCTTTTAACAAAGGGTAACAAAATTCACAGAGCATAACTCTGGAATTTCTATCGGATCATGAAATAACTTCACTCTTTTACCGTTAACTTTGAACACTGAATTGTCCTCGGGATTGATAGGTCAACTGCTCCATAAGGATAAACTTTATGAATTAGGAATGGTCCAGACCAACGGGACTTGAACTTTCCTAGGAACAGTTTTAACCTAGAGTGAAACAAAAGGGATTTCTAACCAGCTCTCAACTCCCAGTGCTGAATTCTGTTAGGATCGTATAACTCAGTTCTTGGTACTGAATACTTACTTGATTGATTGGATTGACAGTGAGTAAGCAGCGGAAAGTAATATAATCAAACAAGTAGCAATCGGTATGAACACAATGAAGAACACTTGAATAACACGAAGAGAAAAGCTTCAAATGATTTTCAATAGATTGAAAATATTGACAATTACAATTCTGGAAGCACACACAATACAAAGGCCTACGCTGCTATTTATATAAGCAAGTAACCGTTTCTTGACACGACCTAAAGCAATTAAATCTAAGCCGTTCATCTAAAACATATTACAGACAAGATCACGTGAAAGACATGAGCAGCTAATAAACCTAAGTAAAATGAGCTAAAGATAATCTGCACAGAAGACATTTCTGCAGATCCTCTGTGAGACATAACAGAGCTCTGCTGGATGAGACTTTGTAGAGCGCAGAGGAAATCTTCCAGAACCTCTGTGAGACACGACAGAGGTTCTGTCGTCTTTGACTTGTAGCATGGTCTTTGYAGAGGACAAGTTTCCAGAACCTCTGTGATGGATGACAGAGGTTCTGTCACTTGAATCTTGTACGATTGAGCTTATTCTGTTGATTTTCCACTGTTGTCTTCTGTGACAGATCAGCTTCTGTCAGTACTTGCTATTTTACTTTTTCTATACTTTTACATTCAAGGAATGAGAGCTAGCAAATTCTTTTATCATGCCATTTTTTGTTTTATCTTTATAAATCTTGGCATTTTCATAGGACATATTCCTATGTTCTTCTAATTCACACAGTTGGACTTTTCTTTTATTGGCAGCCATATCTGGGCACATATTTAATTCTTTGGTGGCCCAAAATGCTTTGTGCTCAAGTTCTAAAGGGAGGTGACAAGCATTACCAAAAACTAGCTTATATGGAGACATACCAATAGGTGTTTTAAAAGCAGTCCGGTATGCCCATAAAGCGTCATCTAACTTGAAAGCCCAATCATTTCGGCTTGACTTGACAACCTTTTCTAAAATTCCTTTTATTTCACAGTTTGAGAGTTCAGCTAATCTATTGGTTTGCGGGTCATAGGCATTTGCAATTCTGTGGTTAATGTTGTACTATTCAAGAACTCCACTCAACAGGTTATTTAAAAAGTGGGTACCTCATCACTAATTAGTTCCCTTGGGGTACCAAACCTTGTAAAAATTTATTTTTGAAGAAATTTAACCACAATTTTGTCATCATTATTAACACAAGCTGTCACACCCCGCTAAAGCGGAAACGCGAGGCATGGCAGGTAGAGTCTCATAGCAATAGAGTATAAATAACACAACCATACATTTTAAAATTTAAAAACATCATAACCAAAGTTTACAATCCCAAATACAAATTTGTAAATAAAACACAAAAGAAATTTGAAGGTGATAGTTGTGACACGACTTCTTTTAAGTGTCACCATGAGCCTTTCTTACCCCTGAAAAAGCACGTCAAAACAAGTGTCAACTACAAGAGTTGGTGAGTTCACAGGTTTTCATTTCTCAACAAATCTTTAACCAATAAATAAGTCGAGTAAATCTTTTACTTACTCACAACACTTACACACGAGGCACAATGTACTCCAAGAAATTTTAAGTGTTGGGCCACTACTAAACCTGACACCTACGCCCTTTTACACTGAACTACCTCAACGGTGGTGACTAAACCCCACATGTGTAGAACCCTTATTTTAGTTATATGCACCCCTACTCAC
>NC_037529.1:36822732-36830988 GCF_001531365.2 Cynara cardunculus var. scolymus
TATACCGAAAGCAATGCTATAGTCCAATAAAAAGATCAAAATTTTACAAAATCAACTAATCCCAAAATCTCGATTTTGGGCAGAAACTAATGGTACATAAAATGATCAATTTAAAGAGACTTCTAAAATGAGATAGTTTCCTATCTTTTTATATGAGATATAGCACTAACTTATGGTCATTGAGACAAAATTTCATGCATTTTGGACATGCAATAATGATTTAAATAATTTATGCAACACAATATATAACAACTGAAATGGCAGATTACACCACGTTAGTAAAATACTCATTTAAAGAGTTCTACTAAGTGTTCTGCAGAAATTCAAGTTGGATTATAAACKTAACACTTAAATGAAACTTTTAAACTAAGAATCACTCATTTTGGATGGGTTGAGAAAAAGATATGGTACCATAAAGTTATATGCACACATTTGTCATTAGTTGACAGATTGCATACTTAACTTTAATAAATTGGTTAATGCCTCAAAACTTCATATATTTGAGTGAAACTGGATTCATATGAACCCTAACTCATAAAAGAACATTTTAGAAGAAGAATCATACATTAAGAGCATGTAAGTACAGAGATATTAGCATACAAAGTAGGAGTTACCTACTGGTGGTTTCACAGTTTGCACACCTATAGTGATTTAGGTGTTTGGGAGATCAAAAAACTCCATAATTTCATGTGATTCCACTTGCATGCAGGATATAACCCATATAGTTAAAACTCTTAAAGGAAGAATCATCCTTTTTCATCGAACTTTGAAAGAAATATGGTCATTGGAACATACATATACAAATCTGTCAGATTCGGACAGATTGCATGCTCACTTTGTTTTGAGTAATTAAAACCTCAAATCACCACATTTTTGAATGAAATCTGTGGCATTTGAAAGGTAAATCATTAAACTAACATCCAGAAGAAAAATCAATGATTTTGAATGATTATCTAGAGAGTTATGGCTGTTTAAAGTAGRGTTTACCTACTAAAAAACTCTCAGATGCACATATATAATGTTTTGAGTATTTGGGGAGTCAAAACTCAATATTTTTGAGTGAGACCAATTGGATTACAACCCCAACTCAATAAATAAACTTTTAGAAGAAGATTCATAACATTTGAACATATCATTTTCAAGATATAGACGATTTGTGCACATGCACATAATCTGTCAGCACAAAAAAAATATCATTTTTAAGAAACAAACCCACATGCAACATGATTTTACCCATTTTCTTGAGTTCTAATATTTGGGTCATAGATTACTACCATAATATGAACATTTTTTACATGTTTTTGGTGTGTAATCTCTCCATAAAACTCAGAATTTTCGGAGGTTAGAAGATAGTAGAGAGAAATGCATAAAAGTGGGTTTTTCCCCCAAAATTTGCAAGAAAAAGATGGAGATGAAGTTGTTACCTTGATTTATGATGAGAGGGATGYAATATCTTCAAAATCCTTGCTATTTTGATGGAGAAATATGGAGAAATGGGATGGAGTAGGAAGGATGAAGAAGATGATTCTTTGAGAGACTCTTGAGTTTAGAGAGGGAAAGAGAGAGAGTTTCAAGTTTTGAAATGTGAAAATGAGTTATAATTGGAGAAATGATGCTATTTATATGTGGGTAATAGGAGGGAAAGGGGAGGGAGGGGCCGACCATGGGAGCCCAAGCCCAACCTCTATATATATTTTTTTTAAAAACCAAAGCCCAAAAATGCTAAAATGTCATTTTTCTTCAAATTAAAAACCCATGACGGCTAAATTCATTTAAATAAAAAGGTTTTATATTTAAGACACCCAAAATTTGTGTTTTATATAAATTGGGTATAAATTGGAGCATTTGGCACTGTATAGGACATTTCAGATAGTTACGGGTCGAAACCGGACTTTCTAAGCAACTGCCGGAATCTCTAGAAATTTTTCGATCAGACTAACCTAACTAACTCCTAATCTTATAAGTTACCTTCAAGAACACTAATATAAACTTAATAAGAGCTAACCTGGAAGTTCAAATTTGACAGTTGTCACAGTCTCCCCTTGTTAGAGAAATTTCGTCCCKAAATTTAACGACTGCTACTGCCAATGGCTTTTTTTCTGCAAACAGTTGCGGATATTTGCCTTTCATGAAATATTCTCGCTCCCAAGTGTACTCTGGACCATGTTTCGCATTCCAGCGGACCTTAAGAATAGGGACTTTTCTGCTCCTCAACCGTTTAACTTCTCGGTCCCGTATCTCGATTGGTTCTTCAACGAAGTGTAACCGATCGCTAATATGAACGTCGTCCAGGGGTAGCACTATTGTTTCATCCGTTAGGCATTTCTTCAGATTCGACACATGGAACGTGTCATGGATGGCGCTTAGATTTTATGGCAACTTCAACCTGTACGCCACTGGTCCGATTCTTTCAAGTATTTCGAATGGACCAATGTATCTGGGACCTTGCTTGCCTCTCTTCCTGAATCGTACTAGTCCTTTCCATGGTGATACCTTTAAGAGTACTTTATCACCCATTTGGAATTCTAACGGCTTTCTCCGATTATCCGCATAACTCTTCTGATGGTCTCTTACTGTCTTGAGTCTCTCCTTGATGATTGAAATCTTGTCGGTGGTTTCCTAAATAATATCGGGCGTTGTCAACTATCTATCTCCGATCTCTACCCAGCTAAACGACCATCTGCATTTACGTTCGTATAGAGCTTCGTACGGTGCACATTGTATGCTGGTGTGATAGTTGTTGTTATAAGAGAATTCAACAAGRGGCAGATGGGTATCCCAACTCCCACCAAAATCTATTGCACACATAAACAACATATCCTCAAGCATTTGAATTGTTCTTTCCGATTGTCCATCTATTTGAGGATGATAGGCGGTGCTATAATCCAAGCACGTACCCAATGCCTTTTGAAGAGACTGCCAAAATCGTGATGTATAACGTGTATCTTTATCCGAAATAATGGAAATAGGCACACCATGACGTGTAACTATTTCATTGATGTAGATTTGTGCACGCCTTTCCATGCTGAAATCTTCGCGAATGGGAATGAAATGAGCTGATTTGGTAAGTCGGTCTACTATAACCCATAGAGTGTCGTGCCCTTTTCCAGTTCTGGGTAGCTTAGTTACGAAATCCATGGTTATTTGCTCCCATTTCCATTGTGGTATTTCAGGTTGCTGGAGTAGACCAGATGGTTTCGGATGTTCAGCCTTTACCTTGGCACAAGTCAGGCACTTGCTTACGATCAAAGCAATATCTTTCTTTATTCTTGGCCACCAATAATACTCTTTTAGATCTTTATACATTTTATCTACTCCTGGGTGAATCGAATATCTGGATCGATGGGCTTCGTCCAAAATGGTTGATCGTAGGTTACCAACCTTTGGTATCCATACTTTATTCTTAAAGTAATGCACCCCATCTGCTTGCATTTCAAATTCTTTCTCTAAGTGCTGCAAGGTTTCATTCTTCATGTTTTCTTCTTTCAGAGCTTCTCTTTATGCTTCCAGAATTTGAGTCTTTAAACTCGTCTGAACCATCATTCCCATAGCACGTACTCTTGTCGGTTTTACCCTTTCCTTTCGACTTAAGGCGTCGGCTACTACATTAGCCTTGCCTGGATGGTACTTTATTTCACAATCGTAGTCACTAAGTAGCTCAACCCATCTTTTTTTTTGCCTCATATTGAGCATTTTCTAGTCAAGAATATGTTGAAGGCTCTTGTGATCCGTGAAAATAGTGCACTTAGTACCGTAGAGATAATGTCTCCAGATCTTGAGTGCGAACACCACCCTTCCTAGCTCCAAATCATGAGTAGTATAATTCTTCTAGTGAATCTTCAGTTGTCTCGATGCGTATGCGATAACTTTTTCCTTTTKCRTCAGTACACATSCCATCMCTTGATGTGAAACATCACAATAGACTACAAAATTGTCTACTCCCTCTGGTAAGGCCAAGATCGGTGCGTTGCATAACTTTTGTCTGAGTGTCTAAAAGGCTTCCTCTTGTTTCTCTTCCCAAATGAACTTCTTATCCTTTTGGGTTAGAGTTGTTAGTGGTTGCGCGATCTTAGAAAAATTCTCGATAAATCGCCGGTAATAACCTGCCAATCCAAGAAATTGGCGGATCTTGGTTGGTGTCTTCGGGGCTTCCCATTTCTTAATGGCCTCAATCTTAGCTGGATCAACTTGGATTCCTTTTTCTTTCATCACGTGGCCAAGAAAGTGCACCTCACGAATCCAAAATTCGCATTTGGAGAACTTGGCATATAATTTCTGATCCCTTAGTAGTTCAAGTATCAACTTTAAGTGCTGCTCATGCTCCTCCTTGTTCTGCGAATAGATCAGGATGTCATCTATGAATATAATCACGAACTTATCCAAATATGGCCTACATACCCTATTCATTAAATCCATGAAAACTGCTGGCGCGTTTGTTAGACCAAAAGGCATAACTAGAAACTCGTAATGACCGTATCGAGTCCTAAATGCCGTCTTGGGAATATCCTCTTCTCGCACTCTCATTTGATGATATCCAGACCTAAGATCGATCTTCGAGAAGTATGTAGCTCCTTGAAGTTGGTCAAATAGGTCATCAATCCGGGGAAGGGGTATCGGTTCTTAACAGTCAACTTGTTGAGTTCTCTATAATCGATACACATTCGAAAAGACCCATCCTTCTTTTTGACAAACAAAACTGGAGCTTCCCAAGGTGAAGAGCTGGGTCTGATGAATCCTTTATTAAGTGATTCCTGATGTTTTTCCGACAGCTCCTTCATCTCAGATGGTGCTAACCGATATGGTGCTTTTGACACGGGTGCAGCCCCAGGAATTAGTTCCATGTGGAACTCAACTTGTCTTGGTGGGGGTATTCCAGGMAATTCATCTGGGAATACTTCGGGAAAGTCCCGAATTATAAGAATATCTTGAACGCGTTTTTCTTCAGCTTTCTTATCCATAAYRTGAGCTAGAAAGGCAATGCAGTCCTTTCTGAAGTACTTTCGCATCTTCAAACACGTCACTATTTTAATACCCCTTCTGGGTTTCTTTCCGTGTACTTCGAGTATTCCCCTTTCGGGTAACGGAATTCGAACGATCTTCTCGAACAACAAATTTTAGCTCGGTTCTTGGATAACCAATCCATGCCCATAATTTTGTCAAAACGTCCTAGTTGGATTGGGATTAAATCTATACGAAAATCCCTACTAGTCAAGTTTAAAGTGCAGTCCATTATTATATCTTTGGTCCTAATTTCTTAGCCATTGGCAAATTTAATTACTAATCACATCATCAATAAAACTCTTAAGGTTAAGACGAGAGTTGCTATGATAGAAGCAAAAGGGTAGAAAACAAATTAGAGCTTCTGGGTGACCAGAGCCTCTAGTTGACGTTCCCATACTTGGAACTATATTTGACTTTTAGCTCATCGGCCTCTGGCTCAACCTTCATAGCAGTCCATTGGATCTCTTGGTCCATCAATTTCAGATTCCTCATATACAGTAAACCGATGAATCGCCTTCCATCAACCTTCTGGTTCCTCATACATAGTGAACAGATGGATCATCTTCCATATATCTCTGGTTCCTCATACTTAGAAAATATTTTCCTTTCATAGACCAGAGCCTCTAGTTCTTCTAACCAGAGCTTCTGGCTCTCGAAATGAAGCCAACCAGAGCTTCTGGACACTCCTTACTTATATAGAATAGTGGTCCTTATTCAAAACTAGRACGCAATTCTCACTATGTCTAGGCAATTTCCTACCTAACGCATAGTGCAAATTTTGAATACAGAGGCTATAGAGACTATACCCCTTTATCTATGTCTAGCTACCAAGTATTTAGATACAGAGTTGACCCTCGGGTTGTCTTAGTGCTCTATATATCTTGCTTCACTTCACAATCAGAGCTTCTAGTTAATCTAAGGTGATGGATATTCAAGGTTCATGCAAACACACACGATCATGCTTTTCAGGTTTAAGATAAAATCTTTGAATTTAACCTTATTTCAAGCTCAACCGATGGGAATCTTTTATCATAATACTTAAGTTAAACAAAGGTGACCAGGCTCTGTTTAATTTGAGTATTATAACACGACTTCCATCCTCTGGTTATACTTAGTAACTTTGTTTTGAAAACATTTGGTTATAGTTTGGTTTTAAGGAAAACCGGTGTTCTCTATAACCTATGGCTCTGATACCAAATCTGTCACACCCCGCTAAAGCGGAAACGCGAGGCATGGCAGGTAGAGTCTCATAGCAATAGAGTATAAATAACACAACCATACATTTTAAAATTTAAAWACATCATAACCAAAGTTTACAATCCCAAATACAAATTTGTAAATAAAACACAAAAGAAATTTGAAGGTGATAGTTGTGACACGGCTTCTTTTAAGTGTCACCATGAGCCTTTCTTACCCCTGAAAAAGCACGTCAAAACAAGTGTCAACTACAAGAGTTGGTGAGTTCACAGGTTTTCATTTCTCAACAAATCTTTAAGCAATAAATAAGTCGAGTAAATCTTTTACTTACTCACAACACTTACACACAAGGCACAATGTACTCCAAGAAAATTTTAAGTGTTGGGGCACTACTAAACCTGACACCTACGCCCTTTTACACCAAACTACCTCAGCGGTGGTGATTGAACCCCACATGTGTAGAACCCTTATTTTAGTTATATGCACCCCTACTCACCAGCAGAGGGTGGGATTGTCAGTCCAAATAGCGCTATTCACTTAAAACTATCGGCTCAACGAGTTAATAGTAGTGTCACATCGAGACTTTTGAAATAACCCAAACACAACTATTACTTGAGTACAAGGTGTTAGTGCTCGCATTCACAATTCAGTTCAAAACATAATTCATAAGAATCAATTTGAATCCACAATTTAAACGCAATGAATATTGCATGCAAAACATCACTATTTTTATACATGTTTTTCCCCCAAATAGCGAAAGGTTTTAAAAAGGGGCCGTGAATACTCACTTTTCGTAATGAAAATAGCTCATATAACACATTCAATCGTGCTTTTCACCCTAAAACGTAATAAATACTTTGAAAGAGGGGCTGTGAATACTCACTTTTCGTAATGAAAATAGCTCATATAACACATTCAATCTTGCTTTTCACCCCAAAACGTAATAAATACTTTGAAAGAGGGGTTGTGAATACTCACTTTTCGCAATGCTCCACAAAATAGAGATACGATCCGATCACCACACTAGTTCAACGATTCCCTATCAAAGAGGAATATCCAAACCATCACTTATGGATTTAACACTACTTATGGGGTTTAATAAGTCCTAAGTCCATAATTGTCTATTTATGTCCCATATGATTATCCATAGTCCATATTGTTCATATGCTCGTTAATGTATTAATTTATACCTGAAGCAATGCTATAGTCCAATAAAAAGATCAAAATTTTACAAAATCAACTAATCCCAAAATCTCGATTTTGGGCAGAAACTAATGGTACATAAAATGATCAATTTAAAGAGACTTCTAAAATGAGATAGTTTCCTATCTTTTTATATGAGATATAGCACTAACTTATGGTCATTGAGAACAAATTTCATGCATTTTGGACATGCAATAATGATTTAAATAATTTATGCAACACAATATATCACAACTGAAATGGCAGATTACACCACGTTAGTAAAATACTCATTTTAAGAGTTCTACTAAGTGTTCTATAGAAATTCAAGTTGGATTATAAACGTAACACTTAACTGAAACTTTTAAACTAAGAATCACTCATTTTGGAGGAGTTGAGAGAAAGATATGGTACCATAAAGTTACATGCACACATCTGTCATTAGTTGACAGATTGCATACTTAATTTTAATAAATTGGTTAATGCCTCAAAACTTCATATTTTTGAGTGAAACTGGATTCATATGAACCCTAACTTCTAAAAGAACATTTTAGAAGAAGAATCATACACTAAGAGCAAGTAAGTACAGAGATATTAGCATACAAAGTAGGAGTTACCTACTGGTGGTTTCACAGTTTGCACACCTATAGTGATTTAGGTGTTTGGAGATCAAAACTCGATAATTTCATGTGATTCCACTTGCATGCAGGATATAACCCATATAGTTAACTCTCAAAGGAAGAATCATCCTTTTGCATCGAATTTTGAAAGAGATATGGTCATTGGAACATACATATACAAATCTGTCAGATTCGGATAGATTGCATGCTCACTTTGTTTTGAGTAGTTAAAACCTCAAATCACCAAATTTTTGAA
>NC_037529.1:36832231-36833974 GCF_001531365.2 Cynara cardunculus var. scolymus
AGCTAACCTGGAAGTTCAAATTTGACAGTTGTCACACAAGCCATGGCCTCTACCCATTTTGACATGTAATCAACAACAACTAGAATGTATTGACAATGATTTGATGGGGGAAATGGTCCCATGAAGTCTATCCCCCAAACATCAAACAACTCTACTTCCAAGATCCCATTAAGTGGCATTTCATTCCTTTTGGAAATGGAACCACTTCTTTGACACTCATTGCATCTTTGTGCAAAATTGTGGGCATCTTTGAAGAGAGTAGGCCAATAAAAACCAGATTGTAATACTTTAGCAGCTGTTCTTTGGCCTCCAAAATGTCCTCCATATGCTGCTTGGTGGCAATGTTGCAGAATTACTGCCACTTCAGTTTCAGGAATGCACCTTGTGGAGTCCATATAACACTGATCAATCTTCATATCTTCACAACAATAATGGCAGATCTAGATATTGCATTAAGAACATCATATGAACATTGAGAGAAAAGGTCAAACTTTATATTTCAGTCAAACTCTCTTATTACGTATGGATTTTACAATAATGCTTTCTCCTCACTTTCTAATTACAAAGACCATCTTCTATTTATATGGTCAACCTATCTAAACATAGTCAAAGTCAAACTCCTATAAGAAAAGTCAAACACGCTGACTTTTACAATTATAGACTATATTTAACTTTCAAGATGAATACAATTAATACTGATTTTTCAATCCTAACATTCTCCTCCTTTGTATTCAGACTTGAAAGAAAATTCTGCGTCTTTGAGTCCTTATTTGAATTTTGAAACATTATGCACAAAATGTCTTCTTTCAAAAGAAATCTTCAACTTGAAATCTTTAAACAATCAACTGTTGAGATAGATCTTCTAGCAATTTCCCCTCGAATGTAGAATCACGGTGATCTTCTCTTTTAACAATGTAGAGCAGAAACAATCTTCAGAAACACTGTACAAGATGTGATCTTCAAAGGATCTTCAGAAAACAAATCTTCAGTAAACTGTTGTGACAATGATCTTCACATTCAATATCTCTTAGTCGTTGTAGCACACAAATAATCTTTTTGCGATTATCTTCAGTCGCACTTCTTTTGAGTCTTTTGCCAACACTGAAATTACTCCCCCTTGATCTTTGCATCAAATTCCCTTTAAAATGTTYGGAAATGAATATTTCATTCATTATTACATATACTCCCCCTTATGATGAAATGAGAATCATTCCATCATACATAAGATGAATGAAATTTTCCGTGTAAGCCGTCAAATCATGAAATTATAAGTAAATCTTTGCAAATCCACTTATTTAATCTTTTCAGATTAAGGGAATGGGAAGGTAACATCCAATTTCAACGTATGAAATTGTTTTCAATCTTATAAAAAGATTGGCCTGTGAGTATAACAGATATACTCAGTACAACGGATGTACTGTATATATGAGACTTTTTGATGCTCATCTCACCAGGTCTTCCATTCAATCATCGATAGCTAAAAACTAGCATATCTATGAATGTTTTAGCAAATTAACATATAAAATACTAAATTTGTGTAGTGTAAAAGAATAAAGCAACGTATGCTTCTATTTAGGCTCAAAAAGATAAACCGTGTGGACTACACAAATTTATCAGACTCAAAATGTGATAAAAAAGACTTGAAGGAAGGACATCTATCCTTCTGATTCAATATCAACTTTCTCCAAATGAGAAATTGATAGATGATGAGCTGCGAGCCCCAAATGTTATTGAAACATTTAT
>NC_037529.1:36836007-36838159 GCF_001531365.2 Cynara cardunculus var. scolymus
TTTTAAGATATAAATTTCTGGAATGCTCTTTAAGAGTCACAAAGCTCTTTTCTGACTCAGCAATCTTCTCTCTCAACTCCTTTACAATATCTGCCATTAGAAACAAATTGATCAGTTAAGGATCTATGCAGTGAAATCAGTGAAAAGAACAGTTAAGCTAAAAAAAAATAGAAAAAACACAAACACTGAAAACACACACAAAAACAGATATACAATGATCCAAAAAAAATCTAAACACAAACAAACGAAGAAACCAAAACAGTCCAAGACAATAAACCAAGTCCAAAAACTGAGTCTAGTCCAAACCAAATAGTCAACAACAGTATCAACAATACATATGTGAATCTTAAAAAATATTCTATCTGCTCTCGAAATGCTATCCAAAAGTCCACTTGAATGCTTCTAGTATGGATCCACTTCTTACGGCTCTTAATTGGGCAACACCTTCGTATCAGTCACTTTGCACCAAACAACTCACTTACTGCATCAAACAGCTCACTTACTGCATCAAACAGCACACTTACTGTCAACACAATTATCTAAACCTGTCACACTGTGCAAAGAAACTGTCAACAGCAAGATCAAACAAATAAATCTGTCAACACAACACTATAAATCGTCTGCTGTCACTAAACTCTGTTTCAAATCTGTGTAGACTGGAATAGAGAAACAATTGTATTACAACAGCTTCAACAGAAACAGAACCAGTAACCTTCAAAAACTGCAGCTTCAAGACTGTTTTAAAACAGTCAAAAGGCACACTAAACCTGCTGTGAATTACAAACCTGCACACTGTTCACCGTGTAGCTGCTGTTTCAGACTTCTAACAGCAAGATTAATTAAGCAAATATGTGTAGCAGATGTAGTTTCAGTCAATAAATTACAAACACAGTTAACCTGTCACCTGCACACTCCTCTAATTGAAATAATTACTTGTACACTTGTACACCTGCACTTACTAAATGAAACTCAAAACATATTATAATAGCTCAAAACATCTATGAACAAACCTGCAAAGAACCTATCTATATCCAATCACAACACTATAAGTGTAAACAGATGCAAATCTTAATCTGAAGCAACGCACCAGTCTAAAACCTCATAACCGCAAATTGACAACCAACCTCACCAACAGCAATCTTACCAACAACAAATTGATGTTAAACAAACTAGAAATGTTCAAAACCTGTGTAACTGATAAAAGTTGTTAAAATGACCCAACACAGAAGCTGTTGAAGAATTAAAAATCCCAATGAAAACAGTCAAAATATGTTAGGACTGAAAAATCAGTATTAATTGTATTTGTTTTGAAAGTTAAATATAGTCTATAATTGTAAAAGTCAGCGTGTTTGACTTTTCTTATAGGAGTTTGACTTTGACTATGTTTAGATAGGTTGACCATATAAATAGAAGATGGTCTTTGTAAGTAGGAAGAGGAGAGCTTTATTGTAAGATTCATACGTAATAGAGAGGTTTGACAGAAATATAGAGTTTGACTTTCTCTCTGTAAGTGTTCTTGATGTTCATAACAAGATATATTCTAAATCTGCCATTGTTGAAGATATTATGAAGATTGATCAGTGAAATTGGACTTCACAATTGGTATCAGAGCAGGATGCAAGAAATCAGAGGAAGAAATTGAAGAGATAAGTGATTTTTTTTTTGAATTTTTTTATGTTCTTCGTGTTCATAATTTTTTTGTAGATTTTAATCCGATTTTTCATAAAAATCTTGTGTTTTTGTGTTAAAAACATGATCAAAATGCTCGGAATCGTGTTGTGAATCTTTGTTATTCACAAATTTTTGTGATTTGATCCTTTTTTTTCAAGAATTAATCGGATTTTGTGTTTTTAGAATTTTTCGTGTTCTTGAAATTTTTTTTAAATCAATGTTTTTGATCCAAATTTTTTTTAAAATTTTTCAGTTTTTTGTGTTTTTGTTAGTTTTGATCTGTTTTTAATTTTTTTGTTTGGTTGATTTTTGTTAAACCGGCCAAAATTTTGTTTAACCCCAATCCATTTAAGGCCCATCCATAGTCTTCATCTAAACCGCAGAAGCTTCATCTTGATCTTTCAATTTTTGACCGGTGTTTGTTCATCAGATTCTTGAGCGGATTAAAGGTAAACCGCAGGAGCCTTGACCGGATTATTCA
>NC_037529.1:36838344-36840957 GCF_001531365.2 Cynara cardunculus var. scolymus
GTTTATCCTTTTCTCCGTTCAAAATGATGTGCGGTGTTCCTCTTATCCACTCAAGTTTGAGAAGGAACAATGAATCAAGTTTGAGAAGCCCAAGTCTTATAYGAATACAAATCCGGTCAAAACAAAAATGGGCTTAAAATGAATTTTGGGCTTAAATGGACGGATTAACAAAGAATTAAGAAAAACCAAAAATAAAACCAGATTAAACATTAACAAAAACACAAAAATTAAAAAAAAATTGGATCAAAAACACTAATTTAAAAAAAAATTCAAGAACACGAAAAAATTTAAAAACACAAAATCCGATTAAATCTTGGTAAAAAATGATCAAATCACAAAAATTTGTGAATAACAAAGATTCACAACACGATTCCGAGCATTTTGAACATCTTTTTAACACAAAAACACAAGATTTTTATGAAAAATCGGATCAAAATCTAAAAAAAATCAAGAACACGAAGAACACAAAAAAATTCCAGAAAAAAAATTTACTTATCTTCAATTTCTTCCTCTGATTTCTTGCATCTTGCTTTGATACCAATTGTGGAGTCCATTTAACACTGATCAATCTTCAATCTTCAATCTTCATATCAATAATGGCAGATCTGGATATTTCTTGTAAGAACATCATATGAATATTAAGAACAATGAGAGAGAAAGTCAATGCACTCAATTCAATCAAACTCTCTTATTACGTATGGATTTTACAATAATGCTCTCCTTCTTTCTAATTACAAAGACCATCTTCTATTTATATGGTCAACCTATCTAAACATAGTCAAAGTCAAACTCCTATAAGAAAAGTCAAACACGCTGACTTTTACAATTATAGACTATATTTAACTTTCAAGACGAATACAATTAATACTGATTTTTCAGTCCTAACAGTCTCTGGTTGTATAGACCAGAGCCTCTGGTCACCTCAATCATCATTATTATTGGTTCTAGGGGGAGTTTTTAAAACTCAAAACCAATCTTCATGCACCATTTGAGGGGAAGCTACTCTTTCATCATGAAACTCCATTATATTCATGCATTTTCCATACCAGAGCCTCTAGTTCTACTATCCAAAGCCTCTGGATACATAAATAATGAATACACCATGTGTATTTAACCAGAGCCCCTCTAATTCTATATAATGGATTGTCCATGCTTATACAAAAGCTCTGGTTTGTCATCCAAGGCTTCTTAATCATGCAATCCAACATTTCATCAATGTTCAACCAGAGCACCTCTGGTTCCCCACAAAAGGGTTATGTAAAACCAGAACTCCTCTAGTTCTATGACAAAATCACTTTCATCCATAAACCCATCAAAATTGAAAAACTTTCTAAAGATTATACAAAATTGCAGCTTTTGTGACTAAAAACTATACTACATGGGTTTTTAGAAGACCAAAACTTCGTAATTAGTATTAATCTTACAATTAGATGGAATTTTAAATTNGGTTTTCGATTTGAGCGGTTTATACCTAAACCGATTAACTCTTGAACGGATTTGTGACCGGATTAGGTTAACTCTTGATCGGTTTAGGACTTAGAATTTTTTTAATCAAAGTGTTCTGTCCGGATTTCTAATCCGCTCAATTCCTCTTTCCCAGAATTTTTATTGTGCATTGTTTCATGATTCAATCTGGTAAATCGCTCACTGTCTGATTTAGGTTCTGTTTGGTTTGGTATCAATTATCTAATAACAGTAATATAATCATTACAGTCTGAGTTCATCTAATCAATTTCAGCGTAAAAGGTTTGATTATCTTGAATCGAACATTGTCATTACACAGATTTTCCTGGTTTGTGTGTTAGGAATGAAAAATCAGTATTAATTGTATTCGTCTTCAAAGTTTAAATATAGTCTATATTGTAAAAGTCAGCGTGTTTGACTTTCTTATAGAAGTTTGACTTTGACTATGTTTAGTTAGTTTGACCATATAAATAGGTAGTATTCTTTGTAATTAGTAAGATGAGAGCATTATTATAATATTTCATACGTAATAGAGAGGTTTGACTAAAATATAGAGTTTGACTTTTTCTCTCTAAGTGTTCTTGATGTTCATACAAGATATATTCTAAATCTGCCATTGTTGAAGATATTATGAAGATTGATCAGTGAAATTGGACTTCACAAAATAGAATCGATTCTTGTCAAGATATTGAACAATTTATCAAATTGAATTAAGAAACAACGAACAATCAAGAATCTGGGTAAGTGGAATTGAGCGGATTAGAAATCCGGACAGCTCTATGCACAAAATTTCTAAGTCCTAAACCGGTCAAGAGTAAACCTAATCCGGTCACAAATCCGTTCAAGAATTAATCGGTTTAGGTATAAACCGTTCAAAATTGAAAACCTAAACACTTACCTGATTTGTGCAAAACGTCCGGTGTAGCTTAACCGCTCAAGAAATCCGTTCAAGAGGGGTGATGGATCGATTAACTCTGTTTGTTGGTATTAATTACTTACTTGGATGATCTGTTTGACAGGGATAATGCAGCGGAAAAGATATVAATCAACCAAAGTAGAAATCAATAAGAACACAGTAATGAAGATTGATGAACACAAGAGAGAACTTCAAATGATTTTCAATACATGAAAATGTTAACAATTACAATA
>NC_037529.1:36843592-36845735 GCF_001531365.2 Cynara cardunculus var. scolymus
AGTTGATGCTGCTGAAATATTAGAACAAGATATTAACCGGCAACCGCAAGAAAGGGTTGGAGAAAAGAGAAAAGGGGAAATTACTGTTACTGATTTCCGTAGACCAAGTTTGATTCTAAAATGATTGTTTGGAATGTATATTGTTGTATGAGATTTTACACTCACTAGACTTTATGGTCTAACGCTCAATTGTTGGACTAACCTGTTTTGCAGGTCAGCGTACTCTTAAAGATATAGGCAAGGGAAAAGTCCGAATGATGATTTTAGTTGTGTGCATATGTATTAAAGATACATTTTGATAGTTCATGTTTTGTAATAATACTATTATGTGTATGATGATGTGAATTATATGTAATGGGAATGTGAGGGTTGTTACAGTTGGTAATAGAGCCTTAGTTTAAGGGATCTGGGTATTTGCAAAATACTTAGACTTAAACTAGTGGTGTGGAAAGTTAAGATAATAGGTTTCACTGGGTCTATGAACATGGGGATATGTTATAGCTGAAACTATTATGAGAAAGGTAGATTATATATGATTGATATAATCTGAGTTATGAGTGGGTATGAGGATAAATGTATTATTATGTTATGATTATGAGAATAATCATGTGTGTTTAAATGTGACAAAAAAGGTTACATACTGAGAAATGGCTTCCTCCGCATCACACGAGTCCAATAATAACGACAGCCACGTTCAATCCACAGGCGCCGACAATCGCGCAATAGTCTTCCTCCCAATAAAGCCCAACAACCATACCATTGAACTGCGAAACACCCTGTTCGACGACAGGTTTGTCGTCATGATCGAATTCTTCAAAAACTGCATCCTTCTACCAGCACTAACCCTCACTGACAATGGCGTACCACTAAAGTACGTCCAACAGTACTGGCAGACCTGCAAATTCGACCCTGAAAGCCATGGAATAATGGGGGACATTGACGCCGCAAACGACATGATTTGCTCGCTCAAGATCTCGCAGGCAAAAGTATCTCGAGTTCTGTGCATTCCCACCCATCGAGAAATCGACATTAAGCAATATGCCGAGCCACCCACCACCTCCGACATCCTCCGGTACATCCAAATGCTAGGTCACAATCGTGACCTACGCAACGCCTCCGACTTCAAAAGGTAGTGTTTACCGCTAATGTGGAATATGTTCTTTTCCATATTGAATAGGGCCCTCACATGCAAACTAGGGTCGATGTACCAGGGCAACATCAACATCATGACAATCATGTACGGACTCTTTTTCAACATCCCTCTCGACTATGCTTTTCTCATATACAATGAGATCCACACTTGCATAATCAAGAAATGTAAGCGACAGGCGATAGGCAAGCCCTTAACATCTGTTATGTTTCCTCGTTTCCTATCCTTATTCATAGGGGATGCGATGAGGAAACATGACCTACCGACTGAAGAACCATTCACTCCCGTCTTCAAAATGCATGGCCATCAACCCACTCTATCGAAGGAAGGATACACCATCAACAGACCCATCTCCAGAGCCATGCTTAGTGTCATTCCAGAGACATCTGAGATCCGCAGAACCTACGAACGCTCTCTGCTGTCCCATGAACCAAGGGCAGCTACCCCAGAGCGAATAGAGTCGTCCCCAGAAACAACTAAGGGAGCACAGGAGGCATCTTCATCAGATGATGAAGATGATGATGATGATGACACTCCTCGTGCATCCCCCGTCCCTACTCAAACAAATCCCCCTCCCTCATCCCAAAGGGCAACCACCACATCTACCCCTAGCGATTAAGGCCAAAGGGGTGTAACACCCTCGTCCCACGTGGTCAAAGACGGGAGATGCCACAATTGGGATAAAAACAACGCGCTATATAAAGCAGAGCAGCTAATAAAATTTACCGAAAGATAATTACATAACCATAGACGGAGATAACGTGTCTCCAAATACGGTCCCAAAATACCAGTATGTCTACATAGTCATCAAAAATTAAACAAAAGTATGACTTAATGGGTTATCTTCAATATTGTCATCTCCATAGCTCTCATCCCAAAATCCCTGCTAAGTCATGTACCTGCCGAGGACAAGAAAATCTCGGCTGAGCTTAATGCTTTGTGAATGGATAATAATATAAATAAACAATGAATATGAGATAACAAGTTCAAAAA
>NC_037529.1:36846210-36849856 GCF_001531365.2 Cynara cardunculus var. scolymus
AAAGAAAATTCAAAACAAATTATTCGGAATTTATCACAGATTATCCGGATTAGGAAGCCTTACGCAAATGGCTATCCCCGTGTCAAGTGAGATATGGAATCCGTACCTTAACCGAATTTGAAAATTAACACACGATCAAACGGAAATTCACGATCAAGTTTGATTTGCCCGCGTGCCTAATAAATGCATAATCGGTTACTATTTACAAAGCATAAAAACCATAATATAATTATTCTAATAAAATTACTTAGGTCTTAATGTACTTAAACAACGTAGACTTCAAGAAGGACAGCCGGATATGAATTGAAAACTCAAACGTAAAACTTAGCATTATTCTCTTTCGATCCAACTGCTTTTGTCCCTCTTATTTCTAAGCATTTTTACTCTACTTAGAAACTAATACAGATTATATTGTCTAGATGGAAGCTGTAGATTGGTGTCAAACGAGTCTATTGCTTTTGAAATCATCTCATTTGGATCATCCATCTATTTTATATGAATTTTACAAAACTGCAAATTAATACCGAATACAGTGTAAACAGCCTCAAAAACACACTATTTCGAGCCACTTAGAGTCATAACTGGAATTTTGACCCTTAATGAAAGTTGTAGTATGCAGTGTGATCTTCTGACTGCAAAATACGAGCTTAATCCGATTTACGGTTTGTGAGTTATACCCCGTCAAAGTACGGGAGTTACATTGTCGGTAAAATTCGATTCCGTAATTCCCGACTAACTTTTATGATCCAACTTTCATGATTCGCTACATTTACATGTTATAAACGTACTTCAACATACTAAAGAGTAAAACAAGTCCAATGGTCGTTAACCTAAGCTTAATCATGCATTTTTACTCCTTTCGACATTTAACCGAACAATTGGTGTACGGTTAAACATTTGCTCACAATCTAATCATATTGAAACTATATTATACCCTTTTTATTTCTACATCAATATAACCAGTCCTAGCATCCTAAACATCAGATATATCATAATTTTGACAATATCAATCCGTAAACTTAGATATAAACACAGTTTATAAACCGGTCTAAATAACCCTAACATAAACACCTTAATAAAATTGAATGAAAATTATACCTTTAAGAAGGGTTCGGAGAGTGGATTCCGAATATATAATTGTTACTTCGATCCTCTTACTAACTTGATGCCAAATTTAGAAAGAAGACGAGAATTGAAAAGATAGAAATGAGAGCATGAGACGGTGATGATCACCGCCTCTCATGCATACCTATATATATATATATATATATATATTTTATTATATATATATATAACCGCCTCATGCATTATATATATACATATATTTACTTTTATTTATTTATTAATATTATATATATATATATATATATAGTTTAACTATTTAGCGGTTTTGACCCTTCAAGTCTAGATTCTCAACCTTATGACAATATAGGTATAAACTATACTTTTAACACAAAACTAGTTTAGGGTACAAGTTGGTTAATCATAGGGTACAAATATATTATGCATAATTCTACCAAAAATTTACTTAACCCAGTTTGTACTAGTTAACGGAACACGGATATTATAATCCTCCCCTCCTAAAAAGAATATTTCATCCTCGAAATTTAGATAGTGTTAGAGGATTTACATGACTCGAATAGATAAGGGTACTCCTTCTGCATAAATTCTTCCGTTTCCCATGTGGCTTCTCGCTCAGAATGATTTCGCCATAACACTTTAACGAACGGTATTGACCTTCGTCGCATTTGTCTCTCTTCTCGATTAATTATTTCCTCGGGTTCTTCAATATAAGAGAGATTTGCTTCAACTTTTTCCAACGGATAATCAATCACATGGAGAGGGTGATAATGATATCCGCGGAGTGACGAGATATGGAAAATTTTATGGATATGTGATAGTTGAGGAGGTAACGCTAGGCGATATGCCACCTCTCCAACACGTTCCCGTATTTCGAAGGGTCCGATATATCTTGGACTAAGTTTATCTTTAATTCCAAACCTACGAATACCTCGTAACGGTGAAACTTTTAGAAAGACGTGATCACCCGTTTGAAACTCTAAATGCTTTCGATGCTTGTCAACGTAACTTTTCTGTATGGATTTTGTGACAGGACTGCCGAAAACTCAGAGACGACATGATGCTATATGGATAGTAGTTGACCGTTTGACAAAATCGGCTCATTTCCTACCTATATAGGAGACGTACCCTGTTAGTAAACTGTCTGATCTATTCCAGTGGGAAATCGTGAGGTTGCATGGCATGCCAGTTTCTATCACGTCGGACCGAGATCCGCGATTCACTTCTCGATTCTGGAAAAGTCTTCACCAAGCTTGGGGTACGCGATTGACTATGAGTTCAACTTTTCATCCACAAACAGATGGTCAGACAGAACGAACTATTCAAACTCTAGAAGATATGTTACGGGCTTGTGCTCTTGAGTGGTCTGGTGGTTCGGACGAGTCTCTATATCTTGTGGAATTCGCGTATAATAATAGTTGGCAAGCTAGTATTGGCATGGCCCCGTACGAAGCTTTATATGGTCGGAAGTGTAGAACACCGATCTATTGGAATGAAGTGGGGGAACGAGCTATCGAAGGACCCGAACTTGTCCGGATTACTACTGAACAAGTCGAGATCGCAAAACAGAAAATGAAAGAGGCTCAATCTCGGCAGAAAAGTTACGTTGACAAGCATCGAAAGCATTTAGAGTTTCAAACGGGTGATCACGTCTTCCTAAAAGTTTCACCGTTACGAGGTATTCATAGGTTTGGAATTAAAGGTAAACTTAGTCCGAGATATATTGGACCTTTTGAAATCCTTGAATGTGTTGGAGAGGTGGCATATCGCCTTGCATTACCTCCTCAACTTTCACATATCCATAACGTTTTCCATATCTCGTCACTCCGCRGATATCATTATCACSCTCTCCATGTGATTGATTATCCGTTGGACAAAGTTGAAAAAGATCTCTCTTATATTGAAGAACCAGAGGCGATAATTAATGGAGAAGAGAGACAAATACGACGAAGGTCAATACCGTTCGTTAAAGTGTTATGGCGAAATCATTCTGAGCAAGAAGCCACATGGGAAACGGAAGAATCTATGCGAAAGGAATACCCTTATCTATTTGAGTCATGTAAATCCTCTAACCCTATCTAAATTTCGAGGACGAAATATTTTTTTAGGAGGAGAGGATTATAATATCCGTGTTTCGTTAACTCGTACAAACTGGGTTAAGTAAATTTTTGGTAGAATTATGCATAACATATTTGTACCATATGCTTAACCAACTTATACCCTAGATTAGTTTTGTGTCAAAAGTTGAGTTTATACCTATATTAGTATGAAGTTGAGAATATAGATTTAAAGGGTGAAAACAGCCAAATAGTAAAACTACACATATATATATATATATATATAATTAAAAAATGAAAAATAAAAAAAATTAATATATATATACATGTATGCATGAATGACGGTCCTCATGACCGACATTCTCAATCTCTCGTCTCTTTTTCTCTCTCTAAAAACTTTCGTCTTCTCTCTAAATTTCACGTCAAGTTACTAAGGGATCGAGGCAACAATTATATATTCGGAATCCACTCTACGAACCCTTCTTAAAGGTATAAGTTTCATTCAGTTT
>NC_037529.1:36851371-36856370 GCF_001531365.2 Cynara cardunculus var. scolymus
TTGTCCTCGGCAGGTACATGACTTAGCAGGGATTTTGGGATGAGAGCTACGAAGATGACAATATTGAAGATAACCCATTAAGTCATACTTTTGTTAAACTTTCGATGACTAATGTAGACATACTGGTATTTTGAAACCGTATTTTGAGACACGTTATCTCCGTCTATGGTTATGAAATTATCTTTTGGTAAATTTTATTAGCTGCTCTGTTTTATATAGCGCGTTGTTTTTATCCTAATTGTGGCATCTCCCGTCTTTGACCACGCGGGACGGGGGTGTTACAAGTTGTGGTATTGAACAAGGACGGCCCAGTCCAAACCCAACCCAAACCAGCCATCCAGAGGCCATTCTTTGGGCCTCTGGAGATGACTTATCCGAGGAACCACAACACCCATGGCCCCTCTCCCAACAGAGAGGCGATGCAGATATAAGAGCCTCATCGCCTCAAGGCTCGACACAACCAACCACGCACCCAGAAGCATGTGTTGCTTTTGACATTGATGCACCCCTAGATCGTTCAGAGCGGTCTCCAATTCGTGCACATATCCCCCCTTCGATACTTGATCTAGCGAAGGGGAAACACACTTACTTCTCCTATCCTGCCAAGGAAGAAGTCGAAACATCAGGAGATAGCTCCTCACTTGAGGGCTATCAAGGACATGATGGAAGTCCTTCAGGGCCTGTCTTTTCACAAGGCAATGAAGGCGCCTCAGGAGCAGAGGCTCAACCTGCAGCATCCGTTGCTGCAGGGGTTACCCCCATGGCCGAACTGGTCACCAAGGCCGAGTTCCAATCCTTTGTTGACTTAGTTCAGCGGTCCTTGGAAGACCTAAAACTCATCATCCTAGGGATTGTTGACAACCCACCATCCATCAATACCACCACCCTTCAACAATCCCTTGCCACCCTTCAACAAAACCTTTCCACCCTTGCAACCCAAACCTGAGACAATGCAACACGTCTCCAAATGCTTCAACAAACCGTCACCCAACACCACAACACCACCTCCTCCCTTGCCACCCAAAGAAACCAACTCCTCATTCACTCTATCGCCACTCTAACGGCCCAGGCAACTGCGACCGATGAGAACCTAGCCTTCATCACCACCCAAATAAACACCATCTTCCAGACCCTTAACGCCCTACCAGCCACCATACTCTCCCAACTCCCTCAACCAACCCCACCCCAAACAACTTCATCAATCGATGAAACCCTAGCCTCCCTCACCAACCAAATGACCGCCATACAAACCACCCTAACCCAACTCCCAGCCACTATACTAGCCAACATACCCCAACCTCCACCACTTCCACCTCCCTCTACAGGCCCATCCTTCGATGCAGTCTTCTCTTCCGTCACTGCAGAGGTGAGGAATCTCATCGCCAACCTTCCCAATCCTCCATCGACATCCACCATCACCTCTGTGCCACCGCCACCTACATCAAGCATGGATTTTGCCACCAGAGCCGATCTTCGGGCTCTGTCCAAGGCACTTATCTCATCGTTCAATGAGATAAGTGCAAAGTTTGCTGCCAGGTCAGTTCAGCCTACCATTGCATTGAGGAAGAGTCTTATACAACAGCAAGATCGAACAAACACTCTTCTTTGCACCATGGAGCAACGGTGCAACAAGGATCGAGTGCCCACATTGGCCGACCACATACGACTGTGGAAGAAGAACAGGTCCAGGGCCTCCTGCTCATTAAGCCGTCCCCTCAAATGACGAAGGCATGAGGATCCAGACCCCGATGATCAAGGTCTCGGTCCTCATGAGGGGGTGAATCAGGCCACCGCTTCATAACCCATGGAATCCGCTGCACCCTCAACATCCCATCACCAAACACAAAACCCACCATCTCCACCACCCCAAACACAACAATCTCCATCAACCCAAGCAAGGGAACCAGAAGCTCAGCCTTCTGAAGATGTACGTAATGTACATGTTCCCCTTGCTACCACACCTGAACCCATCATGTTGAGTTCCTCAACCGATGAAAATCCATCCACCCCACCAACAGAAACCAACCCACCTTTTACTCCATCACCGACACCAAACCTACCATTAACCCCATCACCAACCCCTCGCGATAAACAACCTTTCATCACCCAACCCGATGAACCTGAACCACCCCAAAATGAGCCAACCCAAACACACCCCCCAACCGATAAACAACCCAAACTCAACCCCCAATCGAACCAACCACAGTACAAGCGGACATTCTCTCTTCATCAAGGCACCCTTCACAGAGCCGAGTCGATGAAATAATCGAGAACATAGAGTCTCTAAGGAGACGTCCAGAGATACCACCAAGGGAACCCATCATGATGGAGAACATCCATCAATATCTATACCACGATCGCGATGAAAGCTTGTCTCTCAATCCTCCAATTCTATCGCCAGAATCCATGGACCTCCTACACCACGGTTCGTTAGACAGACTACCAAACCACCACAAGCTGTCTTCTCAAACGATGGGATAAGGATGGTGTTACGCGATTTATATAGAATAAATCTCTCAGACTGCTAACAAATGGAGACTAGTGGAAGTATACACTTATCAACCCACTATCTTCTTTTACAAGTAATAAAGTGGTAAAAATACCGAGTATCGTCCACGGGAAAAAGGAATAAAAGTTCGTTTTAGTAGTAAAAATAAAGATAAGATTTCAGATGGTGAATTCGAGGAAATATTTGTGGTGAGTTGATTAAACACTACTGTTGTGATTCGTTAAGATGTTAAACCGATCTAAAAGTAGACAGCATGCTACGGCATGGTTCTATAGCATGCTTTATAAATCACTTATCTTTAAGGTACTCTCTCGAGATGTAGAATGGCACACAGTCATAGATCCAACCCTCATATCTCTATGCAAGGCTGGAGTCCCGACATTGGCTCAAACTATTCCTTTTATAAGCTAAATGGAGCGAAAACGAGTCTCCTCGATTCTAAGTAACTCTCTCGAGCCTACTTCCATATCATTCAAGTTGACGTATGCTTGTTGGTTTATCTCTAAATCCAACACACTTTAACACTCTTAAACAAGTGATCAACTTGTCCATGGATGATGTTTTGACAATAAAAACTTGAATGACGTAGTTGTAAAGACTTATAATTTATATATCTACAAACGGGACCGGTTTTTATCATAACTTCACCCAACACCCAAGCTATATTTTTAGCCTATCATTCTTGAAAAATTAATTACGTGAATAATAATGCATAAGAAAGAAATAAAGAAGCATAAATAAATTCTAGACGTGATTATAAAATTAACTAATGATACTAGACAATGTAAGAATAAGAATAAAAATAAAGCGTAATAAGTAAACTTAAGAGAAGAAGAGAAAACGGAAGAAATAAATGTAACGATGGATTTATAAAAGACACTTAAACTATTTTAACTACTAATATTACTTGCATAAATAATAAAGCATAATAAGGAAAGCATTAAGATAATAAAAGATGACAAAAGAAATAAACGTAAAAGGAATTATAAGGAAGAAAAGAGAAATACTTGCAAATAAAACTTTAAACTAAGAGAACCTTCAAACTACTTCAAGTGTTTACTAGGATTGTTGCTTACAAAATGCATACTTCTAAAGCTAGACCTCCCCCCCTTTATATAGTGGAGGAAGGGAGGGTAAAATCCAATGGGTAAAGACCTTTACCCACCTTTTTGAACAAAACCATCGGCAAGGCCAAAACTACCTAGAAGATGTCAAAAATTAGATCTCTAATTAGTCCTTTGAGATCTCAAAAACTGCAGGAGATGGGCTGCCAAAAAGGGAGGAAGTGACCCCAAAAGATTCCCGTACTATTTTCAAGAATGCCCCTGGATCGTCCTGCAGCGAGTGCTGAAGCATCCTTTAGCCAAGTACCTAGAAACATGGTTATTTCGCCCAAAAATTAACACACATCCATGAAGTAAACATGTTTATCATATCACCTTAGCTCCAATATAAAAATAGAAAAACAAACCGAAAAGACTCAATTTGTGGAATTTGGGAAAATAAAATGAGTAAATAAAGTGAAGAAAAAGTGCAAAAGTATCAAATAAATTGATATTTATCTGATGGTAATGGATATAAAGCTGAGGACCTTCGCCAACAGAGCTATTAGATATATCGAGTACACAGTGGAGAGAGCCCATGGTCAGGTCAGCGTCTTCAACGACAATGACTTGATCAATATCAACCCCAACGACTTGATCGACCTTTATGCATTCACAGCTCAACGACAGGATCAAGGAATAAAATTTGGGATGGCAAACAGAGCGATAGTGAAGACGATGGAGACCTTGGTGAAGCATCGAGCCAAGAGTGATTTTCAGATTGCTCTTTAATTAGGCATCGAAAGACTCTCCTGCGCTCCACCTAATGAAGACTTTTTTGGCCTGCAGGAGAAGAGATCTGCTTCTGTCTTAACTCAACCCGAGCTTGAACTTGTCTTCAAGAATGAGTTCGGGGTAAAAAAAAATTTAGACTAACTGAAGCATTCAAGTATTCAACCGATACACTTGAGTGGTTTCAAAGAGTTATCAGAGAGAGACTGGGCAGAACTCACATGCCAAGAGAAGATGGGAATCAACTCATTCATGAGATATCAACAGTCCTCAGCTATCGAAGACTGCTTCTGCACTTCTGGGAAATATCTCAAGGTAGATCATGATGAGTTTTAACTTTTTTGCCTTAATATGAAATGTCTTTTGCTTCCAGTATTGTAAGAATTTATCATCCAATGAAAATTTGGAATTTGATGCTTTTTTTAGATTAGTCTATGTTCTTCAAAATTGTTCATAGATTAGTTTATGTTTGTTCTTTCATTACTTGGGGGGGATTGTTAGACCCCATAATTTATAAGTACAAAAGTAATGAAGAACAATAAGTGATGAAGAACCAGAAGACCGATGAAGACATTAAGGTAGAATTGACCAAGTCTGGAGAAGAACCAGAGGGTCGATGAACAACCAGAGATGCGATGGAAAGAGCATCTTCATC
>NC_037529.1:36857855-36888197 GCF_001531365.2 Cynara cardunculus var. scolymus
GATTTTGAAAACATGGTGTACGAGAGCAGTACATGTAAGAATACTGATGAAGGGAACGACACCTCCAAATCAGAGGCCGATGGAAACCCTATGGTTAAATCAGAGTCTCTGATTGTCAATCCCACTTCATCAGCAAGTACTGTTGATGAATAGGAGAATCCTAATGAGGAACCGTCAGCTGATGAAACGATGAACCATCCAAGTAACATTGGAAGTTCATCTAAGTCAGAAACGATGGAACCTCCAGCAGATCACTCTGAAGCATCAACCTCTGAACCCACACCTCCCACGAACATCCATGCTAATTTTGATTTCGAGAAATCAGCGAAAGACTTTCTCGATTCCGAATCTGAAGAAGAGATAATCTGTGAATCACCAAAGATCATTGAGAACAAGAAGCCTCAAAACATCAAACCCTCAATGAAATCTGATATTCCACCATCGATAAAATCTTTAGACAAGGGAAAGGGAAAGCTGAGAAATATCAAACCTGCCATCGATAACCCAAAAAGCCCTAGTATATCTTCTAAGTTCATTAAGTTTACTCGTGAGCAAAAACAGAAGTGGCCTGCCTCTGAGAAAACTAACCACAACTTTTCCTCTCATTCAGCTGAAGAAAAGCAGTCTTTCCTTAGGAGAAAAGAAGTAAAGACCAAGAACTTCTCAAATAAAAAATTTGAACTTGATAGGAAGTCTGTTAAAACAATCGATGCTAGGACAAGATTTGCATCCCCTGCATTTACTTCTTTATTTTCAGCGAATAAAAAGAACGTTAATCATTCATGTCCAAAGAATAATAATTGTCAATGTTTAGCTCTTTTACAAAACCTAAGGAATCACATGTTAACACATCGCTGCATATTCTCCCAACATGTTTATCGCTATAAAATTAAATCCAATGAAAACGTGAAAAAGCCCAAGTCCAAGGGCAAGGGAAATGCTAACAAACCCAAGCCTGCAAAGGCTAAGGGTGATGAAAAGAGAGAGGTATCTCCTACTAACAAACGTGGACCCATTAAGAAATGGGTACCTAAAACATCTTAACTTGTCTTGCAGGACCAGCATGTGCAACCATGGTACATGGATTGAGGTTGCTCCAGGCACATGACTGGTGACAAAAGTTAGCTGTCCTCCTTCATCGAGAAATCTGGAGGCTCTGTCACTTTTGGAGACAACAGCAAGGGAACCATCAAGCCATACGAAACTCTCATCAAAGGCAACATCTCCATCAGCAAAGTGGCTTGTGTTGAAGGTTTGAAGCACAACTTACTAAGCATAAGCTAGTTCTGCGACAAGGGTCTTGAAGTCAGATTCCGCAAGGGTTTCTGTATTATAGAAACAAAGCCCGATCAAACCATCATCAAGGCCAAGAGAGAAGGGAATCTCTATCTTTTGGATTTTCAATCCTCTGAGGGACAAGACACCTTTTGCCTTGTATCCCATAAAAGCAATGAAAATTGGCTATGGCACCAGAAGTTCTCACACCTGAATTTTGATGTCTTAAGAAAGCTAGCCAAACAGAAGCTGGTCAAGGGGATTCCTGATCTCAACTTTGAAAAAGATCATCTATGCTCAGCCTGTGAGATGGGAAAGCTAAAACGGGCCTCTCATCGAACAAAGTCAGAAACCTCCTGCACCAAGCCCTTGGACATGATCCATATTGATCTCTGTGGGCCCATATCTACACAAAGCCTCTCGGGAAAGAAGTACATATTGGTACAAGTTGATGAATACTCCAGATACACCAGGGTTGAGTTTGTGAAGAAGAAATCAGATGTTCCTAACCTACTCATTGGGGTGATGAAAAGACTCCAAGTCCTTCTACAACAAAAACTCATTAAAGTTAGAAGCAACAATGGAACTGAATTCAAAAATTCCAGAATCGATGAATACCTCATCAGTAAAGGCATCACACAAAACTTTTCAGCAGCCAGAACCCCACAACAGAATGGAGTAGTAAAGCGAAGGAATAGAACCCTCGTGGAAGCAGCAAGGACCATGCTTGCTTCATCGGAATTACCCATCACCTTATGGGCTGAAGCAATTTCTACTGCATGTTTCACCCAGAATATGTTCATCATCAACAAAAGGCACCAGAAGACACCCTATGAGCTCATCAATCAGAGAAGACCAAATATCAAGTATTTCCATGTCTTTGGGTGCAAATGCTTTGTACTCAATGATAGGGAATATCTTCGCAAGTTCGACAAGAAAGCTGATGAAGGGATCTTTCTGGGATACTCTCAAACCGCAAAGGCCTATAGAGTCTACATCAAAAGGACAAAGATAGTCATAGAAAGCATCAATGTGTCCTTTGATGACTCCACACCAATGACTGCTTGACACAATAGTTCAGGACTCGGACTTCAAAGAAGAGCATCTGATTCATTACTTAGCAAACCCAATGAATCAGAGTTAGCTCAATTATTTGAAGACATCTTTGAAGAAGAAGTAATATCTGGACATGCCCCTAATGCCAAATCCACGTCTAGAATCGATGAAAACATGAAGTCTCCAATACTAAAGGTACAACTCTTATTGAAACTCATGTTACTTCACCTTCTACTTCTTCTGTGTCTTCATATCAAGAACAAGAACTAGAGTCTAACTTTGGAGATGATCTCTTCAAGGGGGAGCAAGCAGTTCCATCAGTCGATGAAAAAATGCATCCTATTGCTCCAAAACCCCAGTCAAGCACCAAGTGGACGAAAGACCACCCACATCACCAAATCATTGGTGATCCAACATCTGGTGTAAAGACGAGATCAGCAACAGCCAATGAATGCCTCTTCGCCAACTTTTGTAGCATGATAGAACCAAAGAAAATTTCTGAAGCCCTACAAAATCCAAACTGGATAGACGCAATGCAAGAAGAACTACTCCAGTTTGAGAGAAACAAGGTATGGTCCCTTATGCCTCTACCCAAAGGGAAAAAGGCCATAGGAACCAAATGAGTCTTCAGAAACAAGAAGGACGAAGATGGCATAGTCATAAGGAACAAGGCTAGGCTTGTTGCCAAGGGCTACTGCTAGGAAGAAGGGATTGACTACAATGAGACATTTGCTCCCGTCGCAAGTTGAAGCCATCATGATATTCCTAGCCTATGCAGCTCACAAAGGCTTTAAGGTCTATTAGATGGATGTCAAGTCTGCCTTCCTCAACGGCAAACTTCAAGAAGAAGTATACGTACAACAGCCCCCTGGGTTTGAAGATCCAAAACATCTAGAGTATGTCTACTTTCTAGACAAAGCCCTCTACGGGCTAAAGCAAGCACCCAGGGCCTGGTATGAAACTCTATCCACCTTTCTCAAGAAACATAAAGGTGACATACTACTTGTACAAATATATGTGGACGACATCATATTTGGTTCTACAAATGCAAAACATTGCGAAAAATTCTCAAAGGTGATGAAAAGCAAATTTGAGATGAGTATGATGGGAGAACTTAATTTCTTCCTTGGTCTTCAAATAAAACAAACTTCAGAAGGGATTTTCATCAATCAGTCCAAGTATGTGACTGACCTTCTGAAGAAATACTCTCTCTCAAATTCATCATCGATGAGAACACCTATGGCTACAGGAACTAAGTTATTTGTTGATCCATCAGACAAATCTGTGGATGTAACAACCTACAGAGGCATGATTGGATGACTCCTGTATCTGACTGCTAGTAGACTAGATATTATGTTTGCCACATGTCTTTGTGCAAGGTATCAATCAAATCCTAAAGAATCTCATCTCTCTGCGATCAAGAGGATCTTTAGATACCTCAAGGGAACCCCTTCATTGGGTCTCTAGTATCCTAAGAACTATGGCTTTGATCTAATAGTGTATACAGATGCAGATCATGCAGGTTGCAAGCTTGATAGAAAGAGTACGTCTGGAAGCTGTCAACTCTTGGGGACAAGCTGGTAAGTTGGACATCCAGAAAACAGAATTGTGTCTCAACCTCTACAGCAGAAGCAGAATATGTTGTTGTTTCTAGTTGTTGTTCACAAGTTCTCTGGATGAAGACTCAGCTTAAGGACTATGGCTTTTAAAATGAAAAAATACCAATCCTCTATGACTCTAAGAGTGCAATAGCCATCTCTGCAAATCCTGTACAACATTCCAAGACCAAGCACGTCGATATAAGGTAACACTTTCTGAAAGACAATGTTGAAAAAGGTAATATAGAGATATACTTTGTTCCCACTGAGATTCAACTTGCTGACATTTTCACAAAAGATCTTGATGAGAAAAGGTTTTTATTCCTAGTCAGCAAGATGGGTATGCTGAATCTCACCACTTAGAGGAAATCATTAGTTTGAAATCAGAGATCCTCAATATCTCATGGTTATGCCTATAAGTGATAAATATTATAATGGCCATAAACTCCAAGTACTCTAAACCAGAGCCTCTGGTTGTAAAGACCAGAGCCTCTGGCCATTTAGAAACACTTGATTATTTTTTGGCAAAAGTCTTCATCGCCTTTGGAACCAGAGACCTCTGGTCCAAAGCAAATACTTGGTAATTTTCACCAAGTATTACCCACCAAACCAGAGCCTCTGGTTGTATAGACCAGAGCCTCTGGATTCAAATTCTTTGAGACCAGAGCCTCTTTGGTCTCAAACTTGGACTTCCTTGGTCATTCATGCATGTAACCATGTCATTTTCCATCACCTTTTGGAACCAGAGACCTCTGGTCCAAAGCCAATACTTTGTGAACTTTTTCACTAAGTACTCTTTTCTCAACCAGAGCCTCTGGTTCTAAAGACTAGAGCCTCTGGTTCTAAAGACCAGATCCTCTGGATTCAAAGTCTTCGAAACCAGAGCCCTCTGGTCTCAAAGGCACATCCATTCTATACCCACATACATGTATTTAACCAATTTTTCATATTTCTTTGCATCGTCTTTGCAACCAGAGCCCTCTGGTCTTAAAGGCTCCATCTTCTTATACCCCTTTGCGTATACTTAATCATAACTTCATATCTATTTTTTCATCGCTTTTGCAACCAGAGCCTCTGGTTCTAAAGACCAGAGCCTCTGGATTTGTTGTCTTTGGAACCAGAGCCCTCTGATCTCAAAGACCCACTCATTTTCATGTCATTTCTCATACTTAGCCACATTTCATATCATTTTTTCATCATCTTTCACAACCAGAGCCTCTGGTCATCAAATTCAACCTCCCTATTGGTACTAGGGGGAGTTTTAAACTCAAATCTCATCCCCATGAATCTTTTGAGGGGGAGTTTTTCATTCATCATAAGTTTTCATTGCATAATTATGCATTTTCTATCCCAGAGCCTCTAGTTCTACTATCCAGAGCCTCTGGACACCAAAATGCTATATACAAGAGATGAATAAATCATGTTTATTCAATCAGAGACCTTTGGTTCTACACAATGGGTTATCCATGTTTAAACAGAGCCTCTGGTTTGTCTAACCAAGGCTTATTGTTCATACAACCCCACATTTCATCGATGAACCTGTTCATCACTCCCAACAAGAGACCTCTGGTTCCTCACCCAATGAGTCATGATCAACCAGAGCTCCTCTGGTTCCATGACAAAATCTTTTTCATTCAAAAACCCATCTTAATTGAAAACTTTTTTTAAGATTATACAAAATTGCAGCTTTTCTAACTAAAAACTATACAACATGAGTTTTTAGAAGACCAAAACTTCATAATTAGTATTTATCTTACAATTAGATGGAATTTTCAAATAAAAATTTTTTTGGGATTGATATTTCAAGAGATATTATTTGGAATAATTTTAATTATTCCAAATAATCCAAACATCATCGTACACAAAAGCCTGCTACATTTACAGCATGTTCCCCAAAAACCTCTTCAAATTACCCATCCACTATCCCCAGACTGACACATGTCCTCCAACATTAATGGCATGACACTGTCACAACGGCACATGATCCCCCACGATATCACCTTTTTGCCAAACGTCTCCCACCATCATCATGATTCTTTTAATATTATTTATCTCAAACGCCCTTTCCCATTCTCCACCTATATATACTCATCTTCCCCACTCATCTATTCTTTACGCTTTCTCAAACCTGCAACTCACTTAAGACAAACAGTAAAAACCTGCAACTTCAAACAGCAATGGCTTCCTCTGCCTCCCATGAATCGAACAACAACGACAGCCACGTGTAATCAACCGGCACAAACAGTCGTGCACTGGTTTTTCTCCCTATCAAGCCAAACAATCATGCGATCGACTTACGCACCAACCTGTTTGAAGATAGGTTTGCCATTATGATCGAGTTTTTCCAAAGCTGCATCCTCCAACCCGCCTTGACACTAACAGACAATGGCGTACCTCTCAAGTACGTCCAACAATATTGGCAAACTTGTGAATTCTACCCCCAAAGTCGTGGAATCATGGGGGACATAGACGCCCCAAACGATATGGTTTGCTCCGTCAAGATCTCCTGAGCAAAGGTCTCTAAAGTACTTTGCATCCCTACTTGCCAAGAACTCGGCATTGACCACTACGCCAAGCCACCCACAAGTTCCGACATCCTTCGCTTCATCAGAATGCTAGGTTACAATCGTGACCTACGCAACGCCTCCGACTTCAAGAGGCAGTTCTTGCCACCAATGTGGAACATGTTCTTTTCCATATTGAACAGAGCCCTTACCTTCAAACTGGGGTCGATGGATCAAGGCAACATCAACACCATGACAATAATGTATGGCCTTTTCTTCAACCTACCGCTGGACTACGCCTTTCTCATATATAATGAGATCCATGTAGCGGTAGTCAAGAAGTGTAAGCTCAAGGCCGCAAGAAATCCATTGACCTCCGTTCTCTTCCCTCGATTCCTCGCTCTCTTCATCAGGGGTGCGATGAGGAGACATGATCTACCAGCCGATGAACCGTATACTCCACAGTTTCTGATGAATGGCCATCGACCAATGATCTCCAAGGAAGGCTACACCACAAAGAGGACAGTCTCACGTGCCATGCTCAGCGTCATACCAGAGACGTTTGAGATAAGGCAGAACTATGAACGCTCTCTGGTGTCCCAAGAACCGAGGGCAGCTACCCCAGAGCACTTAGAGCCGTCCCAGACACCAACGAGGGAGCACAGGAGTCGTCTTCATCGGATGATGAAGATGATGATGATGACACTCCTCGTGCATCCCCTGGCCCTTCACTTACAATTCCTATCCCCACTACCCAAAGGGCAACCACCACCACTACCCCTGCCGATCAAGGCCAAAGGGGTATTGAACATGGACAACCCAGTCCAATCCCTCACCCAGCCAGCCATCCAGAGGCCATTCTTTGGACCTCTGGAGATGATGAAACTGAGGAACCTCACCATCAATCGCCCCTCTCTCAACAGAGAGGCGATGAAAAAATAAGAGCCACTTCGCCTCATGGCTCGCCACTACCTTTCACACACCCAGAAGCATGTGTTGCTTCTGGCATTGATGATCCACAAGATCGTTCAGAGCGATCTCCTATTTGTGCATAACCCACCCATTCGATACTTGATCTAGCGAAGGGGAAACACACCTACTTTTCTTACCCGGCCTCTGAAGCCGAGGAAGAAGAAGAAGTTGTCGCAACATCAAGAGATAGCTCCTCGCTTGAGGGCTATCGAGGACTTGGTGGAAGTCCCTCAAGGCGTATATTTTCACAAGGCATTGAAGGCGCCTCTGGAGCTGAGGCTCAACCTGTAGCATCCGTTGCTGCAGGGGTTACCCATGTGGCTGATCTGGTCACAAAGGCTGAGGTCCAAGCCTTTGTAGACTCGATTCAACAGTCCTTGGAAGACCTAAAAATCATCATACAAGGGATTGTTGACAACCCCCCATCCATCGATCTTACCCCCATTCGACAGTCCCTTGCAACCCTCGAAACCCAAACCCGAGACAACACAACCCATCTCCAAATGTTAAAACAAACTGTCACCCAACACCATAATACCTCCTCCACATTTGCCACCTAAAGAAACCAGCTTTTGATGAACTCTATCGCCACCCTCACAGCCCAGGAAACTGTGACTGATGAGACCTTAGCCTACCTCACCACCCAGATAAACACCATCTTCCAAACCCTCAACACCCTACAAGCYACCATTATATCCCAAATCCCTCAACCTACCCCACCCCCAACTTCATCAATCGATGACACCTTAGCCTCCCTCTCATCCCAAATGGCCACCATCCAAAACACCCTAACCTCCCTCCCAGCCATCATCATAGCCCACATACCCCAACCACCTCCACCTCCACCTCCACCTCCACCCCCCTCTACAGGCCCATCTTTTGATGAAGCCTTTTCTTCCTTCATTGCAGAGGTGATGAGCATTATCGCCAACATTCCCATTCCTCCATCAACATCCACCTCCACCTTCGTGCCCCCACCTGCATCCACATCCACCATGTAGTTCGCCAGCAGGGCCAACCTAAGGGCCCTGTCGAAGGCACTTGTCTCATCCTTCAGTGAGATAAGTGCAAAATTCATTCATCGTGCTGCACAACCAACCAAGGCTCTCTCCCAGAGCCTTGCCCATCAACAAGCACGCACCAACTCTCTCCTTCACTCGATGGAGGAGAGCAGAAGACAACAAGTCCTGAAGGTGTATCTTGCATCCTTCAAGAAGGAGAAAGAAAAGAAGAGGAATAGAACATCATGCTCCAGTAGCCGCCCACACAAAAAGACACGATATGAGGACCTAGACCCCAATGATCAAGGTCTTGGACCTCATGAGGGGGAGAACCAGGCCGCGGCTGCTCAACATGAGGAATCCGCTGCACCACCACCCTCACCTCAAACTCAAAACCAACCATCTCCCTCAAACCAAGGAACCCAAGCGAGGGAACCAGAGGCTCAGCCCTCAGAAGATGTACATAATGTACATGTTCCCATCGCCACTGCCCAAGAACCCATCGAGTTGAGTTCATCAACTGATGAAGAACCATCCACACCTCAAACATAAACAAACATACCCTTCACCCCATCACCAACTCTCAACCTTCCCTTAACCCCTTTACCAACACCTAGCACAACAGAACCCTTCACCACCCTACCCATACAACCACAACCCATAATCACCCAACCTTTATCATCACAACAACCTCCAACCCAAATACAACCAGATGAACCAGAAACCACCGAAACACAACCTCTTGAACTAGAAACCACCCAAACTGAAACCCAAGAACCAGAAATCACCCCACCTGAGCCCAATGAACCAGAGCCAACCCAAATCATTCCATCATCAACCCACTCTCAACTCTTAGCCCAAGCACAACCCATAGCCCAACTAACCCAGGTGCAAGCGGTTATTCCTTCTTCATCGAGGCACCCTCCTCAAGGGGTCGTCGATGAAATCATCACAAATATAGAGTCGCTCAAGAGACGTCCAGAGGTGCTGTCGAAGGAGCCAATCATGATGGAAAACATCCATCAATATCTGTATCATGATCACGATGAAGGTTTGACTCTCAATCCTCTAATTCTCTCACAAGAATCCATGAACCTCCTACACCATAGGTTTGTTAGACATACTACCCAATCACCACGGGCTGTCTTTTCAAACGATGGAATAAGGTTGGTGGACATCAAGATGAGGACCTTCGCCAACAGAGCCATCAAGTATATCGAGTACACTGTGGAGCGAGCCCATGGTCAGGTCAACGTCTTCAGTGACAATGTCTTGATCAATCTCAATCCTTATGACTTGATCGAGCTTTATGCATACACGACTCAGCAACAGGATCAGGGTATACAATTTGGAATGGCGAACAGAGCAATCGTGTAGACAATGGAGACCTTGGTGAAGCATCAAGCCAATAGTGACTTTGAAATTGCTCTTCGGCTTGGCATCAACAGACTTTCCTGCACTCTACCCGATGAAGACATCCCTGGCCAGCAGGAGTAGAGGTCTGCCTCTGTCCTTACTCAACTAGAATTGGGTCTGGTATATAAAAATAAGTTTGGCACAAAGAAATTCTTTAGGTTGACTGAGGCCTTCAAGTACTCAAATGAAACACTTGAATGGTTTCAGAAATCCATCACTAATTTCTTTCATTTCATCGTTGTAAGAATTCATCATTTTGTTCCAATGAAAATCAGGCAAAAGATGCTTTTCTTTAGAATAGCCTTTGTTCTTCACTTATACTTTGAATGTTCCTAGATTAGTTAATGTTTATTCTTTCATTACTGAGGGGGAGATTGTTAGACCCCATAAGTATTGTGCATGAAGTAATGAAGACAAACAAGTAATGAAGAACCAGAAGGCCGATGGAAGACTTCAAAGAAAAATGACTAAGTCTGAAGAACAACCAGAGGGTCGATGAACTGACCAGAGATGCGATGGAAAGTGGATCTTCATAACCCCTCTGGGTACTAACACTTGGAGTTTCCCTCACCAGTTCAACCAAAGGCAAGCAATTTAGATATGAAGATAAGGTTGAACTCATACCCCATGGAAGACAGCTGAAGATGACCAATCAACAGCTGGATTCTACAAAGTTTATCTTGCTTTAATGTTTATCCATGTTTTAGATAAGCTTTATCTGTTAGTAGAAGATTAGCTAAATAGTCTCACTAGATAGTTATCTTCTTATTAGATTACTAGTATAAATAGGTTGTTAGGCCTATTGTAATCTTTGACTACTTTTACGTTTTTCATATCATTGGAATAAAGTGAAATCTTTGGCACTCAAGCATATTCTTAGAACGCTTATTAATTTTTCTTGAGTGTTCATCAATTTTATTCATCCAAACACTATAATTTGGTTATTCTTAACTTAATTATTACTGTTATTGAGAGATCTGGGATCAATCAACGTCCAAAGTTATGTTCCTGAATCTACAAGGGAAAGAACTACTGAGCCAATAATTGTTGAAGATGATGTTGTTTTGGAGACAAATCCAGCAATCGAGCCAATGGTTGAAAAGCCGACGGACTCCATAGTAGGAACAAGGCTGCTACTGGATTTGTCAGCTAATGTTGGATTTAATGAAGCATTTACTACAGATCTGGGTGGAGAGCAGGATTTCGGTGAAGATATTGACAACATTGACGAATCATCTGGGTTGTATTTTGACTTTGAAGCTGATACTAATGAAGAAGACCCAATCTTCCCATTCCTTGGTGATCGTCAGACTTTGCCGGAACCCTCCACTACAGTTGATCTTGGTGCGTCTGTTACTCCGAGAGTGGCATTTGATCCGACTGAGATATTTACAAAGAACTATGTGCCATTTGCAATTCGTGCGAACTTTCCAGGCTATAACAGGGCAAGAATCAGAGAGCCTTATCTTGAAGACGTTTATTTTGGCATCTTCCTCCGGCACCGCAAAGCTCTTAGTGCTAACAAGATACTTGGGATTCATAAAGAATCTCGAGACTATCGTATGGAGTACAAGCACTTTCTCAAAGCTAAGTGTCTTCCAATCAGCCAAGTTCGGACCAAATATCAAGTCATGTCAATCAAACAAATTGATGCTCAAAGACTTCTTAGAGTCTGGTATCCTGTATTCACAGTTACATGACAAGATGGAAAGGTCTGGGTGTTTAGTGAAGTTGATTTCTCCAACTTGTATTTAGAAGATCTGGAGCACATGTATCACAAAATCCGAAATATGACGAACAGAAGAGAAGGAGTAATTGTGGCTCTTAATGCGATCAAAAGGTTTATGCAGAGTCATGTCAAGGTGTCTATGGTTCTTGATGTCTAAATGGGTCTTGAAGACAATCATAGAATCATTAACTTGAAGAGACCTTATCAAGAGCTAGAAGATATTAAAGGCTATCCGTTATATGTAACTCTTGAACAACCGGAGTTAGGGGTGATATACAGTGCCGAGGGTCGGATAAAGAAGTTCATGAGATTCAGTGAGCTGAATAAATTTTCTGATGGTACTATTCGGATGGTGAGACGGGCGCTTGAAACGAGGAGAGTTGATAATGATAAAGCTGCGGAGTCGGAGAGGATGAGTCCAAAGGATAGGTATTTGTTGATTAATGCTTTGAATTTGCTTGACGATAAATTGCAGTATCGGAATGCACTGAGGAGGCTAGAAAAACTTATCGGACTCAGAAAGACCAGATTTACAAGGTGTCAATCTTGAATCCAAAGGGGGAGATTGTTGGGTTCAAGAATGTGCTTTAAAGTTGTATTCAAGTTCTCCCTTTGTATTGTTTTTGTAATAGTTAGCATTTACTATTTCCTTAGTATAAAAAGGATTTAGTTCTCTAATTATCATTAGTTCAGTTGTTAATCTCATTGTAAATCTCTCTCAAGAAATAAATAGAAGATTTGGTGAAAATCTCTCTCTACTCAATCTTGTTCTTGATCTTGAAGATTAATTCTGATTTTGTATGATTTGGGAACTTCACTAGGCTTGAAGCAATCAGAATATTCCTTGCCTATACAGCACACAAAGGTTTCAAGATCTATCAGATGGACGTAAAGTCTGTCTTCCTCAATGGCAAACTCCAAAAGGAAGTCTAAGTGCAGCAGCCCCCTGGATTCGAGTATCCTAAGCATCCAGACTATGTATATTTTCTGGACAAAGCTCTTTATGGGCTCAAGCAAGCACCCAGGGCCTGGTATGAAACACTCTCTACGTTTCTCATAGATAATTGATTCGAAAAAGGTACCATCGACACAACTCTCTTTCTTAAGAAGCACAAAGGTGACATTTTACTTGTCCAAATATATGTGAACGACATCATATTAGGTTCTACCAACTCTAAATTTTACAAAAAATTCTCAGAGCTAATGAAAAGCAAATTTGAGATGAGTATGATGGGAGAACTCAGTTTCTTCCTTGGTATTCAAATAAAATAAACTTTAGAAAGAATTTTCATCAATCAGTCCAAATATGTGACTGACCTTCTAAAGAAATACAATCTCTCAAATTCATCATCAATGAAAACACCAATGGCTACAGGAGCTAAGTTGTCTGTAGATCCATCGGGAAAAACTGTAGATGTAACAACCTACAGAGGCATGATTGGATCACTCCTATATCTAACAGCTAGTAGGCTAGATATTATGTTTGCTACATGTTTTTGTGCAAGATATCAAGCTAATCCTAAGGAATCGCATCTCTTTACAGTCAAGAGGATCTTTAGATACCTTAAGGGAACCCCTTCATTGGGTCTCTGGTATCCAAAGAACTCTGGATTTGATCTAATAGTCTATACAGATGCAGATCATGCAGGTTGAAAGCTTGATAGAAAGAGTACGTCTGGAAGCTGTCAACTTTTGGGGGACAAGCTGGTGAGTTGGACATCCAGAAAACAGAACTATGTCTCAACATCTATAGCAGAAGCAAAATATGTTGCTGTTGCTAGTTGTTGTTCACAAGTGCTCTGGATGAAGATCCAGCTGAAGGATTATGGATTTCAATATAATAAGATTCCTATCCTCTGTGACTCCAAAAGTGTTATAGCCATCTCTGTAAATCCTGTGTAGCTTTCCAAGACCAAGCACATTGATGTCAGGTACCATTTTCTTAAAGATCATGTAGAGAAGGGAACAATATAGATGTATTTTGTTCTTACATAGATTCAACTTATTGACATTCTTACAAAAGCACTAGATGAGAAAAGATTTATGTTTCTTGTCAGCAAGATGGGTATGCTGAATCTCACCACTTAGAGGCAAATTATCTTTTCAAACCAGAGATTCTCGATATCTCCAGATTATTCCTAAAGTGATATATTAAAATGTCCCTAATAACCAAGTACTATAAACTAGAGGCTCTGGTTCTAAGGACCAGAGCCTCTGGATATATAGAAATACTTGTTTATATTTGGCCAAAATTTATTCTATTTGGAACCAGAGCCTCTCTGGTCCAAAGAAAGTATTTGGTGTTTTTTACTAAGTACTCCCCTTCCCACCCAGAGCTTCTGGTCCTATAGACTAGAGCCTCTGGATTCCATGTCTTTGAAACCAGGCCCCTCTGATCCAACTTGGTCTCTTCTCATTCGTTTTGCCATGCATTTAACTTAGTTTTTCCCATTCATTTGCAACCAGAGCCTCTGGTTCCAAAGACCAGAGCCTCTGGATTCCAAGTCTTTGATCTGGTCCCACTTGGTCTTCATGAGTTCTTTTTCCTTGCATTTTCATTATAATTCATATCATTCATGCAACCAGAGCCTCTGGTTCTAAAGACCAGAGCCTCTGGATTTTGAGTCTTTGGAACCAGAGACACTCTGGTCCCATAAACCCTCCATTCTCATCATCATTCATTTTTCATATCACCTATCCTTCACAACCAGAGCCTCTGGTTGTATAGACCAGAGCTTCTAGTCATCACATCTTTCTCCCTTATTGGTTCTCGGGGGAGTTCTTACTCATTGCACATCCCCTTGCATCATTTGAGGGGGAGTCATGCATATCCCTTTCACCCTTAAGGATCCAAATTGAACCTATCATCCCTCTGGTTGTACATCCCAATTCAACCAGAGACCCTCTGGTTCAATACCTTGGTTCTTTAATTTTGTATTTTCCCACCAAGAGTCTCTGGTTCCTCTATCCGGAGCCTCTGGATCCCAAAAATGCTACATTAATGGAGTATTTTATCCCTTGCATTCAACCAGAGCCCCTATGGTCCTTCTTAAAAGGTATATTTTTATTCCAAAAGTTTAAAATGATACCCCAGAGCCTCTAGTCCGTCTATCCAGAGTCTATGTTCTATCAAAACCCAACATTCCATGATGAACATGTTCGTCACACCCAACAAGAGACCCTCTGGTTCCCCACCCAAATGTCATGACCAACCAGAGCACGTCTGGTTCCATGACAAATCCATTTTTCCCAAACACCCATATTTAATTGAAAACCTTTTTAAGATTATACAAAATTGCAGGTTTTGTGACTAAAAACCATACAACATGGGTTTTTAGAAGATCAAAACTTCATAATTTGTATTTATCTTCCATATAAATGAAATTTTAAATTTAAATTTTTTTGGGTTTTATTCTTGAGGATTATCCTTTTGGATAATTATTATTTTTTATGTTTATTCCTAAATCACCCAAATGCCAAAACCTTCCACGTGCCTGACACCCATCAAAAGCATGTTCCCTAGAAACCCTTCACATTACCTTCCATCCCACCCCACATTGACACGTGTCCCTATCAACCCTATACCATCATGATCATGAGCAGTCTTTACGGCTCACGATCACACATCAATTCACCTTTTTCCCAAACGTCTCCAACCATCATTACCCTAATATTATTTAAATATTATTTTTGAAACCAACCCCTCTTCCCCCTCTCACTATATATACCCGTTGTCTCCAAACACTTACCCTTTACGCTCACAAAACTCTTTCAAGAACTTACACAACAAGAAAAACCTACAACTTTTGACATGCAACAATGGTATCTTCCACCTCTCATGAATCCAACAACAACGACAACCACGTTCAGTCAACTGGCGCAGACAGTCGTGCAATCGTCTTCCTCCCCATCAAGCCAAACAACCACGCTATTGACCTTCTCCCCCCATTGTTCGAGGTCAGGTTTTTTATTTTGATAGAGTTCTTCTAGAATTGCATCCTCCAACCGGCCCTCACCCTCTCTAACAACGAGGTGCCGGTAAAATACGTTCAACAATACTGGCAGACCTGCGATTTCTACCTGGAGAACCGTGGGATCATAGGTGACATCGATGTCCCAACGACATGGTGTGCTTGATCAAGATCTCACGAGCCAAGATCTCAAATGTACTATTCATCCCCACCCAACAGGAGCTCGGGATTGCCCAATACACGAAACCACCAACTAGCCACAACATTTTGCGCTTTATTAGAATGTTGGGCTACAACAGGGAACTCCAAAATGCCTCCGACTTCAAGAGATAGTTTCTTCCACCCTTGTGGAATGTCTTCTTCGGCGTCCTCAACAATGCCCTCAGATGCAAACTTGGGAGCACGAACGAGGGCAACATCAACATAATAACCATCATGTATGGTCTCTTCTTCAACCCGCCTCTGGACTATGCTCTCCTCATTTACAGCGAGATCCATGTTGCAGTGGTGAAGAAAAACAAGCTCATGGCAACAAGGATGCCAGTTACATCGGTGCTCTTCCCTCGCTTCCTTGCTCTCTTCATCAAGGACGCGATGAAGGTGCACAAGTTGCCCTGCGATGAACCATTTACCCTGCAGTATGTCATGAATGGTCATCACCCAACCATCTCCAAAGATGGTTACCCTACGGAGAGGCCCTTGTCAAGGGCCATTCTTAGTGTCATTCCAGACACCTCTGTTTGCCGTAGGTCATACGAAAGCTCTTTGCTGGCCCAACAACCGCGACCAGCTATCCTAGAGCACATAAAGCCCTCCCCTAACACTAGCGAGGTATCACAAGGAGAAAGGAGTTCATCGGATGATGAATCCGATGATGATGACACTTCTCCCACCTCCCTCGGCCCTATGCCCACTTCAATTCCATCTCCCCAACCACAACCCCGGGCAACCACATCATCAATCCCTGGCGACCAAGGCCAAAGGGATATTGAACAACGACCACCCAGTCTAATCCTTACCCAACCAAGCCATCCAGAGGCCATTCTTCGAACCTCTACAGATGATGCAACTGAGGAACCCCATCATCCATCACCTTTCTCCCAACAGAGGAGTGATGAAGACATAAGAGCCACTTCTCCTCATGGCTCGCCACTCCCCTCACACACAGAAGCATTTGTTGCTTCTGACTTTGATATCCCTATCGATCATTCAGAGTGGTCGCCCTTTTAAGCACGTACCCCATTGATTCTTGGTCTATTGACGAGAAAACACATTTACTTCTCTTCACCGGACTCTAAATCCGATAAGGAAGAAGAAAATGTCGTAACATCTCGAGATAGTTCCTCTCTTGAGGGCTATCAAGGAAGATATGGAAGTCCTCACGTGCCTCACACTCCACAAGGCATCGATGGAGGGGCCTCTAGAACAGAAGCTCAACTTATAGCATCCGTTGCTGTAGGGGTTACCCCAATAGACAGTTGGTCACAAAGGCCGAGTTCCAGGCCTTTGCTGACTCGATTCAGCGGTCCTTGAATGACCTTAAACTCAACTTAGAAAGGATTGATGGATCCACCCCCACCATCGATCTTTCATCGATTCAGCAATCCCTTGCGTCCCTTGAAGCTCAATCGAGGGACAACACCACAAGAATTCAATTTTTTCAACAACTGGTGGTCGGCCAACACAATTTTCACACCAACCTCATGACCACCAGGCATGATTCCATCACCACCACCCTAGCCTCCCTCTCGGCACAAATCACAGCAACCGATGCATCCCTTGCCACCCTCACCACCTAAGTAAACAACCTTGACAACTCCATCGCTTCTCTACCCAGCACCATAATTGCTAATTTACCACAAACATCCCCACCTCCACCTCCCTCTGCAGCACGCACCACCGATGAGGCATGTACCTCTTTCGCTGCAGAGGTACGCACCCTCATTTCTTCCATTACAATACTTCCACCCACCTCAACCGCCAGCTCCACCCCTCCCATGATATGGTCATGCGAGCAGACCTCTGCGGTCTGACTAAGGCCTTAATCTCAAACTTCAATGAGATAAGTGCCAAATTTGTATCCAGAGCTGCGAAGCCCACCAAGGCACTCAAGAAAAGCCTCGACAGCCAGCAAGCATGCACCCACTCCCTCCTTCTCTCAATGGAAGGAGCATGAAGGAAAGAGGCAATGTGGAAGTACCTTGCCAAGCTACGTTCAAAGAAAAAGAGGAGTCGAGCCTCTTGCTCCTCCAACAGCCACCTCAAAAGGTCGAGGCATGACGACTTAGACTAGGATGATCATGGTCTAGGTCCTCAAAAGGGGGAGAACCCATCCATCGCCTTGATGGAAACTACAGCACCACCACCACCACCACCACAAGATCAACAACCAACCAACCAACCGACCAATGAAACCGGGGCGAGGGAACCAGAGGCTCAGCCCTCTGATGATGTACATAATGTACATGTTCCCTCTGCTTGCACCTAAAACCCACCACCAACAACCAATGAGTGCTCACCAATTTTGGTGAGTTCTTCATCTTCCTCTGAACAATAACCCTCTACCCCACCAGAACCTGTTACTATATACTTGTTATATATGAAATTGGTAAGATATTGGTTTTATGAATTAAATGTTCATATACGTGTTATATATGAAAAGTTGTTTTCAAATAAAGTTTTGGTGATCTTTACCCTGCAATGACATTGAAAAAGGGATCTCACTAGAACTTCCGATCTAACCCTCATTTTGTGGTTTAAATATGTATTGCAGGAATTGTGGACGATAAGGGGAAAGGGAAATTGTGATATTTTCCTGTATGCATCATTTTGTGAAGATCAGTCTTTTGTTGTATCTAGTTTTTGATAAATGAACATTGATTATTGCAAGAAATGTATTTTGAATTTTTGGACCATGTATCCAGTATGTTATGTATTTCTTGTACTTGGGACCTACATGGTGAATAAACATGTATTTCTTATAAATGAAATATATGTTACCTGCAATGTGTGTTATGGGGTATTACAATTATCTTGAAAATGTGTGTTTGTGTTTTGTAAAGCCATTTGAAAGACGTAAGATTATCTAGAGAAAAAGATAATGTAATGCAGAAAAAAAAAACTAAATAACAAGAATAGAGAATACACAGCTCTGATACCACTTGTTGGTCTCGTTAGGGTCTACTAGATGTGTATAACAGTTTGTAAAAGGTGGATGAATACAAACACAATAACTTTTCAAATTTAAAATAAATCAATACAGATTTTACAAGATTGTTTACAGAAAGATAAGGTAAAAATAACTTATCTAAACAATCTAAGTTACACGCTAGTTCTTTAGCAAATAGAGAAAAGATATGTTATAAAAGACTTAGAAGAAAGTAAGTTCTTTCTAGGTAAGAACTATTTAGAATACAAAAAGGGATTCTAACTTTCTTTTGAAGATAATCGTATTGTGTTCTTAGATGTATGTTCTTTTACTTATGAACGTGAGTTAGGGTTCAAGAGTAAGTGATAACTCTCAATTTGTGATTGTTATTTGTTGTTCAATACTCCCATTTTTATGTGTATTATGTACCCATTTTGCTCATATCTTGTATAAAGAGGTGATGAAAGGTCAGGAATTTGATTATTTTCTGAAAAACCATTGTTGTTGGTAAAATGCCCACTTTCTGCTCACATCCTGCCTATTGCATATTTTCCTCAAAACAGATTTGGACAAGATTTAAGTACTGGCTCTCCTGGGTATTTAAGTAAATTAATTATGAAGTCAGATCCGAAAATCTTGACATATTTGGAAGAATGGGCCTGATTGAATTAAAAAATGTCTTAAAGTAACTCTACATTTATTTTAATGAAAATGTCTTCTTTACCTTTTCCTTATTTTAAGGGTTAGGTAACATTACCTTTTTCATCCTTTCAAAAAAGGTGACAAGGCTAGAAAAGTAGACAAGAAGTGATGAGAGGTCCTTATCCTCTAGCAAGAAGACTTTCTTCCTTTGGGTAAAAAGAATATCTGGTTCTCACTTTTTCCTATATATTGAATCATTCTCTCACTTGGAAGAAATCAACCTTGGAGCATTCACTCTCAACTAAAGTCTGGAGCAGTAGAGCAAGTTTAGTTTCTACATTTAATTTTATTTTCGTATTTAGCTTTTAAATCTCGCTACTGTGTCTTGTATGCCCCCTATGGGCAACAATTTTAGTAAAATTTCATTTCAAGTATTTCTTATGCATTTCTCTTCTTCTGTTTCTTCTATGTTTTATAATTTTATTATGAGCTAATCGCCTTATTGGGTGTGGGTGTGAGTCAAACTTAAGAATTTTAAGGCACACTTGGGTGTTGCCATTTTTATTAATTCTCAAGCTTGGTCATTTAAGTCGGGACATAAGCTCAACGCAGATAAGTTGATCACCTTGAAGTGTTAATATTAGATCCTTGATCCTGAGATGGGCGGATCTGAAATACGGCTTAAATGATGCACAAAGATTTGAGTGAGTCTTTGATAATCACGTAGAGATACGGATTCCGCATGTTTCTAGCTAATGTTCCGATATTAGTCGTGTTTATACTACAAAGAGATTTGAGTATAAATCCTCATGCTAGTGGAACCAGATATCTTTTTATCTATTAGCTAATTCAGAAAGTTTAAAATTGATAAAACTGGACGCTTTGTGGGCACTCTGTGGGCATAGTATATAAGAATTCACTTTCGAGAGATTGGAATTCCTGTAGAAATCCCAAGAGTTTATGACCATACTGTTCCTGCACTTTTCTTAAGGGAAACTTACACCCATGCCCATCTTTTAATTTTAAAAGGTTCATTTCGTATTTTAAAGTTTTGCACCAACAAAACTCAACTTTTATTCTCAAACCGAAACATGCTCAAGAAGTTCATGAAACTCTCTGATTCTCAGTAAGTCCAGTCCCTGTGGAAACGATCTTGGTACTATACCACTTTATTACTTGAAGCGATCATACTGTCGGCGGCACTTGCACCACCACTGTGGGGACTTTGTGCCCATTGTGTGAACCCTTACAATTCTACCGCATCATGTTTTTGGCGCCGCTGCTGGGGACTGGTGTCACACCCCACTAAAGCAGAAACACGAGGCGTAACAGGTAAGCATTTCACAGCTCCAATCGAAAAATAATACCATTAAATACATAAACCATAAAAATTTACAAATTTATCATTCTACTGTTCACGATAAAAAAAACATCATTTGCAGAAGAAGTTACAAGGCTTGTGAACAGGTGTTATCGTAAAATACTTCCAAAAACTTCCATTCTTACTTAATTTCCTGAAAAACATGACACATGAAACGACGTCAACTACAAAGAGTTGGTGAGTTAACGGGTTTTCATATGCACAAAATATTTACAATGCATAAATCACAACTTGCAAACTTATACATAACATGCACAATATAAATGTAAAATTTTCCATCGATGCTTAAAAACTAGAGACGCTACAGAGCCTTACCTGACCAATGTGCCCCATTAGTTTACGAACTACCCTAAGTGGCCCGTTCACTCACTTAGGTACCACAGTTCGTATCAGTACTAATTCAGCGGTGGCCCTTTCGCACACATGAGTAGACTTATAAAAAACTTAGGTAATGTGCACCCTTTTCTGGGTGGGACTGTCAACACAATAGCGGCTATGCACAATTACCACGGCCCGGAGACGTGCCCGAGTTAACTAGTAACGTGTACGGAAGGGGACTTTTTGAAATATCCTCTCAAGCACATCAATTTATCACTTATAAGTAGTGCCTTAACAATCATTTTTTTATGCTTTTCACAACTTTTGACTAAACAGTTATTTAGTCCATTAGTTTTACAACTAAACAGTAAAGTTTGCATTCTTTCATGCTTTTCCTCCAGTTAAAAATAACTAAAAGCAGYAAAAGTGGGGCCGTGAAAACTCACAAGTTTGCTGAATATCCAAGACTTTGATGACGTTTGATGCACAATACGTCCGCCCTACTTTCCTAAACAATCTGAAATCCACATATTAGTTCACCTATCGGGTCTTGATGAAGATAAAATAAAAGTATACCTTATGTAATGCCAATGAGTTATTGTAGATTAAAACTGATACCTTTTCAATAGTACAAAATTTATATATTTTAAGGTTAAAAGCTTTTGTACCGAAAGTTAATATTTGGACAGACATGCAAATTCCAATTTTTTGAATCTTAGTTTCACCAATCGTTGCCAAAAGGAACCTTCCAAAAAAATCATTTTGAATATGCATGTTCATCTCTACTTAACAGCAACATTTTACTCCAAAGTTTTAGACTAAGCATTTAAATGCTCAAAATCTCAATATTTTGCGTGAATCTCAAAACAAAAAAATGACAGCTTAACCAGGTATATTCTAAAAGGAAAAACAGATTATTTGAATTTTTAGAAAATACAAACAGCGAGTAAGTTGACCAACAATCTGTTGGTTTTCATAACATCGTTTTTAATGATTAAATACTACATGCAATGCGATTTCTCCCCATTTTCTTGAGTTCTAAGTTTGTAGATCATAGAATATCACCATTTAGGTAACATTTTCATGTCTTGATGAATAATCTCCCGTTTTAGACTCTCCAGAAAATTTTAAATTCAAAGAGGAGAAAGAAGTATAAGGATACGAGAAACCTTATTGTAAAAGATTCAAAAATATTAAAAACCAATATTATTACCTTTTGCTTGCTTTTTCTTGAAGACTTGAATGTTCTTCAAGATTTACGGAATCTAGGAGGATTTTGGAAATGGGTTTGGCTGGTGTGGGAGATGAGGAGTTTGTAGAGAGAGAGAGGGAGTGATACAAAATAAAGATGAAATGAAAGTTTTCAAAAGAAGTGGGGTTTTTATATGAGGGTAAAGGGGCCAGCCCATTCAATGCCCAAACCACCTTATTTTTATAATTATTTTCTTATGAAAATACAACCCAACTTAATGTTAATCTAATACATTTTATCAAACACCAATAGAATTATTCACTATTAAATCAAAATTCTAAATTTTGTAAAATTATTTGTATAATCAGATAAAACTTTTAATTTTTAAATTTTTAAATTTTTAAATTTTATAACATCAACTTTATTTATTTTAAGATAATTTTAATATATTTGGCATTACATAAGTTGCTTTATAAGTTACCCGTCGGGACAAGGTTTCCTGAACTATGATTTGGGAGCTAAGTCAATTGATTTATTAAATCAACTTGACTATACCCTAATAGATTATAATCCTAAATATAAGAATCCTTTAAAGATGCTAACCTAATGCTCCGAAAATGAGGGATGTCAAAGTCTCCCCATGCCAGAAAAATTTCGTCCCAAAATTTGATTAATCAATTTTTAGCTTTGGACTCGTTCGTAAATAAGTGAAGATACTTGTTTTTCATAAAATCCTCTCTTTCCCATGTGTACTTTGGTCCATGTATCGAGGTCCAATGAACTTTTACAATCGGGATCTTATTACGCCTCAATTGCTTGACTTCTCTATCCATAATTTCTATTGGTTTCTCAACGAAGCGTAGATGATCATTAATTTGCACATCCTCCAATGGTAGAACCAATGTTTCATCGGTTAAACATTTTTTGAGATTTGATACATGAAATGTATCATGAATGGTGTTTAACTCTTGTGGCAAATTTAGCTTGTATGCCACTGGTCCAACTCTTTCAGTTATTTCAAATGGACCAATATATCGGGGACCCAATTTGCCTCTTTTTCCAAAACGCATTATTCCTTCCCAGGGTGAGACTTTTAAGAGTACTTTATCTTCTTTTTGAAACTCTAAGGGTTTCCTCCGATTGTCAGCATAACTTTTCTGGCGATCTCTTGTAGCCTTAAGTCTATCCTTGATAATTACAATCTTGTCAGTAGTTTCTTGAACTACATCAGGTCCAGTTAATTACCGATTGCCGATTTCTAACCAACTTAGTGGAGATCTGCACTTGCGTCCGTATAATGCTTCGTAAGGCGCACACCGAATACTGGTATGATAGCTGTTATTGTACGCAAATTCAACTAACGGAAGGTGCGTATCCCAGCTTCCTCCAAAATCTATGATGCATGCATGTAACATGTCTTCCAACGTCTGGATGGTTCTTTTCGTCTGCCCATCCGTTTAAGGGTGGTATGAAGTACTTAAATCTAGACGTGTACCCAACCCTTTTTGAATTGATTGCCAAAATCTTGACGTAAATCAACTGTCTCTATCCGTAAATCTTGACGTAAAACGTCTGGATGGTTCTTTTCGTCTGCCCATCCATTTAAGGGTGCCAAAATCTTGATCGATGGGCTTCGTTCAGAATTATGGATCTAAGATTACCAATCTTAGGAATCCAAACCTTATTTCCCAAGTAATTTACTCCATCGGACTTCAGTTGAAACTTAGTTCCCATGTGGTTTAGGGTCTCATTTTTCAAATTCTCTTCCTTCAATGCCTCTTTTTGATCTTCGAGAATCTATGCCTTCAAACTCATGGTTACTACTGCTCCCAAAGCTCGCACCCTTATTGGCTTCATTCTTTCTTTCCTGCTCAAAGCATCAGCTACTACATTAGCCATGCCTGGATAGTACTTAATTTCGCACTTATAATCACTGAGCAGTTCAACCCATCTTCTTTGCCTCATATTTAACATTTTCTGATTGAAGATGTGTTGAAGGCTTTTGTGATTAGTGAACACAGTGCACTTCGTATCATAAAAGTAATGTCTCCAAATCTTGAGTGCAAATACTACGGCTCCTAATTCTAGGTCATGCGTAGTATAGTTCATCTCGTGGACTTTGAGTTGTCTTGAGGCATATGCAATGACTTTATCTTTTTGCATAAGCACGCATCCTTATCCTTGATGTGATGCATCGCAATATACCACAAAGTTTTCTGAACCTTCTGGTAATGATAGAATAGGTGCATTGCATAGCCTATGCTTAAGAGTTTCAAAGGCCTCTTCTTGTTTCTCACCCCAATCAAACTTCTTGTCTTTCTGAGTTAAGGCTGTGAGTGGTTGCGCAATTTTTGAAAAATTCGCAATGAATCGTCGATAATAGCCTGCCAAACCAAGAAATTGACGAATTTATGTAGGGGTTCTTGGGTTTCCCATTTCTTAATGGCCTCAATCTTTGCAGGATCTACATGAATTCCTTTTTCATTAACCACATGACCAAGAAATTATATTTCACGAATCCAGAATTCGCATTTGGAGAATTTTGCATACAATTTATGGTCCCTAAGTAGCTTTAATATCAATCTTAGGTGTTGCTCATGATCCTTCTTGCTTCGTGAATAAATTAGTATGTCACAATTACAAATTTATCCAGGTATGGTCTGCAAACCCTATTCATTAGATCCATAAAAAAATTCGGAGCATTGGTTAACCCGAATGGCATAACCAAAAATTCATAACGGCCGTATCGGGTTCTAAATGTCGTTTTAGGGATGTCTTCTTCTCGAGTTCTCACTTGATGATATCCGGATCGCAGATCGATCTTTGAAAAGTATACAGCGCCTTGAAGTTGATCAAATAAGTTATCGATCCTAGGAAGAGGGTATCGATTCTTTATAGTCAACTTATTAAACTCCTTATAGTCAATGCATATTCGCATTGCTCCATCTTTCTTTTTGACGAACAAAACCGGTGCACCCCATGGTGAAACTAGGTCTTATGAATCCTTTATCCAACAATTATTGGAGTTGTCCCGACATCTCCTGCATCTCCGATGGGGCCAAACGGTATGGTGTCTTTGCCACTGGGGTAGCTCCAGGAATTAAGTCGATACCAAATTCGACTTGTCTAGGTGGGGGTAATCCTGGTAGATCCTCAGGGAACACTTCCGGGAACTCTCGTACTATAGGGAAGTCTTCAATACTTCTCTCTTTAACCTTCTTATCTATAATGTGTGCCAAAAATTCAACATAGTTTTTCTCTAAGTACTTCTTCATCTTTATGCATGATACTATCTTAATTTTCCGATCGGACTCCTCTCCGTGAATTACAAGTGCTTCTCTTCTTTCTTGAGGAATTCGAATAATCTTTTTCGAACAAACTATTTCAGCTTGATTTTTGGATACCCAATCCATGCCTATAACTACATCAAAACTTCCTAACTTAATCGGGATAAGGTCTATGCTAAAATCCTTTTGAGCTGAGCTTAGGGTGCAGCCCATGATTATGTCTCTAGTCCTAACTTTTTGGCCGTCGGTAAACTCTATTATATAATCTTCCTTCATCCTTTGAGATTTTAAATTAATCTTCGGCCTAAAGTCTAGGGATACAAAACTTCTATTAGCTCTTGGGTCATATTAATACTGAGGCAAATTCATTATTTACGAGAAATGTACCTATAACCGCATTGGGATCATGCCTGGCCTCCCTTGCTCCTATTTCAAATGCTCGGGTTGACTTTCTGAGTTTCCTTGGTTGGCTGATCGGGCTTGATAAACATTTGTTCCTTGCTTTCTCTTCGGACAAACATTTCTCATATGATCCGGACTCCCACATTCAAAACATAATCGCCTTCGACAATCCTTTGTGGAATGGCCCCCTCTGTGGCACCTTTGACAAATGATGCAATTTTCCCAATGCGGAAATTTACATTTATTGCACTTAGGTTTGCTTCCTTGATTTACCACTTGAGTCTGAACCCCAAAGTTTCCTACCGCCTTTCTATTCTTGCCAAACCTATCCCTAAATCTCTGGTTTCCCAGTTCTTCTACCTTTCTTTTTCCTTTGTTAAATTCCCCTGACCGAATAGCATTATTTGTGAGCTTGGTCGTGATGTTTATTTCCTCCTTAAGGGTCTTTGGGTTTGCCGAGGTAATATTTTCTCGAATTTCTGAAGATAATCCCCAGATATACCTCTCGATTCGGACTTCCTCAGTTGTCACCAGATGTGGCACTAAATTGGCTAACTCATGGAATCGAGTAGTATATGCAACTATGTTTTCCCCTTTCATCTCATGATTCCATAACTCCATTTCCAACTTTTGGAGTTCACTTCTTGGACAATATTCGTCCTTAAATAATTTCTTGAACTCCTCCCATGAGAGTTGATTGGCTGCTTCCCGACCCCTAGTCTGAACTAATGTGTTCCACCATGTCAAAGCTCTGCCTTGTAGTAAGCATGCAGCATATTCTACTTTGTTTGCTTCTAGGCATTTGCAAATATGGAGGACAAACTCCATACCTTCAATGCAAGTTAGTAATCCTACGGCTCCCTCAGTTCCATGAAATTCCTTCATATTGCAGGATCTGAAGGATTTATAGGTGCATTCCCTAGATGTCCTAAGCTCAGAACTGGTAGGATGGTTTGCATTCAGACCCGCAGCCACCTGACTGACAATATTGGGAAGTGCAGCCAGTAGTTGCTCTGACACGAGTCGTGCAACTTCAGGGTTTTCTCTTCTTGGCGGCATGTTCTAAGGCATGATAAAAGGGAATCTCATCATTTTATAGCAATATTATGGACAATAATTTCTAACAGAACGATGCATAGGATATGATATCGTTAAAGCAGTCACATGATCAACAAAAAATTTCATATCCATCCAAGATTCATTACATTCAAGCGATTTCAAAAGATGCTAAAGGGCTTTCAAAAGATTACAATCCCTCAAAACATACTTTAAACCCCATCAAAAGAGTAGTGATTCTAATACTAAACATCGCTTCTAAAGCAGCATCCAACATACTAGCATTCCTAGTACTAGTATCATCAACACACTCGCCACTAAACACTTATATAACCTTCTAATCTCGCGTCTTGCAGCAATGACAGCATCCGAGTTTCTTATCATACGCTGGTGATGCATCTCCATTACATCGGATAGGTTATTCAAGATGTAGTGGTGATATCCCAGTCGGGTCTGATGTGTTTGAGTTTCCACTGTAATTCTTCGTACCCATTCTCGTTCATCCAGAGTCATGCCCTGGGTGTAAGATGCAGGTACCCCAGTCACCACTCGTGAGTCTCTGCTCCCATCTTGAGTTTGGGTTTCCTCTCCTCTGGTTCTACTAGAGTTCTCGAAAGTCACCCTTCGAGGTAGTGATACATTTTTCCTGGCCGTGACCCTGATCCTTGGGCCATGAAATGTCTGAGGTGGTAGGTCAAGTACTGGCTCTGATAGAGGTAACACAGATGTAGGTGGTAAAGAAGGTGTCTCGCTAGTCGCTGAGTCCTCAAGATCATATGGGTCCACATCCTCATTGATTGATATATTCCTTCTAGATCGACCAACCGCATAACCAGATTCGTCCGCTGAATATTCACTAGATGATGACATAGTAGTCTGTAACTTTGGCAAACCTAATTACTAGTCACATCATCAATGAAACTCTGTAAGGTTAAGACGAGAGTTACTATGTAGAAGCAAAGGATAGAAAATAAATTAGAGCTTCTGGATGACCAGAGCCTCTGGTTGTATTACCAGAGCTTTAGGTCTAAGTCCCCATACTTGGAACAACATTTGACTTTTAGCTCATCGACCTCTGGTTCAACATCCACTTAGTAATGTAAGGGATTTCTAATTCATCGGCCTCTGGTTTTTCATAACTTAGCAAACCGATGGATCGCTTTCCATCGATCTCTGGTTCCTTATACTTGGCAAACCGATGGATCACCTTCCATCGATCTCTGGTTCCTCTTACTTGGCAAACCAATGGATCACCTTCCATCGATCTCTAGTTCCTCTTACTTGGCAAACCGATGGATCACCTTCTATCGATCTCTGGTTCCTCTTACTTGGCAAACCGATGGATCACCTTCCATCGATCTCTGGTTCCTCTTACTGACTTGATATATATCTTCCTTTCGTGGACCAGAGCCTCTGGTTCTTCTAACCAGAGCTTCTGGCTCTCAAGGTCAAGCCAATCAGAGCTTCTGGACGCTCTTCATTTATATACCATAGCGGTCCTTAATCAAAACTAGAACGCAAAGTTCACTTCCTATGTCCAGGCATATCTTACCTAATGCATAGTGCGAACTTGTGAATACAGAGGTTATAGAGACTAAGCCCTTTATCTATGTCTAACTACCAAGTATTCATATACAGAGTTGACCCTAGGGTTGTCTTAGTGCTCTATATAACTTGCTTCACTTCACAACCAGAGCTTCTGGTTAGTCTAGGGCGATGGATATTCAAAATTCATACAAACACACACAATCATGCTTTTAATTTTTTAAGATAAATTCTCTAAATTTGAGCACACATCCAACACAACCTATTGGAATCTTTTATCACAATACTTAAGTTAAACAWAGGTGATCAGGCTCTGTTTAATTTAAGTATAATAACACAATATTCATCCTTTGGTTATACTTAGTAACATTGTTTTGAAAACGTTTGGTTATAGTTTGGTTTTAAGAAAAACTGGTGTTCTCTATAACCGAGGCTCTGATACCAAATCTAACACACCCCGCTAAAGCGGAAACACGAGGCATAACAGGTAAGCATTTCATAGCTCCAATTGATAGATGACACCATTAAATACATAAATCATAAAAATTTACAAATTTATCATTCTACTATTCACGATAAAAAAAACAACATCATTTGCAGAAGAAGTTACAAGGCTTGTGAACAGGTGTTATCGTAAAATGCTTCCAAAAACTTCCATTCTTACTTAATTTCCTGAAAAGCATGAAACATAAAACAACGTCAACTACAAAGAGTTGGTGAGTTCACGGGTTTTCAAATGCACAAAATATTTATAATGCATAAATCACAACTTGCAAACTTATACATAACATGCACAATATAAATGTAAATTTTTCCGTCCATGCTTAAAAACTTGAGACGCTACAGAGCCTTACCTGACCAATGTGCCCTATTAGTTTACGAACTACCATAAGTGGCCCGTTCACTCACATAGGTACCACGGTTCGTATCAGTACTACTTCAGCGATGGCCCTTTCGCACACATGAGTAGACTTATGAAAAACTTAGGTGGTGTGCACCCTTTTCTACGTGGTACTGTCAACACAATAGCGGCTATCCACAATTACTACGGCCCGGAGACGTGCCCGAGTTAACTAGTAGCATGTACGGAAGGAGACTTTTTGAAATATCCTCTCAAGCACATCAATTTATCATTTATAGGTAGTGTCTTAACAATCAATTTTTCATGATTTTCACAACTTTTGACTAAACAGTTATTTAGTCCATTAGTTTTACAACTAAACAATAAAGTTTGCATTCTTCCATGCTTTTTGTTATTAGCCCAGATCTGACAGTAGAACGATTTACACTAGAAGATTGAAAGAGTAAGTAAACAAGAAGATTAAACAGAGAAATAGCGGCTGCTTTTCTATTATTGAAAATAAAGATTACAAACTCTCAAGAAACCCTAATCGACTCTCATATGATTTTGAATCTATCTATTACAAAGAGAAATCTCTTAGTACTCTTGAATTACATTTTTCCCTATCTGGAACACTCTATTTATAGGTAATAACCTACCAAACCTGGATAAGATTAATGCTATCCARAACAAGAATAGCCTTATCCAGAATAAGCAAACTGAAGATAGTCGTCTAAAAGATGACATAGGACGGCACAGCCAGAGAGTCTCTTGTCAAATAGAACAGAGGCTCTGTTAGCAACACCAGAGGCTCTGTGAGAAATCACAGAAGCTCTGGTCTTTACAGAGGGGCTCTGGATCAGGGAACTTAGAGTCCAAGAACTCTGGTCCTCACAGAGCCTTGCAGAGGTTCTGGTTACCACAGAAGCTCTGTAGTCTTTGAAAGCTGCTCTGGACTTCCGTGACTCTTTAGCACAGAGGCTGGTCTTCTAGACTTGGACGTTTTGG